>NW_027478169.1:3125000-3750000 GCF_051020975.1 Osmia lignaria lignaria | reverse complement strand
CATAGAACATAAAAAGTAGGAAACTTAATTCTCTACAAAAAAGGTCTCCGAACATTTTGCCATAGCTCGCTTCGTTTCCGAGATATTTGCAGATTTATCTCAAGGGAAGGGGCCTGACGGACATATTTCGAGATATTTCTTCTTCTTGTTGTTCTTCTTCTGCACAGCTAAGCTGGAAGTGGCATTTGCGGCTCGCACTAGTGCAGAGTTATCTCAAAGAAAGGGGCCACGGTGTTTCTGTATCTCTATTATGTTGGTGCGGCTTCGGAACTTTTAAATATCTCGATATATCTCGACAACTACGCTTCTGATCAAAAAATATCATAGAACATAAATTGTAGGAAACATAATTCTCTACAAAAAACGTCTCTTAACATTTTGCCATAGCTCGCTTCGTTTCCGAGATATTTGCAGATTCAGCTCAAAGGAACTGGCCTGACGGACATATTTCGAGATATTTCTTCTTCTTGTTGTTCTTCCTCTGCACAGCTAAGCTGGAAGTGGCATTTGCAGCTCGCAATAGTGCAGAGTTATCTGTAAGAAAGGGGCCACGGTGTTTCTGTATCTCTATTATGTTGGTGCGGCTTCGGAACTTTTAAATATCTTGATATATCTCGAGAACTACGCATCTGATCAAAAAATATCATAGAACATAAAAAGTGGGAAACTTAATTCTCTACAAAAAAGGTCTCTTAACATTTTGCCATAGCTCGCTTCGTTTCCGAGATATTTGCAGATTTATCTCAAGGGAAGGGGCCTAACGGACATATTTCGAGATATTTCTTCTTCTTGTTGTTCTTCTTCTGCACAGCTAAACTGGAAGTGGCATTTCCAGCTCGCAATAGTGCAGAGTTATCTCAAAGAGAGGGGCCACGGTGTTTCTGTATCTCTATTATGTTGGTGCGGCTTCGGAACTTTTAAATATCTTGATATATCTCGAGAACTACGCATCTGATCAAAAAATATCATAGAACATAAAAAGTAGGAAACTTAATTCTCTACAAAAAAGGTCTCCGAACATTTTGCCATAGCTCGCTTCGTTTCCGAGATATTTGCAGATTTATCTCAAGGGAAGGGGCCTGACGGACATATTTCGAGATATTTCTTCTTCTTGTTGTTCTTCTTCTGCACAGCTAAGCTGGAAGTGGCATTTGCGGCTCGCACTAGTGCAGAGTTATCTCAAAGAAAGGGGCCACGGTGTTTCTGTATCTCTATTATGTTGGTGCGGCTTCGGAACTTTTAAATATCTCGATATATCTCGAAAACTACGCTTCTGATCAAAAAATATCATAGAACATAAATTGTAGGAAACATAATTCTCTACAAAAAAGGTCTCTTAACATTTTGCCATAGCTCGCTTCGTTTCCGAGATATTTGCAGATTTATCTCAAGGGAAGGGGCCTAACGGACATATTTCGAGATATTTCTTCTTCTTGTTGTTCTTCTTCTGCACAGCTAAACTGGAAGTGGCATTTCCAGCTCGCAATAGTGCAGAGTTATCTCAAAGAGAGGGGCCACGGTGTTTCTGTATCTCTATTATGTTGGTGCGGCTTCGGAACTTTTAAATATCTTGATATATCTCGAGAACTACGCATCTGATCAAAAAATATCATAGAACGTAAAAAGTAGGAAACTTAATTCTCTACAAAAAAGGTCTCTTAACATTTTGCCATAGCTAGCTTCGTTTCCGAGATATTTGCAGATTTATCTCAAGGGAAGGGGCCTGACGGACATATTTCGAGATATTTCTTCTTCTTGTTGTTCTTCTTCTGCACAGCTAAGCTGGAAGTGGCATTTGCGGCTCGCACTAGTGCAGAGTTATCTCAAAGAAAGGGGCCACGGTGTTTCTGTATCCCTATTATGTTGGTGCGGCTTCGGAACTTTTAAATATCTCGATATATCTCGAAAACTACGCTTCTGATCAAAAAATATCATAGAACATAGATTGTAGGAAACATAATTCTCTACAAAAAACGTCTCTTAACATTTTGCCATAGCTCGCTTCGTTTCCGAGATATTTGCAGATTTATCTCAAGGGAAGGGGCCTGACGGATATATTTCGAGATATTTCTTCTTCTTGTTGTTCTTCTTCTGCACAGCTAAGCTGGAAGTGGCATTTGCGGCTCGCACTAGTGCAGAGTTATCTCAAAGAAAGGGGCCACGGTGTTTCTGTATCCCTATTATGTTGGTGCGGCTTCGGAACTTTTAAATATCTCGATATATCTCGAAAACTACGCTTCTGATCAAAAAATATCATAGAACATAAATTGTAGGAAACATAATTCTCTACAAAAAAGGTCTCTTAACATTTTGCCATAGCTCGCTTCGTTTCCGAGATATTTGCAGATTTATCTCAAGGGATGGGGCCTAACGGACATATTTCGAGATATTTCTTCTTCTTGTTGTTCTTCTTCTGCACAGCTAAACTGGAAGTGGCATTTCCAGCTCGCAATAGTGCAGAGTTATCTCAAAGAGAGGGGCCACGGTGTTTCTGTATCTCTATTATGTTGGTGCGGCTTCGGAACTTTTAAATATCTTGATATATCTCGAGAGCTACGCGTCTGATCAAAAAATATCATAGAACATAAAAAGTAGGAAACATAATTCTCTACAAAAAAGGTCTCTTAACATTTTGCCATAGCTCGCTTCGTTTCCCAGATATTTGCAGATTTATCTCAAGGGAAGGGGCCTAACGGACATATTTCGAGATATTTCTTCTTCTTGTTGTTCTTCTTCTGCACAGCTAAACTGGAAGTGGCATTTCCAGCTCGCAATAGTGCAGAGTTATCTCAAAGAGAGGGGCCACGGTGTTTCTGTATCTCTATTATGTTGGTGCGGCTTCGGAACTTTTAAATATCTTGATATATCTCGAGAACTACGCATCTGATCAAAAAATATCATAGAACATAAAAAGTAGGAAACTTAATTCTCTACAAAAAAGGTCTCCGAACATTTTGCCATAGCTCGCTTCGTTTCCGAGATATTTGCAGATTTATCTCAAGGGAAGGGGCCTGACGGACATATTTCGAGATATTTCTTCTTCTTGTTGTTCTTCTTCTGCACAGCTAAGCTGGAAGTGGCATTTGCGGCTCGCACTAGTGCAGAGTTATCTCAAAGAAAGGGGCCACGGTGTTTCTGTATCTCTATTATGTTGGTGCGGCTTCGGAACTTTTAAATATCTCGATATATCTCGAAAACTACGCTTCTGATCAAAAAATATCATAGAACATAAATTGTAGGAAACATAATTCTCTACAAAAAAGGTCTCTTAACATTTTGCCATAGCTCGCTTCGTTTCCGAGATATTTGCAGATTTATCTCAAGGGAAGGGGCCTAACGGACATATTTCGAGATATTTCTTCTTCTTGTTGTTCTTCTTCTGCACAGCTAAACTGGAAGTGGCATTTCCAGCTCGCAATAGTGCAGAGTTATCTCAAAGAGAGGGGCCACGGTGTTTCTGTATCTCTATTATGTTGGTGCGGCTTCGGAACTTTTAAATATCTTGATATATCTCGAGAACTACGCATCTGATCAAAAAATATCATAGAACGTAAAAAGTAGGAAACTTAATTCTCTACAAAAAAGGTCTCTTAACATTTTGCCATAGCTAGCTTCGTTTCCGAGATATTTGCAGATTTATCTCAAGGGAAGGGGCCTGACGGACATATTTCGAGATATTTCTTCTTCTTGTTGTTCTTCTTCTGCACAGCTAAGCTGGAAGTGGCATTTGCGGCTCGCACTAGTGCAGAGTTATCTCAAAGAAAGGGGCCACGGTGTTTCTGTATCCCTATTATGTTGGTGCGGCTTCGGAACTTTTAAATATCTCGATATATCTCGAAAACTACGCTTCTGATCAAAAAATATCATAGAACATAGATTGTAGGAAACATAATTCTCTACAAAAAACGTCTCTTAACATTTTGCCATAGCTCGCTTCGTTTCCGAGATATTTGCAGATTTATCTCAAGGGAAGGGGCCTGACGGATATATTTCGAGATATTTCTTCTTCTTGTTGTTCTTCTTCTGCACAGCTAAGCTGGAAGTGGCATTTGCGGCTCGCACTAGTGCAGAGTTATCTCAAAGAAAGGGGCCACGGTGTTTCTGTATCCCTATTATGTTGGTGCGGCTTCGGAACTTTTAAATATCTCGATATATCTCGAAAACTACGCTTCTGATCAAAAAATATCATAGAACATAAATCGTAGGAAACATAATTCTCTACAAAAAAGGTCTCTTAACATTTTGCCATAGCTCGCTTCGTTTCCGAGATATTTGCAGATTTATCTCAAGGGATGGGGCCTAACGGACATATTTCGAGATATTTCTTCTTCTTGTTGTTCTTCTTCTGCACAGCTAAACTGGAAGTGGCATTTCCAGCTCGCAATAGTGCAGAGTTATCTCAAAGAGAGGGGCCACGGTGTTTCTGTATCTCTATTATGTTGGTGCGGCTTCGGAACTTTTAAATATCTTGATATATCTCGAGAGCTACGCGTCTGATCAAAAAATATCATAGAACATAAAAAGTAGGAAACATAATTCTCTACAAAAAAGGTCTCTTAACATTTTGCCATAGCTCGCTTCGTTTCCCAGATATTTGCAGATTTATCTCAAGGGAAGTGGCCTGACGGACATATTTCGAGATATTTCTTCTTCTTGTTGTTCTTCTGCTGCACAGCTAAGCTGGAAGTGGCATTTGCGGCTCGCACTAGTGCAGAGTTATCTCAAAGAAAGGGGCCACGGTGTTTCTGTATCTCTATTATGTTGGTGCGGCTTCGGAACTTTTAAATATCCTGATATATCTCGAGAACTACGCATCTGATCAAAAAATATCATAGAACATAAAAAGTAGGAAACTTAATTCTCTACAAAAAAGGTCTCTTAACATTTTACCATAGCTCGCTTCGTTTCCGAGATATTTGCAGATTTATCTCAAGGGAAGGGACCTGACGGACATATTTCGAGATATTTCTCCTTCTTGTTGTTCTTCTTCTGCACAGCTAAGCTAGAAGTGGCATTTGCGGCTCGCACTAGTGCAGAGTTATCTCAAAGAAAGGGGCCACGGTGTTTCTGTATCTCTATTATGTTGGTGCGGCTTCGGAACTTTTAAATATCTTGATATATCTCGAGAACTACGCATCTGATCAAAAAATATCATAGAACATAAAAAGTAGGAAACTTAATTCTCTACAAAAAAGGTCTCTTAACATTTTGCCATAGCTCGCTTCGTTTCCGAGATATTTGCAGATTTATCTCAAGGGAAGGGGCCTGACGGACATATTTCGAGATATTTCTTCTTCTTGTTGTTCTTCTTCTGCACAGCTAAGCTGGAAGTGGCATTTGCGGCTCGCACTAGTGCAGAGTTATCTCAAAGAAAGGGGCCACGGTGTTTCTGTATCCCTATTATGTTGGTGCGGCTTCGGAACTTTTAAATATCTCGATATATCTCGAAAACTACGCTTCTGATCAAAAAATATCATAGAACATAAATTGTAGGAAACATAATTCTCTACAAAAAAGGTCTCTTAACATTTTGCCATAGCTCGCTTCGTTTCCGAGATATTTGCAGATTTATCTCAAGGGATGGGGCCTAACGGACATATTTCGAGATATTTCTTCTTCTTGTTGTTCTTCTTCTGCACAGCTAAACTGGAAGTGGCATTTCCAGCTCGCAATAGTGCAGAGTTATCTCAAAGAGAGGGGCCACGGTGTTTCTGTATCTCTATTATGTTGGTGCGGCTTCGGAACTTTTAAATATCTTGATATATCTCGAGAGCTACGCGTCTGATCAAAAAATATCATAGAACATAAAAAGTAGGAAACTTAATTCTCTACAAAAAAGGTCTCTTAACATTTTGCCATAGCTCGCTTCGTTTCCGAGATATTTGCAGATTCAGCTCAAAGGAACTGGCCTGACGGACATATTTCGAGATATTTCTTCTTCTTGTTGTTCTTCCTCTGCACAGCTAAGCTGGAAGTGGCATTTGCAGCTCGCAATAGTGCAGAGTTATCTGTAAGAAAGGGGCCACGGTGTTTCTGTATCTCTATTATGTTGGTGCGGCTTCGGAACTTTTAAATATCTTGATATATCTCGAGAACTACGCATCTGATCAAAAAATATCATAGAACATAAAAAGTAGGAAACTTAATTCTCTACAAAAAAGGTCTCTTAACATTTTACCATAGCTCGCTTCGTTTCCGAGATATTTGCAGATTTATCTCAAGGGAAGGGGCCTGACGGACATATTTCGAGATATTTCTTCTTCTTGTTGTTCTTCTTCTGCACAGCTAAGCTGGAAGTGGCATTTGCGGCTCGCACTAGTGCAGAGTTATCTCAAAGAAAGGGGCCACGGTGTTTCTGTATCTCTATTATGTTGGTGCGGCTTCGGAACTTTTAAATATCTCGATATATCTCGAAAACTACGCTTCTGATCAAAAAATATCATAGAACATAAATTGTAGGAAACATAATTCTCTACAAAAAAGGTCTCTTAACATTTTGCCATAGCTCGCTTCGTTTCCGTGATATTTGCAGATTTATCTCAAGGGAAGGGGCCTGACGGACATATTTCGAGATATTTCTTCTTCTTGTTGTTCTTCTTCTGCACAGCTAAGCTGGAAGTGGCATTGGCGGCTCGCACTAGTGCAGAGTTATCTCAAAGAAAGGGGCCACGGTGTTTCTGTATCTCTATTATGTTGGTGCGGCTTTGGAACTTTTAAATATCTCGATATATCGCGAAAACTACGCTTCTGATCAAAAAATATCATAGAACATAAATTGTACGAAACATAATTCTCTACAAAAAAGGTCTCTTAACATTTTGCCATAGCTCGCTTCGTTTCCGAGATATTTGCAGATTTATCTCAAGGGAAGTGGCCTGACGGACATATTTCGAGATATTTCTCCTTCTTGTTGTTCTTCTTCTGCACAGCTAAGCTAGAAGTGGCATTTGCGGCTCGCACTAGTGCAGAGTTATCTCAAAGAAAGGGACCACGGTGTTTCTGTATCTCTATTATGTTGGTGCGGCTTCGGAACTTTTAAATATCTTGATATATCTCGAGAACTACGCATCTGATCAAAAAATATCATAGAACATAAAAAGTAGGAAACTTAATTCTCTACAAAAAAGGTCTCTTAACATTTTGCCATAGCTCGCTTCGTTTCCGAGATATTTGCAGATTTATCTCAAGGGAAGGGGCCTGACGGACATATTTCGAGATATTTCTTCTTCTTGTTGTTCCTCTTCTGCACAGCTAAGCTGGAAGTGGCATTTGCGGCTCGCACTAGTGCAGAGTTATCTCAAAGAAAGGGGCCACGGTGTTTCTGTATCCCTATTATGTTGGTGCGGCTTCGGAACTTTTAAATATCTCGATATATCTCGAAAACTACGCTTCTGATCAAAAAATATCATAGAACATAAATTGTAGGAAACATAATTCTCTACAAAAAACGTCTCTTAACATTTTGCCATAGCTCGCTTCGTTTCCGAGATATTTGCAGATTCAGCTCAAAGGAACTGGCCTGACGGACATATTTCGAGATATTTCTTCTTCTTGTTGTTCTTCTGCTGCACAGCTAAGCTGGAAGTGGCATTTGCGGCTCGCACTAGTGCAGAGTTATCTCAAAGAAAGGGGCCACGGTGTTTCTGTATCTCTATTATGTTGGTGCGGCTTCGGAACTTTTAAATATCCTGATATATCTCGAGAACTACGCATCTGATCAAAAAATATCATAGAACATAAAAAGTAGGAAACTTAATTCTCTACAAAAAAGGTCTCTTAACATTTTACCATAGCTCGCTTCGTTTCCGAGATATTTGCAGATTTATCTCAAGGGAAGGGACCTGACGGACATATTTCGAGATATTTCTCCTTCTTGTTGTTCTTCTTCTGCACAGCTAAGCTAGAAGTGGCATTTGCGGCTCGCACTAGTGCAGAGTTATCTCAAAGAAAGGGGCCACGGTGTTTCTGTATCTCTATTATGTTGGTGCGGCTTCGGAACTTTTAAATATCTTGATATATCTCGAGAACTACGCATCTGATCAAAAAATATCATAGAACATAAAAAGTAGGAAACTTAATTCTCTACAAAAAAGGTCTCTTAACATTTTGCCATAGCTCGCTTCGTTTCCGAGATATTTGCAGATTTATCTCAAGGGAAGGGGCCTGACGGACATATTTCGAGATATTTCTTCTTCTTGTTGTTCTTCTTCTGCACAGCTAAGCTGGAAGTGGCATTTGCGGCTCGCACTAGTGCAGAGTTATCTCAAAGAAAGGGGCCACGGTGTTTCTGTATCCCTATTATGTTGGTGCGGCTTCGGAACTTTTAAATATCTCGATATATCTCGAAAACTACGCTTCTGATCAAAAAATATCATAGAACATAAATTGTAGGAAACATAATTCTCTACAAAAAAGGTCTCTTAACATTTTGCCATAGCTCGCTTCGTTTCCGAGATATTTGCAGATTTATCTCAAGGGATGGGGCCTAACGGACATATTTCGAGATATTTCTTCTTCTTGTTGTTCTTCTTCTGCACAGCTAAACTGGAAGTGGCATTTCCAGCTCGCAATAGTGCAGAGTTATCTCAAAGAGAGGGGCCACGGTGTTTCTGTATCTCTATTATGTTGGTGCGGCTTCGGAACTTTTAAATATCTTGATATATCTCGAGAGCTACGCGTCTGATCAAAAAATATCATAGAACATAAAAAGTAGGAAACTTAATTCTCTACAAAAAAGGTCTCTTAACATTTTGCCATAGCTCGCTTCGTTTCCGAGATATTTGCAGATTCAGCTCAAAGGAACTGGCCTGACGGACATATTTCGAGATATTTCTTCTTCTTGTTGTTCTTCCTCTGCACAGCTAAGCTGGAAGTGGCATTTGCAGCTCGCAATAGTGCAGAGTTATCTGTAAGAAAGGGGCCACGGTGTTTCTGTATCTCTATTATGTTGGTGCGGCTTCGGAACTTTTAAATATCTTGATATATCTCGAGAACTACGCATCTGATCAAAAAATATCATAGAACATAAAAAGTAGGAAACTTAATTCTCTACAAAAAAGGTCTCTTAACATTTTACCATAGCTCGCTTCGTTTCCGAGATATTTGCAGATTTATCTCAAGGGAAGGGGCCTGACGGACATATTTCGAGATATTTCTTCTTCTTGTTGTTCTTCTTCTGCACAGCTAAGCTGGAAGTGGCATTTGCGGCTCGCACTAGTGCAGAGTTATCTCAAAGAAAGGGGCCACGGTGTTTCTGTATCTCTATTATGTTGGTGCGGCTTCGGAACTTTTAAATATCTCGATATATCTCGAAAACTACGCTTCTGATCAAAAAATATCATAGAACATAAATTGTAGGAAACATAATTCTCTACAAAAAAGGTCTCTTAACATTTTGCCATAGCTCGCTTCGTTTCCGTGATATTTGCAGATTTATCTCAAGGGAAGGGGCCTGACGGACATATTTCGAGATATTTCTTCTTCTTGTTGTTCTTCTTCTGCACAGCTAAGCTGGAAGTGGCATTGGCGGCTCGCACTAGTGCAGAGTTATCTCAAAGAAAGGGGCCACGGTGTTTCTGTATCTCTATTATGTTGGTGCGGCTTTGGAACTTTTAAATATCTCGATATATCGCGAAAACTACGCTTCTGATCAAAAAATATCATAGAACATAAATTGTACGAAACATAATTCTCTACAAAAAAGGTCTCTTAACATTTTGCCATAGCTCGCTTCGTTTCCGAGATATTTGCAGATTTATCTCAAGGGAAGTGGCCTGACGGACATATTTCGAGATATTTCTCCTTCTTGTTGTTCTTCTTCTGCACAGCTAAGCTAGAAGTGGCATTTGCGGCTCGCACTAGTGCAGAGTTATCTCAAAGAAAGGGACCACGGTGTTTCTGTATCTCTATTATGTTGGTGCGGCTTCGGAACTTTTAAATATCTTGATATATCTCGAGAACTACGCATCTGATCAAAAAATATCATAGAACATAAAAAGTAGGAAACTTAATTCTCTACAAAAAAGGTCTCTTAACATTTTGCCATAGCTCGCTTCGTTTCCGAGATATTTGCAGATTTATCTCAAGGGAAGGGGCCTGACGGACATATTTCGAGATATTTCTTCTTCTTGTTGTTCCTCTTCTGCACAGCTAAGCTGGAAGTGGCATTTGCGGCTCGCACTAGTGCAGAGTTATCTCAAAGAAAGGGGCCACGGTGTTTCTGTATCCCTATTATGTTGGTGCGGCTTCGGAACTTTTAAATATCTCGATATATCTCGAAAACTACGCTTCTGATCAAAAAATATCATAGAACATAAATTGTAGGAAACATAATTCTCTACAAAAAACGTCTCTTAACATTTTGCCATAGCTCGCTTCGTTTCCGAGATATTTGCAGATTCAGCTCAAAGGAACTGGCCTGACGGACATATTTCGAGATATTTCTTCTTCTTGTTGTTCTTCCTCTGCACAGGTAAGCTGGAAGTGGCATTTGCAGCTCGCAATAGTGCAGAGTTATCTGTAAGAAAGGGGCCACGGTGTTTCTGTATCTCTATTATGTTGGTGCGGCTTCGGAACTTTTAAATATCTTGATATATCTCGAGAACTACGCATCTGATCAAAAAATATCATAGAACATAAAAAGTAGGAAACTTAATTCTCTACAAAAAAGGTCTCTTAACATTTTACCATAGCTCGCTTCGTTTCCGAGATATTTGCAGATTTATCTCAAGGGAAGGGGCCTGACGGACATATTTCGAGATATTTCTTCTTCTTGTTGTTCTTCTTCTGCACAGCTAAGCTGGAAGTGGCATTTGCGGCTCGCACTAGTGCAGAGTTATCTCAAAGAAAGGGGCCACGGTGTTTCTGTATCCCTATTATGTTGGTGCGGCTTCGGAACTTTTAAATATCTCGATATATCTCGAAAACTACGCTTCTGATCAAAAAATATCATAGAACATAAATTGTAGGAAACATAATTCTCTACAAAAAAGGTCTCTTAACATTTTGCCATAGCTCGCTTCGTTTTCGAGATATTTGCAAATTTATCTCAAGGGAAGGGGCCTAACGGACATATTTCGAGATATTTCTTCTTCTTGTTGTTCTTCTTCTGCACAGCTAAACTGGAAGTGGCATTTCCAGCTCGCAATAGTGCAGAGTTATCTCAAAGAGAGGGGCCACGGTGTTTCTGTATCTCTATTATGTTGGTGCGGCTTCGGAACTTTTAAATATCTCGATATATCTCGAGAGCTACGCGTCTGATCAAAAAATATCATAGAACATAAAAAGTAGGAAACATAATTCTCTACAAAAAAGGTCTCTTAACATTTTGCCATAGCTCGCTTCGTTTCCGAGATATTTGCAGATTTATCTCAAGGGAAGTGGCCTGACGGACATATTTCCAGATATTTCTTCTTCTTGTTGTTCTTCCTCTGCACAGCTAAGCTGGAAGTGGCATTTGCAGCTCGCAATAGTGCAGAGTTATCTCAAAGAAAGGGGCCACGGTCTTTCTGTATCGCTATTATGTTGGTGCGGCTTCGGAACTTTTAAATATCTCGATATATCTCGAAAACTACGCTTCTGATCAAAAAATATCATAGAGCATAAATTGTAGGAAACATAATTCTCTACAAAAAAGGTCTCTTAACATTTTGCCATAGCTCGCTTCGTTTCCGAGATATTTGCAGATTTATCTCAAGGGAAGGGGCCTGACGGACATATTTCGAGATATTTCTTCTTCTTGTTGTTCTTCTTCTGCACAGCTAAGCTGGAAGTGGCATTTGCGGGTCGCACTAGTGCAGAGTTATCTCAAAGAAAGGGGCCACGGTGTTTCTGTATCTCTATTATGTTGGTGCGGCTTCGGAACTTTTAAATATCTTGATATATCTCGAGAACTACGCATCTGATCAAAAAATATCATAGAACATAAAAAGTAGAAAACTTAATTCTCTACAAAAAAGGGCTCTCAACATTTTGCCATAGCTCGCTTCGTTTCCGAGATATATGCAGATTTATCTCAAGGGAAGGGGCCTGACGGACATATTTCGAGATATTTCTTCTTCTTGTTGTTCTTCTTCTGCACAGCTAAACTGGAAGTGGCATTTCCAGCTCGCAATAGTGCAGAGTTATCTGAAAGGAAGGGGCCACGGTGTTTCTGTATCTCTATTATGTTGGTGCGGCTTCGGAACTTTAAAATATCTTTATATATCTCGAGAACTACGCATCTGATTAAAAAATATCATAGAACGTAAAAAGTAGGAAACTTAATTCTCTACAAAAAAGGTCTCTTAACATTTTGCCATAGCTCGCTTCGTTTCCAAGATACTTGCAGATTTATCTCAAGGGAAGGGGCCTGACGGACATATTTCGAGATATTTCTTCTTCTTGTTGTTCTTCTTCTGCACAGCTAAACTGGAAGTGGCATTTCCAGCTCGCAGTAGTGCCGAGTTATCTCGAAGAAAGGGGCCACGGTGTTTCTGTATCTCTATTATGTTGGTGCGGCTTCGGAACTTTTAAATATCTTGATATATCTCGAGAACAACGCATCTGATCAAAAAATATCATAAAACATAAAAAGTAGAAAACTTAATTCTCTACAAAAAAGGTCTCTCAACATTTTGCCATAGCTCGCTTCGTTTCCGAGATATATGCAGATTTATCTCAAGGGAAGGGGCCTGACGGACATATTTCGAGATATTTCTTCTTCTTGTTGTTCTTCTTCTGCACAGCTAAACTGGAAGTGGCATTTCCAGCTCGCAATAGTGCAGAGTTATCTGAAAGAAAGGGGCCACGGTGTTTCTGTATCTCTATTATGTTGGTGCGGCTTCGGAACTTTTAAATATCTTGATATATCTCGAAAACTACGCTTCTGATCAAAAAATATCATAGAACATAAATTGTAGGAAACATAATTCTCTACAAAAAAGGTCTCTTAACATTATGCCATAGCTCGCTTCGCTTCCGAGATATATGCAGATTTATCTCAAGGGAAGGGGCCTGACGGACATATTTCGAGATATTTCTTCTTCTGCACAGCTAAGCTGGAAGTGGCATTTGCAGCTCGCAATAGTGCAGAGTTATCTCAAAGAAAGGGGCCACGGTGTTTCTGTATCTCTATTATGTTGGTGCGGCTTCGGAACTTTAAAATATCTTTATATATCTCGAGAACTACGCATCTGATTAAAAAATATCATAGAACGTAAAAAGTAGGAAACTTAATTCTCTACAAATAAAGTCGCTTAACATTTTGCCATAGCTCGCTTCGTTTCCGAGATATTTGCAGATTTATCTCAAGGGAAGGGGCCTGACGGACATATTTCGAGATATTTCTTCTTCTTGTTGTTCTTCTTCTGCACAGCTAAGCTGGAAGTGGCATTTGCAGCTCGCAATAGTGCAGAGTTATCTCAAAGAAAGGGGCCACGGTGTTTCTGTATCTCTATTATGTTGGTGCGGCTTCGGAACTTTTAAATATCTTGATATATCTCGAGAACTACGCATCTGATCAAAAAATATCATAGAACATAAAAAGTAGGAAACTTAATTATCTACAAAAAAGGTCTCTTAACATTTTGCCATAGCTAGCTTCGTTTCCAAGATACTTGCAGATTTATCTCAAGGGAAGGGGCCTGACGGACATATTTCGAGATATTTCTTCTTCTTGTTGTTCTTCTTCTGCACAGCTAAACTGGAAGTGGCATTTCCAGCTCGCAGTAGTGCGGAGTTATCTCAAAGAAAGGGGCCACGGTGTTTCTGTATCTCTATTATGTTGGTGCGGCTTCGGAACTTTTAAATATCTTGATATATCTCGAGAACTACGCATCTGATCAAAAAATATCATAGAACATAAAAAGTAGAAAACTTAATTCTCTACAAAAAAGGTCTCTCAACATTTTGCCATAGCTCGCTTCGTTTCCGAGATATATGCAGATATATCTCAAGGGAAGGGGCCTGACGGACATATTTCGAGATATTTCTTCTTCTTGTTGTTCTTCCTCTGCACAGCTAAACTGGAAGTGGCATTTCCAGCTCGCAATAGTGCAGAGTTATCTGAAAGAAAGGGGCCACGGTGTTTCTGTATCTCTATTATGTTGGTGCGGCTTCGGAACTTTTAAATATCTTGATATATCTCGAAAACTACGCTTCTGATCAAAAAATATCATAGAACATAAATTGTAGGAAACATAATTCTCTACAAAAAAGGTCTCTTAACATTTTGCCATAGCTCGCTTCGCTTCCGAGATATATGCAGATTTTTCTCAAGGGAAGGGGCCTGACGGACATATTTCGAGATATTTCTTCTTCTTGTTGTTCTTCTTCTGCACAGCTAAGCTGGAAGTGGCATTTGCAGCTCGCAATAGTGCAGAGTTATCTCAAAGAAAGGGGCCACGGTGTTTCTGTATCTCTATTATGTTGGTGCGGCTTCGGAACTTTTAAATATCTTGATATATCTCGAGAACTACGCATCTGATCAAATAATATCATAGAACATAAAAAGTAGGAAACTTAATTCTCCACAAAAAAGGTCTCTTAAGATTTTGCCATAGCTCGCTTCGCTTCCGAGATATATGCAGATTTATCTCAAGGGAAGGGGCCTGACGGACATATTTCGAGATATTTCTTCTTCTTGTTGTTCTTCTTCTGCACAGCTAAGCTGGAAGTGGCATTTGCAGCTCGCAATAGTGCAGAGTTATCTCAAAGAAAGGGGCCACGGTGTTTCTGTATCTCTATTATGTTGGTGCGGCTTCGGAACTTTTAAATATCTTGATATATCTCGAGAACTACGCATCTGATCAAATAATATCATAGAACATAAAAAGTAGGAAACTTAATTCTCCACAAATAAGGTCTCTTAACATTTTGCCATAGCTCGTTTCGTTTCCGAGATATTTGCAGATTTATCTCAAGGGAAGGGGCCTGACGGACATATTTCGAGATATTTCTTCTTCTTGTTGGTCTTCTTCTGCACAGCTAAGCTGGAAGTGGCATTTGCAGCTCGCAATAGTGCAGAGTTATCTCAAAGAAAGGGGCCACGGTGTTTCTGTATCTCTATTATGTTGGTGCGGCTTCGGAACTTTTAAATATCTTGATATATCTCGAGAGCTACGCATCCGATCAAAAAATATCATAGAACATAAAAAGTAGGAAACTTAATTCTCTACAAAAAAGGTCTCTTAACATTTTGCCATAGCTCGCTTGGTTTCCGAGATATTTGCAGATTTATCTCGAGGGAAGGGGCCTGACGGACATATTTCGAGATATTTCTTCTTCTTGTTGGTCTTCTTCTGCACAGCTAAGCTGGAAGTGGCATTTGCAGCTCGCAATAGTGCAGAGTTATCTCAAAGAAAGGGGCCACGGTGTTTCTGTATCTCTATTATGTTGGTGCGGCTTCGGAACTTTTAAATATCTTGATATATCTCGAGAACTACGCATCTGCTCAAAAAATATCATAGAACATAAAAAGTAGGAAACTTAATTCTCTACAAAAAAGGTCTCTCAACATTTTGCCATAGCTCGCTTCGTTTCCGAGATATTTGCAGATTTATCTCAAGGGAAGGGGCCTGACGGACATATTTCGAGATATTTCTTCTTCTTGTTGTTCTTCTTCTGCACAGCTAAGCTGGAAGTGGCATTTGCGGCTCGCACTAGTGCAGAGTTATCTCAAAGAAAGGGGCCACGGTGTTTCTGTATCTCTATTATGTTGGTGCGGCTTTGGAACTTATAAATATCTCGATATATCTCGAAAACTACGCTTCTGACCAAAAAATATCATAGAACATAAATTGTAGGAAATATAATTCTCTACAAAAAAGGTCTCTTAACATTTTGCCATAGCTCGCTTCGTTTCCGAGATATTTGCAGATATATCTCAAGGGAAGGGGCCTGACGGACATATTTCGAGATATTTCTTCTTCTTGTTGTTCTTCTTCTGCACAGCTAAGCTGGAAGTGGCATTTGCGGCTCGCACTAGTGCATAGTTATCTCAAAGAAAGGGGCCACGGTGTTTCTGTATCTCTATTATGTTGGTGCGGCTTCGGAACTTTTAAATATCTCGATATATCTCGAAAACTACGCTTCTGATCAAAAAATATCATAGAACATAAATTGTAGGAAACATAATTCTCTACAAAAAAGGTCTCTTAACATTTTGCCATAGCTCGCTTCGTTTCCGAGATATTTGCAGATATATCTCAAGGGAAGGGGCCTGACTGACATATTTCGAGATATTTCTTCTTCTTGTTGTTCTTCTTCTGCACAGCTAAGCTGGAAGTGGCATTTACAGCTCGCAATAGTGCAGAGTTATCTCAAAGAAAGGGGCCACGGTGTTTCTGTATCTCTATTATGTTGGTGCGGCTTCGGAACTTTTAAATATCTTGATATATCTCGAGAACTACGCATCTGATCAAAAAATATCATAGAACATAAAAAGTAGGAAACTTAATTCTCTACAAAAAAGGTCTCTCAACATTTTGCCATAGCTCGCTTCGTTTCCGAGATATTTGCAGATTTATCTCAAGGGAAGGGGCCTGACGGACATATTTCGAGATATTTCTTCTTCTTGTTGTTCTTCTTCTGCACAGCTAAGCTGGAAGTGGCATTTGCGGCTCGCACTAGTGCAGAGTTATCTCAAAGAAAGGGGCCACGGTGTTTCTGTATCTCTATTATGTTGGTGCGGCTTTGGAACTTTTGAATATCTCGATATATCTCGAAAACTACGCTTCTGACCAAAAAATATCATAGAACATAAATTGTAGGAAACATAATTCTCTACAAAAAAGGTCTCTTAACATTTTGCCATAGCTCGCTTCGTTTCCGAGATATTTGCAGATATATCTCAAGGGAAGGGGCCTGACGGAGATATTTCGAGATATTTCTTCTTCTTGTTGTTCTTCTTCTGCACAGCTAAGCTGGAAGTGGCATTTGCGGCTCGCACTAGTGCATAGTTATCTCAAAGAAAGGGGCCACGGTGTTTCTGTATCTCTATTATGTTGGTGCGGCTTCGGATCTTTTAAATATCTCGATATATCTCGAAAACTACGCTTCTGATCAAAAAATATCATAGAACATAAATTGTAGGAAACATAATTCTCTACAAAAAAGTTCTCTTATCATTTTGCCATAGCTCGTTTCGTTTCCGAGATATTTGCAGATATATCTCAAGGGAAGGGGCCTGACGGACATATTTCGAGATATTTCCTCTTCTTGTTGTTCTTCTTCTGCACAGCTAAACTGGAAGTGGCATTTCCAGCTCGCAATAGCGCAGAGTTATCTCAAAGAAAGGGGCCACGGTGTTTCTGTATCTCTATTATGTTGGTGCGGCTTCGGAACTGTTAAATATCTTGATATATCTCGAGAACTACGCATCTGATCAAAAAATATCATAGAACATAGATTGTAGGAAACATAATTCTCTACAAAAAAGGTCTCTTATCATTTTGCCATAGCTCGTTTCGTTTCCGAGATATTTGCAGATATATCTCAAGGGAAGGGGCCTGACGGACATATTTCGAGATATTTCCTCTTCTTGTTGTTCTTCTTCTGCACAGCTAAGCTGGAAGTGGCATTTGCCGCTCGCAATAGTGCAGAGTTATCTCAAAGAAAGGGGCCACGGTGTTTCTGTATCTCTATTATGTTGGTGCGGCTTTGGAACTTATAAATATCTCGATATATCTCGAAAACTACGCTTCTGACCAAAAAATATCATAGAACATAAATTGTAGGAAATATAATTCTCTACAAAAAAGGTCTCTTAACATTTTGCCATAGCTCGCTTCGTTTCCGAGATATTTGCAGATATATCTCAAGGGAAGGGGCCTGACGGACATATTTCGAGATATTTCTTCTTCTTGTTGTTCTTCTTCTGCACAGCTAAGCTGGAAGTGGCATTTGCGGCTCGCACTAGTGCATAGTTATCTCAAAGAAAGGGGCCACGGTGTTTCTGTATCTCTATTATGTTGGTGCGGCTTCGGAACTTTTAAATATCTCGATATATCTCGAAAACTACGCTTCTGATCAAAAAATATCATAGAACATAAATTGTAGGAAACATAATTCTCTACAAAAAAGGTCTCTTAACATTTTGCCATAGCTCGCTTCGTTTCCGAGATATTTGCAGATATATCTCAAGGGAAGGGGCCTGACTGACATATTTCGAGATATTTCTTCTTCTTGTTGTTCTTCTTCTGCACAGCTAAGCTGGAAGTGGCATTTACAGCTCGCAATAGTGCAGAGTTATCTCAAAGAAAGGGGCCACGGTGTTTCTGTATCTCTATTATGTTGGTGCGGCTTCGGAACTTTTAAATATCTTGATATATCTCGAGAACTACGCATCTGATCAAAAAATATCATAGAACATAAAAAGTAGGAAACTTAATTCTCTACAAAAAAGGTCTCTCAACATTTTGCCATAGCTCGCTTCGTTTCCGAGATATTTGCAGATTTATCTCAAGGGAAGGGGCCTGACGGACATATTTCGAGATATTTCTTCTTCTTGTTGTTCTTCTTCTGCACAGCTAAGCTGGAAGTGGCATTTGCGGCTCGCACTAGTGCAGAGTTATCTCAAAGAAAGGGGCCACGGTGTTTCTGTATCTCTATTATGTTGGTGCGGCTTTGGAACTTTTGAATATCTCGATATATCTCGAAAACTACGCTTCTGACCAAAAAATATCATAGAACATAAATTGTAGGAAACATAATTCTCTACAAAAAAGGTCTCTTAACATTTTGCCATAGCTCGCTTCGTTTCCGAGATATTTGCAGATATATCTCAAGGGAAGGGGCCTGACGGAGATATTTCGAGATATTTCTTCTTCTTGTTGTTCTTCTTCTGCACAGCTAAGCTGGAAGTGGCATTTGCGGCTCGCACTAGTGCATAGTTATCTCAAAGAAAGGGGCCACGGTGTTTCTGTATCTCTATTATGTTGGTGCGGCTTCGGATCTTTTAAATATCTCGATATATCTCGAAAACTACGCTTCTGATCAAAAAATATCATAGAACATAAATTGTAGGAAACATAATTCTCTACAAAAAAGTTCTCTTATCATTTTGCCATAGCTCGTTTCGTTTCCGAGATATTTGCAGATATATCTCAAGGGAAGGGGCCTGACGGACATATTTCGAGATATTTCCTCTTCTTGTTGTTCTTCTTCTGCACAGCTAAACTGGAAGTGGCATTTCCAGCTCGCAATAGCGCAGAGTTATCTCAAAGAAAGGGGCCACGGTGTTTCTGTATCTCTATTATGTTGGTGCGGCTTCGGAACTGTTAAATATCTTGATATATCTCGAGAACTACGCATCTGATCAAAAAATATCATAGAACATAGATTGTAGGAAACATAATTCTCTACAAAAAAGGTCTCTTATCATTTTGCCATAGCTCGTTTCGTTTCCGAGATATTTGCAGATATATCTCAAGGGAAGGGGCCTGACGGACATATTTCGAGATATTTCCTCTTCTTGTTGTTCTTCTTCTGCACAGCTAAGCTGGAAGTGGCATTTGCCGCTCGCAATAGTGCAGAGTTATCTCGAAGAAAGGGGCCACGGTGTTTCTGTATCTCTATTATGTTGGTGCGGCTTCGGAACTTTTAGATATCTTGATATATCTCGAGAACTACGCATCTGATCAAAAAATATCATTGAACATAAAAAGTAGGAAACTTAATTCTCTACAATAAAGGTCTCTTAACATTTTGCCATAGCTCGCTTCGTTTCCGAGATATTTGCAGATTTATCTCAAGGGAAGGGGCCTGACGGACATATTTCGAGATATTTCTTCTTCTTGTTGTTCTTCTTCTGCACAGCTAAGCTGGAAGTGGCATTTGCAGCTCGCAATAGTGCAGAGTTATCTCAAAGAAAGGGGCCACGGTGTTTCTGTATCTCTATTATGTTGGTGCGGCTTCGGAACTTTTAAATATCTTGATATATCTCGAGAACTACGCATCTGATCAAATAATATCATAGAACATAAAAAGTACGATTCTTAATTCTCTACAAATAAGGTCTCTTAACATTTTGCCATAGCTCGCTTCGTTTCCGAGATATTTGCAGATTTATCTCAAGGGAAGGGGCCTGACGGACATATTTCGAGATATTTCTTCTTCTTGTTGGTCTTCTTCTGCACAGCTAAGCTGGAAGTGGCATTTGCAGCTCGCAATGGTGCAGAGTTATCTCAAAGAAAGGGGCCACGGTGTTTCTGTATCTCTATTATGTTGGTGCGGCTTTGGAACTTTTAAATATCTCGATATATCTCGAAAACTACGCTTCTGATCAAAAAATATCATAGAACATAAATTGTAGGAAACATAATTCTCTACAAAAAAGGTCTCTTAACATTTTGCCATAGCTCGCTTCGTTTCCGAGATATTTGCAGATATATCTCAAGGGAAGGGGCCTGACGGACATATTTCGAGATATTTCTTCTTCTTGTTGTTCTTCTTCTGCACAGCTAAGCTGGAAGTGGCATTTACAGCTCGCAATAGTGCAGAGTTATCTCAAAGAAAGGGGCCACGGTGTTTCTGTATCTCTATTATGTTGGTGCGGCTTCGGAACTTTTAAATATCTTGATATATCTCGAGAACTACGCATCTGATCAAAAAATATCGTAGAACATAAAAAGTAGGAAACTTAATTCTCTACAAAAAAGGTCTCTTAACATTTTGCCATAGCTCTCTTCGTTTCCGAGATATGTGCAGATTTATCTCAAGGGAAGGGGCCTAACGGACATATTTCGAGATATTTCTTCATCTTGTTGTTCTTCTTCTGCACAGCTAAGCTGGAAGTGGCATTTGCAGCTCGCAATAGTGCAGAGTTATCTCAAAGAAAGGGGCCACGGTGTTTCTGTATCTCTATTATGTTGGTGCGGCTTCGGAACTTTTAAATATCTTGATATATCTCGAGAACTACGCGTCTGATCAAAAAATATCATACAACATAAAAAGTAGGAAACTTAATTCTCTACAAAAACGGTCTCTTAACATTTTGCCATAGCTCGCTTCGTTTCCGAGATATTTGCAGATTTATCTCAAGGGAAGGGGCCTGACGGACATATTTCGAGATATTTCTTCTTCTTGTTGTTCTTCTTCTGCACAGCTAAGCTGGAAGTGGCATTTGCGGCTCGCACTAGTGCACAGTTATCTCAAAGAAAGGGGCCACGGTGTTTCTGGATCTTTATTATGTTGGTGCGGCTTCGGAACTTTTAAATATCTCGATATATCTCGAAAACTACGCTTCTGATCAAAAAATATCATAGAACATAAATTGTAGGAAACATAATTCTCTACAATAAACGTGTCTTAACATTTTGCCATAGCTCGCTTCGTTTCCGAGATATTTGCAGATTCAGCTCAAAGCAACTGGCCTGACGGACATATTTCGAGATATTTCTTCTTCTTGTTGTTCTTCCTCTGCACAGCTAAGCTGGAAGTGGCATTTGCAGCTCGCAATAGTGCAGAGTTATCTCAAAGAAAGGGGCCACGGTGTTGCTGTATCTCTATTATGTTGGTGCGGCTTCGGAACTTTTAAATATCTTGATATATCTCGAGAACTACGCATCTGATCAAAAAATATCATAGAACATAAAAAGTAGGAAACTTAATTCTCTACAAAAAAGGTCTCTTAACATTTTGCCATAGCTCGCTTCGTTTCCGAGATATTTGCAGATTTATCTCAAGGGAAGGGGCCTAACGGACATATTTCGAGATATTTCTTCTTCTTGTTGTTCTTCTTCTGCACAGCTAAGCTGGAAGTGGGATTTGCAGCTCGCAATAGTGCAGAGTTATCTCAAAGAAACGGGCCACGGTGTTTCTGTATCTCTATTATGTTGGTGCGGCTTCGGAACTTTTAAATATCTTGATATATCTCGAGAACTACGGGTCTGATCAAAAAATATCATAGAACATAAAAAGTAGGAAACATAATTCTCTACAAAAAAGTTCTCTTATCATTTTGCCATAGCTCGTTTCGTTTCCGAGATATTTGCAGATATATCTCAAGGGAAGGGGCCTGACGGACATATTTCGAGATATTTCCTCTTCTTGTTGTTCTTCTTCTGCACAGCTAAGCTGGAAGTGGCATTTGCAGCTCGCAATAGTGCAGAGTTATCTCAAAGAAAGGGGCCACGGTGTTTCTGTATCTCTATTATGTTGGTGCGGCTTCGGAACTTTTAAATATCTTGATATATCTCGAGAACTACGCATCTGATCAAGAAATATCATAGAACATAAAAAGTAGGAAACTTAATTCTCTACAAAAAAGGTCTCTCAACATTTTGCCATAGCTCGCTTCGTTTCCGAGATATTTGCAGATTTATCTCAAGGGAAGGGGCCTGACGGACATATTTCGAGATATTTCTTCTTCTTGTTGTTCTTCTTCTGCACAGCTAAGCTGGAAGTGGCATTTGCGGCTCGCACTAGTGCAGAGTTATCTCAAAGAAAGGGGCCACGGTGTTTCTGTATCTCTATTATGTTGGTGCGGCTTTGGAACTTTTAAATATCTCGATATATCTCGAGAACTACGCATCTGATCAAAAAATATCATAGAACATAAAAAGTAGGAAACTTAATTCTCTACAAAAAAGGTCTCTTAACATTTTGCCATAGCTCTCTTCGTTTCCGAGATATTTGCAGATTTATCTCAAGGGAAGGGGCCTGACGGACATATTTCGAGATATTTCTTCTTCTTGTTGTTCTTCTTCTGCACAGCTAAGCTGGAAGTGGCATTTGCAGCTCGCAATAGTGCAGAGTTATCTCCAAGAAAGGGGCTACGGTGTTTCTGTATCTCTATTATGTTGGTGCGGCTTCGGAACTTTTAAATATCTTGATATATCTCGAGAACTACGCGTCTGATCAAAAAATATCATAGAACATAAAAAGTAGGAAACTTAATTCTCTACAAAAACGGTCTCTTAACATTTTGCCATAGCTCGCTTCGTTTCCGAGATATTTGCAGATTTATCTCAAGGGAAGGGGCCTGACGGACATATTTCGAGATATTTCTTCTTCTTGTTGTTCTTCTTCTGCACAGCTAAGCTGGAAGTGGCATTTGCGGCTCGCACTAGTGCACAGTTATCTCAAAGAAAGGGGCCACGGTGTTTCTGGATCTTTATTATGTTGGTGCGGCTTCGGAACTTTTAAATATCTCGATATATCTCGAAAACTACGCTTCTGATCAAAAAATATCATAGAACATAAATTGTAGGAAACATAATTCTCTACAATAAACGTCTCTTAACATTTTGCCATAGCTCGCTTCGTTTCCGAGATATTTGCAGATTCAGCTCAAAGGAACTGGCCTGACGGACATATTTCGAGATATTTCTTCTTCTTGTTGTTCTTCCTCTGCACAGCTAAGCTGGAAGTGGCATTTGCAGCTCGCAATAGTGCAGAGTTATCTCAAAGAAAGGGGCCACGGTGTTGCTGTATCTCTATTATGTTGGTGCGGCTTCGGAACTTTTAAATATCTTGATATATCTCGAGAACTACGCATCTGATCAAAAAATATCATAGAACATAAAAAGTAGGAAACTTAATTCTCTACAAAAAAGGTCTCTTAACATTTTGCCATAGCTCGCTTCGTTTCCGAGATATTTGCAGATTTATCTCAAGGGAAGGGGCCTAACGGACATATTTCGAGATATTTCTTCTTCTTGTTGTTCTTCTTCTGCACAGCTAAGCTGGAAGTGGGATTTGCAGCTCGCAATAGTGCAGAGTTATCTCAAAGAAACGGGCCACGGTGTTTCTGTATCTCTATTATGTTGGTGCGGCTTCGGAACTTTTAAATATCTTGATATATCTCGAGAACTACGGGTCTGATCAAAAAATATCATAGAACATAAAAAGTAGGAAACATAATTCTCTACAAAAAAGGTCTCTTAACATTTTGCCATAGCTCTCTTCGTTTCCGAGATATTTGCAGATTTATCTCAAGGGAAGGGGCCTGACGGACATATTTCGAGATATTTCTTCTTCTTGTTGTTCTTCTTCTGCACAGCTAAGCTGGAAGTGGCATTTGCAGCTCGCAATAGTGCAGAGTTATCTCAAAGAAAGGGGCCACGGTGTTTCTGTATCTCTATTATGTTGGTGCGGCTTCGGAACTTTTAAATATCTTGATATATCTCGAGAACTACGCGTCTGATCAAAAAATATCATAGAACATAAAAAGTAGGAAACTTAATTCTCTACAAAAACGGTCTCTTAACATTTTGCCATAGCTCGCTTGGTTTCCGAGATATTTGCAGATTTATCTCAAGGGAAGGGGCCTGACGGACATATTTCGAGATATTTCTTCTTCTTGTTGTTCTTCTTCTGCACAGCTAAGCTGGAAGTGGCATTTGCGGCTCGCACTAGTGCACAGTTATCTCAAAGAAAGGGGCCACGGTGTTTCTGGATCTTTATTATGTTGGTGCGGCTTCGGAACTTTTAAATATCTCGATATATCTCGAAAACTACGCTTCTGATCAAAAAATATCATAGAACATAAATTGTAGGAAACATAATTCTCTACAATAAACGTCTCTTAACATTTTGCCATAGCTCGCTTCGTTTCCGAGATATTTGCAGATTCAGCTCAAAGGAACTGGCCTGACGGACATATTTCGAGATATTTCTTCTTCTTGTTGTTCTTCCTCTGCACAGCTAAGCTGGAAGTGGCATTTGCAGCTCGCAATAGTGCAGAGTTATCTCAAAGAAAGGGGCCACGGTGTTGCTGTATCTCTATTATGTTGGTGCGGCTTCGGAACTTTTAAATATCTTGATATATCTCGAGAACTACGCATCTGATCAAAAAATATCATAGAACATAAAAAGTAGGAAACTTAATTCTCTACAAAAAAGGTCTCTTAACATTTTGCCATAGCTCGCTTCGTTTCCGAGATATTTGCAGATTTATCTCAAGGGAAGGGGCCTAACGGACATATTTCGAGATATTTCTTCTTCTTGTTGTTCTTCTTCTGCACAGCTAAGCTGGAAGTGGCATTTGCAGCTCGCAATAGTGCAGAGTTATCTCAAAGAAACGGGCCACGGTGTTTCTGTATCTCTATTATGTTGGTGCGGCTTCGGAACTTTTAAATATCTTGATATATCTCGAGAACTACGCGTCTCATCAAAAAATATCATAGAACATAAAAAGTAGGAAACTTAATTCTCTACAAAAACGGTCTCTTAACATTTTGCCATAGCTCGCTTCGTTTCCGAGATATTTGCAGATTTATCTCAAGGGAAGGGGCCTGACGGACATATTTCGAGATATTTCTTCTTCTTGTTGTTCTTCTTCTGCACAGCTAAGCTGGAAGTGGCATTTGCGGCTCGCACTAGTGCACAGTTATCTCAAAGAAAGGGGCCACGGTGTTTCTGGATCTTTATTATGTTGGTGCGGCTTCGGAACTTTTAAATATCTCGATATATCTCGAAAACTACGCTTCTGATCAAAAAATATCATAGAACATAAATTGTAGGAAACATAATTCTCTACAATAAACGTCTCTTAACATTTTGCCATAGCTCGCTTCGTTTCCGAGATATTTGCAGATTCAGCTCAAAGGAACTGGCCTGACGGACATATTTCGAGATATTTCTTCTTCTTGTTGTTCTTCCTCTGCACAGCTAAGCTGGAAGTGGCATTTGCAGCTCGCAATAGTGCAGAGTTATCTCAAAGAAAGGGGCCACGGTGTTGCTGTATCTCTATTATGTTGGTGCGGTTTCGGAACTTTTAAATATCTTGATATATCTCGAGAACTACGCATCTGATCAAAAAATATCATAGAACGTAAAAAGTAGGAAACTTAATTCTCTACAAATAAGGTCTCTTAACATTTTGCCATAGCTCGCTTCGTTTCCGAGATATTTGCAGATTTATGTCAAGGGAAGGGGCCTGACGGACATATTTCGAGATATTTCTTCTTCTTGTTGTTCTTCTTCTGCACAGCTAAGCTGGAAGTGGCATTTGCAGCTCGCAATAGTGCAGAGATATCTCAAAGAAAGGGGCCACGGTGTTTCTGTATCTCTATTATGTTGGTGCGGCTTCGGAACTTTTAAATATCTTGATATATCTCGAGAACTACGCATCTGATCAAAAAATATCATAGAACATGAAAAGTAGGAAACTTAATTCTCTACAAAAAAGGTCTCTTAACATTTTGCCATAGCTCTCTTCGTTTCCGAGATATTTGCAGATTTATCTCAAGGGAAGGGGCCTGACGGACATATTTCGAGATATTTCTTCTTCTTGTTGTTCTCCTTCTGCACAGCTAAGCTGGAAGTGGCATTTGCAGCTCGCAATAGTGCAGAGTTATCTCAAAGAAAGGGGCCACGGTGTTTCTGTATCTCTATTATGTTGGTGCGGCTTCGGAACTTTTAAATATCTTGATATATCTCGAGAACTACGCATCTGATCAAAAAATATCATACAACATAAAAAGTAGGAAACTTAATTCTCTACAAAAAAGGTCTCTTAACATTTTGCCATAGCTCTCTTCGTTTCCGAGATATTTGCAGATTTATCTCAAGGGAAGGGGCCTAACGGACATATTTCGAAATATTTCTTCATTTTGTTGTTCTTCTTCTGCACAGCTAAGCTGGAAGTGGCATTTGCAGCTCGCAATAGTGCAGAGTTATCTCAAAGAAAGGGGCCACGGTGTTTCTGTATCTCTATTATGTTGGTGCGGCTTCGGAACTTTTAAATATCTTGATATATCTCGAGAACTACGCATCTGATCAAAAAATATCATAGAACATAAAAAGTAGGAAACTTAATTCTCTACCAAAAAGGTCTGTTAACATTTTGCCATAGCTCGCTTCGTTTCCGAGATATTTGCAGATTTATCTCAAGGGAAGGGGCCTGACGGACATATTTCGAGATATTTCTTCTTCTTGTTGTTCTTCTTCTGCACAGCTAAGCTGGAAGTGGCATTTGCGGCTCGCACTAGTGCAGAGTTATCTCAAAGAAAGGGGCCACGGTGTTTCTGTATCTCTATTATGTTGGTGCGGCTTCGGAACTTTTAAATATCTTGATATATCTCGAGAACTACGCGTCTGATCAAAAAATATCATAGAACATAAAAAGTAGGAAACTTAATTCTCTACAAAAACGGTCTCTTAACATTTTGCCATAGCTCGCTTCGTTTCAGAGATATTTGCAGATTTATCTCAAGGGAAGGGGCCTGACGGACATATTTCGAGATATTTCTTCTTCTTGTTGTTCTTCTTCTGCACAGCTGAGCTGGAAGTGGCATTTGCAGGTCGCAATAGTGCAGAGTTATCTCAAAGAAAGGGGCCACGGTGTTTCTGTATCTCTATTATGTTGGTGCGGCTTCGGAACTTTTAAATATCTCGATATATCACGAGAACTACGCATCTGATCAAAAAATATCATAGAACGTAAAAAGTAGGAAACTTAATTCTCTACAAATAAGGTCTCTTAACATTTTGCCATAGCTCGCTTCGTTTCCGAGATATTTGCAGATTTATGTCAAGGGAAGGGGCCTGACGGACATATTTCGAGATATTTCTTCTTCTTGTTGTTCTTCTTCTGCACAGCGAAGCTGGAAGTGGCATTTGCAGCTCGCAATAGTGCAGAGATATCTCAAAGAAAGGGGCCACGGTGTTTCTGTATCTCTATTATGTTGGTGCGGCCTCGGAACTTTTAAATATCTTGATATATCTCGAGAACTACGGGTCTGATCAAAAAATATCATAGAACATAAAAAGTAGGAAACATAATTCTCTACAAAAAAGGTCTCTTAACATTTTGCCATAGCTCGCTTCGTTTCCGAGATATTTGCATATTTATCTCAAGGGAAGGGG
Source organism: Osmia lignaria lignaria (assembly GCF_051020975.1). NCBI lineage: Eukaryota > Metazoa > Arthropoda > Insecta > Hymenoptera > Megachilidae > Osmia > Osmia lignaria. The sequence goes on along the minus strand of NW_027478169.1, from coordinate 3,722,211 downwards.
CCTGACGGACATATTTCGAGATATTTCTTCTTCTTGTTGTTCTTCTTCTGCACAGCTAAGCTGGAAGTGGCATTTGCGGCTCGCACTAGTGCAGAGTTATCTCAAAGAAAGGGGCCACGGTGTTTCTGTATCTCTATTATGTTGGTGCGGCTTCGGAACTTTTAAAGATCTTGATATATCTCGAGAACTACGCATCTGATCAAAAAATATCATAGAACATGAAAAGTAGGAAACTTAATTCTCTACAAAAACGGTCTCTTAACATTTTGCCATAGCTCGCTTCGTTTCCGAGATATTTGCAGATTTATCTCAAGGGAAGGGGCCTGACGGACATATTCGAGATATTTCTTCTTCTTGTTGTTCTTCCTCTGCACCGCTAAGCTGGAAGTGGCATTTGCAGCTCGCAATAGTGCAGAGATATCTCAAAGAAAGGGGCCACGGTGTTTCTGTATCTCTATTATGTTGGTGCGGTTTCGGAACTTTTAAATATCTTGATATATCTCGAGAACTACGCATCTGATCAAAAAATATCATAGAACGTAAAAAGTAGGAAACTTAATTCTCTACTAATAAGGTCTCTTAACATTTTGCCATAGCTCGCTTCGTTTCCGAGATATTTGCAGATTTATGTCAAGGGAAGGGGCCTGACGGACATATTTCGAGATATTTCTTCTTCTTGTTGTTCTTCTTCTGCACAGCTAAGCTGGAAGTGGCATTTGCAGCTCGCAATAGTGCAGAGATATCTCAAAGAAAGGGGCCACGGTGTTTCTGTATCTCTATTATGTTGGTGCGGCTTCGGAACTTTTAAATATCTTGATATATCTCGAGAACTACGGGTCTGATCAAAAAATATCATAGAACATAAAAAGTAGGAAACATAATTCTCTACAAAAAAGGTCTCTTAACATTTTGCCATAGCTCGCTTCGTTTCCGAGATATTTGCAGATTTATCTCAAGGGAAGGGGCCTGACGGACATATTTCGAGATATTTCTTCTTCTTGTTGTTCTTCTTCTGCACAGCTAAGCTGGAAGTGGCATTTGCGGCTCGCACTAGTGCAGAGTTATCTCAAAGAAAGGGGCCACGGTGTTTCTGTATCTCTATTATGTTGGTGCGGCTTCGGAACTTTTAAATATCTTGATATATCTCGAGAACTACGCATCTGATCAAAAAATATCATAGAACATGAAAAGTAGGAAACTTAATTCTCTACAAAAAAGGTCTCTTAACATTTTGCCATAGCTCTCTTCGTTTCCGAGATATTTGCAGATTTATCTCAAGGGAAGGGGCCTGACGGACATATTTCGAGATATTTCTTCTTCTTGTTGTTCTCCTTCTGCACAGCTAAGCTGGAAGTGGCATTTGCAGCTCGCAATAGTGCAGAGTTATCTCAAAGAAAGGGGCCACGGTGTTTCTGTATCTCTATTATGTTGGTGCGGCTTCGGAACTTTTAAATATCTTGATATATCTCGAGAACTACGCGTCTCATCAAAAAATATGATAGAACATAAAAAGTAGGAAACTTAATTCTCTACAAAAACGGTCTCTTAACATTTTGCCATAGCTCGCTTCGTTTCCGAGATATTTGCAGATTTATCTCAAGGGAAGGGGCCTGACGGACATATTTCGAGATATTTCTTCTTCTTGTTGTTCTTCTTCTGCACAGCTAAGCTGGAAGTGGCATTTGTGGCTCGCACTAGTGCAGAGTTATCTCAAAGAAAGGGGCCACGGTGTTTCTGTATCTTTATTATGTTGGTGCGGCTTCGGAACTTTTAAATATCTCGATATATCTCGAAAACTACGCTTCTGATCAAAAAATATCATAGAACATAAATTGTAGGAAACATAATTCTCTACAAAAAACGTCTCTTAACATTTTGCCATAGCTCGCTTCCTTTCCGAGATATTTGCAGATTCAGCTCAAAGGAACTGGCCTGACGGACATATTTCGAGATATTTCTTCTTCTTGTTGTTCTTCCTCTGCACAGCTATGCTGGAAGTGGCATTTGCAGCTCGCAATAGTGCAGAGTTATCTCAAAGAAAGGGGCCACGGTGTTTCTGTATCTCTATTATGTTGGTGCGGCTTCGGAACTTTTAAATATCTTGATATATCTCGAGAACTACGCATCTGATCAAAAAATATCATAGAACATGAAAAGTAGGAAACTTAATTCTCTACAAAAAAGGTCTCTTAACATTTTGCCATAGCTCTCTTCGTTTCCGAGATATTTGCAGATTTATCTCAAGGGAAGGGGCCTGACGGACATATTTCGAGATATTTCTTCTTCTTGTTGTTCCTCTTCTGCACAGCTAAGCTGGAAGTGGCATTTGCAGCTCGCAATAGTGCAGAGTTATCTCAAAGAAAGGGGCCACGGTGTTTCTGTATCTCTATTATGTTGGTGCGGCTTCGGAACTTTTAAATATCTTGATATATCTCGAGAACTACGCGTCTGATCAAAAAATATCATAGAACATAAAAAGTAGGAAACTTAATTCTCTACAAAAACGGTCTCTTAACATTTTGCCATAGCTCGCTTCGTTTCCGAGATATTTGCAGATTTATCTCAAGGGAAGGGGCCTGACGGACATATTTCGAGATATTTCTTCTTCTTGTTGTTCTTCTTCTGCACAGCTGAGCTGGAAGTGGCATTTGCAGGTCGCAATAGTGCAGAGTTATCTCAAAGAAAGGGGCCACGGTGTTTCTGTATCTCTATTATGTTGGTGCGGCTTCGGAACTTTTAAATATCTCGATATATCTCGAGAACAACGCATCTGATCAAAAAATATCATAGAACGTAAAAAGTAGGAAACTTAATTCTCTACAAAAACGGTCTCTTAACATTTTGCCATAGCTCGCTTCGTTTCCGAGATATTTGCAGATTTATCTCAAGGGAAGGGGCCTGACGGACATATTCGAGATATTTCTTCTTCTTGTTGTTCTTCCTCTGCACCGCTAAGCTGGAAGTGGCATTTGCAGCTCGCAATAGTGCAGAGATATCTCAAAGAAAGGGGCCACGGTGTTTCTGTATCTCTATTATGTTGGTGCGGTTTCGGAACTTTTAAATATCTTGATATATCTCGAGAACTACGCATCTGATCAAAAAATATCATAGAACGTAAAAAGTAGGAAACTTAATTCTCTACTAATAAGGTCTCTTAACATTTTGCCATAGCTCGCTTCGTTTCCGAGATATTTGCAGATTTATGTCAAGGGAAGGGGCCTGACGGACATATTTCGAGATATTTCTTCTTCTTGTTGTTCTTCTTCTGCACAGCTAAGCTGGAAGTGGCATTTGCAGCTCGCAATAGTGCAGAGATATCTCAAAGAAAGGGGCCACGGTGTTTCTGTATCTCTATTATGTTGGTGCGGCTTCGGAACTTTTAAATATCTTGATATATCTCGAGAACTACGGGTCTGATCAAAAAATATCATAGAACATAAAAAGTAGGAAACATAATTCTCTACAAAAAAGGTCTCTTAACATTTTGCCATAGCTCGCTTCGTTTCCGAGATATTTGCAGATTTATCTCAAGGGAAGGGGCCTGACGGACATATTTCGAGATATTTCTTCTTCTTGTTGTTCTTCTTCTGCACAGCTAAGCTGGAAGTGGCATTTGCGGCTCGCACTAGTGCAGAGTTATCTCAAAGAAAGGGGCCACGGTGTTTCTGTATCTCTATTATGTTGGTGCGGCTTCGGAACTTTTAAATATCTTGATATATCTCGAGAACTACGCATCTGATCGAAAAATATCATAGAACATGAAAAGTAGGAAACTTAATTCTCTACAAAAAAGGTCTCTTAACATTTTGCCATAGCTCTCTTCGTTTCCGAGATATTTGCAGATTTATCTCAAGGGAAGGGGCCTGACGGACATATTTCGAGATATTTCTTCTTCTTGTTGTTCTCCTTCTGCACAGCTAAGCTGGAAGTGGCATTTGCAGCTCGCAATAGTGCAGAGTTATCTCAAAGAAAGGGGCCACGGTGTTTCTGTATCTCTATTATGTTGGTGCGGCTTCGGAACTTTTAAATATCTTGATATATCTCGAGAACTACGCGTCTCATCAAAAAATATGATAGAACATAAAAAGTAGGAAACTTAATTCTCTACAAAAACGGTCTCTTAACATTTTGCCATAGCTCGCTTCGTTTCCGAGATATTTGCAGATTTATCTCAAGGGAAGGGGCCTGACGGACATATTTCGAGATATTTCTTCTTCTTGTTGTTCTTCTTCTGCACAGCTAAGCTGGAAGTGGCATTTGTGGCTCGCACTAGTGCAGAGTTATCTCAAAGAAAGGGGCCACGGTGTTTCTGTATCTTTATTATGTTGGTGCGGCTTCGGAACTTTTAAATATCTCGATATATCTCGAAAACTACGCTTCTGATCAAAAAATATCATAGAACATAAATTGTAGGAAACATAATTCTCTACAAAAAACGTCTCTTAACATTTTGCCATAGCTCGCTTCCTTTCCGAGATATTTGCAGATTCAGCTCAAAGGAACTGGCCTGACGGACATATTTCGAGATATTTCTTCTTCTTGTTGTTCTTCCTCTGCACAGCTATGCTGGAAGTGGCATTTGCAGCTCGCAATAGTGCAGAGTTATCTCAAAGAAAGGGGCCACGGTGTTTCTGTATCTCTATTATGTTGGTGCGGCTTCGGAACTTTTAAATATCTTGATATATCTCGAGAACTACGCATCTGATCAAAAAATATCATAGAACATGAAAAGTAGGAAACTTAATTCTCTACAAAAAAGGTCTCTTAACATTTTGCCATAGCTCTCTTCGTTTCCGAGATATTTGCAGATTTATCTCAAGGGAAGGGGCCTGACGGACATATTTCGAGATATTTCTTCTTCTTGTTGTTCCTCTTCTGCACAGCTAAGCTGGAAGTGGCATTTGCAGCTCGCAATAGTGCAGAGTTATCTCAAAGAAAGGGGCCACGGTGTTTCTGTATCTCTATTATGTTGGTGCGGCTTCGGAACTTTTAAATATCTTGATATATCTCGAGAACTACGCGTCTGATCAAAAAATATCATAGAACATAAAAAGTAGGAAACTTAATTCTCTACAAAAACGGTCTCTTAACATTTTGCCATAGCTCGCTTCGTTTCCGAGATATTTGCAGATTTATCTCAAGGGAAGGGGCCTGACGGACATATTTCGAGATATTTCTTCTTCTTGTTGTTCTTCTTCTGCACAGCTGAGCTGGAAGTGGCATTTGCAGGTCGCAATAGTGCAGAGTTATCTCAAAGAAAGGGGCCACGGTGTTTCTGTATCTCTATTATGTTGGTGCGGCTTCGGAACTTTTAAATATCTCGATATATCTCGAGAACAACGCATCTGATCAAAAAATATCATAGAACGTAAAAAGTAGGAAACTTAATTCTCTACAAATAAGGTCTCTTAACATTTTGCCATAGCTCGCTTCGTTTCCGAGATATTTGCAGATTTATGTCAAGGGAAGGGGCCTGACGGACATATTTCGAGATATTTCTTCTTCTTGTTGTTCTTCTTCTGCACAGCGAAGCTGGAAGTGGCATTTGCAGCTCGCAATAGTGCAGAGATATCTCAAAGAAAGGGGCCACGGTGTTTCTGTATCTCTATTATGTTGGTGCGGCTTCGGAACTTTTAAATATCTCGATATATCTCGAAAACTACGCTTCTGATCAAAAAATATCATAGAACATAAATTGTAGGAAACATAATTCTCTACAAAAAACGTCTCTTAACATTTTGCCATAGCTCGCTTCCTTTCCGAGATATTTGCAGATTCAGCTCAAAGGAACTGGCCTGACGGACATATTTCGAGATATTTCTTCTTCTTGTTGTTCTTCCTCTGCACAGCTATGCTGGAAGTGGCATTTGCAGCTCGCAATAGTGCAGAGTTATCTCAAAGAAAGGGGCCACGGTGTTTCTGTATCTCTATTATGTTGGTGCGGCTTCGGAACTTTTAAATATCTTGATATATCTCGAGAACTACGCATCTGATCAAAAAATATCATAGAACATGAAAAGTAGGAAACTTAATTCTCTACAAAAAAGGTCTCTTAACATTTTGCCATAGCTCTCTTCGTTTCCGAGATATTTGCAGATTTATCTCAAGGGAAGGGGCCTGACGGACATATTTCGAGATATTTCTTCTTCTTGTTGTTCCTCTTCTGCACAGCTAAGCTGGAAGTGGCATTTGCAGCTCGCAATAGTGCAGAGTTATCTCAAAGAAAGGGGCCACGGTGTTTCTGTATCTCTATTATGTTGGTGCGGCTTCGGAACTTTTAAATATCTTGATATATCTCGAGAACTACGCGTCTGATCAAAAAATATCATAGAACATAAAAAGTAGGAAACTTAATTCTCTACAAAAACGGTCTCTTAACATTTTGCCATAGCTCGCTTCGTTTCCGAGATATTTGCAGATTTATCTCAAGGGAAGGGGCCTGACGGACATATTTCGAGATATTTCTTCTTCTTGTTGTTCTTCTTCTGCACAGCTGAGCTGGAAGTGGCATTTGCAGGTCGCAATAGTGCAGAGTTATCTCAAAGAAAGGGGCCACGGTGTTTCTGTATCTCTATTATGTTGGTGCGGCTTCGGAACTTTTAAATATCTCGATATATCTCGAGAACTACGCATCTGATCAAAAAATATCATAGAACGTAAAAAGTAGGAAACTTAATTCTCTACAAATAAGGTCTCTTAACATTTTGCCATAGCTCGCTTCGTTTCCGAGATATTTGCAGATTTATGTCAAGGGAAGGGGCCTGACGGACATATTTCGAGATATTTCTTCTTCTTGTTGTTCTTCTTCTGCACAGCGAAGCTGGAAGTGGCATTTGCAGCTCGCAATAGTGCAGAGATATCTCAAAGAAAGGGGCCACGGTGTTTCTGTATCTCTATTATGTTGGTGCGGCTTCGGAACTTTTAAATATCTTGATATATCTCGAGAACTACGGGTCTGATCAAAAAATATCATAGAACATAAAAAGTAGGAAACATAATTCTCTACAAAAAACGTCTCTGAACATTTTGCCATAGCTCGCTTCGTTTCCGAGATATTTGCAGATTCAGCTCAAAGGAACTGGCCTGACGGACATATTTCGAGATATTTCTTCTTCTTGTTGTTCTTCCTCTGCACAGCTATGCTGGAAGTGGCATTTGCAGCTCGCAATAGTGCAGAGTTATCTCAAAGAAAGGGGCCACGGTGTTTCTGTATCTCTATTATGTTGGTGCGGCTTCGGAACTTTTAAATATCTTGATATATCTCGAGAACTACGCATCTGATCAAAAAATATCATAGAACATAAAAAGTAGGAAACTGAATTCTCTACAAAAAAGGTCTCTTAACATTTTGCCATAGCTCGCTTCGTTTCCGAGATATTTGCAGATTAATCTCAAGGGAAGGGGCCTAACGGACATATTTCGAGATATTTCTTCTTCTTGTTGTTCTTCTTCTGCACAGCTAAGCTGGAAGTGGCATTTGCAGCTCGCAATAGTGCAGAGTTATCTCAAAGAAAGGGGCCACGGTGTTTCTGTATCTCTATTATGTTGGTGCGGCTTCGGAACTTTTAAATATCTTGATATATCTCGAGAACTACGCATCTGATCAAAAAATATCATAGAACATAAAAAGTAGGAAACTTAATTCTCTACAAAAAAGGTCTCTTAACATTTTGCCATAGCTCGCTTCGTTTCCGAGATATTTGCATATTTATCTCAAGGGAAGGGGCCTGACGGACATATTTCGAGATATTTCTTCTTCTTGTTGTTCTTCTTCTGCACAGCTAAACTGGAAGTGGCATTTCCAGCTCGCAATAGTGCAGAGTTATCTCAAAGAAAGGGGCCACGGTGTTTCTGTATCTCTATTATGTTGGTGCGGCTTCGGAACTTTTAAATATCTTGATATATCTCGAGAACTACGTATCTGATCAAAAAATATCATAGAACATAAAAGGTAGGAAACTTAATTCTCTACAAAAAAGGTCTCTTAACATTTTGCCATAGCTCGCTTCGTTTCCGAGATATTTGCATATTTATCTCAAGGGAAGGGGCCTGACGGACATATTTCGAGATATTTCTTCTTCTTGTTGTTCTTCTTCTGCACAGCTAAGCTCGAAGTGGCATTTGCGGCTCGCACTGGTGCAGAGTTATCTCGAAGAAAGGGGCCACGGTGTTTCTGTATCTCTATTATGTTGGTGCGGCTTCGGAACTTTTAAATATCTCGATATATCTCGAAAACTACGCTTCTGATCAAAAAATATCATAGAACATAAATTGTAGGAAACATAATTCTCTACAAAAAAGGTCTCTTAACATTTTGCCATAGCTCGCTTCGTTTCCGAGATATTTGCAGATATATCTCAAGGGAAGGGGCCTGACGGACATATTTCGAGATATTTCTTCTTCTTGTTGTTCTTCCTCTACACAGCTAAGCTGGAAGTGGCATTTGCAGCTCGCAATAGTGCAGAGTTATCTCAAAGAAAGGGGCCACGGTGTTTCTGTATCTCTATTATGTTGGTGCGGCTTCGGAACTTTTAAATATCTTGATATATCTCGAGAACTACGCATCTGATCAAAAAATATCATAGAACATAAAAGGTAGGAAACTTAATTCTCTACAAAAAAGGTCTCTTAACATTTTGCCATAGCTCGCTTCGTTTCCGAGATATTTGCAGATATATCTCAAGGGAAGGGGCCTGACGGACATATTTCGAGATATTTCTTCTTCTTGTTGTTCTTCCTCTGCACAGCTAAGCTAGAAGTGGCATTTGCAGCTCGCAATAGTGCAGAGTTATCTCAAAGAAAGGGGCCACGGTGTTTCTGTATCTCTATTATGTTGGTGCGGCTTCGGAACTTTTAAATATCTTGATATATCTCGAGAACTACGCATCTGATCAAAAAATATCATAGAACATAAAAAGTAGGAAACTTAATTCTCTACAAAAAAGGTCTCTTAACATTTTGCCATAGCTCGCTTCGTTTCCGAGATATTTGCATATTTATCTCAAGGGAAGGGGCCTGACGGACATATTTCGAGATGTTTCTTCTTCTTGTTGTTCTTCTTATGCACAGCTAAGCTGGAAGTGGCATTTGCGGCTCGCACTAGTGCAGAGTTATCTCAAAGGAAGGGGCCACGGTGTTTCTGTATCTCTATTATGTTGGTGCGGCTTCGGAACTTTTAAATATCTTGATATATCTCGAGAACTACGCATCTGATCAAAAAATATCATAGAATATAAAAAGTAGGAAACTTAATTCTCTACAAAAAAGGTCTCTTAACATTTTGCCATAGCTCGCTTCGTTTCCGAGATATTTGCATATTTATCTCAAGGGAAGTGGCCTGACGGACATATTTCGAGATATTTCTTCTTCTTGTTGTTCTTCTTCTGCACAGCTAAGCTGGAAGTGGCATTTGCGGCTCGCACTAGTGCAGAGTTATCTCAAAGAAAGGGGCCACGGTGTTTCTGTATCTCTATTATGTTGGTGCGGCTTCGGAACTTTTAAATATCTCGATATATCTCGAAAACTACGCTTCTGATCAAAAAATATCATAGAACATAAAAAGTAGGAAACTTAATTCTCTACAAAAAAGGTCTCTTAACATTTTGCCATAGCTCGCTTCGTTTCCGAGATATTTGCAGATTTATCTCAAGGGAAGGGGCCTAACGGACATATTTCGAGATATTTCTTCTTCTTGTTGTTCTTCTTCTGCACAGCTAAACTGGAAGTGGCATTTCCAGCTCGCAATAGTGCAGAGTTATCTCAAAGAAAGGGGCCACGGTGTTTCTGTATCTCTATTATGTTGGTGCGGCTTCGGAACTTTTAAATATCTTGATATATCTCGAGAACTACGCTTCTGATCAAAAAATATCATAGAACATAAAAAGTAGGAAACTTAATTCTCTCCAAAAAAGGTCTCTTAACATTTTGCCATAGCTCGCTTTGTTTCCGAGATATTTGCAGATTTATCTCAAGGGAAGGGGCCTAACGGACATATTTCGAGATATTTCTTCTTCTTGTTGTTCTTCTTCTGCACAGCTAAACTGGAAGTGGCATTTCCAGCTCGCAATAGTGCAGAGTTATCTCAAAGAAAGGGGCCACGGTGTTTCTGTATCCCTATTATGTTGGTGCGGCTTCGGAACTTTTAAATATCTCGATATATCTCGAAAACTACGCTTCTGATCAAAAAATATCATAGAACATAAAAAGTAGGAAACTTAATTCTCTACAAAAAAGGTCTCTTAACATTTTGCCATAGCTCGCTTCGTTTCCGAGATATTTGCATATTTATCTCAAGGGAAGGGGCCTGACGGACATATTTCGAGATGTTTCTTCTTCTTGTTGTTCTTCTTATGCACAGCTAAGCTGGAAGTGGCATTTGCGGCTCGCACTAGTGCAGAGTTATCTCAAAGAAAGGGGCCACGGTGTTTCTGTATCTCTATTATGTTGGTGCGGCTTCGGAACTTTTAAATATCTCGATATATCTCGAAAACTACGCTTCTGATCAAAAAATATCATAGAACATAAAAAGTAGGAAACTTAATTCTCTACAAAAAAGGTCTCTTAACATTTTGCCATAGCTCGCTTCGTTTCCGATATATTTGCAGATTTATCTCAAGGGAAGGGGCCTAACGGACATATTTCGAGATATTTCTTCTTCTTGTTGTTCTTCTTCTGCACAGCTAAACTGGAAGTGGCATTTCCAGCTCGCAATAGTGCAGAGTTATCTCAAAGAAAGGGGCCACGGTGTTTCTGTATCTCTATTATGTTGGTGCGGCTTCGGAACTTTTAAATATCTTGATATATCTCGAGAACTACGCATCTGATCAAAAAATATCATAGAACATAAAAAGTAGGAAACTTAATTCTCTACAAAAAGGGTCTCTTAACATTTTGCCATAGCTCGCTTCGTTTCCGAGATATTTGCAGATTTATCTCAAGGGAAGGGGCCTGACGGACATATTTCGAGATATTTCTTCTTCTTGTTGTTCTTCTTCTGCACAGCTAAGCTGGAAGTGGCATTTGCGGCTCGCACTAGTGCAGAGTTATCTCAAAGGAAGGGGCCACGGTGTTTCTGTATCTCTATTATGTTGGTGCGGCTTCGGAACTTTTAAATATCTTGATATATCTCGAGAACTACGCATCTGATCAAAAAATATCATAGAACATAAAAAGTAGGAAACTTAATTCTCTACAAAAAAGGTCTCTTAACATTTTGCCATAGCTCGCTTCGTTTCCGAGATATTTGCATATTTATCTCAAGGGAAGGGGCCTGACGGACATATTTCGAGATATTTCTTCTTCTTGTTGTTCTTCTTCTGCACAGCTAAGCTGGAAGTGGCATTTGCGGCTCGCACTAGTGCAGAGTTATCTCAAAGAAAGGGGCCACGGTGTTTCTGTATCTCTATTATGTCGGTGCGGCTTCGGAACTTTTAAATATCTCGATATATCTCGAAAACTACGCTTCTGATCAAAAAATATCATAGAACATAAATTGTAGGAAACATAATTCTCTACAAAAAATGTCTCTTAACATTTTGCCATAGCTCGCTTCGTTTCCGAGATATTTGCAGATATATCTCAACGGAAGGGGCCTGACGGACATATTTCGAGATATTTCTTCTTCTTGTTGTTCTTCCTCTGCACAGCTAAGCTGGAAGTGGCATTTGCAGCTCGCAATAGTGCAGAGTTATCTCAAAGAAAGGGGCCACGGTGTTTCTGTATCTCTATTATGTTGGTGCGGCTTCGGAACTTTTAAATATCTTGATATATCTCGAGAACTACGCATCTGATCAAAAAATATCATAGAACATAAAAAGTAGGAAACATAATTCTCTACAAAAAAGGTCTCTTAACATTTTGCCATAGCTCGCTTCGTTTCCGAGATATTTGCAGATATATCTCAAGGGAAGGGGCCTGACGGACATATTTCGAGATATTTCTTCTTCTTGTTGTTCTTCCTCTACACAGCTAAGCTGGAAGTGGCATTTGCAGCTCGCAATAGTGCAGAGTTATCTCAAAGAAAGGGGCCACGGTGTTTCTGTATCTCTATTATGTTGGTGCGGCTTCGGAACTTTTAAATATCTTGATATATCTCGAGAACTACGCATCTGATCAAAAAATATCATAGAACATAAATTGTAGGAAACATAATTCTCTACAAAAAATGTCTCTTAACATTTTGCCATAGCTCGCTTCGTTTCCGAGATATTTGCAGATATATCTCAACGGAAGGGGCCTGACGGACATATTTCGAGATATTTCTTCTTCTTGTTGTTCTTCCTCTGCACAGCTAAGCTGGAAGTGGCATTTGCAGCTCGCAATAGTGCAGAGTTATCTCAAAGAAAGGGGCCACGGTGTTTCTGTATCTCTATTATGTTGGTGCGGCTTCGGAACTTTTAAATATCTTGATATATCTCGAGAACTACGCATCTGATCAAAAAATATCATAGAACATAAAAAGTAGGAAACATAATTCTCTACAAAAAAGGTCTCTTAACATTTTGCCATAGCTCGCTTCGTTTCCGAGATATTTGCAGATATATCTCAAGGGAAGGGGCCTGACGGACATATTTCGAGATATTTCTTCTTCTTGTTGTTCTTCCTCTACACAGCTAAGCTGGAAGTGGCATTTGCAGCTAGCAATAGTGCAGAGTTATCTCAAAGAAAGGGGCCACGGTGTTTCTGTATCTCTATTATGTTGGTGCGGCTTCGGAACTTTTAAATATCTTGATATATCTCGAGAACTACGCATCTGATCAAAAAATATCATAGAACATAAAAGGTAGGAAACTTAATTCTCTACAAAAAAGGTCTCTTAACATTTTGCCATAGCTCGCTTCGTTTCCGAGATATTTGCAGATATATCTCAAGGGAAGGGGCCTGACGGACATATTTCGAGATATTTCTTCTTCTTGTTGTTCTTCCTCTGCACAGCTAAGCTGGAAGTGGCATTTGCAGCTCGCAATAGTGCAGAGTTATCTCAAAGAAAGGGGCCACGGTGTTTCTGTATCTCTATTATGTTGGTGCGGCTTCGGAACTTTTAAATATCTTGATATATCTCGAGAACTACGCATCTGATCAAAAAATATCATAGAACATAAAAAGTAGGAAACTTAATTCTCTACAAAAAAGGTCTCTTAACATTTTGCCATAGCTCGCTTCGTTTCCGAGATATTTGCAGATTCATCTCAAGGGAAGGGTCCTGATGGACATATTTCGAGATATTTCTTCTTCTTGTTGTTCTTCTTCTGCACAGCTAAACTGGAAGTGGCATTTCCAGCTCGCAATCGTGCAGAGTTATCTCAAAGAAAGGGGCCATGGTGTTTCTGTATCTCTATTATGTTGGTGCGGCTTCGGAACTTTTAAATATCTTGATATATCTCGAGAACTACGCCTCTGATCGAAAAATATCATAGAACATAAAAAGTAGGAAACTTAATTCTCTACAAAAAAGGTCTCTTAACATTTTGCCATAGCTCGCTTCGTTTCCGAGATATTTGCAGATTTATCTCAAGGGAAGGGGCCTGACGGACATATTTCGAGATATTTCTTCTTTTTGTTGTTCTTCTTCTGCACAGCTAAGCTGGAAGTGGCATTTGCAGCGCGCAATAGTGCAGAGTTATCTCAAAGAAAGGGGCCACGGTGTTTCTGTATCTCTATTATGTTGGTGCGGCTTCGGAACTTTTAAATATCTTGATATATCTCGAGAACTACGCATCTGATCAAAAAATATCATACTACATAAAAAGTAGGAAACCTAATTCTCTACAAGAAAGGTCTCTAAACATTTTGCCATAGCTCGCTTCGTTTCCGAGATATTTGCAGATTTATCTCAAGGGAAGGGGCCTGACGGACATATTTCGAGATGTTTCTTCTTCTTGTTGTTCTTCTTCTGCACAGCTAAGCTGGAAGTGGCATTTGCAGCTCGCAATAGTGCAGAGTTATCTCAAAGAAAGAGGCCACGGTGTTTCTGTACCTCTATTATGTGGGTGCAGCTTCGGAACTTTTAAATATCTTGATATATCTCGAGAACTACGCATCTGATCAAAAAATATCATCGAACATAAAAAGTAGGAAACTTAATTCCCTACAAAAAAGGTCTCTTAAGATTTTGCCATAGCTCGCTTCGTTTCCGAGATATTTGCAGATTTATCTCAAGGGAAGTGGCCTGACGGACATATTTCGAGATATTTCTTCTTCTTGTTGTTCTTCTTCTGCACAGCTAAGCTGGAAGTGGCATTTGCAGCTCGCAATAGTGCAGAGTTATCCCAAAGAAAGGGGCCACGGTGTTTCTGTATCTCTATTATGTTGGTGCGGCTTCGGAACTTTTAAATATCTCGATATATCTCGAAAACTACGCTTCTGATCAAAAAATATCATAGAAGATAAATTGTAGGAAACATAATTCTCTACAAAAAAGGTCTCTTAACATTTTGCCATAGCTCGCTTCGTTTCCGAGATATTTGCAGATTTATCTCAAGGGAAGGGGCCTGACGGACATATTTCGAGATATTTCTTCTTCTTGTTGTTCTTCTTCTGCACAGCTAAGCTGGAAGTGGCATTTGCAGCGCGCAATAGTGCAGAGTTATCTCAAAGAAAGGGGCCACGGTGTTTCTGTATCTCTATTATGTTGGTGCGGCTTCGGAACTTTTAAATATCTTGATATATCTCGAGAACTACGCATCTGATCAAAAAATATCATACTACATAAAAAGTGGGAAACTTAATTCTCTACAAGAAAGGTCTCTAAACATTTTGCCATAGCTCGCTTCGTTTCCGAGATATTTGCAGATTTATCTCAAGGGAAGGGGCCTGACGGACATATTTCGAGATGTTTCTTCTTCTTGTTGTTCTTCTTCTGCACAGCTAAGCTGGAAGTGGCATTTGCAGCTCGCAATAGTGCAGAGTTATCTCAAAGAGAGGGGCCACGGTATTTCTGTATCTCTATTATGTTGGTGCGGCTTCGGAACTTTTAAATATCTTGATATATCTCGAGAACTACGCATCTGATCAAAAAATATCATACTACATAAAAAGTAGGAAACTTAATTCTCTACAAGAAAGGTCTCTAAACATTTTGCCATAGCTCGCTTCGTTTCCGAGATATTTGCAGATTTATCTCAAGGGAAGGGGCCTGTCGGACATATTTCGAGATATTTCTTCTTCTTGTTGTTCTTCTTCTGCACAGCTAAGCTGGAAGTGGCATTTGCGGCTCGCACTAGTGCAGAGTTATCTCAAAGAAAGAGGCCGCGGTGTTTCTGTATCTCTATTATGTTGGTGCAGCTTCAGAACTTTTAAATATCTTGATATATCTCGAGAACTACGCATCTGATCAAAAAATATCATGGAACATAAAAAGTAGAAAACTTAATTCTCTACAAAAAAGGTCTCTTAACATTTTGCCGTAGCTCGCTTCGTTTCCGAGATATTTGCAGATTTATCTCAAGGGAAGGGGTCTGACGGACATATTTCGAGATATTTCTTCTTCTTGTTGTTCTTCTTCTGCACAGCTAAGCTGGAAGTGGCATTTGCAGCTCGCAGTAGTGCAGAGTTATCTCAAAGAAAGGGGCCACGGTGTTTCTGTATCTCTATTATGTTGGTGCGGCTTCGGAACTTTTAAATATCTTGATATATCTCGAGAACTACGCCTCTGATCAAAAAATATCATAGAACATAAAAAGTAGGAAACTTAATTCCCTACAAAAAAGGTCTCCTAACATTTTGCCATAGCTCGCTTCGTTTCCGAGATATTTGCAGATTTATCTCAAGGGAAGTGGCCTGACGGACATATTTCGAGATATTTCTTCTTCTTGTTGTTCTTCTTCTGCACAGCTAAGCTGGAAGTGGCATTTGCAGCTCGCAATAGTGCAGAGTTATCCCAAAGAAAGGGGCCACGGTGTTTCTGTATCTCTATTATGTTGGTGCGGCTTCGGAACTTTTAAATATCTCGATATATCACGAAAACTACGCTTCTGATCAAAAAATATCATAGAAGATAAATTGTAGGAAACATAATTCTCTACAAAAAAGGTCTCTTAACATTTTGCCATAGCTCGCTTCGTTTCCGAGATATTTGCAGATTTATCTCAAGGGAAGGGGCCTGACGGACATATTTCGAGATATTTCTTCTTCTTGTTGTTCTTCTTCTGCACAGCTAAGCTGGAAGTGGCATTTGCAGCGCGCAATAGTGCAGAGTTATCTCAAAGAAAGGGGCCACGGTGTTTCTGTATCTCTATTATGTTGGTGCGGCTTCGGAACTTTTAAATATCTTGATATATCTCGAGAACTACGCATCTGATCAAAAAATATCATACTACATAAAAAGTGGGAAACTTAATTCTCTACAAGAAAGGTCTCTAAACATTTTGCCATAGCTCGCTTCGTTTCCGAGATATTTGCAGATTTATCTCAAGGGAAGGGGCCTGACGGACATATTTCGAGATGTTTCTTCTTCTTGTTGTTCTTCTTCTGCACAGCTAAGCTGGAAGTGGCATTTGCCGCTCGCAATAGTGCAGAGTTATCTCAAAGAGAGGGGCCACGGTATTTCTGTATCTCTATTATGTTGGTGCGGCTTCGGAACTTTTAAATATCTTGATATATCTCGAGAACTACGCATCTGATCAAAAAATATCATAGAAGATAAAACGTAGGAAACTTGATTCTCTACAAAAAAGGTCTCTTAACATTTCGCCATAGCTCGCTTCGTTTCCGAGATATTTGCAGATTTATCTCAAGGGAAGGGGCCTGTCGGACATATTTCGAGATATTTCTTCTTCTTGTTGTTCTTCTTCTGCACAGCTAAGCTGGAAGTGGCATTTGCGGCTCGCACTAGTGCAGAGTTATCTCAAAGAAAGGGGCCACGGTGTTTCTGTATCTCTATTATGTTGGTGCGGCTTCGGAACTTTTAAATATCTCGATATATCGCGAAAACTACGCTTCTGATCAAAAAATATCATAGAACATAAATTGTAGGAAACATAATTCTCTACAAAAAACGTCTCTTCACATTTTGCCATAGCTCTCTTCGTTTCCGAGATATTTGCAGATTTATCTCAAGGGAAGGGGCCTAACGGACATATTTCCAGATATTTCTTCTTCTTGTTGTTCTTCTTCTGCACAGCTAAGCTGGAAGTGGCATTTGCGGCTCGCACTAGTGCAGAGTTATCTCAAAGAAAGGGGCCGCGGTGTTTCTGTATCTCTATTATGTTGGTGCAGCTTCAGAACTTTTAAATATCTTGATATATCTCGAGAACTACGCATCTGATCAAAAAATATCATGGAACATAAAAAGTAGAAAACTTAATTCTCTACAAAAAAGGTCTCTTAACATTTTGCCGTAGCTCGCTTCGTTTCCGAGATATTTGCAGATTTATCTCAAGGGAAGGGGCCTGACGGACATATTTCGAAATATTTCTTATTCTTGTTGTTCTTCTTCTGCACAGCTAAGCTGGAAGTGGCATTTGCAGCTCGCAATAGTGCAGAGTTATCTCAAAGAAAGGGGCCACGGTGTTTCTGTACCTCTATTATGTTGGTGCAGCTTCGGAGCTTATAAATATCTTGATATATCTCGAGAACTACGCATCTGATCAAAAAATATCATAGAACATAAAAAGTAGGAAACCTAATTCTTTACAAAAAAGGTCTCTTAACGTTTTGCAATAGCTCGCTTCGTTTCCGAGATATTTGCAGATTTATCTCAAGGGAGGGGTCCTGACGGACATATTTCGAGATATTTCTTCTTCTTGTTGTTCTTCTTCTGCACAGCTAAGCTGGAAGTGGCATTTGCAGCGCGCAATAGTGCAGAGTTATCTCAAAGAAAGGGGCCACGGTGTTTCTGTATCTCTATTATGTTGGTGCAGCTTCGGAGCTTTTAAATATCTTGATATATCTCGAGAACTACGCATCTGATCAAAAAATATCATAGAACATAAAAAGTAGGAAACCTAATTCTTTACAAAAAAGGTCTCTTAACGTTTTGCAATAGCTCGCTTCGTTTCCGAGATATTTGCAGATTTATCTCAAGGGAAGGGGCCTGACGGACATATTTCGAGATGTTTCTTCTTCTTGTTGTTCTTCTTCTGCACAGCTAAGCTGGAAGTGGCATTTGCAGCGCGCAATAGTGCAGAGTTATCTCAAAGAAAGGGGCCACGGTATTTCTGTATCTCTATTATGTTGGTGCGGCTTCGGAACTTTTAAATATCTTGATATATCTCGAGAACTACGCATCTGATCAAAAAATATCATAGAAGATAAAACGTAGGAAACTTGATTCTCTACAAAAAAGGTCTCTTAACATTTCGCCATAGCTCGCTTCGTTTCCGAGATATTTGCAGATTTATCTCAAGGGAAGGGGCCTGTCGGACATATTTCGAGATATTTCTTCTTCTTGTTGTTCTTCTTCTGCACAGCTAAGCTGGAAGTGGCATTTGCGGCTCGCACTAGTGCAGAGTTATCTCAAAGAAAGGGGCCACGGTGTTTCTGTATCTCTATTATGTTGGTGCGGCTTCGGAACTTTTAAATATCTCGATATATCGCGAAAACTACGCTTCTGATCAAAAAATATCATAGAACATAAATTGTAGGAAACATAATTCTCTACAAAAAACGTCTCTTCACATTTTGCCATAGCTCTCTTCGTTTCCGAGATATTTGCAGATTTATCTCAGGGGAAGGGGCCTAACGGACATATTTCCAGATATTTCTTCTTCTTGTTGTTCTTCTTCTGCACAGCTAAGCTGGAAGTGGCATTTGCGGCTCGCACTAGTGCAGAGTTATCTCAAAGAAAGGGGCCACGGTGTTTCTGTATCTCTATTATGTTGGTGCGGCTTCGGAACTTTTAAATATCTTGATATATCTCGAGAACTACGCCTCTGATCGAAAAATATCATAGAACATAAAAAGTAGGAAACTTAATTCTCTACAAAAAAGGTCTCTTAACATTTTCCCATAGCTGGCATCGTTTCCGAGATATTTGCAGATTTAGCTCAAGGGAAGGGGCCTGACGGACATATTCCGAGATATTTCTTCTTCTTGTTGTACCTCTTCTGCACAGCTAAGCTGGAAGTGGCATTTGCAGGTCGCAATAGTGCAGAGTTATCTCAAAGAAAGGGGCCACGGTGTTTCTGTATCTCTATTATGTTGGTGCGGCTTCGGAACTTTTAAATATCTCGATATATCTCGAGAACTACGCTTCTGATCAAAAAATATCATAGAACATAAATTGTAGGAAACATAATTCTCTACAAAAAACGTCTCTTAACATTTTGCCATAGCTCGCTTCGTTTCCGAGATATTTGCAGATTCAGCTCAAAGGAACTGGCCTGACGGACATATTTCGAGATATTTCTTCTTCTTTTTGTTCTTCCTCTGCACAGCTAAGCTGGAAGTGGCATTTGCAGGTCGCAATAGTGCAGAGTTATCTCAAAGAAAGGGGCCACGGTGTTTCTGTATCTCTATTATGTTGGTGCGGCTTCGGAACTTTTAAATATCTCGATATATCTCGAAAACTACGCTTCTGATCAAAAAATATTAGAGAACGTAAATTGTAGGAAACATAATTCTCTACAAAAAAGGTCTCTTAACATTTTGCCATAGCTCGCTTGGTTTCCGAGATATTTGCAGATATATCTCAAGGGAAGGGGCCTGACGGACATATTTCGAGATATTTCTTCTTCTTGTTGTTCTTCTTCTGCACAGCTAAGCTGGAAGTGGCATTTGCAGCTCGCAATAGTGCAGAGTTACCTCAAAGAAAGGGGCCACGGTGTGTCTGTATCTCTATTATGTTGGTGCCGCTTCGGAACTTTTAAATATCTTGATATATCTCGAGAACTACGCATCCGATCAAAAAATATCATACAACATAAAAAGTAGGAAACTTAATTCTCTACAAAAAAGGTCTCTTATCATTTTGCCATAGCTCGCTTCGTTTCCGAGATATTTGCAGATTTATCTCGAGGGAAGGGGCCTGACGGACATATTTCGAGATATTTCTTCTTCTTGTTGTTCTTCTTCTGCACAGCTAAGCTGGAAGCGGCATTTGCGGCTCGCACTAGTGCAGAGTTATCTCAAAGAAAGGGGCCATGGTGTTTCTGTATCTCTATTATGTTGGTGCGGCTTCGGAACTTTTAAATATCTCGATATATCTCGAGAACTACGCTTCTGATCAAAAAATATCATAGAACATAAATTGTAGGAAACATAATTCTCTACAAAAAACGTCTCTTAACATTTTGCCATAGCTCGCTTCGTTTCCGAGATATTTGCAGATTCAGCTCAAAGGAACTGGCCTGACGGACATATTTCGAGATATTTCTTCTTCTTTCTGTTCTTCCTCTGCACAGCTAAGCTGGAAGTGGCATTTGCAGGTCGCAATAGTGCAGAGTTATCTCAAAGAAAGGGGCCACGGTGTTTCTGTATCTCTATTATGTTGGTGCGGCTTCGGAACTTTTAAATATCTCGATATATCTCGAAAACTACGCTTCTGATCAAAAAATATCAGAGAACGTAAATTGTAGCAAACATAATTCTCTACAAAAAAGGTCTCTTAACATTTTGCCATAGCTCGCTTCGTTTCCGAGATATTTGCAGATTTATCTCAAGGGAAGGGGCCTAACGGACATATTTCGAGATATTTCTTCTTCTTGTTGTTCTTCTTCTGCACAGCTAAGCTGGAAGTGGCATTTGCAGCGCGCAATAGTGCAGAGTTATCTCAAAGAAAGGGGCCACGGTGTTTCTGTATCTCTATTATGTTGGTGCGGCTTCGGAACTTTTAAATATCTTGATATATCTCGAGAACTACGCATCCGATCAAAAAATATCATAGAACATAAAAAGTAGGAAACTTAATTCTCTACAAAAAAGGTCTCTTAACATTTTGCCATAGCTCGCTTCGTTTCCGAGATATTTACAGATATATCTCAAGGGAAGGGGCCTGACGGACATATTTCGAGATATTTCTTCTTCTTGTTGTTCTTCTTCTGCACAGCTAAGCTGGAAGTGGCATTTGCAGCGCGCAATAGTGCAGAGTTATCTCAAAGAAAGGGGCCACGGTGTTTCTGTATCTCTATTATGTTGGTGCGGCTTCGGAACTTTTAAATATCTTGATATATCTCGAGAACTACGCATCTGATCAAAAAATATCATACTACATAAAAAGTAGGAAACCTAATTCTCTACAAGAAAGGTCTCTAAACATTTTGCCATAGCTCGCTTCGTTTCCGAGATATTTGCAGATTTATCTCAAGGGAAGGGGCCTGACGGACATATTTCGAGATGTTTCTTCTTCTTGTTGTTCTTCTTCTGCACAGCTAAGCTGGAAGTGGCATTTGCAGCTCGCAATAGTGCAGAGTTATCTCAAAGAAAGAGGCCACGGTGTTTCTGTACCTCTATTATGTGGGTGCAGCTTCGGAACTTTTAAATATCTTGATATATCTCGAGAACTACGCATCTGATCAAAAAATATCATCGAACATAAAAAGTAGGAAACTTAATTCCCTACAAAAAAGGTCTCTTAAGATTTTGCCATAGCTCGCTTCGTTTCCGAGATATTTGCAGATTTATCTCAAGGGAAGTGGCCTGACGGACATATTTCGAGATATTTCTTCTTCTTGTTGTTCTTCTTCTGCACAGCTAAGCTGGAAGTGGCATTTGCAGCTCGCAATAGTGCAGAGTTATCCCAAAGAAAGGGGCCACGGTGTTTCTGTATCTCTATTATGTTGGTGCGGCTTCGGAACTTTTAAATATCTCGATATATCTCGAAAACTACGCTTCTGATCAAAAAATATCATACAAGATAAATTGTAGGAAACATAATTCTCTACAAAAAAGGTCTCTTAACATTTTGCCATAGCTCGCTTCGTTTCCGAGATATTTGCAGATTTATCTCAAGGGAAGGGGCCTGACGGACATATTTCGAGATATTTCTTCTTCTTGTTGTTCTTCTTCTGCACAGCTAAGCTGGAAGTGGCATTTGCAGCGCGCAATAGTGCAGAGTTATCTCAAAGAAAGGGGCCACGGTGTTTCTGTATCTCTATTATGTTGGTGCGGCTTCGGAACTTTTAAATATCTTGATATATCTCGAGAACTACGCATCTGATCAAAAAATATCATACTACATAAAAAGTGGGAAACTTAATTCTCTACAAGAAAGGTCTCTAAACATTTTGCCATAGCTCGCTTCGTTTCCGAGATATTTGCAGATTTATCTCAAGGGAAGGGGCCTGACGGACATATTTCGAGATGTTTCTTCTTCTTGTTGTTCTTCTTCTGCACAGCTAAGCTGGAAGTGGCATTTGCAGCTCGCAATAGTGCAGAGTTATCTCAAAGAGAGGGGCCACGGTATTTCTGTATCTCTATTATGTTGGTGCGGCTTCGGAACTTTTAAATATCTTGATATATCTCGAGAACTACGCATCTGATCAAAAAATATCATACTACATAAAAAGTAGGAAACTTAATTCTCTACAAGAAAGGTCTCTAAACATTTTGCCATAGCTCGCTTCGTTTCCGAGATATTTGCAGATTTATCTCAAGGGAAGGGGCCTGTCGGACATATTTCGAGATATTTCTTCTTCTTGTTGTTCTTCTTCTGCACAGCTAAGCTGGAAGTGGCATTTGCGGCTCGCACTAGTGCAGAGTTATCTCAAAGAAAGGGGCCACGGTGTTTCTGTATCTCTATTATGTTGGTGCGGCTTCGGAACTTTTAAATATCTCGATATATCGCGAAAACTACGCTTCTGATCAAAAAATATCATAGAACATAAATTGTAGGAAACATAATTCTCTACAAAAGACGTCTCTTCACATTTTGCCATAGCTCTCTTCGTTTCCGAGATATTTGCAGATTTATCTCAAGGGAAGGGGCCTAACGGACATATTTCCAGATATTTCTTCTTCTTGTTGTTCTTCTTCTGCACAGCTAAGCTGGAAGTGGCATTTGCGGCTCGCACTAGTGCAGAGTTATCTCAAAGAAAGAGGCCGCGGTGTTTCTGTATCTCTATTATGTTGGTGCAGCTTCAGAACTTTTAAATATCTTGATATATCTCGAGAACTACGCATCTGATCAAAAAATATCATGGAACATAAAAAGTAGAAAACTTAATTCTCTACAAAAAAGGTCTCTTAACATTTTGCCGTAGCTCGCTTCGTTTCCGAGATATTTGCAGATTTATCTCAAGGGAAGGGGTCTGACGGACATATTTCGAGATATTTCTTCTTCTTGTTGTTCTTCTTCTGCACAGCTAAGCTGGAAGTGGCATTTGCAGCTCGCAGTAGTGCAGAGTTATCTCAAAGAAAGGGGCCACGGTGTTTCTGTATCTCTATTATGTTGGTGCGGCTTCGGAACTTTTAAATATCTTGATATATCTCGAGAACTACGCCTCTGATCAAAAAATATCATAGAACATAAAAAGTAGGAAACTTAATTCCCTACAAAAAAGGTCTCTTAACATTTTGCCATAGCTCGCTTCGTTTCCGAGATATTTGCAGATTTATCTCAAGGGAAGGGGCCTGACGGACATATTTCGAGATGTTTCTTCTTCTTGTTGTTCTTCTTCTGCACAGCTAAGCTGGAAGTGGCATTTGCAGCTCGCAATAGTGCAGAGTTATCTCAAAGAAAGAGGCCACGGTGTTTCTGTATCTCTATTATGTGGGTGCAGCTTCGGAACTTTTAAATATCTTGATATATCTCGAGAACTACGCATCTGATCAAAAAATATCATCGAACATAAAAAGTAGGAAACTTAATTCCCTACAAAAAAGGTCTCTTAAGATTTTGCCATAGCTCGCTTCGTTTCCGAGATATTTGCAGATTTATCTCAAGGGAAGTGGCCTGACGGACATATTTCGAGATATTTCTTCTTCTTGTTGTTCTTCTTCTGCACAGCTAAGCTGGAAGTGGCATTTGCAGCTCGCAATAGTGCAGAGTTATCCCAAAGAAAGGGGCCACGGTGTTTCTGTATCTCTATTATGTTGGTGCGGCTTCGGAACTTTTAAATATCTCGATATATCTCGAAAACTACGCTTCTGATCAAAAAATATCATAGAAGATAAATTGTAGGAAACATAATTCTCTACAAAAAAGGTCTCTTAACATTTTGCCATAGCTCGCTTCGTTTCCGAGATATTTGCAGATTTATCTCAAGGGAAGGGGCCTGACGGACATATTTCGAGATATTTCTTCTTCTTGTTGTTCTTCTTCTGCACAGCTAAGCTGGAAGTGGCATTTGCAGCGCGCAATAGTGCAGAGTTATCTCAAAGAAAGGGGCCACGGTGTTTCTGTATCTCTATTATGTTGGTGCGGCTTCGGAACTTTTAAATATCTTGATATATCTCGAGAACTACGCATCTGATCAAAAAATATCATACTACATAAAAAGTGGGAAACTTAATTCTCTACAAGAAAGGTCTCTAAACATTTTGCCATAGCTCGCTTCGTTTCCGAGATATTTGCAGATTTATCTCAAGGGAAGGGGCCTGACGGACATATTTCGAGATGTTTCTTCTTCTTGTTGTTCTTCTTCTGCACAGCTAAGCTGGAAGTGGCATTTGCAGCTCGCAATAGTGCAGAGTTATCTCAAAGAGAGGGGCCACGGTATTTCTGTATCTCTATTATGTTGGTGCGGCTTCGGAACTTTTAAATATCTTGATATATCTCGAGAACTACGCATCTGATCAAAAAATATCATACTACATAAAAAGTAGGAAACTTAATTCTCTACAAGAAAGGTCTCTAAACATTTTGCCATAGCTCGCTTCGTTTCCGAGATATTTGCAGATTTATCTCAAGGGAAGGGGCCTGTCGGACATATTTCGAGATATTTCTTCTTCTTGTTGTTCTTCTTCTGCACAGCTAAGCTGGAAGTGGCATTTGCGGCTCGCACTAGTGCAGAGTTATCTCAAAGAAAGGGGCCACGGTGTTTCTGTATCTCTATTATGTTGGTGCGGCTTCGGAACTTTTAAATATCTCGATATATCGCGAAAACTACGCTTCTGATCAAAAAATATCATAGAACATAAATTGTAGGAAACATAATTCTCTACAAAAGACGTCTCTTCACATTTTGCCATAGCTCTCTTCGTTTCCGAGATATTTGCAGATTTATCTCAAGGGAAGGGGCCTAACGGACATATTTCCAGATATTTCTTCTTCTTGTTGTTCTTCTTCTGCACAGCTAAGCTGGAAGTGGCATTTGCGGCTCGCACTAGTGCAGAGTTATCTCAAAGAAAGAGGCCGCGGTGTTTCTGTATCTCTATTATGTTGGTGCAGCTTCAGAACTTTTAAATATCTTGATATATCTCGAGAACTACGCATCTGATCAAAAAATATCATGGAACATAAAAAGTAGAAAACTTAATTCTCTACAAAAAAGGTCTCTTAACATTTTGCCGTAGCTCGCTTCGTTTCCGAGATATTTGCAGATTTATCTCAAGGGAAGGGGTCTGACGGACATATTTCGAGATATTTCTTCTTCTTGTTGTTCTTCTTCTGCACAGCTAAGCTGGAAGTGGCATTTGCAGCTCGCAGTAGTGCAGAGTTATCTCAAAGAAAGGGGCCACGGTGTTTCTGTATCTCTATTATGTTGGTGCGGCTTCGGAACTTTTAAATATCTTGATATATCTCGAGAACTACGCCTCTGATCAAAAAATATCATAGAACATAAAAAGTAGGAAACTTAATTCCCTACAAAAAAGGTCTCTTAACATTTTGCCATAGCTCGCTTCGTTTCCGAGATATTTGCAGATTTATCTCAAGGGAAGTGGCCTGACGGACATATTTCGAGATATTTCTTCTTCTTGTTGTTCTTCTTCTGCACAGCTAAGCTGGAAGTGGCATTTGCAGCTCGCAATAGTGCAGAGTTATCCCAAAGAAAGGGGCCACGGTGTTTCTGTATCTCTATTATGTTGGTGCGGCTTCGGAACTTTTAAATATCTCGATATATCACGAAAACTACGCTTCTGATCAAAAAATATCATAGAAGATAAATTGTAGGAAACATAATTCTCTACAAAAAAGGTCTCTTAACATTTTGCCATAGCTCGCTTCGTTTCCGAGATATTTGCAGATTTATCTCAAGGGAAGGGGCCTGACGGACATATTTCGAGATATTTCTTCTTCTTGTTGTTCTTCTTCTGCACAGCTAAGCTGGAAGTGGCATTTGCAGCGCGCAATAGTGCAGAGTTATCTCAAAGAAAGGGGCCACGGTGTTTCTGTATCTCTATTATGTTGGTGCGGCTTCGGAACTTTTAAATATCTTGATATATCTCGAGAACTACGCATCTGATCAAAAAATATCATACTACATAAAAAGTGGGAAACTTAATTCTCTACAAGAAAGGTCTCTAAACATTTTGCCATAGCTCGCTTCGTTTCCGAGATATTTGCAGATTTATCTCAAGGGAAGGGGCCTGACGGACATATTTCGAGATGTTTCTTCTTCTTGTTGTTCTTCTTCTGCACAGCTAAGCTGGAAGTGGCATTTGCAGCTCGCAATAGTGCAGAGTTATCTCAAAGAGAGGGGCCACGGTATTTCTGTATCTCTATTATGTTGGTGCGGCTTCGGAACTTTTAAATATCTTGATATATCTCGAGAACTACGCATCTGATCAAAAAATATCATACTACATAAAAAGTAGGAAACTTAATTCTCTACAAGAAAGGTCTCTAAACATTTTGCCATAGCTCGCTTCGTTTCCGAGATATTTGCAGATTTATCTCAAGGGAAGGGGCCTGTCGGACATATTTCGAGATATTTCTTCTTCTTGTTGTTCTTCTTCTGCACAGCTAAGCTGGAAGTGGCATTTGCGGCTCGCACTAGTGCAGAGTTATCTCAAAGAAAGGGGCCACGGTGTTTCTGTATCTCTATTATGTTGGTGCGGCTTCGGAACTTTTAAATATCTCGATATATCGCGAAAACTACGCTTCTGATCAAAAAATATCATAGAACATAAATTGTAGGAAACATAATTCTCTACAAAAGACGTCTCTTCACATTTTGCCATAGCTCTCTTCGTTTCCGAGATATTTGCAGATTTATCTCAAGGGAAGGGGCCTAACGGACATATTTCCAGATATTTCTTCTTCTTGTTGTTCTTCTTCTGCACAGCTAAGCTGGAAGTGGCATTTGCGGCTCGCACTAGTGCAGAGTTATCTCAAAGAAAGAGGCCGCGGTGTTTCTGTATCTCTATTATGTTGGTGCAGCTTCAGAACTTTTAAATATCTTGATATATCTCGAGAACTACGCATCTGATCAAAAAATATCATGGAACATAAAAAGTAGAAAACTTAATTCTCTACAAAAAAGGTCTCTTAACATTTTGCCGTAGCTCGCTTCGTTTCCGAGATATTTGCAGATTTATCTCAAGGGAAGGGGTCTGACGGACATATTTCGAGATATTTCTTCTTCTTGTTGTTCTTCTTCTGCACAGCTAAGCTGGAAGTGGCATTTGCAGCTCGCAGTAGTGCAGAGTTATCTCAAAGAAAGGGGCCACGGTGTTTCTGTATCTCTATTATGTTGGTGCGGCTTCGGAACTTTTAAATATCTTGATATATCTCGAGAACTACGCCTCTGATCAAAAAATATCATAGAACATAAAAAGTAGGAAACTTAATTCCCTACAAAAAAGGTCTCTTAACATTTTGCCATAGCTCGCTTCGTTTCCGAGATATTTGCAGATTTATCTCAAGGGAAGTGGCCTGACGGACATATTTCGAGATATTTCTTCTTCTTGTTGTTCTTCTTCTGCACAGCTAAGCTGGAAGTGGCATTTGCAGCTCGCAATAGTGCAGAGTTATCCCAAAGAAAGGGGCCACGGTGTTTCTGTATCTCTATTATGTTGGTGCGGCTTCGGAACTTTTAAATATCTCGATATATCACGAAAACTACGCTTCTGATCAAAAAATATCATAGAAGATAAATTGTAGGAAACATAATTCTCTACAAAAAAGGTCTCTTAACATTTTGCCATAGCTCGCTTCGTTTCCGAGATATTTGCAGATTTATCTCAAGGGAAGGGGCCTGACGGACATATTTCGAGATATTTCTTCTTCTTGTTGTTCTTCTTCTGCACAGCTAAGCTGGAAGTGGCATTTGCAGCGCGCAATAGTGCAGAGTTATCTCAAAGAAAGGGGCCACGGTGTTTCTGTATCTCTATTATGTTGGTGCGGCTTCGGAACTTTTAAATATCTTGATATATCTCGAGAACTACGCATCTGATCAAAAAATATCATACTACATAAAAAGTGGGAAACTTAATTCTCTACAAGAAAGGTCTCTAAACATTTTGCCATAGCTCGCTTCGTTTCCGAGATATTTGCAGATTTATCTCAAGGGAAGGGGCCTGACGGACATATTTCGAGATGTTTCTTCTTCTTGTTGTTCTTCTTCTGCACAGCTAAGCTGGAAGTGGCATTTGCCGCTCGCAATAGTGCAGAGTTATCTCAAAGAGAGGGGCCACGGTATTTCTGTATCTCTATTATGTTGGTGCGGCTTCGGAACTTTTAAATATCTTGATATATCTCGAGAACTACGCATCTGATCAAAAAATATCATAGAAGATAAAACGTAGGAAACTTGATTCTCTACAAAAAAGGTCTCTTAACATTTCGCCATAGCTCGCTTCGTTTCCGAGATATTTGCAGATTTATCTCAAGGGAAGGGGCCTGTCGGACATATTTCGAGATATTTCTTCTTCTTGTTGTTCTTCTTCTGCACAGCTAAGCTGGAAGTGGCATTTGCGGCTCGCACTAGTGCAGAGTTATCTCAAAGAAAGGGGCCACGGTGTTTCTGTATCTCTATTATGTTGGTGCGGCTTCGGAACTTTTAAATATCTCGATATATCGCGAAAACTACGCTTCTGATCAAAAAATATCATAGAACATAAATTGTAGGAAACATAATTCTCTACAAAAAACGTCTCTTCACATTTTGCCATAGCTCTCTTCGTTTCCGAGATATTTGCAGATTTATCTCAAGGGAAGGGGCCTAACGGACATATTTCCAGATATTTCTTCTTCTTGTTGTTCTTCTTCTGCACAGCTAAGCTGGAAGTGGCATTTGCGGCTCGCACTAGTGCAGAGTTATCTCAAAGAAAGGGGCCGCGGTGTTTCTGTATCTCTATTATGTTGGTGCAGCTTCAGAACTTTTAAATATCTTGATATATCTCGAGAACTACGCATCTGATCAAAAAATATCATGGAACATAAAAAGTAGAAAACTTAATTCTCTACAAAAAAGGTCTCTTAACATTTTGCCGTAGCTCGCTTCGTTTCCGAGATATTTGCAGATTTATCTCAAGGGAAGGGGCCTGACGGACATATTTCGAAATATTTCTTATTCTTGTTGTTCTTCTTCTGCACAGCTAAGCTGGAAGTGGCATTTGCAGCTCGCAATAGTGCAGAGTTATCTCAAAGAAAGGGGCCACGGTGTTTCTGTACCTCTATTATGTTGGTGCAGCTTCGGAGCTTATAAATATCTTGATATATCTCGAGAACTACGCATCTGATCAAAAAATATCATAGAACATAAAAAGTAGGAAACCTAATTCTTTACAAAAAAGGTCTCTTAACGTTTTGCAATAGCTCGCTTCGTTTCCGAGATATTTGCAGATTTATCTCAAGGGAGGGGTCCTGACGGACATATTTCGAGATATTTCTTCTTCTTGTTGTTCTTCTTCTGCACAGCTAAGCTGGAAGTGGCATTTGCAGCGCGCAATAGTGCAGAGTTATCTCAAAGAAAGGGGCCACGGTGTTTCTGTATCTCTATTATGTTGGTGCAGCTTCGGAGCTTTTAAATATCTTGATATATCTCGAGAACTACGCATCTGATCAAAAAATATCATAGAACATAAAAAGTAGGAAACCTAATTCTTTACAAAAAAGGTCTCTTAACGTGTTGCAATAGCTCGCTTCGTTTCCGAGATATTTGCAGATTTATCTCAAGGCAAGGGGCCTGACGGACATATTTCGAGATGTTTCTTCTTCTTGTTGTTCTTCTTCTGCACAGCTAAGCTGGAAGTGGCATTTGCAGCGCGCAATAGTGCAGAGTTATCTCAAAGAAAGGGGCCACGGTATTTCTGTATCTCTATTATGTTGGTGCGGCTTCGGAACTTTTAAATATCTTGATATATCTCGAGAACTACGCATCTGATCAAAAAATATCATAGAAGATAAAACGTAGGAAACTTGATTCTCTACAAAAAAGGTCTCTTAACATTTCGCCATAGCTCGCTTCGTTTCCGAGATATTTGCAGATTTATCTCAAGGGAAGGGGCCTGTCGGACATATTTCGAGATATTTCTTCTTCTTGTTGTTCTTCTTCTGCACAGCTAAGCTGGAAGTGGCATTTGCGGCTCGCACTAGTGCAGAGTTATCTCAAAGAAAGGGGCCACGGTGTTTCTGTATCTCTATTATGTTGGTGCGGCTTCGGAACTTTTAAATATCTCGATATATCGCGAAAACTACGCTTCTGATCAAAAAATATCATAGAACATAAATTGTAGGAAACATAATTCTCTACAAAAAACGTCTCTTCACATTTTGCCATAGCTCTCTTCGTTTCCGAGATATTTGCAGATTTATCTCAAGGGAAGGGGCCTAACGGACATATTTCCAGATATTTCTTCTTCTTGTTGTTCTTCTTCTGCACAGCTAAGCTGGAAGTGGCATTTGCGGCTCGCACTAGTGCAGAGTTATCTCAAAGAAAGGGGCCGCGGTGTTTCTGTATCTCTATTATGTTGGTGCAGCTTCAGAACTTTTAAATATCTTGATATATCTCGAGAACTACGCATCTGATCAAAAAATATCATGGAACATAAAAAGTAGAAAACTTAATTCTCTACAAAAAAGGTCTCTTAACATTTTGCCGTAGCTCGCTTCGTTTCCGAGATATTTGCAGATTTATCTCAAGGGAAGGGGCCTGACGGACATATTTCGAGATATTTCTTCTTCTTGTTGTTCTTCTTCTGCACAGCTAAGCTGGAAGTGGCATTTGCAGCGCGCAATAGTGCAGAGTTATCTCAAAGAAAGGGGCCACGGTGTTTCTGTATCTCTATTATGTTGGTGCAGCTTCGGAGCTTTTAAATATCTTGATATATCTCGAGAACTACGCATCTGATCAAAAAATATCATAGAACATAAAAAGTAGGAAACTTAATTCTCTACAAAAAAGGTCTCTTAACATTTTGCCATAGCTCGCTTCGTTTCCGAGATATTTGCAGATTTATCTCAAGGGAAGGGGCCTGACGGACATATTTCGAGATATTTCTTCTTCTTGTTGTTCTTCTTCTGCACAGCTAAGCTGGAAGTGGCATTTGCGGCTCGCACTAGTGCAGAGTTATCTCAAAGAAAGGGGCCACGGTGTTTCTGTATCTCTATTATGTTGGTGCGGCTTCGGAACTTTTAAATATCTTGATATATCTCGAGAACTACGCATCAGATCAAAAAATATCATAGAACATAAAAAGTAGGAAACTTAATTCTCTACAAAAAAGGTCTCTAAACATTTTGCCATAGCTCTCTTCGTTTCCGAGATATTTGCAGATTTATCTCAAGGGAAGGGGCCTGACGGACATATTTCGAGATATTTCTTCTTCTTGTTGTTCTTCTGCACAGCTAAGCTGGAAGTGGCATTTGCAGCTCGCAATAGTGCATAGTTATCTGAAAGAAAGGGGCCACGGTGTTTCTGTGTCTCTATTATGTTGGTGCGGCTTCGGAACTTTTAAATATCTTGATATATCTCGAGAACTACGCATCTAATCAAAAAATATCATAGAACATAAAAAGTAGGTAACTTAATTCTCTACAAAAAAGGTCTCTTAACATTTTGCCATAGCTCTCTTCGTTTCCGAGATATTTGCAGATTTATCTCAAGGGAAGGGGCCTGACGGACATATTTCGAGATATTTCTTCTTCTTGTTGTTCTTCTGCACAGCTAAGCTCGAAGTGGCATTTGCAGCTCGCAATAGTGCATAGTTATCTGAAAGAAAGGGGCCACGGTGTTTCTGTGTCTCTATTATGTTGGTGCGGCTTCGGAACTTTTAAATATCTTGATATATCTCGAGAACTACGCATCTAATCAAAAAATATCATAGAACATAAAAAGTAGGAAACTTAATTCGCTACAAAAAAGGTCTCTTAACATTTTGCCATAGCTCGCTTCGTTTCCGAGATATTTGCAGATTTATCTCAAGGGAAGGGGCCTCACGGACATATTTCGTGATATTTCTTCTTCTTGTTGTTCTTCTTCTGCACAGCTAAGCTGGAAGTGGCATTTGCGGCTCGCACTAGTGCAGAGTTATCTCAAAGAAAGGGGCCACCGTGTTTCTGTATCTCTATTATGTTGGTGCGGCTTCGGAACTTTTAAATATCTTGATATATCTCGAGAACTACGCATCTGATCCAAAAATATCATAGAACATAAATAGTAGGAAACTTAATTCTCTACAAAAAAGGTCTCTTAACATTTTGCCATAGCTCGCTTCGTTTCCGAGATATTTGCAGATTTATCTCAAGGGAAGGGGCCTGACGGACATATTTCCAGATATTTCTTCTTCTTGTTGTTCTTCTTCTGCACAGCTAAGCTGGAAGTGGCATTTGCAGCTCGCAATAGTGCAGGGTTATCTCAAAGAAAGGGGCCACGGTGTTTCTGTATCTCTATTATGTTGGTGCGGCTTCGCAACTTTTAAATATCTTGATATATCTCGAGAACTACGCATCTAATCAAAAAATATCATAGAACATAAAAAGTAGGAAACTTAATTCTCTACAAAAAAGGTCTCTTAACATTTTGCCATAGCTCTCTTCGTTTCCGAGATATTTGCAGATTTATCTCAAGGGAAGGGGCCTGACGGACATATTTCGAGATATTTCTTCTTCTTGTTGTTCTTCTTCTGCACAGCTAAGCTGGAAGTGGCATTTGCGGCTCGCACTAGTGCAGAGTTATCTCAAAGAAAGGGGCCACCGTGTTTCTGTATCTCTATTATGTTGGTGCGGCTTCGGAACTTTTAAATATCTTGATATATCTCGAGAACTACGCATCTGATCCAAAAATATCATAGAACATAAATAGTAGGAAACTTAATTCTCTACAAAAAAGGTCTCTTAACATTTTGCCATAGCTCGCTTCGTTTCCGAGATATTTGCAGATTTATCTCAAGGGAAGGGGCCTGACGGACATATTTCGAGATATTTCTTCTTCTTGTTGTTCTTCTTCTGCACAGCTAAGCTGGAAGTGGTATTTGCGGCTCGCTCTAGTGCAGAGTTATCTCAAAGAAAGTGGCCACGGTGTTTCTGTATCTCTATTATGTTGGTGCGGCTTCGGAACTTTTAAATATCTTGATATATCTCGAGAACTACGCATCTGATCCAAAAATATCATAGAACATAAATAGTAGGAAACTTAATTCGCTACAAAAAAGGTCTCTTAACATTTTGCCATAGCTCGCTTCGTTTCCGAGATATTTGCAGATTTATCTCAAGGGAAGGGGCCTGACGGACATATTTCGAGATATTTCTTCTTCTTGTTGTTCTTCTTCTGCACAGCTAAGCTGGAAGTGGCATTTGCGGCTCGCACTAGTGCAGAGTTATCTCAACGAAAGGGGCCACGGTGTTTCTGTATCTCTATTATGTTGGTGCGGCTTCGGAACTTTTAAATATCTTGATATATCTCGAGAACTACGCATCAGATCAAAAAATATCATAGAACATAAAAAGTAGGAAACTTAATTCTCTACAAAAAAGGTCTCTTAACATTTTGCCATAGCTCGCTTCGTTTCCGAGATATTTGCAGATTTATCTCAAGGGAAGGGGCCTGACGGACATATTTCGAGATATTTCTTCTTCTTGTTGTTCTTCTTCTGCACAGCTAAGCTGGAAGTGGTATTTGCGGCTCGCTCTAGTGCAGAGTTATCTCAAAGAAAGTGGCCACGGTGTTTCTGTATCTCTATTATGTTGGTGCGGCTTCGGAACTTTTAAATATCTTGATATATCTCGAGAACTACGCATCTGATCCAAAAATATCATAGAACATAAATAGTAGGAAACTTAATTCTCTACAAAAAAGGTCTCTTAACATTTTGCCATAGCTCGCTTCGTTTCCGAGATATTTGCAGATTTATCTCAAGGGAAGGGGCCTGACGGACATATTTCGAGATATTTCTTCTTCTTGTTGTTCTTCTTCTGCACAGCTAAGCTGGAAGTGGCATTTGCGGCTCGCACTAGTGCAGAGTTATCTCAACGAAAGGGGCCACGGTGTTTCTGTATCTCTATTATGTTGGTGCGGCTTCGGAACTTTTAAATATCTTGATATATCTCGAGAACTACGCATCAGATCAAAAAATATCATAGAACATAAAAAGTAGGAAACTTAATTCTCTACAAAAAAGGTCTCTTAACATTTTGCCATAGCTCGCTTCGTTTCCGAGATATTTGCAGATTTATCTCAAGGGAAGGGGCCTGACGGACATATTTCGAGATATTTCTTCTTCTTGTTGTTCTTCTTCTGCACAGCTAAGCTGGAAGTGGCATTTGCGGCTCGCACTAGTGCAGAGTTATCTCAACGAAAGGGGCCACGCTGTTTCTGTATCTCTATTATGTTGGTGCGGCTTCGGAACTTTTAAATATCTCGATATATCTCGAAAACTACGCTTCTGATCAAAAAATATCATAGAACATAAATTGTAGGAAACATAATTCTCTACAAAAAAGGTCTCTTAACATTTTGCCATAGCTCGCATCGTTTCCGAGATATTTGCAGATTTATCTCAAGGGAAGGGGCCTGACGGACATATTTCGAGATATTTCTTCTTCTTGTTGTTCTTCTTCTGCACAGCTAAGCTGGAAGTGGCATTTGCGGCTCGCACTAGTGCAGAGTTATCTCAAAGAAAGGGGCCACCGTGTTTCTGTATCTCTATTATGTTGGTGCGGTTTCGGAACTTTTAAATATCTTGATATATCTCGAGAACTACGCATCTGATCAAAAAATATCATATAACATAAAAAGTAGGAAACTTAATTCTCTGCAAATAAGGTCTCTTAACATTTTGCCATAGCTCGCTTCGTTTCCGAGATATTTGCAGATTTATCTCAAGGGAAGGGGCCTGACGGACATATTTCGAGATATTTCTTCTTCTTGTTGTTCTTCTTCTGCGCAGCTAAGCTGGAAGTGGCATTTGCAGCTCGCAATAGTGCAGAGATATCTCAAAGAAAGGGGCCACGCTGTTTCTGTATCTCTATTATGTTGGTGCGGCTTCGGAACTTTTAAATATCTTGATATATCTCGAGAGCTACGCGTCTGATCAAAAAATATCATAGAACATAAAAAGTAGGAAACATAATTCTCTACAAAAAAGGTCTCTTAACATTTTGCCATAGCTCGCTTCGTTTCCGAGATATTTGCAGATTTATCTCAAGGGAAGTGGCCTGACGGACATATTTCGAGATATTTCTTCTTCTTGTTGTTCTTCTTCTGTACAGCTAAGCTGGAAGTGGTATTTGCGGCTCGCTCTAGTGCAGAGTTATCTCAAAGAAAGTGGCCACGGTGTTTCTGTATCTCTATTATGTTGGTGCGGCTTCGGAACTTTTAAATATCTTGATATATCTCGAGAACTACGCATCTGATCCAAAAATATCATACAACATAAATAGTAGGAAACTTAATTCTCTACAAAAAAGGTCTCTTAACATTTTGCCATAGCTCGCTTCGTTTCCGAGATATTTGCAGATTTATCTCAAGGGAAGGGGCCTGACGGACATATTTCCAGATATTTCTTCTTCTTGTTGTTCTTCTTCTGCACAGCTAAGCTGGAAGTGGCATTTGCAGCTCGCAATAGTGCAGAGTTATCTCAAAGAAAGGGGCTACGGTGTTTCTGTATCTCTATTATGTTGGTGCGGCTTCGGAACTTTTAAATATCTTGATATATCTCGAGAACTACGCATCTGATCAAAAAATATCATAGAACATAAAAAGTAGGAAACTTAATTCCCTACAAAAAAGGTCTCTTAACATTTTGCCATAGCTCGCTTCGTTTCCGAGATATTTGCAGATTTATCTCAAGGGAAGGGGCCTGACGGACATATTTCGAGATATTTCTTCTTCTTGTTGTTCTTCTTCTGCACAGCTAAGCTGGAAGTGGCATTTGCGGCTCGCACTAGTGCAGAGTTATCTCAACGAAAGGGGCCACGGTGTTTCTGTATCTCTATTATGTTGGTGCGGCTTCGGAACTTTTAAATATCTTGATATATCTCGAGAACTACGCATCAGATCAAAAAATATCATAGAACATAAAAAGTAGGAAACTTAATTCTCTACAAAAAAGGTCTCTTAACATTTTGCCATAGCTCGCTTCGTTTCCGAGATATTTGCAGATTTATCTCAAGGGAAGGGGCCTGACGGACATATTTCCAGATATTTCTTCTTCTTGTTGTTCTTCTTCTGCACAGCTAAGCTGGAAGTGGCATTTGCAGCTCGCAATAGTGCAGAGTTATCTCAAAGAAAGGGGCCACGGTGTTTCTGTATCTCTATTATGTTGGTGCGGCTTCGGAACTTTTAAATATCTTGATATATCTCGAGAACTACGCATCTGATCAAAAAATATCATAGAACATAAAAAGTAGGAAACTTAATTCCCTACAAAAAAGGTCTCTTAACATTTTGCCATAGCTCGCTTCGTTTCCGAGATATTTGCAGATTTATCTCAAGGGAAGGGGCCTGACGGACATATTTCGAGATATTTCTTCTTCTTGTTGTTCTTCTTCTGCACAGCTAAGCTGGAAGTGGCATTTGCGGCTCGCACTAGTGCAGAGTTATCTCAACGAAAGGGGCCACGGTGTTTCTGTATCTCTATTATGTTGGTGCGGCTTCGGAACTTTTAAATATCTTGATATATCTCGAGAACTACGCATCAGATCAAAAAATATCATAGAACATAAAAAGTAGGAAACTTAATTCTCTACAAAAAAGGTCTCTTAACATTTTGCCATAGCTCTCTTCGTTTCCGAGATATTTGCAGATTTATCTCAAGGGAAGGGGCCTGACGGACATATTTCGAGATATTTCCTCTTC
Source organism: Osmia lignaria lignaria (assembly GCF_051020975.1). NCBI lineage: Eukaryota > Metazoa > Arthropoda > Insecta > Hymenoptera > Megachilidae > Osmia > Osmia lignaria. The sequence continues at coordinate 3,685,156 of NW_027478169.1, read as the reverse complement.
TTGTTGTTCTTCTTCTGCACAGCTAAGCTGGAAGTGGCATTTGCAGCTCGCAATAGTGCAGAGTTATCTCAAAGAAAGGGGCCACGGTGTTTCTGTATCTCTATTATGTTGGTGCGGCTTCGGAACTTTTAGATATCTTGATATATCTCGAGAACTACGCATCTGATCAAAAAATATCATAGAACATAAAAAGTAGGAAACTTAAGTCTCTACAAAAAAGGTCTCTTAACATTTTGCCATAGCTCGCTTCGTTTCCGAGATATTTGCAGATTTATCTCAAGGGAAGGGGCCGGACGGACATATTTCGAGATATTTCTTCTTCTTGTTGTTCTTCTTCTGCACAGCTAAGCTGGAAGTGGCATTTGCGGCTCGCACTAGTGCAGAGTTATCTCAAAGAAAGGGGCCACGGTGTTTCTCTATCTCTATTATGTTGGTGCGGCTTCGGAACTTTTAAATATCTCGATATATCTCGAAAACTACGCTTCTGATCAAAAAATATCATAGAACATAAATTGTAGGAAACATAATTCTCTACAAAAAAGGTCTCTTAATATTTTGTCATAGCTCGCTTCGTTTCCGAGATATTTGCAGATATATCTCAAGGGAAGGGGCCTGACGGACATATTTCGAGATATTTCTTCTTCTTGTTGTTCTTCTGCACAGCTAAGCTGGAAGTGGCATTTGCAGCTCGCAATAGTGCATAGTTATCTGAAAGAAAGGGGCCACGGTGTTTCTGTGTCTCTATTATGTTGGTGCGGCTTCGGAACTTTTAAATATCTTGATATATCTCGAGAACTACGCATCTAATCAAAAAATATCATAGAACATAAAAAGTAGGAAACTTAATTCTCTACAAAAAAGGTCTCTTAACATTTTGCCATAGCTCTCTTCGTTTCCGAGATATTTGCAGATTTATCTCAAGGGATGGGGCCTGACGGACATATTTCGAGATATTTCTTCTTCTTGTTGTTCTTCTTCTGCACAGCTAAGCTGGAAGTGGCATTTACAGCTCGCAATAGTGCAGAGTTATCTCAAAGAAAGGGGCCACGGTGTTTCTGTATCTCTATTATGTTGGTGCGGCTTCGGAACTTTTAAATATCTTGATATATCTCGAGAACTACGCATCAGATCAAAAAATATTATAGAACATAAAAAGTAGGAAACTTAATTCTCTACAAAAAAGGTCTCTTAACATTTTGCCATAGCTCTCTTCGTTTCCGAGATATTTGCAGATTTATCTCAAGGGAAGGGGCCTGACGGACATATTTCGAGATATTTCTTCTTCTTGATGTTCTTCTTCTGCACAGCTAAGCTGGAAGTGGCATTTGCAGCTCGCAATAGTGCAGAGTTATCTCAAAGAAAGGGGCCACGGTGTTTCTGTATCTCTATTATGTTGGTGCGGCTTCGGAACTTTTAAATATCTTGATATATCTCGAGAACTACGCATCTGATCAAAAAATATCATAGAACATAAAACGTAGGAAACTTAATTCTCTACAAAAAAGGTCTCTGAACATTTTGCCATAGCTCTCTTCGTTTCCGAGATATTTGCAGATTTATCTCAAGGGAAGGGGCCTGACGGACATATTTCGAGATATTTCTTCTTCTTGTTGTTCTTCTGCACAGCTAAGCTGGAAGTGGCATTTGGAGCTCGCAATAGTGCATAGTTATCTGAAAGAAAGGGGCCACGGTGTTTCTGTATCTCTATTATGTTGGTGCGGCTTCGGAACTTTTAAATATCTTGATATATCTCGAGAACTACGCATCTAATCAAAAAATATCATAGAACATAAAAAGTAGGAAACTTAATTCCCTACAAAAAAGGTCTCTTAACATTTTGCCATAGCTCGCTTCGTTTCCGAGATATTTGCAGATTTATCTCAAGGGAAGGGGCCTGACGGACATATTTCGAGATATTTCTTCTTCTTGTTGTTCTTCTTCTGCACAGCTAAGCTGGAAGTGGCATTTGCGGCTCGCACTAGTGCAGAGTTATCTCAACGAAAGGGGCCACGGTGTTTCTGTATCTCTATTATGTTGGTGCGGCTTCGGAACTTTTAAATATCTCGATATATCTCGAAAACTACGCTTCTGATCAAAAAATATCATACAACATAAATTGTAGGAAACATAATTCTCTACAAAAAAGGTCTCCTAACATTTTGCCATAGCTCGCTTCGTTTCCGAGATATTTGCAGATATATCTCAAGGGAAGGGGCCTGACGGACATATTTCGAGATATTTCTTCTTCTTGTTGTTCTTCTTCTGCACAGCTAAGCTGGAAGTGGCATTTACAGCTCGCAATAGTGCAGAGTTATCTCAAAGAAAGGGGCCACGGTGTTTCTGTATCTCTATTATGTTGGTGCGGCTTCGGAACTTTTAAATATCTTGATATATCTCGAGAACTACGCATCAGATCAAAAAATATCATAGAACATAAAAAGTAGGAAACTTAATTCTCTACAAAAAAGGTCGATTAACATTTTGCCATAGCTCTCTTCGTTTCCGAGATATTTGCAGATATATCTCAAGGGAAGGGGCCTGACGGACATATTTCGAGATATTTCTTCTTCTTGTTGTTCTTCTTCTGCACAGCTAAGCTGGAAGTGGCATTTGCGGCTCGCACTAGTGCAGAGTTATCTCAAAGAAAGGGGCCACGGTGTTTCTGTGTCCCTATTATGTTGGTGCGGCTTCGGAACTTTTAAATATCTTGATATATCTCGAGAACTACGCATCTGATCAAAAAATATCATAGAACATAAAAAGTAGGAAACTTAATTTTCTACAAAAAAGGTCTCTTAACAATTGGCCATAGCTCGCTTCGTTTCCGAGATATTTGCAGATTTATCTCAAGGGAAGGGGCCTGACGGACATATTTCGAGATATTTCTTCTTCTTGTTGTTCTTCTTCTGCACAGCTAAGCTGGAAGTGGCATTTGCGGCTCGCACTAGTGCAGAGTTATCTCAAAGAAAGGGGCCACGGTGTTTCTGTATCCCTATTATGTTGGTGCGGCTTCGGAACTTTTAAATATCTCGATATATCTCGAAAACTACGCTTCTGATCAAAAAATATCATAGAACATAAATTGTAGGAAACATAATTCTCTACAAAAAACGTCTCTTAACATTTTGCCATAGCTCGCTTCGTTTCCGAGATATTTGCAGATTTATCTCAAGGGAAGGGGCCTGACGGACATATTTCGAGATATTTCTTCTTCTTGTTGTTCTTCTTCTGCACAGCTAAGCTGGAAGTGGCATTTGCGGCTCGCACTAGTGCAGAGTTATCTCAACGAAAGGGGCCACGGTGTTTCTGTATCTCTATTATGTTGGTGCGGCTTCGGAACTTTTAAATATCTCGATATATCTCGAAAACTACGCTTCTGATCAAAAAATATCATACAACATAAATTGTAGGAAACATAATTCTCTACAAAAAAGGTCTCCTAACATTTTGCCATAGCTCGCTTCGTTTCCGAGATATTTGCAGATATATCTCAAGGGAAGGGGCCTGACGGACATATTTCGAGATATTTCTTCTTCTTGTTGTTCTTCTTCTGCACAGCTAAGCTGGAAGTGGCATTTACAGCTCGCAATAGTGCAGAGTTATCTCAAAGAAAGGGGCCACGGTGTTTCTGTATCTCTATTATGTTGGTGCGGCTTCGGAACTTTTAAATATCTTGATATATCTCGAGAACTACGCATCTGATCAAAAAATATCACAGAACATAAAAAGTAGGAAACTTAATTCTCTACAAAAAAGGTCTCTTAACATTTTGCCATAGCTCGCTTCGTTTCCGAGATATTTGCAGATATATCTCAAGGGAAGGGGCCTGACGGACATATTTCGAGATATTTCTTCTTCTTGTTGTTCTTCTTCTGCACAGCTAAGCTGGAAGTGGCATTTGCGGCTCGCACTAGTGCAGAGTTATCTCAAAGAAAGGGGCCACGGTGTTTCTGTATCCCTATTATGTTGATGCGGCTTCGGAACTTTTAAATATCTTGATATATCTCGAGAACTACGCATCTGATCAAAAAATATCATAGAACATAAAAAGTAGGAAACTTAATTTTCTACAAAAAAGGTCTCTTAACAATTGGCCATAGCTCGCTTCGTTTCCGAGATATTTGCAGATTTATCTCAAGGGAAGGGGCCTGACGGACATATTTCGAGATATTTCTTCTTCTTGTTGTTCTTCTTCTGCACAGCTAAGCTGGAAGTGGCATTTGCGGCTCGCACTAGTGCAGAGTTATCTCAAAGAAAGGGGCCACGGTGTTTCTGTATCCCTATTATGTTGGTGCGGCTTCGGAACTTTTAAATATCTTGATATATCTCGAGAACTACGCATCTGATCTAAAAATATCATAGAACATAAAAAGTAGGAAACTTAATTTTCTACAAAAAAGGTCTCTTAACAATTGGCCATAGCTCGCTTCGTTTCCGAGATATTTGCAGATTTATCTCAAGGGAAGGGGCCTGACGGACATATTTCGAGATATTTCTTCTTCTTGTTGTTCTTCTTCTGCACAGCTAAGCTGGAAGTGGCATTTGCGGCTCGCACTAGTGCAGAGTTATCTCAACGAAAGGGGCCACGGTGTTTCTGTATCTCTATTATGTTGGTGCGGCTTCGGAACTTTTAAATATCTTGATATATCTCGAGAACTACGCATCAGATCAAAAAATATCATAGAACATAAAAAGTAGGAAACTTAATTCTCTACAAAAAAGGTCTCTTAACATTTTGCCATAGCTCGCTTCGTTTCCGAGATATTTGCAGATTTATCTCAAGGGAAGGGGCCTGACGGACATATTTCCAGATATTTCTTCTTCTTGTTGTTCTTCTTCTGCACAGCTAAGCTGGAAGTGGCATTTGCAGCTCGCAATAGTGCAGAGTTATCTCAAAGAAAGGGGCCACGGTGTTTCTGTATCTCTATTATGTTGGTGCGGCTTCGGAACTTTTAAATATCTTGATATATCTCGAGAACTACGCATCTGATCAAAAAATATCATAGAACATAAAAAGTAGGAAACTTAATTCCCTACAAAAAAGGTCTCTTAACATTTTGCCATAGCTCGCTTCGTTTCCGAGATATTTGCAGATTTATCTCAAGGGAAGGGGCCTGACGGACATATTTCGAGATATTTCTTCTTCTTGTTGTTCTTCTTCTGCACAGCTAAGCTGGAAGTGGCATTTGCGGCTCGCACTAGTGCAGAGTTATCTCAACGAAAGGGGCCACGGTGTTTCTGTATCTCTATTATGTTGGTGCGGCTTCGGAACTTTTAAATATCTTGATATATCTCGAGAACTACGCATCAGATCAAAAAATATCATAGAACATAAAAAGTAGGAAACTTAATTCTCTACAAAAAAGGTCTCTTAACATTTTGCCATAGCTCTCTTCGTTTCCGAGATATTTGCAGATTTATCTCAAGGGAAGGGGCCTGACGGACATATTTCGAGATATTTCCTCTTCTTGTTGTTCTTCTTCTGCACAGCTAAGCTGGAAGTGGCATTTGCAGCTCGCAATAGTGCAGAGTTATCTCAAAGAAAGGGGCCACGGTGTTTCTGTATCTCTATTATGTTGGTGCGGCTTCGGAACTTTTAGATATCTTGATATATCTCGAGAACTACGCATCTGATCAAGAAATATCATAGAACATAAAAAGTAGGAAACATAATTCTCTACAAAAAAGGTCTCTTAACATTTTGCCATAGCTCGCTTCGTTTCCGAGATATTTGCAGATTTATCTCAAGGGAAGGGGCCTGACGGACATATTTCGAGATATTTCTTCTTCTTGTTGTTCTTCTTCTGCACAGCTAAGCTGGAAGTGGCATTTGCGGCTCGCACTAGTGCAGAGTTATCTCAAAGAAAGGGGCCACGGTGTTTCTGTATCCCTATTATGTTGGTGCGGCTTCGGAACTTTTAAATATCTCGATATATCTCGAAAACTACGCTTCTGATCAAAAAATATCATAGAACATAAATTGTAGGAAACTTAATTCTCTACAAAAAAGGTCTCTTAACATTTTGCCATAGCTCTCTTCGTTTCCGAGATATTTGCAGATTTATCTCAAGGGAAGGGGCCTGACGGACATATTTCGAGATATTTCTTCTTCTTGTTGTTCTTCTGCACAGCTAAGCTGGAAGTGGCATTTGCAGCTCGCAATAGTGCATAGTTATCTGAAAGAAAGGGGCCACGGTGTTTCTGTGTCTCTATTATGTTGGTGCGGCTTCGGAACTTTTAAATATCTTGATATATCTCGAGAACTACGCATCTAATCAAAAAATATCATAGAACATAAAAAGTAGGAAACTTAATTCTCTACAAAAAAGGTCTCTTAACATTTTGCCATAGCTCTCTTCGTTTCCGAGATATTTGCAGATTTATCTCAAGGGAAGGGGCCTGACGGACATATTTCGAGATATTTCTTCTCCTTGTTGTTCTTCTTCTGCACAGCTAAGCTGGAAGTGGCATTTGCAGCTCGCAATAGTGCAGAGTTATCTCAAAGAAAGGGGCCACGGTGTTTCTGTATCTCTATTATGTTGGTGCGGCTTCGGAACTTTTAGATATCTTGATATATCTCGAGAACTACGCATCTGATCAAAAAATATCATAGAACATAAAAAGTAGGAAACTTAAGTCTCTACAAAAAAGGTCTCTTAACATTTTGCCATAGCTCGCTTCGTTTCCGAGATATTTGCAGATTTATCTCAAGGGAAGGGGCCGGACGGACATATTTCGAGATATTTCTTCTTCTTGTTGTTCTTCTTCTGCACAGCTAAGCTGGAAGTGGCATTTGCGGCTCGCACTAGTGCAGAGTTATCTCAAAGAAAGGGGCCACGGTGTTTCTGTATCCCTATTATGTTGGTGCGGCTTCGGAACTTTTAAATATCTCGATATATCTCGAAAACTACGCTTCTGATCAAAAAATATCATAGAACATAAATTGTAGGAAACTTAATTCTCTACAAAAAAGGTCTCTTAACATTTTGCCATAGCTCTCTTCGTTTCCGAGATATTTGCAGATTTATCTCAAGGGAAGGGGCCTGACGGACATATTTCGAGATATTTCTTCTTCTTGTTGTTCTTCTGCACAGCTAAGCTGGAAGTGGCATTTGCAGCTCGCAATAGTGCATAGTTATCTGAAAGAAAGGGGCCACGGTGTTTCTGTGTCTCTATTATGTTGGTGCGGCTTCGGAACTTTTAAATATCTTGATATATCTCGAGAACTACGCATCTAATCAAAAAATATCATAGAACATAAAAAGTAGGAAACTTAATTCTCTACAAAAAAGGTCTCTTAACATTTTGCCATAGCTCTCTTCGTTTCCGAGATATTTGCAGATTTATCTCAAGGGAAGGGGCCTGACGGACATATTTCGAGATATTTCTTCTCCTTGTTGTTCTTCTTCTGCACAGCTAAGCTGGAAGTGGCATTTGCAGCTCGCAATAGTGCAGAGTTATCTCAAAGAAAGGGGCCACGGTGTTTCTGTATCTCTATTATGTTGGTGCGGCTTCGGAACTTTTAGATATCTTGATATATCTCGAGAACTACGCATCTGATCAAAAAATATCATAGAACATAAAAAGTAGGAAACTTAAGTCTCTACAAAAAAGGTCTCTTAACATTTTGCCATAGCTCGCTTCGTTTCCGAGATATTTGCAGATTTATCTCAAGGGAAGGGGCCGGACGGACATATTTCGAGATATTTCTTCTTCTTGTTGTTCTTCTTCTGCACAGCTAAGCTGGAAGTGGCATTTGCGGCTCGCACTAGTGCAGAGTTATCTCAAAGAAAGGGGCCACGGTGTTTCTGTATCTCTATTATGTTGGTGCGGCTTCGGAACTTTTAAATATCTCGATATATCTCGAAAACTACGCTTCTGATCAAAAAATATCATAGAACATAAATTGTAGGAAACATAATTCTCTACAAAAAAGGTCTCTTAACATTTTGTCATAGCTCGCTTCGTTTCCGAGATATTTGCAGATATATCTCAAGGGAAGGGGCCTGACGGACATATTTCGAGATATTTCTTCTTCTTGTTGTTCTTCTGCACAGCTAAGCTGGAAGTGGCATTTGCAGCTCGCAATAGTGCATAGTTATCTGAAAGAAAGGGGCCACGGTGTTTCTGTGTCTCTATTATGTTGGTGCGGCTTCGGAACTTTTAAATATCTTGATATATCTCGAGAACTACGCATCTAATCAAAAAATATCATAGAACATAAAAAGTAGGAAACTTAATTCTCTACAAAAAAGGTCTCTTAACATTTTGCCATAGCTCTCTTCGTTTCCGAGATATTTGCAGATTTATCTCAAGGGAAGGGGCCTGACGGACATATTTCGAGATATTTCTTCTTCTTGTTGTTCTTCTTCTGCACAGCTAAGCTGGAAGTGGCATTTACAGCTCGCAATAGTGCAGAGTTATCTCAAAGAAAGGGGCCACGGTGTTTCTGTATCTCTATTATGTTGGTGCGGCTTCGGAACTTTTAAATATCTTGATATATCTCGAGAACTACGCATCAGATCAAAAAATATTATAGAACATAAAAAGTAGGAAACTTAATTCTCTACAAAAAAGGTCTCTTAACATTTTGCCATAGCTCTCTTCGTTTCCGAGATATTTGCAGATTTATCTCAAGGGAAGGGGCCTGACGGACATATTTCGAGATATTTCTTCTTCTTGATGTTCTTCTTCTGCACAGCTAAGCTGGAAGTGGCATTTGCAGCTCGCAATAGTGCAGAGTTATCTCAAAGAAAGGGGCCACGGTGTTTCTGTATCTCTATTATGTTGGTGCGGCTTCGGAACTTTTAAATATCTTGATATATCTCGAGAACTACGCATCTGATCAAAAAATATCATAGAACATAAAACGTAGGAAACTTAATTCTCTACAAAAAAGGTCTCTGAACATTTTGCCATAGCTCGCTTCGTTTCCGAGATATTTGCAGATTTATCTCAAGGGAAGGGGCCTGACGGACATATTTCGAGATATTTCTTCTTCTTGTTGTTCTTCTTCTGTACAGCTAAGCTGGAAGTCGCATTTGCGGCTCGCACTAGTGCAGAGTTATCTCAACGAAAGGGGCCACGGTGTTTCTGTATCTCTATTATGTTGGTGCGGCTTCGGAACTTTTAAATATCTCGATATATCTCGAAAACTACGCTTCTGATCAAAAAATATCATAGAACATAAATTGTAGGAAACTTAATTCTCTACAAAAAAGGTCTCTTAACATTTTGCCATAGCTCTCTTCGTTTCCGAGATATTTGCAGATTTATCTCAAGGGAAGGGGCCTGACGGACATATTTCGAGATATTTCTTCTTCTTGTTGTTCTTCTGCACAGCTAAGCTGGAAGTGGCATTTGGAGCTCGCAATAGTGCATAGTTATCTGAAAGAAAGGGGCCACGGTGTTTCTGTATCTCTATTATGTTGGTGCGGCTTCGGAACTTTTAAATATCTTGATATATCTCGAGAACTACGCATCTAATCAAAAAATATCATAGAACATAAAAAGTAGGAAACTTAATTCCCTACAAAAAAGGTCTCTTAACATTTTGCCATAGCTCGCTTCGTTTCCGAGATATTTGCAGATTTATCTCAAGGGAAGGGGCCTGACGGACATATTTCGAGATATTTCTTCTTCTTGTTGTTCTTCTTCTGCACAGCTAAGCTGGAAGTGGCATTTGCGGCTCGCACTAGTGCAGAGTTATCTCAACGAAAGGGGCCACGGTGTTTCTGTATCTCTATTATGTTGGTGCTGCTTCGGAACTTTTAAATATCTCGATATATCTCGAAAACTACGCTTCTGATCAAAAAATATCATACAACATAAATTGTAGGAAACATAACTCTCTACAAAAAAGGTCTCCTAACATTTTGCCATAGCTCGCTTCGTTTCCGAGATATTTGCAGATATATCTCAAGGGAAGGGGCCTGACGGACATATTTCGAGATATTTCTTCTTCTTGTTGTTCTTCTTCTGCACAGCTAAGCTGGAAGTGGCATTTACAGCTCGCAATAGTGCAGAGTTATCTCAAAGAAAGGGGCCACGGTGTTTCTGTATCTCTATTATGTTGGTGCGGCTTCGGAACTTTTAAATATCTTGATATATCTCGAGAACTACGCATCTGATCAAAAAATATCACAGAACATAAAAAGTAGGAAACTTAATTCTCTACAAAAAAGGTCTCTTAACATTTTGCCATAGCTCGCTTCGTTTCCGAGATATTTGCAGATATATCTCAAGGGAAGGGGCCTGACGGACATATTTCGAGATATTTCTTCTTCTTGTTGTTCTTCTTCTGCACAGCTAAGCTGGAAGTGGCATTTGCGGCTCGCACTAGTGCAGAGTTATCTCAAAGAAAGGGGCCACGGTGTTTCTGTATCCCTATTATGTTGGTGCGGCTTCGGAACTTTTAAATATCTTGATATATCTCGAGAACTACGCATCTGATCAAAAAATATCATAGAACATAAAAAGTAGGAAACTTAATTTTCTACAAAAAAGGTCTCTTAACAATTGGCCATAGCTCGCTTCGTTTCCGAGATATTTGCAGATTTATCTCAAGGGAAGGGGCCTGACGGACATATTTCGAGATATTTCTTCTTCTTGTTGTTCTTCTTCTGCACAGCTAAGCTGGAAGTGGCATTTGCGGCTCGCACTAGTGCAGAGTTATCTCAAAGAAAGGGGCCACGGTGTTTCTGTATCCCTATTATGTTGGTGCGGCTTCGGAACTTTTAAATATCTTGATATATCTCGAGAACTACGCATCAGATCAAAAAATATCATAGAACATAAAAAGTAGGAAACTTAATTCTCTACAAAAAAGGTCTCTTAACATTTTGCCATAGCTCTCTTCGTTTCCGAGATATTTGCAGATTTATCTCAAGGGAAGGGGCCTGACGGACATATTTCGAGATATTTCTTCTTCTTGATGTTCTTCTTCTGCACAGCTAAGCTGGAAGTGGCATTTGCAGCTCGCAATAGTGCAGAGTTATCTCAAAGAAAGGGGCCACGGTGTTTCTGTATCTCTATTATGTTGGTGCGGCTTTGGAACTTTTAAATATCTCGATATATCTCGAAAACTACGCTTCTCACCAAAAAATATCATAGAACATAAATTGTACGAAACATAATTCTCTACAAAAAAGGTCTCTTAACATTTTGCCATAGCTCGCTTCGTTTCCGAGATATTTGCAGATATATCTCAAGGGAAGGGGCCTGACGGACATATTTCGAGATATTTCTTCTTCTTGATGTTCTTCTTCTGCACAGCTAAGCTGGAAGTGGCATTTGCAGCTCGCAATAGTGCAGAGTTATCTCAAAGAAAGGGGCCACGGTGTTTCTGTATCTCTATTATGTTGGTGCGGCTTCGGAACTTTTAAATATCTTGATATATCTCGAGAACTACGCATCAGATCAAAAAATATCATAGAACATAAAAAGTAGGAAACTTAATTCTCTACAAAAAAGGTCGATTAACATTTTGCCATAGCTCTCTTCGTTTCCGAGATATTTGCAGATATATCTCAAGGGAAGGGGCCTGACGGACATATTTCGAGATATTTCTTCTTCTTGTTGTTCTTCTTCTGCACAGCTAAGCTGGAAGTGGCATTTGCGGCTCGCACTAGTGCAGAGTTATCTCAAAGAAAGGGGCCACGGTGTTTCTGTATCCCTATTATGTTGGTGCGGCTTCGGAACTTTTAAATATCTTGATATATCTCGAGAACTACGCATCTGATCAAAAAATATCATAGAACATAAAAAGTAGGAAACTTAATTTTCTACAAAAAAGGTCTCTTAACAATTGGCCATAGCTCGCTTCGTTTCCGAGATATTTGCAGATTTATCTCAAGGGAAGGGGCCTGACGGACATATTTCGAGATATTTCTTCTTCTTGTTGTTCTTCTTCTGCACAGCTAAGCTGGAAGTGGCATTTGCGGCTCGCACTAGTGCAGAGTTATCTCAAAGAAAGGGGCCACGGTGTTTCTGTATCCCTATTATGTTGGTGCGGCTTCGGAACTTTTAAATATCTCGATATATCTCGAAAACTACGCTTCTGATCAAAAAATATCATAGAACATAAATTGTAGGAAACATAATTCTCTACAAAAAACGTCTCTTAACATTTTGCCATAGCTCGCTTCGTTTCCGAGATATTTGCAGATTTATCTCAAGGGAAGGGGCCTGACGGACATATTTCGAGATATTTCTTCTTCTTGTTGTTCTTCTTCTGCACAGCTAAGCTGGAAGTGGCATTTACAGCTCGCAATAGTGCAGAGTTATCTCAAAGAAAGGGGCCACGGTGTTTCTGTATCTCTATTATGTTGGTGCGGCTTTGGAACTTTTAAATATCTCGATATATCTCGAAAACTACGCTTCTCACCAAAAAATATCATAGAACATAAATTGTACGAAACATAATTCTCTACAAAAAAGGTCTCTTAACATTTTGCCATAGCTCGCTTCGTTTCCGAGATATTTGCAGATATATCTCAAGGGAAGGGGCCTGACGGACATATTTCGAGATATTTCTTCTTCTTGATGTTCTTCTTCTGCACAGCTAAGCTGGAAGTGGCATTTGCAGCTCGCAATAGTGCAGAGTTATCTCAAAGAAAGGGGCCACGGTGTTTCTGTATCTCTATTATGTTGGTGCGGCTTCGGAACTTTTAAATATCTTGATATATCTCGAGAACTACGCATCAGATCAAAAAATATCATAGAACATAAAAAGTAGGAAACTTAATTCTCTACAAAAAAGGTCGATTAACATTTTGCCATAGCTCTCTTCGTTTCCGAGATATTTGCAGATATATCTCAAGGGAAGGGGCCTGACGGACATATTTCGAGATATTTCTTCTTCTTGTTGTTCTTCTTCTGCACAGCTAAGCTGGAAGTGGCATTTGCGGCTCGCACTAGTGCAGAGTTATCTCAAAGAAAGGGGCCACGGTGTTTCTGTATCCCTATTATGTTGGTGCGGCTTCGGAACTTTTAAATATCTTGATATATCTCGAGAACTACGCATCTGATCAAAAAATATCATAGAACATAAAAAGTAGGAAACTTAATTTTCTACAAAAAACGTCTCTTAACATTTTGCCATAGCTCGCTTCGTTTCCGAGATATTTGCAGATTTATCTCAAGGGAAGGGGCCTGACGGACATATTTCGAGATATTTCTTCTTCTTGTTGTTCTTCTTCTGCACAGCTAAGCTGGAAGTGGCATTTGCGGCTCGCACTAGTGCAGAGTTATCTCAAAGAAAGGGGCCACGGTGTTTCTGTATCCCTATTATGTTGGTGCGGCTTCGGAACTTTTAAATATCTTGATATATCTCGAGAACTACGCATCTGATCAAAAAATATCATAGAACATAAAAAGTAGGAAACTTAATTTTCTACAAAAAAGGTCTCTTAACAATTGGCCATAGCTCGCTTCGTTTCCGAGATATTTGCAGATTTATCTCAAGGGAAGGGGCCTGACGGACATATTTCGAGATATTTCTTCTTCTTGTTGTTCTTCTTCTGCACAGCTAAGCTGGAAGTGGCATTTGCGGCTCGCACTAGTGCAGAGTTATCTCAAAGAAAGGGGCCACGGTGTTTCTGTATCCCTATTATGTTGGTGCGGCTTCGGAACTTTTAAATATCTTGATATATCTCGAGAACTACGCATCAGATCAAAAAATATCATAGAACATAAAAAGTAGGAAACTTAATTCTCTACAAAAAAGGTCTCTTAACATTTTGCGATAGCTCTCTTCGTTTCCGAGATATTTGCAGATTTATCTCAAGGGAAGGGGCCTGACGGACATATTTCGAGATATTTCTTCTTCTTGATGTTCTTCTTCTGCACAGCTAAGCTGGAAGTGGCATTTGCAGCTCGCAATAGTGCAGAGTTATCTCAAAGAAAGGGGCCACGGTGTTTCTGTATCTCTATTATGTTGGTGCGGCTTTGGAACTTTTAAATATCTCGATATATCTCGAAAACTACGCTTCTCACCAAAAAATATCATAGAACATAAATTGTACGAAACATAATTCTCTACAAAAAAGGTCTCTTAACATTTTGCCATAGCTCGCTTCGTTTCCGAGATATTTGCAGATATATCTCAAGGGAAGGGGCCTGACGGACATATTTCGAGATATTTCTTCTTCTTGATGTTCTTCTTCTGCACAGCTAAGCTGGAAGTGGCATTTGCAGCTCGCAATAGTGCAGAGTTATCTCAAAGAAAGGGGCCACGGTGTTTCTGTATCTCTATTATGTTGGTGCGGCTTCGGAACTTTTAAATATCTTGATATATCTCGAGAACTACGCATCAGATCAAAAAATATCATAGAACATAAAAAGTAGGAAACTTAATTCTCTACAAAAAAGGTCGATTAACATTTTGCCATAGCTCTCTTCGTTTCCGAGATATTTGCAGATATATCTCAAGGGAAGGGGCCTGACGGACATATTTCGAGATATTTCTTCTTCTTGTTGTTCTTCTTCTGCACAGCTAAGCTGGAAGTGGCATTTGCGGCTCGCACTAGTGCAGAGTTATCTCAAAGAAAGGGGCCACGGTTTTTCTGTATCCCTATTATGTTGGTGCGGCTTCGGAACTTTTAAATATCTTGATATATCTCGAGAACTACGCATCTGATCAAAAAATATCATAGAACATAAAAAGTAGGAAACTTAATTTTCTACAAAAAAGGTCTCTTAACAATTGGCCATAGCTCGCTTCGTTTCCGAGATATTTGCAGATATATCTCAAGGGAAGGGGCCTGACGGACATATTTCGAGATATTTCTTCTTCTTGATGTTCTTCTTCTGCACAGCTAAGCTGGAAGTGGCATTTGCAGCTCGCAATAGTGCAGAGTTATCTCAAAGAAAGGGGCCACGGTGTTTCTGTATCTCTATTATGTTGGTGCGGCTTTGGAACTTTTAAATATCTCGATATATCTCGAAAACTACGCTTCTCACCAAAAAATATCATAGAACATAAATTGTACGAAACATAATTCTCTACAAAAAAGGTCTCTTAACATTTTGCCATAGCTCGCTTCGTTTCCGAGATATTTGCAGATATATCTCAAGGGAAGGGGCCTGACGGACATATTTCGAGATATTTCTTCTTCTTGATGTTCTTCTTCTGCACAGCTAAGCTGGAAGTGGCATTTGCAGCTCGCAATAGTGCAGAGTTATCTCAAAGAAAGGGGCCACGGTGTTTCTGTATCCCTATTATGTTGGTGCGGCTTCGGAACTTTTAAATATCTTGATATATCTCGAGAACTACGCATCAGATCAAAAAATATCATAGAACATAAAAAGTAGGAAACTTAATTCTCTACAAAAAAGGTCTCTTAACATTTTGCCATAGCTCTCTTCGTTTCCGAGATATTTGCAGATTTATCTCAAGGGAAGGGGCCTGACGGACATATTTCGAGATATTTCTTCTTCTTGATGTTCTTCTTCTGCACAGCTAAGCTGGAAGTGGCATTTGCAGCTCGCAATAGTGCAGAGTTATCTCAAAGAAAGGGGCCACGGTGTTTCTGTATCTCTATTATGTTGGTGCGGCTTTGGAACTTTTAAATATCTCGATATATCTCGAAAACTACGCTTCTCACCAAAAAATATCATAGAACATAAATTGTACGAAACATAATTCTCTACAAAAAAGGTCTCTTAACATTTTGCCATAGCTCGCTTCGTTTCCGAGATATTTGCAGATATATCTCAAGGGAAGGGGCCTGACGGACATATTTCGAGATATTTCTTCTTCTTGATGTTCTTCTTCTGCACAGCTAAGCTGGAAGTGGCATTTGCAGCTCGCAATAGTGCAGAGTTATCTCAAAGAAAGGGGCCACGGTGTTTCTGTATCTCTATTATGTTGGTGCGGCTTCGGAACTTTTAAATATCTTGATATATCTCGAGAACTACGCATCAGATCAAAAAATATCATAGAACATAAAAAGTAGGAAACTTAATTCTCTACAAAAAAGGTCGATTAACATTTTGCCATAGCTCTCTTCGTTTCCGAGATATTTGCAGATTTATCTCAAGGGAAGGGGCCTGACGGACATATTTCGAGATATTTCTTCTTCTTGATGTTCTTCTTCTGCACAGCTAAGCTGGAAGTGGCATTTGCAGCTCGCAATAGTGCAGAGTTATCTCAAAGAAAGGGGCCACGGTGTTTCTGTATCTCTATTATGTTGGTGCGGCTTTGGAACTTTTAAATATCTCGATATATCTCGAAAACTACGCTTCTCACCAAAAAATATCATAGAACATAAATTGTACGAAACATAATTCTCTACAAAAAAGGTCTCTTAACATTTTGCCATAGCTCGCTTCGTTTCCGAGATATTTGCAGATATATCTCAAGGGAAGGGGCCTGACGGACATATTTCGAGATATTTCTTCTTCTTGTTGTTCTTCTTCTGCACAGCTAAGCTGGAAGTGGCATTTACAGCTCGCAATAGTGCAGAGTTATCTCAAAGAAAGGGGCCACGGTGTTTCTGTATCTCTATTATGTTGGTGCGGCTTCGGAACTTTTAAATATCTTGATATATCTCGAGAACTACGCATCAGATCAAAAAATATGATAGAACGTAAAAAGTAGGAAACTTAATTCTCTACAAAAAAGGTCTCTTAACATTTTGCCATAGCTCTCTTCGTTTCCGAGATATTTGCAGATTTATCTCATGGGAAGGGGCCTGACGGACATATTTCGAGATATTTCTTCTTCTTGATGTTCTTCTTCTGCACAGCTAAGGTGGAAGTGGCATTTGCGGCTCGCACTAGTGCAGAGTTATCTCAAAGAAAGGGGCCACGGTGTTTCTGTATCCCTATTATGTTGGTGCGGCTTCGGAACTTTTAAATATCTCGATATATCTCGAAAACTACGCTTCTGATCAAAAAATATCATAGAACATAAATTGTAGGAAACATAATTCTCTACAAAAAACGTCTCTTAACATTTTGCCATACCTCGCTTCGTTTCCGAGATATTTGCAGATTTATCTTAAGGGAAGGGGCCTGACGGACATATTTCGAGATATTTCTTCTTCTTGTTGTTCTTCTTCTGCACAGCTAAACTGGAAGTGGCGTTTCCAGCTCGCAATAGTGCAGAGTTATCTCAAAGAGAGGGGCCACGGTGTTTCTATATCTCTGCTATGTTGGTGCGGCTTCGGAACTTTTAAATATCTTGATATATCTCGAGAACTACGCATCTGATCAAAAAATATCATAGAACATAAAAAGTAGGAAACTTAATTCTCTACAAAAAAGGTCTCTCAACATTTTGCCATAGCTCGCTTCGTTTCCGAGATATTTGCAGATTTATCTCAAGGGAAGGGGCCTGACGGACATATTTCGAGATATTTCTTCTTCTTGTTGTTCTTCTTCTGCACAGCTAAGCTGGAAGTGGCATTTGCGGCTCGCACTAGTGCAGAGTTATCTCAAATAGAGGGGCCACGGTGTTTCTGTATCCCTATTATGTTGGTGCGGCTTCGGAACTTTTAAATATCTCGATATATCTCGAAAACTACGCTTCTGATCAAAAAATATCATAGAACATAAATTGTAGGAAACATAATTCTCTACAAAAAACGTCTCTTAACATTTTGCCATAGCTCGCTTCGTTTCCGAGATATTTGCAGATTTATCTCAAGGGAAGGGGCCTGACGGACATATTTCGAGATATTTCTTCTTCTTGTTGTTCTTCTTCTGCACAGCTAAACTGGAAGTGGCATTTCCAGCTCGCAATAGTGCAGAGTTATCTCAAAGAGAGGGGCCACGGTGTTTCTGTATCTCTATTATGTTGGTGCGGCTTCGGAACTTTTAAATATCTTGATATATCTCGAGAACTACGCATCTGATCAAAAAATATCTTAGAACATAAAAAGTAGGAAACTTAATTCTCTACAAAAAAGGTCTCTCAACATTTTGCCATAGCTCGCTTAGTTTCCGAGATATTTGCAGATTTATCTCAAGGGAAGGGGCCTGACGGACATATTTCGAGATATTTCTTCTTCTTGTTGTTCTTCTTCTGCACAGCTAAGCTGGAAGTGGCATTTACAGCTCGCAATAGTGCGGAGTTATCTCAAAGAAAGGGGCCACGGTGTTTCTGTATCTCTATTATGTTGGTGCGGCTTCGGAACTTTTAAATATCTTGATATATCTCGAGAACTACGCATCAGATCAAAAAATATCATAGAACATAAATTGTAGGAAACATAATTCTCTACAAAAAAGGTCTCTTAACATTTTGCCATAGCTCGCTTCGTTTCCGAGATATTTGCAGATTTATCTCAAGGGAAGGGGCCTGACGGACATAGTTCGAGATATTTCTTCTTCTTGTTGTTCTTCTTCTGCACAGCTAAGCTGGAAGTGGCATTTGCGGCTCGCACTAGTGCAGAGTTATCTCAAAGAAAGGGGCCACGGTGTTTCTGTATCTCTATTATGTTGGTGCGGCTTCGGAACTTTTAAATATCTTGATATATCTCGAGAACTACTCATCTGATCAAAAAATATCAATGAACATAAAAAGTAGGAAACTTAATTCTCTACAAAAAAGCTCTCTTAACATTTTGCCATAGCTCGCTTCGTTTCCGAGATATTTGCAGATTTATCTCAAGGGAAGGGGCCTGACGGACATATTTCGAGATATGTCTTCTTCTTGTTGTTCTTCTTCTGCACAGCTAAGCTGGAAGTGGCATTTACAGCTCGCAATAGTGCAGAGTCATCTCAAAGAAAGGGGCCACGGTGTTTCTGTATCTCTATTATGTTGGTGCGGCTTCGGAACTTTTAAATATCTCGATATATCTCGAAAACTACGCTTCTGATCAAAAAATATCATAGAACATAAATTGTAGGAAACATAATTCTCTACAAAAAAGGTCTCTTAACATTTTGCCATAGCTCGCTTCGTTTCCGAGATATTTGCAGATTTATCTCAAGGGAAGGGGCCTGACGGACATATTTCGAGATATTTCTTCTTCTTGTTGTTCTTCTTCTGCACAGCTAAACTGGAAGTGGCATTTCCAGCTCGCAATAGTGCAGAGTTATCTCAAAGAGAGGGGCCACGGTGTTTCTGTATCTCTATTATGTTGGTGCGGCTTCGGAACTTTTAAATATCTTGATATATCTCGAGAACTACGCATCTGATCAAAAAATATCATAGAACATAAAAAGTAGGAAACTCAATCCTCTACAAAAAAGGTCTCTTAACATTTTGCAATAGCTCGCTTCGTTTCCGAGATATTTGCAGATTTATCTCAAGGGAAGGGGCCTGACGGACATATTTCGAGATATTTCTTCTTCTTGTTGTTCTTCTTCTGCACAGCTAAGCTGGAAGTGGCATTTGCGGCTCGCACTAGTGCAGAGTTATCTCAAAGAAAGGGGCCACGGTGTTTCTGTATCTCTATTATGTTGGTGCTGCTTCGGAACTTTTAAATATCTCGATATATCTCGAAAACTACGCTTCTGATCAAAAAATATCATAGAACATAAATTGTAGGAAACATAATTCTCTACAAAATCGTCTCTTAACATTTTGCCATAGCTCGCTTCGTTTCCGAGATATTTGCAGATTTATCTCAAGGGAAGGGGCCTGACGGACACATTTCGAGATATTTCTTCTTCTTGTTGTTCTTCTTCTGCACAGCTAAGCTGGAAGTGGCATTTGCAGCTCGCAATAGTGCAGAGTTATCTCAAAGAAAGGGGCCACGGTGTTTCTGTATCTCTATTATGTTGGTGCGGCTTCGGAACTTTTAAATATCTTGATATATCTCGAGAACTACGCATCAGATCAAAAAATATCATAGAACGTAAAAAGTAGGAAACTTAATTCTCTACAAAAAAGGTCGATTAACATTTTGCCATAGCTCTCTTCGTTTCCGAGATATTTGCAGATTTATCTCAAGGGAAGGGGCCTGACGGACATATTTCGAGATATTTCTTCTTCTTGATGTTCTTCTTCTGCACAGCTAAGCTGGAAGTGGCATTTGCAGCTCGCAATAGTGCAGAGTTATCTCAAAGAAAGGGGCCACGGTGTTTCTGTATCTCTATTATGTTGGTGCGGCTTTGGAACTTTTAAATATCTCGATATATCTCGAAAACTACGCTTCTCACCAAAAAATATCATAGAACATAAATTGTACGAAACATAATTCTCTACAAAAAAGGTCTCTTAACATTTTGCCATAGCTCGCTTCGTTTCCGAGATATTTGCAGATATATCTCAAGGGAAGGGGCCTGACGGACATATTTCGAGATATTTCTTCTTCTTGTTGTTCTTCTTCTGCACAGCTAAGCTGGAAGTGGCATTTACAGCTCGCAATAGTGCAGAGTTATCTCAAAGAAAGGGGCCACGGTGTTTCTGTATCTCTATTATGTTGGTGCGGCTTCGGAACTTTTAAATATCTTGATATATCTCGAGAACTACGCATCAGATCAAAAAATATGATAGAACGTAAAAAGTAGGAAACTTAATTCTCTACAAAAAAGGTCTCTTAACATTTTGCCATAGCTCTCTTCGTTTCCGAGATATTTGCAGATTTATCTCATGGGAAGGGGCCTGACGGACATATTTCGAGATATTTCTTCTTCTTGATGTTCTTCTTCTGCACAGCTAAGGTGGAAGTGGCATTTGCGGCTCGCACTAGTGCAGAGTTATCTCAAAGAAAGGGGCCACGGTGTTTCTGTATCCCTATTATGTTGGTGCGGCTTCGGAACTTTTAAATATCTCGATATATCTCGAAAACTACGCTTCTGATCAAAAAATATCATAGAACATAAATTGTAGGAAACATAATTCTCTACAAAAAACGTCTCTTAACATTTTGCCATACCTCGCTTCGTTTCCGAGATATTTGCAGATTTATCTTAAGGGAAGGGGCCTGACGGACATATTTCGAGATATTTCTTCTTCTTGTTGTTCTTCTTCTGCACAGCTAAACTGGAAGTGGCGTTTCCAGCTCGCAATAGTGCAGAGTTATCTCAAAGAGAGGGGCCACGGTGTTTCTATATCTCTGCTATGTTGGTGCGGCTTCGGAACTTTTAAATATCTTGATATATCTCGAGAACTACGCATCTGATCAAAAAATATCATAGAACATAAATTGTAGGAAACATAATTCTCTACAAAAAAGGTCTCTTAACATTTTGCCATAGCTCGCTTCGTTTCCGAGATATTTGCAGATTTATCTCAAGGGAAGGGGCCTGACGGACATAGTTCGAGATATTTCTTCTTCTTGTTGTTCTTCTTCTGCACAGCTAAGCTGGAAGTGGCATTTGCGGCTCGCACTAGTGCAGAGTTATCTCAAAGAAAGGGGCCACGGTGTTTCTGTATCTCTATTATGTTGGTGCGGCTTCGGAACTTTTAAATATCTTGATATATCTCGAGAACTACTCATCTGATCAAAAAATATCAATGAACATAAAAAGTAGGAAACTTAATTCTCTACAAAAAAGCTCTCTTAACATTTTGCCATAGCTCGCTTCGTTTCCGAGATATTTGCAGATTTATCTCAAGGGAAGGGGCCTGACGGACATATTTCGAGATATGTCTTCTTCTTGTTGTTCTTCTTCTGCACAGCTAAGCTGGAAGTGGCATTTACAGCTCGCAATAGTGCAGAGTCATCTCAAAGAAAGGGGCCACGGTGTTTCTGTATCTCTATTATGTTGGTGCGGCTTCGGAACTTTTAAATATCTCGATATATCTCGAAAACTACGCTTCTGATCAAAAAATATCATAGAACATAAATTGTAGGAAACATAATTCTCTACAAAAAAGGTCTCTTAACATTTTGCCATAGCTCACTTCGTTTCCGAGATATTTGCAGATTTATCTCAAGGGAAGGGGCCTGACGGACATATTTCGAGATATTTCTTCTTCTTGTTGTTCTTCTTCTGCACAGCTAAACTGGAAGTGGCATTTCCAGCTCGCAATAGTGCAGAGTTATCTCAAAGAGAGGGGCCACGGTGTTTCTGTATCTCTATTATGTTGGTGCGGCTTCGGAACTTTTAAATATCTTGATATATCTCGAGAACTACGCATCTGATCAAAAAATATCATAGAACATAAAAAGTAGGAAACTCAATCCTCTACAAAAAAGGTCTCTTAACATTTTGCAATAGCTCGCTTCGTTTCCGAGATATTTGCAGATTTATCTCAAGGGAAGGGGCCTGACGGACATATTTCGAGATATTTCTTCTTCTTGTTGTTCTTCTTCTGCACAGCTAAGCTGGAAGTGGCATTTGCGGCTCGCACTAGTGCAGAGTTATCTCAAAGAAAGGGGCCACGGTGTTTCTGTATCTCTATTATGTTGGTGCTGCTTCGGAACTTTTAAATATCTCGATATATCTCGAAAACTACGCTTCTGATCAAAAAATATCATAGAACATAAATTGTAGGAAACATAATTCTCTACAAAATCGTCTCTTAACATTTTGCCATAGCTCGCTTCGTTTCCGAGATATTTGCAGATTTATCTCAAGGGAAGGGGCCTGACGGACACATTTCGAGATATTTCTTCTTCTTGTTGTTCTTCTTCTGCACAGCTAAGCTGGAAGTGGCATTTGCAGCTCGCAATAGTGCAGAGTTATCTCAAAGAAAGGGGCCACGGTGTTTCTGTATCTCTATTATGTTGGTGCGGCTTCGGAACTTTTAAATATCTTGATATATCTCGAGAACTACGCATCTGATCAAAAAATATCATAGAACATAAAAAGTAGGAAACTCAATTCTCTACAAAAAAGGTCTCTTAACATTTTGCAATAGCTCGCTTCGTTTCCGAGATATTTGCAGATTTATCTCAAGGGAAGGGGCCTGACGGACATATTTCTAGATATTTCTTCTTCTTGTTGTTCTTCTTCTGCACAGCTACGCTGGAAGTGGCATTTGCAGCTCGCAATTGTGCAGAGTTATCTCAAAGAAAGGGGCCACGGTGTTTCTGTATCTCTATTATGTTGGTGCGGCTTCGGAACTTTTAAATATCTTGATATATCTCGAGAACTACGCATCTGATCAAAAAATATCATAGAACATAAAAAGTAGGAAACTTAATTCGCTACAAAAAAGGTCTCTTAACATTTTGCCATAGCTCGCTTCGTTTCCGAGATATTTGCAGATTTATCTCAAGGGAAGGGGCCTCACGGACATATTTCGTGATATTTCTTCTTCTTGTTGTTCTTCTTCTGCACAGCTAAGCTGGAAGTGGCATTTGCGGCTCGCACTAGTACAGAGTTATCTCAAAGAAAGGGGCCACGGTGTTTCTGTATCTCTATTATGTTGGTGCGGCTTCGGAACTTTTAAATATCTTGATATATCTCGAGAACTACGCATCTGATCAAAAAATATCATAGAACATAAAAAGTAGGAAACTTAATTCTCTACAAAAAAGGTCTCTTAACATTTTGCCATAGCTCGCTTCGTTTCCGAGATATTTGCAGATTTATCTCAAGGGAATTGGCCTGACGGACATATTTCGAGATATTTCTTCTTCTTGTTGTTCTTCCTCTGCACAGCTAAGCTGGAAGTGGCATTTGCAGCTCGCAATAGTGCAGAGTTATCTCAAAGAAAGGGGCCACGGTGTTTCTGTATCTCTATTATGTTGGTGCTGCTTCGGAACTTTTAAATATCTTGATATATCTCGAGAACTACGCATCTGATCAGAAAATATCATAGAAGATAAAAAGTAGGAAACTTAATTCTCTACAAAAAACGTCTCTTAACATTTTGCCATAGCTCGCTTCGTTTCCGAGATATTTGCAGATTTATCTCAAGGTAAGGGGCCTGACGGACATATTTCGAGATATTTCTTCTTCTTGTTGTTCTTCTTCTGCACAGCTAAGCTGGAAGTGGCATTTACAGCTCGCAATAGTGCATAGTTATCTGAAAGAAAGGGGCCACGGTGTTTCTGTATCTCTATTATGTTGGTGCGGCTTCGGAACTTTTAAATATCTTGATATATCTCGAGAACTACGCATCCGATCAAAAAATATCATAGAACATAAAAAGTAGGAAACTTAATTCTCTACAAAAAAGGTCCCTTAACATTTTGCCATAGCTCGCTTCGTTTCCGAGATATTTGCAGATTTATCTCGAGGGAAGGGGCCTGACGGACATATTTCGAGATATTTCTTCTTCTTGTTGTTCTTCTTCTGCACAGCTAAGCTGGACGTGGCATTTACAGCTCGCAATAGTGCAGAGTTATCTCAAAGAAAGGGGCCACGGTGTTTCTGTATCTCTATTATGTTGGTGCGGCTTCGGAACTTTTAAATATCTTGATATATCTCGAGAACTACGCATCTGATCAAAAAATATCATAGACCATAAAAAGTAGGAAACTTAATTCTCTACGAATAAGGTCTCTTAACATTTTGCCATAGCTCGCTTCGTTTCCGAGATATTTGCAGATTTATCTCAAGGGAAGGGGCCTGACGGACATATTTCTAGATATTTCTTCTTCTTGTTGTTCTTCTTCTGCACAGCTACGCTGGAAGTGGCATTTGCAGCTCGCAATTGTGCAGAGTTATCTCAAAGAAAGGGGCCACGGTGTTTCTGTATCTCTATTATGTTGGTGCGGCTTCGGAACTTTTAAATATCTTGATATATCTCGAGAACTACGCATCTGATCAAAAAATATCATAGAACATAAAAAGTAGGAAACTTAATTCTCTACAAAAAAGGTCTCTTAACATTTTGCCATAGCTCGCTTCGTTTCCGAGATATTTGCAGATTTATCTCAAGGGAATTGGCCTGACGGACATATTTCGAGATATTTCTTCTTCTTGTTGTTCTTCCTCTGCACAGCTAAGCTGGAAGTGGCATTTGCAGCTCGCAATAGTGCAGAGTTATCTCAAAGAAAGGGGCCACGGTGTTTCTGTATCTCTATTATGTTGGTGCTGCTTCGGAACTTTTAAATATCTTGATATATCTCGAGAACTACGCATCTGATCAGAAAATATCATAGAAGATAAAAAGTAGGAAACTTAATTCTCTACAAAAAACGTCTCTTAACATTTTGCCATAGCTCGCTTCGTTTCCGAGATATTTGCAGATTTATCTCAAGGTAAGGGGCCTGACGGACATATTTCGAGATATTTCTTCTTCTTGTTGTTCTTCTTCTGCACAGCTAAGCTGGAAGTGGCATTTACAGCTCGCAATAGTGCATAGTTATCTGAAAGAAAGGGGCCACGGTGTTTCTGTATCTCTATTATGTTGGTGCGGCTTCGGAACTTTTAAATATCTTGATATATCTCGAGAACTACGCATCCGATCAAAAAATATCATAGAACATAAAAAGTAGGAAACTTAATTCTCTACAAAAAAGGTCCCTTAACATTTTGCCATAGCTCGCTTCGTTTCCGAGATATTTGCAGATTTATCTCGAGGGAAGGGGCCTGACGGACATATTTCGAGATATTTCTTCTTCTTGTTGTTCTTCTTCTGCACAGCTAAGCTGGACGTGGCATTTACAGCTCGCAATAGTGCAGAGTTATCTCAAAGAAAGGGGCCACGGTGTTTCTGTATCTCTATTATGTTGGTGCGGCTTCGGAACTTTTAAATATCTTGATATATCTCGAGAACTACGCATCTGATCAAAAAATATCATAGACCATAAAAAGTAGGAAACTTAATTCTCTACGAATAAGGTCTCTTAACATTTTGCCATAGCTCGCTTCGTTTCCGAGATATTTGCAGATTTATCTCAAGGGAAGGGGCCTGACGGACATTTTTCGAGATATTTCTTCTTCTTGTTGTTCTTCTACTGCACAGCTAAGCTGGAAGTGGCATTTGCAGCTCGCAATAGTGCAGAGTTATCTCGAAGAAAGGGGCCACGGTGTTTCTGTATCTCTATTATGTTGGTGCGGCTTCGGAACTTTAAAATATCTTTATATATCTCGAGAACTACGCATCTGATCAAAAAATATCATAGAACATAAAAAGTAGGAAACTTAATTCTCTACAAAAAAGTCTGGTAAGATTTTGCCATAGCTCGCTTCGTTTCCGAGATATTTGCAGATTTATCTCAAGGGAAGGGGCCTAACGGACATATTTCGAGATATTTCTTCTTCTTGTTGTTCTTCTTCTGCACAGCTAAACTGGAAGTGGCATTTCCAGCTCGCAATAGTGCAGAGTTATCTCAAAGAGAGGGGCCACGGTGTTTCTGTATCTCTATTATGTTGGTGCTGCTTCGGAACTTTTAAATATCTCGATATATCTCGAAAACTACGCTTCTGAGCAAAAAATATCATAGAACATAAATTGTAGGAAACATAATTCTCTACAAAAAACGTCTCTTAACATTTTGCCATAGCTCGCTTCGTTTCCGAGATATTTGCAGATTTATCTCAAGGGAAGGGGCCTAACGGACATATTTCGAGATATTTCTTCTTCTTGTTGTTCTTCTTCTGCACAGCTAAACTGGAAGTGGCATTTCCAGCTCGCAATAGTACAGACTTATCTCAAAGAAAGGGGCCACGGTGTTTCTGTATCTCTATTATGTTGGTGCGGCTTCGGAACTTTTAAATATCTTGATATATCTCGAGAACTACGCATCTGATCAAAAAATATCATACAACATAAAAAGTAGGAAACTTAATTCTCCACAAAAGAGGTCTCTTAACATTTTGCCATAGCTCTCTTCGTTTCCGAGATATTTGCAGATTTATCTCAAGGGAAGGGGCCTGACGGACACATTTCGAGATATTTCTTCTTCTTGTTGTTCTTCTTCTGCACAGCTAAACTGGAAGTGGCATTTCCAGCTCGCAATAGTGCAGAGTTATCTCAAAGAGAGGGGCCACGGTGTTTCTGTATCTCTATTATGTTGGTGCTGCTTCGGAACTTATAAATATCTCGATATATCTCGAAAACTACGCTTCTGATCAAAAAATATCATAGAACATAAATTGTAGGAAACATAATTCTCTACAAAAACCGTCTCTTAACATTTTGCCATAGCTCGCTTCGCTTCCGAGATATTTGCAGATTTATCTCAAGGGAAGGGGCCTGACGGACACATTTCGAGATATTTCTTCTTCTTGTTGTTCTTCTTCTGCACGCTAAGCTGGAAGTGGCATTTGCAGCTCGCAATAGTGCAGAGTTATCTCAAAGAAAGGGGCCACGGTGTTTCTGTATCTCTATTATGTTGGTGCGGCTTCGGAACTTTTAAATATCTTGATATATCTCGAGAACTACGCATCTGATCAAAAAATATCATAGAACATAAAAAGTAGGAAACATAATTCCATACAAAAAAGGTCTCTTAACATTTTGCCATAGCTCGCTTCGTTTCCGAGATATTTGCAGATTTATCTCAAGGGAAGTGGCCTGACGGACATATTTCGAGATATTTCTTCTTCTTGTTGTTCTTCTTCTGCACAGCTAAGCTGGAAGTGGCATTTGCGGCTCGCACTAGTGCAGAGTTATCTCAAAGAAAGGGGCCACGGTGTTTCTGTATCTCTATTATGTTGGTGCGGCTTCGGAACTTTAAATATCTTGATATATCTCGAGAACTACGCATCTGATCAGAAAATATCATAGAACATAAATAGTAGGAAACTTAATTCTCTACAAAAAAGGTCTCTCAACATTTTGCCATAGCTCGCTTCGTTTCCGAGATATTTGCAGATTTATCTCAAGGGAAGGGGCCTAACGGACATATTTCCAGATATTTCTTCTTCTTGTTGTTCTTCTTCTGCACAGCTAAGCTGGAAGTGGCATTTGCGGCTCGCACTAGTGCAGAGTTATCTCAAAGAAAGGGCCCACGGTGTTTCTGTATCTCTATTATGTTGGTGCGGCTTCGGAACTTTTAAATATCTTGATATATCTCGAGAACTACGCATCTGATCAAAAAATATCATAGAACATAAAAAGTAGGAAACATAATTCCATACAAAAAAGGTCTCTTAACATTTTGCCATAGCTCGCTTCGTTTCCGAGATATTTGCAGATTTATCTCAAGGGAAGTGGCCTGACGGACATATTTCGAGATATTTCTTCTTCTTGTTGTTCTTCTCCTGCACAGCTAAGCTGGAAGTGGCATTTGCGGCTCGCACTAGTGCAGAGTTATCTCAAAGAAAGGGGCCACGGTGTTTCTGTATCTCTATTATGTTGGTGCGGCTTCGGAACTTTTAAATATCTTGATATATCTCGAGAACTACGCATCTGATCAAAAAATATCATAGAACATAAAAAGTAGGAAACTTAATTCGCTACAAAAAGGTCTGTTAACATTTTGCCATAGCTCGCTTCGTTTCCGAGATATTTGCAGATTTATCTCAAGGGAAGGGGCCTAACGGACATATTTCGTGATATTTCTTCTTCTTGTTGTTCTTCTTCTGCACAGCTAAGCTGGAAGTGGCATTTGCAGCTCGCATTAGTGCAGAGTTATCTCAAAGAAAGGGGCCACGGTGTTTCTGTATCTCTATTATGTTGGTGCGGCTTCTTAACTTTTAAATATCTTGATATATCTCGAGAACTACGCATCTGATCAAAAAATATCATAGAACATAAAAAGTAGGAAACTCAATTCTTTACAAAAAAGGTCTCTTAACATTTTGCAATAGCTCGCTTCGTTTCCGAGATATTTGCAGATTTATCTCAAGGGAAGGGGCCTGACGGACATATTTCGAGATATTTCTTCTTCTTGTTGTTCTTCTTCTGCACAGCTACGCTGGAAGTGGCATTTGCAGCTCGCAATTGTGCAGAGTTATCTCAAAGAAAGGGGCCACGGTGTTTCTGTATCTCTATTATGTTGGTGCGGCTTCGGAACTTTTAAATATCTTGATATATCTCGAGAACTACGCATCTGATTAAAAAATATCATAGAACGTAAAAAGTAGGAAACTTAATTCTCTACAAATAAAGTCGCTTAACATTTTGCCATAGCTCGCTTCGTTTCCGAGATATTTGCAGATTTATCTCAAGGGAAGGGGCCTGACGGACATATTTCGAGATATTTCTTCTTCTTGTTGTTCTTCTTCTGCACAGCTAAGCTGGAAGTGGCATTTGCAGCTCGCAATAGTGCAGAGTTATCTCAAAGAAAGGGGCCACGGTGTTTCTGTATCTCTATTATGTTGGTGCGGCTTCGGAACTTTTAAATATCTTGATATATCTCGAGAACTACGCATCTGATCAAAAAATATCATAGAACATAAAAAGTAGGAAACTTAATTCTCTACAAAAAAGTCTGGTAAGATTTTGCCATAGCTCGCTTCGTTTCCGAGATATTTGCAGATTTATCTCAAGGGAAGGGGCCTAACGGACATATTTCGAGATATTTCTTCTTCTTGTTGTTCTTCTTCTGCACAGCTAAACTGGAAGTGGCATTTCCAGCTCGCAATAGTGCAGAGTTATCTCAAAGAGAGGGGCCACGGTGTTTCTGTATCTCTATTATGTTGGTGCTGCTTCGGAACTTTTAAATATCTCGATATATCTCGAAAACTACGCTTCTGAGCAAAAAATATCATAGAACATAAATTGTAGGAAACATAATTCTCTACAAAAAACGTCTCTTAACATTTTGCCATAGCTCGCTTCGTTTCCGAGATATTTGCAGATTTATCTCAAGGGAAGGGGCCTAACGGACATATTTCGAGATATTTCTTCTTCTTGTTGTTCTTCTTCTGCACAGCTAAACTGGAAGTGGCATTTCCAGCTCGCAATAGTACAGACTTATCTCAAAGAAAGGGGCCACGGTGTTTCTGTATCTCTATTATGTTGGTGCGGCTTCGGAACTTTTAAATATCTTGATATATCTCGAGAACTACGCATCTGATCAAAAAATATCATACAACATAAAAAGTAGGAAACTTAATTCTCCACAAAAGAGGTCTCTTAACATTTTGCCATAGCTCTCTTCGTTTCCGAGATATTTGCAGATTTATCTCAAGGGAAGGGGCCTGACGGACACATTTCGAGATATTTCTTCTTCTTGTTGTTCTTCTTCTGCACAGCTAAACTGGAAGTGGCATTTCCAGCTCGCAATAGTGCAGAGTTATCTCAAAGAGAGGGGCCACGGTGTTTCTGTATCTCTATTATGTTGGTGCTGCTTCGGAACTTATAAATATCTCGATATATCTCGAAAACTACGCTTCTGATCAAAAAATATCATAGAACATAAATTGTAGGAAACATAATTCTCTACAAAAACCGTCTCTTAACATTTTGCCATAGCTCGCTTCGCTTCCGAGATATTTGCAGATTTATCTCAAGGGAAGGGGCCTGACGGACACATTTCGAGATATTTCTTCTTCTTGTTGTTCTTCTTCTGCACGCTAAGCTGGAAGTGGCATTTGCAGCTCGCAATAGTGCAGAGTTATCTCAAAGAAAGGGGCCACGGTGTTTCTGTATCTCTATTATGTTGGTGCGGCTTCGGAACTTTTAAATATCTTGATATATCTCGAGAACTACGCATCTGATCAAAAAATATCATAGAACATAAAAAGTAGGAAACATAATTCCATACAAAAAAGGTCTCTTAACATTTTGCCATAGCTCGCTTCGTTTCCGAGATATTTGCAGATTTATCTCAAGGGAAGTGGCCTGACGGACATATTTCGAGATATTTCTTCTTCTTGTTGTTCTTCTTCTGCACAGCTAAGCTGGAAGTGGCATTTGCGGCTCGCACTAGTGCAGAGTTATCTCAAAGAAAGGGGCCACGGTGTTTCTGTATCTCTATTATGTTGGTGCGGCTTCGGAACTTTAAATATCTTGATATATCTCGAGAACTACGCATCTGATCAGAAAATATCATAGAACATAAATAGTAGGAAACTTAATTCTCTACAAAAAAGGTCTCTCAACATTTTGCCATAGCTCGCTTCGTTTCCGAGATATTTGCAGATTTATCTCAAGGGAAGGGGCCTAACGGACATATTTCCAGATATTTCTTCTTCTTGTTGTTCTTCTTCTGCACAGCTAAGCTGGAAGTGGCATTTGCGGCTCGCACTAGTGCAGAGTTATCTCAAAGAAAGGGCCCACGGTGTTTCTGTATCTCTATTATGTTGGTGCGGCTTCGGAACTTTTAAATATCTTGATATATCTCGAGAACTACGCATCTGATCAAAAAATATCATAGAACATAAAAAGTAGGAAACATAATTCCATACAAAAAAGGTCTCTTAACATTTTGCCATAGCTCGCTTCGTTTCCGAGATATTTGCAGATTTATCTCAAGGGAAGGGGCCTGACGGACATATTTCGAGATATTTCTTCTTCTTGTTGTTCTTCTTCTGCACAGCTACGCTGGAAGTGGCATTTGCAGCTCGCAATTGTGCAGAGTTATCTCAAAGAAAGGGGCCACGGTGTTTCTGTATCTCTATTATGTTGGTGCGGCTTCGGAACTTTTAAATATCTTGATATATCTCGAGAACTACGCATCTGATTAAAAAATATCATAGAACGTAAAAAGTAGGAAACTTAATTCTCTACAAATAAAGTCGCTTAACATTTTGCCATAGCTCGCTTCGTTTCCGAGATATTTGCAGATTTATCTCAAGGGAAGGGGCCTGACGGACATATTTCGAGATATTTCTTCTTCTTGTTGTTCTTCTTCTGCACAGCTAAGCTGGAAGTGGCATTTGCAGCTCGCAATAGTGCAGAGTTATCTCAAAGAAAGGGGCCACGGTGTTTCTGTATCTCTATTATGTTGGTGCGGCTTCGGAACTTTTAAATATCTTGATATATCTCGAGAACTACGCATCTGATCAAAAAATATCATACAACATAAAAAGTAGGAAACTTAATTCTCTACAAAAAAGGTCTCTTAACATTTTGCCATAGCTCGCTTCGTTTCCAAGATACTTGCAGATTTATCTCAAGGGAAGGGGCCTGACGGACATATTTCGAGATATTTCTTCTTCTTGTTGTTCTTCTTCTGCACAGCTAAACTGGAAGTGGCATTTCCAGCTCGCAGTAGTGCCGAGTTATCTCAAAGAAAGGGGCCACGGTGTTTCTGTATATTATGTTGGTGCGGCTTCGGAACTTTTAAATATCTTGATATATCTCGAGAACTACGCATCTGATCAAAAAATATCATAGAACATAAAAAGTAGGAAACTTAATTCTCTACAAAAAAGGTCTCTTAACATTTTGCCATAGCTCGCTTCGTTTCCAAGATACTTGCAGATTTATCTCAAGGGAAGGGGCCTGACGGACATATTTCGAGATATTTCTTCTTCTTGTTGTTCTTCTTCTGCACAGCTAAGCGGGAAGTGGCATTTGCAGCTCGCAATAGTGCAGAGTTATCTCAAAGAAAGGGGCCACGGTGTTTCTGTATCTCTATTATGTTGGTGCGGCTTCGGAACTTTTAAATATCTTGATATATCTCGAGAACTACGCATCTGATCAAAAAATATCATAGAACATAAAAAGTAGGAAACTTAATTCTCTACAAAAAAGGTCTCTTAACATTTTGCCATAGCTTGCTTCGTTTCCAAGATACTTGCAGATTTATCTCAAGGGAAGGGGCCTGACGGACATATTTCGAGATATTTCTTCTTCTTGTTGTTCTTCTTCTGCACAGCTAAGCTGGAAGTGGCATTTGCGGCTCGCACTAGTGCAGAGTTATCTCAAAGAAAGGGGCCACGGTGTTTCTGTATCTCTATTATGTTGGTGCTGCTTCGGAACTTTTAAATATCTCGATATATCTCGAAAACTACGCTTCTGATCAAAAAATATCATAGAACATAAATTGTAGGAAACATAATTCTCTACAAAAAACGTCACTTAACATTTTGCCATAGCTCGCTTCGTTTCCGAGATATTTGCAGATTTATCTCAAGGGAAGGGGCCTGACGGACATATTTCGAGATATTTCTTCTTCTTGTTGTTCTTCTTCTGCACAGCTAAGCTGGAAGTGGCATTTGCAGCTCGCAATAGTGCAGAGTTATCTCAAAGAAAGGGGCCACGGTGTTTCTGTATCTCTATTATGTTGGTGCGGCTTCGGAACTTTTAAATATCTTGATATATCTCGAGAACTACGCATCTGATCAAAAAATATCATAGAACATAAAAAGTAGGAAACTTAATTCTCTACAAAAAAGTCTCGTAAGATTTTGCCATAGCTCGCTTCGTTTCCGAGATATTTGCAGATGAATCTCAAGGGAAGGGGCCTAACGGACGTATTTCGAGATATTTCTTCTTCTTGTTGTTCTTCTTCTGCACAGCTAAACTGGAAGTGGCATTTCCAGCTCGCAATAGTGCAGAGTTATCTCAAAGAGAGGGGCCACGGTGTTTCTGTATCTCTATTATGTTGGTGCTGCTTCGGAACTTTTAAATATCTCGATATATCTCGAAAACTACGCTTCTGAGCAAAAAATATCATAGAACATAAATTGTAGGAAACATAATTCTCTACAAAAAACGTCTCTTAACATTTTGCCATAGCTCGCTTCGTTTCCGAGATATTTGCAGATTTATCTCAAGGGAAGGGGCCTGACGGACACATTTCGAGATATTTCTTCTTCTTGTTGTTCTTCTTCTGCACAGCTAAGCTGGAAGTGGCATTTGCGGCTCGCACTAGTGCAGAGTTATCTCAAAGAAAGGGCCCACGGTGTTTCTGTATCTCTATTATGTTGGTGCGGCTTCGGAACTTTTAAATATCTTGATATATCTCGAGAACTACGCATCTGATCAAAAAATATCATAGAACATAAAAAGTAGGAAACATAATTCCATACAAAAAAGGTCTCTTAACATTTTGCCATAGCTCGCTTCGTTTCCGAGATATTTGCAGATTTATCTCAAGGGAAGTGGCCTGACGGACATATTTCGAGATATTTCTTCTTCTTGTTGTTCTTCTCCTGCACAGCTAAGCTGGAAGTGGCATTTGCGGCTCGCACTAGTGCAGAGTTATCTCAAAGAAAGGGGCCACGGTGTTTCTGTATCTCTATTATGTTGGTGCGGCTTCGGAACTTTTAAATATCTTGATATATCTCGAGAACTACGCATCTGATCAAAAAATATCATAGAACATAAAAAGTAGGAAACTTAATTCGCTACAAAAAGGTCTGTTAACATTTTGCCATAGCTCGCTTCGTTTCCGAGATATTTGCAGATTTATCTCAAGGGAAGGGGCCTAACGGACATATTTCGTGATATTTCTTCTTCTTGTTGTTCTTCTTCTGCACAGCTAAGCTGGAAGTGGCATTTGCAGCTCGCATTAGTGCAGAGTTATCTCAAAGAAAGGGGCCACGGTGTTTCTGTATCTCTATTATGTTGGTGCGGCTTCTTAACTTTTAAATATCTTGATATATCTCGAGAACTACGCATCTGATCAAAAAATATCATAGAACATAAAAAGTAGGAAACTCAATTCTTTACAAAAAAGGTCTCTTAACATTTTGCAATAGCTCG
The DNA here is from genome assembly GCF_051020975.1 of Osmia lignaria lignaria. NCBI lineage: Eukaryota > Metazoa > Arthropoda > Insecta > Hymenoptera > Megachilidae > Osmia > Osmia lignaria. Next base: position 3,650,811 of record NW_027478169.1, on the reverse strand, counting down.
CTTCGTTTCCGAGATATTTGCAGATTTATCTCAAGGGAAGGGGCCTGACGGACATATTTCGAGATATTTCTTCTTCTTGTTGTTCTTCTTCTGCACAGCTACGCTGGAAGTGGCATTTGCAGCTCGCAATTGTGCAGAGTTATCTCAAAGAAAGGGGCCACGGTGTTTCTGTATCTCTATTATGTTGGTGCGGCTTCGGAACTTTTAAATATCTTGATATATCTCGAGAACTACGCATCTGATCAAAAAATATCATAGAACATAAAAAGTAGGAAACTTAATTCGCTACAAAAAAGGTCTCTTAACATTTTGCCATAGCTCGCTTCGTTTCCGAGATATTTGCAGATTTATCTCAAGGGAAGGGGCCTGACGGACATATTTCGAGATATTTCTTCTTCTTGTTGTTCTTCTTCTGCACAGCTACGCTGGAAGTGGCATTTGCAGCTCGCAATTGTGCAGAGTTATCTCAAAGAAAGGGGCCACGGTGTTTCTGTATCTCTATTATGTTGGTGCGGCTTCGGAACTTTTAAATATCTTGATATATCTCGAGAACTACGCATCTGATCAAAAAATATCATAGAACATAAAAAGTAGGAAACTTAATTCGCTACAAAAAAGGTCTCTTAACATTTTGCCATAGCTCGCTTCGTTTCCGAGATATTTGCAGATTTATCTCAAGGGAAGGGGCCTCACGGAAATATTTCGTGATATTTCTTCTTCTTGTTGTTCTTCTTCTGCACAGCTAAGCTGGAAGTGGCATTTGCGGCTCGCACTAGTACAGAGTTATCTCAAAGAAAGGGGCCACGGTGTTTCTGTATCTCTATTATGTTGGTGCGGCTTCGGAACTTTTAAATATCTTGATATATCTCGAGAACTACGCATCTGATCAAAAAATATCATAGAACATAAAAAGTAGGAAACTTAATTCTCTACAAAAAAGGTCTCTCAACATTTTGCCATAGCTCGCTTCGTTTCCGAGATACTTGCCGATTTATCTCAAGGGAAGGGGCCTGACGGACATATTTCGAGATATTTCTTCTTCTTGTTGTTCTTCTTCTGCACAGCTAAACTGGAAGTGGCATTTGCAGCTCGCAATAGTGCAGAGTTATCTCAAAGAGAGGGGCCACGGTGTTTCTGTATCTCTATTATGTTGGTGCGGCTTCGGAAGTTTTAAATATCTTGATATATCCCGAGAACTACGCATCTGATCAAAAAATATCATACAACATAAAACGTAGGAAACTTAATTCTCTACAAAAAAGGTCTCTTAACATTTTGCCGTAGCTCGCTTCGTTTCCGAGATATTTGCAGATTTATCTCAAGGGAAGGGGTCTGACGGACATATTTCGAGATATTTCTTCTTCTTGTTGTTCTTCTTCTGCACAGCTAAGCTGGAAGTGGCATTTGCAGCTCGCAATAGTGCATAGTTATCTGAAAGAAAGGGGCCACGGTGTTTCTGTATCTCTATTATGTTGGTGCGGCTTCGGAACTTTTAAATATCTTGATATATCTCGAGAACTACGCATCCGATCAAAAAATATCATAGAACATAAAAAGTAGGAAACTTAATTCTCTACAAAAAAGGTCCCTTAACATTTTGCCATAGCTCGCTTCGTTTCCGAGATATTTGCAGATTTATCTCGAGGGAAGGGGCCTGACGGACATATTTCGAGATATTTCTTCTTCTTGTTGTTCTTCTTCTGCACAGCTAAGCTGGACGTGGCATTTACAGCTCGCAATAGTGCAGAGTTATCTCAAAGAAAGGGGCCACGGTGTTTCTGTATCTCTATTATGTTGGTGCGGCTTCGGAAATTTTAAATATCTTGATATATCTCGAGAACTACGCATCTGATCAAAAAATATCATAGACCATAAAAAGTAGGAAACTTAATTCTCTACGAATAAGGTCTCTTAACATTTTGCCATAGCTCGCTTCGTTTCCGAGATATTTGCAGATTTATCTCAAGGGAAGGGGCCTGACGGACATTTTTCGAGATATTTCTTCTTCTTGTTGTTCTTCTACTGCACAGCTAAGCTGGAAGTGGCATTTGCAGCTCGCAATAGTGCAGAGTTATCTCGAAGAAAGGGGCCACGGTGTTTCTGTATCTCTATTATGTTGGTGCGGCTTCGGAACTTTAAAATATCTTTATATATCTCGAGAACTACGCATCTGATTAAAAAATATCATAGAACGTAAAAAGTAGGAAACTTAATTCTCTACAAATAAAGTCGCTTAACATTTTGCCATAGCTCGCTTCGTTTCCGAGATATTTGCAGATTTATCTCAAGGGAAGGGGCCTGACGGACATATTTCGAGATATTTCTTCTTCTTGTTGTTCTTCTTCTGCACAGCTAAGCTGGAAGCGGCATTTGCAGCTCGCAATAGTGCAGAGTTATCTCAAAGAAAGGGGCCACGGTGTTTCTGTATCTCTATTATGTTGGTGCGGCTTCGGAACTTTTAAATATCTTGATATATCTCGAGAACTACGCATCTGATCAAAAAATATCATACAACATAAAAAGTAGGAAACTTAATTCTCTACAAAAAAGGTCTCTTAACATTTTGCCATAGCTCGCTTCGTTTCCAAGATACTTGCAGATTTATCTCAAGGGAAGGGGCCTGACGGACATATTTCGAGATATTTCTTCTTCTTGTTGTTCTTCTTCTGCACAGCTAAACTGGAAGTGGCATTTCCAGCTCGCAGTAGTGCCGAGTTATCTCAAAGAAAGGGGCCACGGTGTTTCTGTATATTATGTTGGTGCGGCTTCGGAACTTTTGAATATCTTGATATATCTCGAGAACTACGCATCTGATCAAAAAATATCATAGAACATAAAAACGAGGAAACATAATTCCATACAAAAAAGGTCTCTTAACATTTTGCCATAGCTCGCTTCGTTTCCGAGATATTTGCAGATTTATCTCAAGGGAAGTGGCCTGACGGACATATTTCGAGATATTTCTTCTTCTTGTTGTTCTTCTTCTGCACAGCTAAGCTGGAAGTGGCATTTGCGGCTCGCACTAGTGCAGAGTTATCTCAAAGAAAGGGGCCACGGTGTTTCTGTATCTCTATTATGTTGGTGCGGCTTCGGAACTTTTAAATATCTTGATATATCTCGAGAACTACGCATCTGATCCAAAAATACCATAGAACATAAATAGTAGGAAACTTAATTCTCTACAAAAAAGGTCTCTCAACATTTTGCCATAGCTCGCTTCGTTTCCGAGATATTTGCAGATTTATCTCAAGGGAAGGGGCCTAACGGACATATTTCCAGATATTTCTTCTTCTTGTTGTTCTTCTTCTGCACAGCTAAGCTGGAAGTGGCATTTGCGGCTCGCACTAGTGCAGAGTTATCTCAAAGAAAGGGGCCACGGTGTTTCTGTATCTCTATTATGTTGGTGCGGCTTCGGAACTTTTAAATATCTTGATATATCTCGAGATCTACGCATCTGATCAAAAAATATCATAGAACATAAAAAGTAGGAAACTTAATTCTCTACAAAAAAGGTCTCTCAACATTTTGCCATAGCTCGCTTCGTTTCCGAGATACTTGCCGATTTATCTCAAGGGAAGGGGCCTGACGGATATATTTCGAGATATTTCTTCTTCTTGTTGTTCTTCTTCTGCACAGCTAAACTGGAAGTGGCATTTGCAGCTCGCAATAGTGCAGAGTTATCTCAAAGAGAGGGGCCACGGTGTTTCTGTATCTCTATTATGTTGGTGCGGCTTCGGAACTTTTAAATATCTTGATATATCCCGAGAACTACGCATCTGATCAAAAAATATCATACAACATAAAACGTAGGAAACTTAATTCTCTACAAAAAAGGTCTCTTAACATTTTGCCGTAGCTCGCTTCGTTTCCGAGATATTTGCAGATTTATCTCAAGGGAAGGGGTCTGACGGACATATTTCGAGATATTTCTTCTTCTTGTTGTTCTTCTTCTGCACAGCTAAGCTGGAAGTGGCATTTGCAGCTCGCAATAGTGCAGAGTTATCTCAAAGAAAGGGGCCACGGTGTTTCTGTATCTCTATTATGTTGGTGCGGCTTCGGAACTTTTAAATATCTTGATATATCTCGAGAACTACGCATCCGATCAAAAAATATCATAGAACATAAAAAGTAGGAAACTTAATTCTCTACAAAAAAGGTCTCTTAACATTTTGCCATAGCTCGCTTCGTTTCCGAGATATTTGCAGATTTATCTCGAGGGAAGGGGCCTGACGGACATATTTCGAGATATTTCTTCTTCTTGTTGTTCTTCTTCTGCACAGCTAAGCTGGAAGCGGCATTTGCGGCTCGCACTAGTGCAGAGTTATCTCAAAGAAAGGGGCCACGGTGTTTCTGTATCTCTATTATGTTGGTGCAGCTTCGGATCTTTTAAATATCTCGATATATCTCGAAAACTACGCTTCTGATCAAAAAATATCATAGAACATAAATTGTAGGAAACATAATTCTCTACAAAAAAGGTCTCTTAACATTTTGCCATAGCTCGTTTGGTTTCCGAGATATTTGCAGATATATCTCAAGGGAAGGGGCCTGACGGACATATTTCGAGATATTTCCTCTTCTTGTTGTTCTTCTTCTGCACAGCTAAACTGGAAGTGGCATTTCCAGCTCGCAATAGCGCAGAGTTATCTCAAAGAAAGGGGCCACGGTGTTTCTGTATCTCTATTATGTTGGTGCGGCTTCGGAACTTTTAAATATCTTGATATATCTCGAGAACTACGCATCTGATCAAAAAATATCATAGAACATAAAAAGTAGGAAACTTAATTCTCTACAAAAAAGGTCTCTTAATGTTTTGCAATAGCTCGCTTCGTTTCCGAGATATTTGCAGATTTATCTCAAGGGAAGGGTCCTGATGGACATATTTCGAGATATTTCTTCTTCTTGTTGTTCTTCTTCTGCACAGCTAAGCTGGAAGTGGCATTTGCAGCTCGCAATAGTGCAGAGTTATCGCAAAGAAAGGGGCCACGGTGTTTCTGTATCTCTATTATGTTGGTACGGCTTCGGAACTTTTAAATATCTTGATATATCTCGAGAACTACGCATCTGATCAAAAAATATTATAGAACATAAAAAGTAGGAAACCTAATTTTCTACAAAAAAGGTCTCTTAACATTTTGCCGTAGCTCGCTTCGTTTCCGAGATATTTGCAGATTTATCTCAAGGGAAGGGGTCTGACGGACATATTTCGAGATATTTCTTCTTCTTCTTGTTCTTCTTCTGCACAGCTAAGCTGGAAATGGCATTTGCAGCTCGCAATAGTGCAGAGTTATCTCAAAGAAAGGGGCCACGGTGTTTCTGTATCTCTATTATGTTGGTGCGGCTTCGGAACTTTTAAATATCTTGATATATCTCGAGAACTACGCATCCGATCAAAAAATATCATAGAACATAAAAAGTAGGAAACTTAATTCTCTACAAAAAAGGTCTCTTAACATTTTGCCATAGCTCGCTTCGTTTCCGAGATATTTGCAGATTTATCTCGAGGGAAGGGGCCTGACGGACATATTTCGAGATATTTCTTCTTCTTGTTGTTCTTCTTCTGCACAGCTAAGCTGGAAGCGGCATTTGCGGCTCGCACTAGTGCAGAGTTATCTCAAAGAAAGGGGCCACGGTGTTTCTGTATCTCTATTATGTTGGTGCAGCTTCGGATCTTTTAAATATCTCGATATATCTCGAAAACTACGCTTCTGATCAAAAAATATCATAGAACATAAAAAGTAGGAAACTTAATTCTCCACAAATAAGGTCTCTTAACATTTTGCCATAGCTCGCTTCGTTTCCGAGATATTTGCAGATTTATCTCAAGGGAAGGGGCCTGACGGACATATTTCGAGATATTTCTTCTTCTTGTTGGTCTTCTTCTGCACAGCTAAGCTGGAAGTGGCATTTGCAGCTCGCAACAGTGCAGAGTTATCTCGAAGAAAGGGGCCACGGTGTTTCTGTATCTCTATTATGTTGGTGCGGCTTCGGATCTTTTAAATATCTCCATATATATCGAAAACTACGCTTCTGATCAAAAAATATCATAGAACGTAAATTGTGGGAAACATAATTCTCTACAAAAAGGTCTCTTAACATTTTGCCATAGCTCGCTTCGTTTCCGAGATATTTGCAGATTTATCTCAAGGGAAGGGGTCTGACGGACATATTTCGAGATATTTCTTCTTCTTGTTGTTCTTCTTCTGCACAGCTAAGCTGGAAGTGGCATTTGCAGCTCGCAATAGTGCAGAGTTATCTCAAAGAAAGGGGCCACGGTGTTTCTGTATCTCTATTATGTTGGTGCGGCTTCGGAACTTTTAAATATCTTGATATATCTCGAGAGCTACGCATCCGATCAAAAAATATCATAGAACATAAAAAGTAGGAAACTTAATTCTCTACAAAAAAGGTCTCTTAACATTTTGCCATAGCTCGCTTCGTTTCCGAGATATTTGCAGATTTATCTCGAGGGAAGGGGCCTGACGGACATATTTCGAGATATTTCTTCTTCTTGTTGTTCTTCTTCTGCACAGCTAAGCTGGACGTGGCATTTACAGCTCGCAATAGTGCAGAGTTATCTCGAAGAAAGGGGCCACGGTGTTTCTGTATCTCTATTATGTTGGTGCGGCTTCGGAACTTTAAAATATCTTTATATATCTCGAGAACTACGCATCTGATTAAAAAATATCATAGAACGTAAAAAGTAGGAAACTTAATTCTCTACAAAAAATGTCTCTTAACATTTTGCCATAGCTCGCTTCGTTTCCGAGATATTTGCAGATTTATCTCAAGGGAAGGGGTCTGACGGACATATTTCGAGATATTTCTTCTTCTTGTTGTTCTTCTTCTGCACAGCTAAGCTGGAAGTGGCATTTGCAGCTCGCAATAGTGCAGAGTTATCTCAAAGAAAGGGGCCACGGTGTTTCTGTATCTCTATTATGTTGGTGCGGCTTCGGAACTTTTAAATATCTTGATGTATCTCGAGAGCTACGCATCCGATCAAAAAATATCATAGAACATAAAAAGTAGGAAACTTAATTCTCTACAAAAAAGGTCTCTTAACATTTTGCCATAGCTCGCTTCGTTTCCGAGATATTTGCAGATTTATCTCGAGGGAAGGGGCCTGACGGACATATTTCGAGATATTTCTTCTTCTTGTTGTTCTTCTTCTGCACAGCTAAGCTGGACGTGGCATTTACAGCTCGCAATAGTGCAGAGTTATCTCAAAGAAAGGGGCCACGGTGTTTCTGTATCTCTATTATGTTGGTGCGGCTTCGGAACTTTTAAATATCTTGATATATCTCGAGAACTACGCATCTGATCAAAAAATATCATAGACCATAAAAAGTAGGAAACTTAATTCTCTACGAATAAGGTCTCTTAACATTTTGCCATAGCTCGCTTCGTTTCCGAGATATTTGCAGATTTATCTCAAGGGAAGGGGCCTGACGGACATTTTTCGAGATATTTCTTCTTCTTGTTGTTCTTCTTCTGCACAGCTAAGCTGGAAGTGGCATTTGCAGCTCGCAATAGTGCAGAGTTATCTCGAAGAAAGGGGCCACGGTGTTTCTGTATCTCTATTATGTTGGTGCGGCTTCGGAACTTTAAAATATCTTTATATATCTCGAGAACTACGCATCTGATTAAAAAATATCATAGAACCTAAATTGTGGGAAATATAATTCTCTACAAAAAAGGTCTCTTAACATTTTGCGGTAGCTCGCTTCGTTTCCGAGATATTTGCAGATTTATCTCAAGGGAAGGGGCCTGACGGACATATTTCCAGATACTTCTTCTTCTTGTTGTTCTTCTTCTGCACAGCTAAGCTGGAAGTGGCATTTGCAGCTCGCAATAGTGCAGAGTTATCTCAAAGAAAGGGGCCACGGTGTTTCTGTATCTCTATTATGTTGGTGCGTCTTCGGAACTTTTAAATATCTCGATATATCTCGAAAACTACGCTTCTGATCAAAAAATATCATAGAATATAAATTGTAGGAAACTTAATTCTCTACAAAAAAGGTCTCTTAACATTTTGCCATAGCTCTCTTCGTTTCCGAGATATTTGCAGATTTATCTCAAGGGAAGGGGCCTGACGGACATATTTCGAGATATTTCTTCTTCTTGTTGTTCTTCTTCTGCACAGCTTAGCTGGAAGTGGCATTTGCAGCTCGCAGTAGTGCAGAGTTAGCTCAAAGAAAGGGGCCACGGTGTTTCTGTATCTCTATTATGTTGGTGCGGCTTCGGAACTTTTAAATATCTTGATATATCTCGAGAACTACGCGTCTGATCAAAAAATATCATAGAACATAAAAAGTAGGAAACTTAATTCGCTACAAAAACGGTCTCTTAACATTTTGCCATGGCTCGCTTCGTTTCCGAGATATTTGCAGATATATCTCAAGGGAAGGGGCCTGACGGACATATTTCGAGATATTTCTTCTTCTTGTTGTTCTTCTTCTGCACAGCTAAGATGGAAGTGGCATTTGCGGCTCGCACTAGTGCACAGTTATCTCAAAGAAAGGGGCCACGGTGTTTCTGTATCTCTACTATGCTGGTGCGTCTTCGGAACTTTTAAATATCTTGATATATCTCGAGAACTACGCTTCTGATCAAAAAATATCATAGAACGTAAATTGTAGGAAACTTAATTCTCTACAAAAAAGGTCTCTTAACATTTTGCCATAGCTCGCTTCGTTTCCGAGATATTTGCAGATTTATCTCAAGGGAAGGGTCCTGATGGACATATTTCGAGATATTTCTTCTTCTTGTTGTTCTTCTTCTGCACAGCTAAACTGGAAGTGGCATTTCCAGCTCGCAATCGTGCAGAGTTATCTCAAAGAAAGGGGCCACGGTGTTTCTGTATCTCTATTATGTTGGTGCGGCTTCGGAACTTTTAAATATCTCGATATATCTCGAAAACTACGCTTCTGATCAAAAAATATCATAGAACATAAATTGTAGGAAACATAATTCTCTACAAAAAACGTCTCTCAACATTTTGCCATAGCTCGCTTCGTTTCCGAGATATTTGCAGATTCAGCTCAAAGGAACGGGCCTGACGGACATATTTCGAGATACTTCTTCTTCTTGTTGTTCTTCTTCTGCACAGCTAAGCTGGAAGTGGCATTTGCGGCTCGCACTAGTGCAGAGTTATCTCAAAGAAAGGGGCCACGGTGTTTCTGTATCTCTATTATGTTGGTGCGGCTTCGGATCTTTTAAATATCTCGATATATCTCGAAAACTACGCTTCTGATCAAAAAATATCATAGAACGTAAATTGTGGGAAACATAATTCTCTACAAAAAAGGTCTCTTAATATTTTGCCATAGCTCGCTTCGTTTCCGAGATATTTGCAGATTTATCTCAAGGGAAGGGGTCTGACGGACATATTTCGAGATATTTCTTCTTCTTGTTGTTCTTCTTCTGCACAGCTAAGCTGGAAGTGGCATTTGCAGCTCGCAATAGTGCAGAGTTATCTCAAAGAAAGGGGCCACGGTGTTTCTGTATCTCTATTATGTTGGTGCGGCTTCGGAACTTTTAAATATCTTGATATATCTCGAGAACTACGCATCCGATCAAAAAATATCATAGAACATAAAAAGTAGGAAACTTAATTCTCTACAAAAAAGGTCTCTTAACATTTTGCCATAGCTCGCTTCGTTTCCGAGATATTTGCAGATTTATCTCGAGGGAAGGGGCCTGACGGACATATTTCGAGATATTTCTTCTTCTTGTTGTTCTTCTTCTGCACAGCTAAGCTGGACGTGGCATTTACAGCTCGCAATAGTGCAGAGTTATCTCAAAGAAAGGGGCCACAGTGTTTCTGTATCTCTATTATGTTGGTGCGGCTTCGGAACTTTAAAATATCTTGATATATCTCGAGAACTACGCATCTGATCAAAAAATATTATAGAACGTAAAAAGTAGGAAACTTAATTCTCTACAAATAAAGTCGCTTAACATTTTGCCATAGCTCGCTTCGTTTCCGAGATATTTGCAGATTTATCTCAAGGGAAGGGGCCTGACGGACATATTTCGAGATATTTCTTCTTCTTGTTGTTCTTCTTCTGCACAGCTAAGCTGGAAGTGGCATTTGCAGCTCGCAATAGTGCAGAGTTATCTCAAAGAAAGGGGCCACGGTGTTTCTGTATCTCTATTATGTTGGTGCGGCTTCGGAACTTTTAAATATCTTGATATATCTCGAGAACTACGCATCTGATCAAAAAATATCATAGAACATAAAAAGTAGGAAACTTCATTCTCTACCAAAAAGGTCTCTTAACATTTTGCCATAGCTCGCTTCGTTTCCGAGATATATGCAGATTTATCTCAAGGGAAGGGGCCTGACGGACATATTTCGGGATATTTCTTCTTCTTGTTGTTCTTCTTCTGCACAGCTAAACAGGAAGTGGCATTTCCAGCTCGCAATAGTGCAGAGTTATCTGAAAGAAACGGGCCACGGTGTTTCTGTATCTCTATTATGTTGGTGCGGCTTCGGAACTTTTAAATATCTTGATATATCTCGAGAACTACGCATCTGATCAAATAATATCATAGAACATAAAAAGTAGGAAACTTAATTCTCTACAAATAAGGTCTCTTAACATTTTGCCATAGCTCGCTTCGTTTCCGAGATATTTGCAGATTTATCTCAAGGGAAGGGGCCTGACGGACATATTTCGAGATATTTCTTCTTCTTGTTGGTCTTCTTCTGCACAGCTAAGCTGGAAGTGGCATTTGCAGCTCGCAATGGTGCAGAGTTATCTCAAAGAAAGGGGCCACGGTGTTTCTGTATCTCTATTATGTTGGTGCGGCTTCGGATCTTTTAAATATCCCGATATATCTCGAAAACTACGCTTCTGATCAAAAAATATCATAGAACCTAAATTGTGGGAAATATAATTCTCTACAAAAAAGGTCTCTTAACATTTTGCCGTAGCTCGCTTCGTTTCCGAGGTATTTGCAGATTTATCTCAAGGGAAGGGGCCTGACGGACATATTTCCAGATATTTCTTCTTCTTGTTGTTCTTCTTCTGCACAGCTAAGCTGGAAGTGGCATTTGCAGCTCGCAACAGTGCAGAGTTATCTCAAAGAAAGGGGCCACGGTGTTTCTGTATCTCTATTATGTTGGTGCGGCTTCGGAACTTTTAAATATCTTGATATATCTCGAGAACTACGCATCCGATCAAAAAATCTCATAGAACATAAAAAGTAGGAAACTTAATTCTCTACAAAAAAGGTCTCTTAACATTTTGCCATAGCTCGCTTCGTTTCCGAGATATTTGCAGATTTATCTCGAGGGAAGGGGCCTGACGGACATATTTCGAGATATTTCTTCTTCTTGTTGTTCTTCTTCTGCACAGCTAAGCTGGAAGTGGCATTTGCAGCTCGCAATAGTGCAGAGTTATCTCAAAGAAAGGGGCCACGGTGTTTCTGTATCTCTATTATGTTGGTGCGGCTTCGGAACTTTTAAATATCTTGATATATCTCGAGAACTACGCATCTGATCAAAAAATATCATAGAACATAAAAAGTAGGAAACTTCATTCTCTACCAAAAAGGTCTCTTAACATTTTGCCATAGCTCGCTTCGTTTCCGAGATATATGCAGATTTATCTCAAGGGAAGGGGCCTGACGGACATATTTCGGGATATTTCTTCTTCTTGTTGTTCTTCTTCTGCACAGCTAAACAGGAAGTGGCATTTCCAGCTCGCAATAGTGCAGAGTTATCTGAAAGAAACGGGCCACGGTGTTTCTGTATCTCTATTATGTTGGTGCGGCTTCGGAACTTTTAAATATCTTGATATATCTCGAGAACTACGCATCTGATCAAATAATATCATAGAACATAAAAAGTAGGAAACTTAATTCTCTACAAATAAGGTCTCTTAACATTTTGCCATAGCTCGCTTCGTTTCCGAGATATTTGCAGATTTATCTCAAGGGAAGGGGCCTGACGGACATATTTCGAGATATTTCTTCTTCTTGTTGGTCTTCTTCTGCACAGCTAAGCTGGAAGTGGCATTTGCAGCTCGCAATGGTGCAGAGTTATCTCAAAGAAAGGGGCCACGGTGTTTCTGTATCTCTATTATGTTGGTGCGGCTTCGGATCTTTTAAATATCCCGATATATCTCGAAAACTACGCTTCTGATCAAAAAATATCATAGAACCTAAATTGTGGGAAATATAATTCTCTACAAAAAAGGTCTCTTAACATTTTGCCGTAGCTCGCTTCGTTTCCGAGGTATTTGCAGATTTATCTCAAGGGAAGGGGCCTGACGGACATATTTCCAGATATTTCTTCTTCTTGTTGTTCTTCTTCTGCACAGCTAAGCTGGAAGTGGCATTTGCAGCTCGCAACAGTGCAGAGTTATCTCAAAGAAAGGGGCCACGGTGTTTCTGTATCTCTATTATGTTGGTGCGGCTTCGGAACTTTTAAATATCTTGATATATCTCGAGAACTACGCATCCGATCAAAAAATCTCATAGAACATAAAAAGTAGGAAACTTAATTCTCTACAAAAAAGGTCTCTTAACATTTTGCCATAGCTCGCTTCGTTTCCGAGATATTTGCAGATTTATCTCGAGGGAAGGGGCCTGACGGACATATTTCGAGATATTTCTTCTTCTTGTTGTTCTTCTTCTGCACAGCTAAGCTGGAAGCGGCATTTGCGGCTCGCACTAGTGCAGAGTTATCTCAAAGAAAGGGGCCACGGTGTTTCTGTATCTCTATTATGTTGGTGCAGCTTCGGATCTTTTAAATATCTCGATATATCTCGAAAACTACGCTTCTGATCAAAAAATATCATACAATCTAAATTGTGGGAAATATAATTCTCTACAAAAAAGGTCTCTTAACATTTTGCCGTAGCTCGCTTCGTTTCCGAGATATTTGCAGATTTATCTCAAGGGAAGGGGCCTGACGGACATATTTCCAGATATTTCTTCTTCTTGTTGTTCTTCTTCTGCACAGCTAAGCTGGAAGTGGCATTTGCAGCTCGCAATAGTGCAGAGTTATCTCAAAGAAAGGGGCCACGGTGTTTCTGTATCTCTATTATGTTGGTGCGGCTTCGGAACTTTTAAATATCTTGATATATCTCGAGAACTACGCATCCGATCAAAAAATATCATAGAACATAAAAAGTAGGAAACTTAATTCTCTACAAATAAAGTCGCTTAACATTTTGCCATAGCTCGCTTCGTTTCCGAGATATTTGCAGATTTATCTCAAGGGAAGGGGCCTGACGGACATATTTCGAGATATTTCTTCTTCTTGTTGGTCTTCTTCTGCACAGCTAAGCTGGAAGTGGCATTTGCAGCTCGCAATAGTGCAGAGTTATCTCAAAGAAAGGGGCCACGGTGTTTCTGTATCTCTATTATGTTGGTGCGGCTTCGGAACTTTTAAATATCTTGATATATCTCGAGAACTACGCATCTGATCAAAAAATATCATAGAACATAAAAAGTAGGAAACTTCATTCTCTACCAAAAAGGTCTCTTAACATTTTGCCATAGCTCGCTTCGTTTCCGAGATATATGCAGATTTATCTCAAGGGAAGGGGCCTGACGGACATATTTCGGGATACTTCTTCTTCTTGTTGTTCTTCTTCTGCACAGCTAAACAGGAAGTGGCATTTCCAGCTCGCAATAGTGCAGAGTTATCTGAAAGAAAGGGGCCACGGTGTTTCTGTATCTCTATTATGTTGGTGCGGCTTCGGAACTTTTAAATATCTTGATATATCTCGAGAACTACGCATCTGATCAAATAATATCATAGAACATAAAAAGTAGGAAACTTAATTCTCTACAAATAAGGTCTCTTAACATTTTGCCATAGCTCGCTTCGTTTCCGAGATATTTGCAGATTTATCTCAAGGGAAGGGGCCTGACGGACATATTTCGAGATATTTCTTCTTCTTGTTGGTCTTCTTCTGCACAGCTAAGCTGGAAGTGGCATTTGCAGCTCGCAATGGTGCAGAGTTATCTCAAAGAAAGGGGCCACGGTGTTTCTGTATCTCTATTATGTTGGTGCGGCTTCGGATCTTTTAAATATCTCGATATATCTCGAAAACTACGCTTCTGATCAAAAAATATCATAGAACCTAAATTGTGGGAAATATAATTCTCTACAAAAAAGGTCTCTTAACATTTTGCCGTAGCTCGCTTCGTTTCCGAGGTATTTGCAGATTTATCTCAAGGGAAGGGGCCTGACGGACATATTTCCAGATATTTCTTCTTCTTGTTGTTCTTCGTCTGCACAGCTAAGCTGGAAGTGGCATTTGCAGCTCGCAATAGTGCAGAGTTATCTCAAAGAAAGGGGCCACGGTGTTTCTGTATCTCTATTATGTTGGTGCGTCTTCGGAACTTTTAAATATCTCGATATATCTCGAAAACTACGCTTCTGATCAAAAAATATCATAGAACATAAAAAGTAGGAAACTTAATTCTCTACAAAAACGGTCTCTTAACATTTTGCCACGGCTCGCTTCGTTTCCGAGATATTTGCAGATATATCTCAAGGGAAGGGGCCTGACGGACATATTTCGAGATATTTCTTCTTCTTGTTGTTCTTCTTCTGCACAGCTAAGCTGGAAGTGGCATTTGCTGCTCGCACTAGTGCACAGTTATCTCAAAGAAAGGGGCCACGGTGTTTCTGTATCTCTATTATGTTGGTGCGTCTTCGGAACTTTTAAATATCTTGATATATCTCGAGAACTACGCTTCTGATCAAAAAATATCATAGAACGTAAATTGTAGGAAACATTATTCTCTACAAAAAAGGTCTCTTAACATTTTGCCATAGCTCGCTTCGTTTCCGAGATATTTGCAGATTCATCTCAAGGGAAGGGGTCTGACGGACATATTTCGAGATATTTCTTCTTCTTGTTGTTCTTCTTCTGCACAGCTAAGCTGGAAGTGGCGTTTGCAGCTCGCAATGGTGCAGAGTTATCTCAAAGAAAGGGGCCACGGTGTTTCTGTATCTCTATTATGTTGGTGCGGCTTCGGATCTTTTAAATATCTCGATATATCTCGAAAACTACGCTTCTGATCAAAAAATATGATAGAACCTAAATTGTGGGAAATATAATTCTCTACAAAAAAGGTCTCTTAACATTTTGCCGTAGCTCGCTTCGTTTCCGAGGTATTTGCAGATTTATCTCAAGGGAAGGGGCCTGACGGACATATTTCCAGATATTTCTTCTTCTTGTTGTTCTTCTTCTGCACAGCTAAGCTGGAAGTGGCATTTGCAGCTCGCAATAGTGCAGAGTTATCTCAAAGAAAGGGGCCACGGTGTTTCTGTATCTCTATTATGTTGGTGCGGCTTCGGAACTTTTAAATATCTTGATATATCTCGAGAACTACGCATCCGATCAAAAAATATCATAGAACATAAAAAGTAGGAAACTTAATTCTCTACAAATAAAGTCGCTTAACATTTTGCCATAGCTCGCTTCGTTTCCGAGATATTTGCAGATTTATCTCAAGGGAAGGGGCCTGACGGACATATTTCGAGATATTTCTTCTTCTTGTTGGTCTTCTTCTGCACAGCTAAGCTGGAAGTGGCATTTGCAGCTCGCAATAGTGCAGAGTTATCTCAAAGAAAGGGGCCACGGTGTTTCTGTATCTCTATTATGTTGGTGCGGCTTCGGAACTTTTAAATATCTCGATATATCTCGAAAACTACGCTTCTGATCAAAAAATATCATAGAACATAAAAAGTAGGAAACTTAATTCTCTACAAAAACGGTCTCTTAACATTTTGCCACGGCTCGCTTCGTTTCCGAGATATTTGCAGATATATCTCAAGGGAAGGGGCCTGACGGACATATTTCGAGATATTTCTTCTTCTTGTTGTTCTTCTTCTGCACAGCTAAGCTCGAAGTGGCATTTGCAGCTCGCAATAGTGCAGAGTTATCTCAAAGAAAGAGGCCACGGTGTTTCTGTACCTCTATTATGTTGGTGCAGCTTCGGAACTTTTAAATATCTTGATATATCTCGAGAACTACGCATCTGATCAAAAAATATCATCGAACATAAAAAGTAGGAAACTTAATTCTCTACAAAAAAGGTCTCTTAACATTTTGCCATAGCTCGCTTCGTTTCCGAGATATTTGCAGATTTATCTCAAGGGAAGGGTCCTGATGGACATATTTCGAGATATTTCTTCTTCTTGTTGTTCTTCTTCTGCACAGCTAAACTGGAAGTGGCATTTCCAGCTCGCAATCGTGCAGAGTTATCTCAAAGAAAGGGGCCACGGTGTTTCTGTATCTCTATTATGTTGGTGCGGCTTCGGAACTTTTAAATATCTTGATATATCTCGAGAACTACGCATCCGATCAAAAAATATCATAGAACATAAAAAGTAGGAAACTTAATTCTCTACAAATAAAGTCGCTTAACATTTTGCCATAGCTCGCTTCGTTTCCGAGATATTTGCAGATTTATCTCAAGGGAAGGGGCCTGACGGACATATTTCGAGATATTTCTTCTTCTTGTTGGTCTTCTTCTGCACAGCTAAGCTGGAAGTGGCATTTGCAGCTCGCAATAGTGCAGAGTTATCTCAAAGAAAGGGGCCACGGTGTTTCTGTATCTCTATTATGTTGGTGCGGCTTCGGAACTTTTAAATATCTTGATATATCTCGAGAACTACGCATCTGATCAAAAAATATCATAGAACATAAAAAGTAGGAAACTTCATTCTCTACCAAAAAGGTCTCTTAACATTTTGCCATAGCTCGCTTCGTTTCCGAGATATATGCAGATTTATCTCAAGGGAAGGGGCCTGACGGACATATTTCGGGATACTTCTTCTTCTTGTTGTTCTTCTTCTGCACAGCTAAACAGGAAGTGGCATTTCCAGCTCGCAATAGTGCAGAGTTATCTGAAAGAAAGGGGCCACGGTGTTTCTGTATCTCTATTATGTTGGTGCGGCTTCGGAACTTTTAAATATCTTGATATATCTCGAGAACTACGCATCTGATCAAATAATATCATAGAACATAAAAAGTAGGAAACTTAATTCTCTACAAATAAGGTCTCTTAACATTTTGCCATAGCTCGCTTCGTTTCCGAGATATTTGCAGATTTATCTCAAGGGAAGGGGCCTGACGGACATATTTCGAGATATTTCTTCTTCTTGTTGGTCTTCTTCTGCACAGCTAAGCTGGAAGTGGCATTTGCAGCTCGCAATGGTGCAGAGTTATCTCAAAGAAAGGGGCCACGGTGTTTCTGTATCTCTATTATGTTGGTGCGGCTTCGGATCTTTTAAATATCTCGATATATCTCGAAAACTACGCTTCTGATCAAAAAATACCATAGAACATAAATTGTAGGAAACTTAATTCTCTACAAAAAAGGTATCTTAACATTTTGCCATAGCTCGCTTCGTTTCCGAGATATTTGCAGATATATCTCAAGGGAAGGGGCCTGACGGACATATTTCGAGATATTTCTTCTTCTTGTTGTTCTTCTTCTGCACAGCTAAGCTGGAAGTGGCATTTGCGGCTCGCACTAGTGCACAGTTATCTCAAAGAAAGGGGCCACGGTGTTTCTGTATCTCTATTATGTTGGTGCGTCTTCGGAACTTTTAAATATCTTGATATATCTCGAGAACTACGCTTCTGATAAAAAAATATCATAGAACGTAAATTGTAGGAAACATTATTCTCTACAAAAAAGGTCTCTTAACATTTTGCCATAGCTCGCTCCGTTTCCGAGATATTTGCAGATTCAGCTCAAAGGAACTGGCCTGACGGACATATTTCGAGATATTTCTTCTTCTTGTTGTTCTTCTTCTGCACAGCTAAGCTGGAAGTGGCATTTACAGCTCGCAATAGTGCAGAGTTATCTCAAAGAAAGGGGCCACGGTGTTTCTGTATCTCTATTATGTTGGTGCGGCTTCGGAACTTTTAAATATCTTGATATATCTCGAGAACCACGCATCTGATCAAAAAATATCATAGAACATAAAAAGTAGGAAACTTAATTCTCTACAAAAAAGGTGTCTTAACATTTTGCCATAGCTCTCTTCGTTTCCGAGATATTTGCAGATTTATCTCAAGGGAAGGGGCCTGACGGACATATTTCGAGATATTTCTTCTTCTTGTTGTTCTTCTTCTGCACAGCTAAGCTGGAAGTGGCATTTGCGGCTCGCACTAGTGCAGAGTTATCTCAAAGAAAGGGGCCATGGTGTTTCTGTATCTCTATTATGTTGGTGCGGCTTCGAAACTTTTAAATATCTCGATGTATCTCGAAAACTACGCTTCTGGTCAGAAAATATCATAGAACATAAATTGTAGGAAACATAATTCTCTATAAAAAACGTCTCTTAACATTTTGCCATAGCTCGCTTCGTTTCCGAGATATTTGCAGATACATCTCAAAGGAACTGGCCTGACGGACATATTTCGAGATATTTCTTCTTCTTGTTGTTCTTCCTCTGCACAGCTAAGCTGGAAGTGGCATTTGCAGCTCGCAATAGTGCAGAGTTATCTCAAAGAAAGGGGCCACGGCGTTTCTGTATCTCTATTATGTTGGTGCGGCTTCGGAACTTTTAAATATCTTGATATATCTCGAGAACTACGCATCTGATCAAAAAATATCATACAACATAAAAAGTAGGAAACTTAATTCTCTACAAAAAAGGTCTCTTACAATTTTGCCATAGCTCGCTTCGTTTCCGAGATATTTGCAGATTTATCTCAAGGGAAGGGGCCTGACGGACATATTTCGAGATATTTCTTCTTCTTGTTGTTCTTCTTCTGCACAGCTAAGCTGGAAGTGGCATTTGCGGCTCGCACTAGTGCAGAGTTATCTCAAAGAAAGGGGCCACGGTGTTTCTGTATCTCTATTATGTTGGTGCGGCTTCGGAACTTTTAAATATCTCGATGTATCTCGAAAACTACGCTTCTGATCAAAAAATATTATACAACATAAATTGTAGGAAACATAATTCTCTACAAAAAAGGTCTCTCAACATTTTGCCATAGCTCGCTTCGTTTCCGAGATATTTGCAGATATATACCAAGGGAAGGGGCCTGACGGACATATTTCGAGATATTTCTTCTTCTTGTTGTTCTTCTTCTGCACAGCTAAGCTGGAAGTGGCATTTACAGCTCGCAATAGTGCAGAGTTATCTCAAAGAAAGGGGCCACGGTGTTTCTGTATCTCTATTATGTTGGTGCGGCTTCGGAACTTTTAAATATCTTGATATATCTCGAGAACTACGCATCTGATCAAAAAATATCATAGAACATGAAAAGTAGCAAACTTAATTCTCTACAAAAAAGGTCTCTTAACATTTTGCCATAGCTCTCTTCGTTTCCGAGATATTTGCAGATTTATCTCAAGGGAAGGGGCCTGACGGACATATTTCGAGATATTTCTTCTTCTTGTTGTTCTTCTTCTGCACAGCTAAGCTGGAAGTGGCATTTGCAGCTCGCAATAGTGCAGAGTTATCTCAAAGAAAGGGGCCACGGTGTTTCTGTATCTCTATTATGTTGGTGCGGCTTCGGAACTTTTAAATATCTTGATATATCTCGAGAACTACGCGTCTGATCAAAAAATATCATAGAACATAAAAAGTAGGAAACTTAATTCTCTACAAAAACGGTCTCTTAACATTTTGCCATAGCTCGCTTCGTTTCCGAGATATTTGCAGATATATCTCAAGGGAAGGGGCCTGACGGACATATTTCGAGATATTTCTTCTTCTTGTTGTTCTTCTTCTGCACTGCTAAGCTGGAAGTGGCATTTGCGGCTCGCACTAGTGCACAGTTATCTCAAAGAAAGGGGCCACGGTGTTTCTGTATCTCTATTATGTTGTTGCGTCTTCGGAACTTTTAAATATCTCGATATATCTCGAAAACTACGCTTCTGATCAAAAAATATCATAGAACATAAATTGTAGGAAACATAATTCTCTACAAAAAACGTCTCTCAACATTTTGTCATAGCTCGCTTTGTTTCCGAGATATTTGCAGATTCAGCTCAAAGGAACTGGCCTGACGGACATATTTCGAGATATTTCTTCTTCTTGTTGTTCTTCCTCTGCACAGCTAAGCTGGAAGTGGCATTTGCAGCTCGCAATAGTGCAGAGTTATCTCAAAGAAAGGGGCCACGGTGTTTCTGTATCTCTATTATGTTGGTGCGGCTTCGGAACTTTTAAATATCTTGATATATCTCGAGAACTACGCATCTGATCAAAAAATATCATAGAACATAAAAAGTAGGAAACTTAATTCTCTACAAAAAAGGTCTCTTAACATTTTGCCATAGCTCGCTTCGTTTCCGAGATATTTGCAGATTTATCTCAAGGGAAGGGGCCTGACGGACATATTTCGAGATATTTCTTCTTCTTGTTGTTCTTCTTCTGCACAGCTAAGCTGGAAGTGGCATTTGCGGCTCGCACTAGTGCAGAGTTATCTCAAAGAAAGGGGCCACGGTGTTTCTGTATCTCTATTATGTTGGTGCGGCTTCGGAACTTTTAAATATCTTGATATATCTCGAGAACTACGCATCTGATCAAAAAATATCATAGAACATAAAAAGTAGGAAACTTAATTCTCTACAAAAAAGGTCTCTTAACATTTTGCCATAGCTCGCTTCGTTTCCGAGATATTTGCAGATTTATCTCAAGGGAAGGGGCCTGACGGACATATTTCGAGATATTTCTTCTTCTTGTTGTTCTTCTTCTGCACAGCTAAGCTGGAAGTGGCATTTGCGGCTCGCACTAGTGCAGAGTTATCTCAAAGAAAGGGGCCACGGTGTTTCTGTATCTCTATTATGTTGGTGCGGCTTCGGAACTTTTAAATATCTCGATATATCTCGAAAACTACGCTTCTGATCAAAAAATATCATAGAACATAAATTGTAGGAAACATAATTCTCTACAAAAAAGGTCTCTTAACATTTTGCCATAGCTCGCTTCGTTTCCGAGATATTTGCAGATATATCTCAAGGGAAGGGGCCTGACGGACAGATTTCGAGATATTTCTTCTTCTTGTTGTTCTTCTTCTGCACAGCTAAGCTGGAAGTGGCATTTACAGCTCGCAATAGTGCAGAGTTATCTCAAAGAAAGGGGCCACGGTGTTTCTGTATCTCTATTATGTTGGTGCGGCTTCGGAACTTTTAAATATCTTGATATATCCCGAGAACTACGCATCTGATCAAAAAATATCATACAACATAAAAAGTAGGAAACTTAATTCTCTACAAAAAAGGTCTCTTAACATTTTGCCATAGCTCGCTTCGTTTCCGAGATATTTGCAGATTTATCTCAAGGGAAGGGGCCTGACGGACATATTTCGAGATATTTCTTCTTCTTGTTGTTCTTCTTCTGCACAGCTAAGCTGGAAGTGGCATTTGCGGCTCGCACTAGTGCAGAGTTATCTCAAAGAAAGGGGCCACGGTGTTTCTGTATCCCTATTATGTTGGTGCGGCTTCGGAACTTTTAAATATCTCGATATATCTCGAAAACTACGCTTCTGATCAAAAAATATCATAGAACATAAATTGTAGGAAACATAATTCTCTACAAAAAACGTCTCTTAACATTTTGCCATAGCTCGCTTCGTTTCCGAGATATTTGCAGATTCAGCTCAAAGGAACTGGCCTGACGGACATATTTCGAGATATTTCTTCTTCTTGTTGTTCTTCCTCTGCACAGCTAAGCTGGAAGTGGCATTTGCAGCTCGCAATAGTGCAGAGTTATCTCAAAGAAAGGGGCCACGGTGTTTCTGTATCTCTATTATGTTGGTGCGGCTTCGGAACTTTTAAATATCTTGATATATCTCGAGAACTACGCATCTGATCAAAAAATATCATAGAAGATAAAAAGTAGGAAACTTAATTCTCTACAAAAAAGGTCTCTTAACATTTTGCCATAGCTCGCTTCGTTTCCGAGATATTTGCAGATTTATCTCAAGGGAAGGGGCCTGACGGACATATTTCGAGATATTTCTTCTTCTTGTTGTTCTTCTTCTGCACAGCTAAGCTGGAAGTGGCATTTGCGGCTCGCACTAGTGCAGAGTTATCTCAAAGAAAGGGGCCACGGTGTTTCTGTATCTCTATTATGTTGGTGCGGCTTCGGAACTTTTAAATATCTCGATATATCTCGAAAACTACGCTTCTGATCAAAAAATATCATAGAACATAAATTGTAGGAAACAGAATTCTCTACAAAAAAGGTCTCTTAACATTTTGCCATAGCTCGCTTCGTTTCCGAGATATTTGCAGATATATCTCAAGGGAAGGGGCCTGCCGGACATATTTCGAGATATTTCTTCTTCTTGTTGTTCTTCTTCTGCACAGCTAAGCTGGAAGTGGCATTTGCGGCTCGCACTAGTGCAGAGTTATCTCAAAGAAAGGGGCCACGGTGTTTCTGTATCTCTATTATGTTGGTGCGGCTTCGGAACTTTTAAATATCTTGATATATCTCGAGAACTACGCATCTGATCAAAAAATATCATACAACATAAAAAGTAGGAAACTTAATTCTCTACAAAAAAGGTCTCTTAACATTTTGCCATAGCTCGTTTCGTTTCCGAGATATTTGCAGATTTATCTCAAGGGAAGGGGCCTGACGGACATATTTCGAGATATTTCTTCTTCTTGTTGTTCTTCTTCTGCACAGCTAAGCTGGAAGTGGCATTTGCGGCTCGCACTAGTGCAGAGTTATCTCAAAGAAAGGGGCCACGGTGTTTCTGTATCTCTATTATGTTGGTGCGGCTTCGGAACTTTTAAATATCTCGATGTATCTCGAAAACTACGCTTCTGATCAAAAAATATCATAGAACATAAATTGTAGGAAACATAATTCTCTACAAAAAAGGTCTCTTAACATTTTGCCATAGCTCGCTTCGTTTCCGAGATATTTGCAGATATATCTCAAGGGAAGGGGCCTGACGGACATATTTCGAGATATTTCTTCTTCTTGTTGTTCTTCCTCTGCACAGCTAAGCTGGAAGTGGCATTTGCAGCTCGCAATAGTGCAGAGTTATCTCAAAGAAAGGGGCCACGGTGTTTCTGTATCTCTATTATGTTGGTGCGGCTTCGGAACTTTTAAATATCTTGATATATCTCGAGAACTACGCATCTGATCAAAAAATATCATAGAAGATAAAAAGTAGGAAACTTAATTCTCTACAAAAAAGGTCTCTTAACATTTTGCCATAGCTCGCTTCGTTTCCGAGATATTTGCAGATTTATCTCAAGGGAAGGGGCCTGACGGACATATTTCGAGATATTTCTTCTTCTTGTTGTTCTTCTTCTGCACAGCTAAGCTGGAAGTGGCATTTGCGGCTCGCACTAGTGCAGAGTTATCTCAAAGAAAGGGGCCACGGTGTTTCTGTATCTCTATTATGTTGGTGCGGCTTCGGAACTTTTAAATATCTCGATATATCTCGAAAACTACGCTTCTGATCAAAAAATATCATAGAACATAAATTGTAGGAAACAGAATTCTCTACAAAAAAGGTCTCTTAACATTTTGCCATAGCTCGCTTCGTTTCCGAGATATTTGCAGATATATCTCAAGGGAAGGGGCCTGCCGGACATATTTCGAGATATTTCTTCTTCTTGTTGTTCTTCTTCTGCACAGCTAAGCTGGAAGTGGCATTTGCGGCTCGCACTAGTGCAGAGTTATCTCAAAGAAAGGGGCCACGGTGTTTCTGTATCTCTATTATGTTGGTGCGGCTTCGGAACTTTTAAATATCTTGATATATCTCGAGAACTACGCATCTGATCAAAAAATATCATACAACATAAAAAGTAGGAAACTTAATTCTCTACAAAAAAGGTCTCTTAACATTTTGCCATAGCTCGTTTCGTTTCCGAGATATTTGCAGATTTATCTCAAGGGAAGGGGCCTGACGGACATATTTCGAGATATTTCTTCTTCTTGTTGTTCTTCTTCTGCACAGCTAAGCTGGAAGTGGCATTTGCGGCTCGCACTAGTGCAGAGTTATCTCAAAGAAAGGGGCCACGGTGTTTCTGTATCTCTATTATGTTGGTGCGGCTTCGGAACTTTTAAATATCTCGATGTATCTCGAAAACTACGCTTCTGATCAAAAAATATCATAGAACATAAATTGTAGGAAACATAATTCTCTACAAAAAAGGTCTCTTAACATTTTGCCATAGCTCGCTTCGTTTCCGAGATATTTGCAGATATATCTCAAGGGAAGGGGCCTGACGGACAGATTTCGAGATATTTCTTCTTCTTGTTGTTCTTCTTCTGCACAGCTAAGCTGCAAGTGGCATTTGCGGCTCGCACTAGTGCAGAGTTATCTCAAAGAAAGGGGCCACGGTGTTTCTGTATCTCTATTATGTTGGTGCGGCTTCGGAACTTTTAAATATCTCGATGTATCTCGAAAACTACGCTTCTGATCAAAAAATATCATAGAACATAAATTGTAGCAAACATAATGCTCTACAAAAAAGGTCTCTCAACATTTTGCCATAGCTCGCTTCGTTTCCGAGATATTTGCAGATATATCTCAAGGGAAGGGGCCTGACGGACATATTTCGAGATATTTCTTCTTCTTCTGTTCTTCTTCTGCACAGCTAAGCTGGAGGTGGCATTTACAGCTCGCAATAGTGCAGAGTTATCTCAAAGAAAGGGGCCACGGTGTTTCTGTATCTCTATTATGTTGGTGCGGCTTCGGAACTTTTAAATATCTTGATATATCTCGAGAACCACGCATCTGATCAAAAAATATCATGGAAGATAAAAAGTAGGAAACTTAATTCTCTACAAAAAAGGTCTCTTAACATTTTGGCATAGCTCGCTTCGTTTCCGAGATATTTGCAGATTTATCTCAAGGGAAGGGGCCTGACGGACATATTTCGAGATATTTCTTCTTCTTGTTGTTCTTCTTCTGCACAGCTAAGCTGCAAGTGGCATTTGCGGCTCGCACTAGTGCAGAGTTATCTCAAAGAAAGGGGCCACGGTGTTTCTGTATCTCTATTATGTTGGTGCGGCTTCGGAACTTTTAAATATCTCGATGTATCTCGAAAACTACGCTTCTGATCAAAAAATATCATAGAACATAAATTGTAGGAAACAGAATTCTCTACAAAAACGGTCTCTTAACATTTTGCCATAGCTCGCTTCGTTTCCGAGATATTTGCAGATATATCTCAAGGGAAGGGGCCTGACGGACATATTTCGAGATATTTCTTCTTCTTGTTGTTCTTCTTCTGCACAGCTAAGCTGGAAGTGGCATTTGCGGCTCGCACTAGTGCACAGTTATCTCAAAGAAAGGGGCCACGGTGTTTCTGTATCTCTATTATGTTGGTGCGTCTTCGGAACTTTTAAATATCTCGATATATCTCGAAAACTACGCTTCTGATCAAAAAATATCATAGAACATAAATTGTAGGAAACATAATTCTCTACAAAAAACGTCTCTTAACATTTTGCCATAGCTCGCTTCGTTTCCGAGATATTTGCAGATTCAGCTCAAAGGAACTGGCCTGACGGACATATTTCGAGATATTTCTTCTTCTTGTTGTTCTCCCTCTGCACAGCTAAGCTGGAAGTGGCATTTGCAGCTCGCAATAGTGCAGAGTTATCTCAAAGAAAGGGGCCACGGTGTTTTTGTATCTCTATTATGTTGGTGCGGCTTCGGAACTTTTAAATATCTTGATATATCTCGAGAACTACGCATCTGATCAAAAAATATCATAGAACATAAAAAGTAGGAAACTTAATTCTCTACAAAAAAGGTCTCTTAACATTTTGCCATAGCTCGCTTCGTTTCCGAGATATTTGCAGATTTATCTCAAGGGAAGGGGCCTGACGGACATATTTCGAGATATTTCTTCTTCTTGTTGTTCTTCTTCTGCACAGCTAAGCTGGAAGTGGCATTTGTGGCTCGCACTAGTGCAGAGTTATCTCAAAGAAAGGGGCCACGGTGTTTCTGTATCTCTATTATGTTGGTGCGGCTTCGGAACTTTTAAATATCTCGATGTATCTCGAAAACTACGCTTCTGATCAAAAAATATCATAGAACGTAAATTGTAGGAAACATAATTCTCTACAAAAAAGGTCTCTTAATATTTTGCCATAGCTCGCTTCGTTTCCGAGATATTTGCAAATATATCTCAAGGGAAGGGGCCTGACGGACATATTTCGAGATATTTCTTCTTCTTGTTGTTCTTCTTCTGCACAGCTAAGCTGGAAGTGGCATTTACAGCTCGCAATAGTGCAGAGTTATCTCAAAGAAAGGGGCCACGGTGTTTCTGTATCTCTATTATGTTGTTGCGGCTTCGGAACTTTTAAATATCTTGATATATCTCGAGAACTACGCATCTGATCAAAAAATATCATAGAAGATAAAAAGTAGGAAACTTAATTCTCTACAAAAAAGGTCTCTTAACATTTTGCCATAGCTCGCTTCGTTTCCGAGATATTTGCAGATTTATCTCAAGGGAAGGGGCCTGCCGGACATATTTGAGATATTTCTTCTTCTTGTTGTTCTTCTTCTGCACAGCTAAACTGGAAGTGGCATTTCCAGCTCGCAATAGTGCAGAGTTATCTCAAAGAAAGGGGCCACGGTGTTTCTGTATCTCTATTATGTTGGTGCGGCTTCGGAACATTTAAATATCTTGATATATCTCGAGAACTACGCATCTGATCAAAAAATATCATAGAACATAAAAAGTAGGAAACTTAATTCTCTACAAAAAAGGTGTCTTAACATTTTGCCATAGCTCGCTTCGTTTCCGAGATATTTGCAGATTTATCTCAAGGGAAGGGGCCTGACGGACATATTTCGAGATATTTCTTCTTCTTGTTGTTCTTCTTCTGCACAGCTAAGCTGGAAGTGGCATTTGCGGCTCGCACTAAACGCAGAGTTATCTCAAAGAAAGGGGCCACGGTGTTTCTGTATCTCTATTATGTTGGTGCGGCTTCGGAACTTTTAAATATCTCGATATATCTCGAAAACTACGCTTCTGATCAAAAAATATCGTAGAGCATAAATTGTAGGAAACATAATTCTCTACAAAAAAGGTCTCTTAACATTTTGCCATAGCTCGCTTCGTTTCCGAGATATTTGCAGATACATCTCAAGGGAAGGGGCCTGACGGACATATTTCGAGATATTTCTTCTTCTTGTTGTTCTTCTTCTGCACAGCTAAGCTGGAAGTGGCATTTGCGGCTCGCACTAGTGCAGAGTTATCTCAAAGAAAGGGGCCACGGTGTTTCTGTATCTCTATTATGTTGGTGCGGCTTCGGAACTTTTAAATATCTTGATATATCTCGAGAACTACGCATCTGATCAAAAAATATCATAGAACATAAAAAGTAGGAAACTTAATTCTCTACAAAAAAGGTTTCTTAACGTTTTGCCATAGCTCGCTTCGTTTCCGAGATATTTGCAGATTTATCTCAAGGGAAGGGGCCTGTCGGACAGATTTCGAGATATTTCTTCTTCTTGTTGTTCTTCTTCTGCACAGCTAAGCTGGAAGTGGCATTTACAGCTCACAATAGTGCAGCGTTATCTCAAAGAAAGGGGCCACGGTGTTTCTGTATCTCTATAATGTTGGTGCGGCTTCGGAACTTTTAAATATCTTGATATATCTCGAGAACTACGCATCTGATCAAAAAATATTATAGAACATAAAAAGTAGGAAACTTAATTCTCTACAAAAAAGGTCTCTTAACATTTTGCCATAGCTCGCTTCGTTTCCGAGATATTTGCAGATTTATCTCAAGGGAAGGGGCCTGACGGACATATTTCGAGATATTTCTTCTTCTTGTTGTTCTTCTTCTGCACAGCTAAACTGGAAGTGGCATTTACAGCTCACAATAGTGCAGAGTTATCTCAAAGAAAGGGGCCACGGTGTTTCTGTATCTCTATTATGTTGGTGCGGCTTCGGAACTTTTAAATATCTTGATATATCTCGAGAACTACGCATCTGATCAAAAAATATTATAGAACATAAAAAGTAGGAAACTTAATTCTCTACAAAAAAGGTCTCTTAACATTTTGCCGTAGCTCGCTTCGTTTCCGAGATATTTGCAGATTTATCTCAAGGGAAGGGGCCTGACGGACATATTTCCAGATATTTCTTCTTCTTGTTGTTCTTCTTCTGCACAGCTAAGCTGGAAGCGGCATTTGCGGCTCGCACTAGTGCAGAGTTATCTCAAAGAAAGGGGCCACGGTGTTTCTGTATCTCTATTATGTTGGTGCGGCTTCGGATCTTTTAAATATCTCGATATATCCCGAAAACTACGCTTCTGATCAAAAAATATCATAGAACATAAATTGTAGGAAACAGAATTCTCTACAAAAAAGGTCTCTTAACATTTTGCCATAGCTCGTTTCGTTTCCGAGATATTTGCAGATATATCTCAAGGGAAGGGGCCTGACGGACATATTTCGAGATATTTCCTCTTCTTGTTGTTCTTCTTCTGCACAGCTAAACTGGAAGTGGCATTTCCAGCTCGCAATAGCGCAGAGTTATCTCAAAGAAAGGGGCCACGGTGTTTCTGTATCTCTATTATGTTGGTGCGGCTTCGGAACTTTTAAATATCTTGATATATCTCGAAAACTACGCATCTGATCAAAAAATATCATAGAACATAAAAAGTAGGAAACTTAATTCTCTACAAATAAGGTCTCTTAACATTTTGCCATAGCTCGCTTCGGCTCCGAGATATTTGCAGATTTATCTCAAGGGAAGGGGCCTGACGGACATATTTCGAGATATTTCTTCTTCTTGTTGTTCTTCTTCTGCACAGCTAAGCTGGAAGTGGCATTTGCAGCGCGCAATAGTGCAGAGTTATCTCAAAGAAAGGGGCCACGGTGTTTCTGTATCTCTATTATGTTGGTGCGGCTTCCGAACTTTTAAATATCTTGATATATCTCGAGAACTACGCATCTGATCAAAAAATATCATAGAACATAAAAAGTAGGAATCCTAATTTTCTACAAAAAAGGTCTCTTAACATTTTACCGTAGCTCGCTTCGTTTCCGAGATATTTGCAGATTTATCTCAAGGGAAGGGGCCTGACGGACATATTTCCAGATATTTCTTCTTCTTGTTGTTCTTCTTCTGCACAGCTAAACTGGAAGTGGCATTTCCAGCTCGCAATAGCGCAGAGATATCTCAAAGAAAGGGGCCACGGTGTTTCTGTATCTCTATTATGTTGGTGCGGCTTCGGAACTTTTAAATATCTTGATATATCTCGAGAACTACGCATCTGATCAAAAAATATCATAGAACATAAAAAGTAGGAAACTTAATTCTCTACAAATAAGGTCTCTTAACATTTTGCCATAGCTCGCTTCGGTTCCGAGATATTTGCAGATTTATCTCAAGGGAAGGGGCCTGACGGACATTTTTCGAGATATTTCTTCTTCTTGTTGTTCTTCTTCTGCACAGCTAAGCTGGAAGTGGCATCTGCAGCTCGCAATAGTGCAGAGTTATCTCGAAGAAAGGGGCCACGGTGTTTCTGTATCTCTATTATGTTGGTGCGGCTTCGGAACTTTTAGATATCTTGATATATCTCGAGAACTACGCATCTGATCAAAAAATATCATAGAACATAAAAAGTAGGAAACTTAATTCTCTACAAAAAAGGTCTCTTAAGATTTTGCCATAGCTCGCTTCGTTTCCGAGATATTTGCAGATTTATCTCAAGGGAAGGGGCCTGACGGACATATTTCGAGATATTTCTTCTTCTTGTTGTTCTTCTTCTGCACAGCTAAGCTGGAAGTGGCATTTGCAGCGCGCAATAGTGCAGAGTTATCTCAAAGAAAGGGGCCACGGTGTTTCTGTATCTCTATTATGTTGGTGCGGCTTCCGAACTTTTAAATATCTTGATATATCTCGAGAACTACGCATCTGATCAAAAAATATCATAGAACATAAAAAGTAGGAATCCTAATTTTCTACAAAAAAGGTCTCTTAACATTTTGCCGTAGCTCGCTTCGTTTCCGAGATATTTGCAGATTTATCGCAAGGGAAGGGGCCTGACGGACATATTTCGAGATATTTCTTCTTCTTGTTGTTCTTCTTCTGCACAGCTAAGCTGGAAGTGGCATTTGCAGCTCGCAATAGTGCAGAGTTATCTCAAAGAAAGGGGCCACGGTGTTTCTGTATCTCTATTATGTTGGTGCGGCTTCGGAACTTTTAAATATCTTGATATATCTCGAGAACTACGCATCTGATCAAAAAATATCATAGAACATAAAAAGTAGGAAACTTAATTCTCTACAAATAAGGTTTCTTAACATTTTGCCATAGCTCGCTTCGTTTCCGAGATATTTGCAGATTTATCTCAAGGGAAGGGGCCTGACGGACATATTTCGAGATATTTCTTCTTCTTGTTGTTCTTCTTCTGCACAGCTAAGCTGGAAGTGGCATTTGCAGCGCGCAATAGTGCAGAGTTATCTCAAAGAAAGGGGCCACGGTGTTTCTGTATCTCTATTATGTTGGTGCGGCTTCCGAACTTTTAAATATCTTGATATATCTCGAGAACTACGCATCTGATCAAAAAATATCATAGAACATAAAAAGTAGGAATCCTAATTTTCTACAAAAAAGGTCTCTTAACATTTTGCCGTAGCTCGCTTCGTTTCCGAGATATTTGCAGATTTATCTCAAGGGAAGGGGCCTGACGGACATATTTCCAGATATTTCTTCTTCTTGTTGTTCTTCTTCTGCACAGCTAAGCTGGAAGTGGCATTTGCAGCTCGCAATAGTGCAGAGTTATCTCAAAGAAAGGGGCCACGGTGTTTCTGTATCTCTATTATGTTGGTGCGGCTTCCGAACTTTTAAATATCTTGATATATCTCGAGAACTACGCATCTGATCAAAAAATATCATAGAACATAAAAAGTAGGAATCCTAATTTTCTACAAAAAAGGTCTCTTAACATTTTGCCGTAGCTCGCTTCGTTTCCGAGATATTTGCAGATTTATCGCAAGGGAAGGGGCCTGACGGACATATTTCGAGATATTTCTTCTTCTTGTTGTTCTTCTTCTGCACAGCTAAGCTGGAAGTGGCATTTGCAGCTCGCAATAGTGCAGAGTTATCTCAAAGAAAGGGGCCACGGTGTTTCTGTATCTCTATTATGTTGGTGCGGCTTCGGAACTTTTAAATATCTTGATATATCTCGAGAACTACGCATCTGATCAAAAAATATCGTAGAACATAAAAAGTAGGAAACTTAATTCTCTACAAATAAGGTTTCTTAACATTTTGCCATAGCTCGCTTCGTTTCCGAGATATTTGCAGATTTATCTCAAGGGAAGGGGCCTGACGGACATATTTCGAGATATTTCTTCTTCTTGTTGTTCTTCTTCTGCACAGCTAAGCTGGAAGTGGCATTTGCAGCGCGCAATAGTGCAGAGTTATCTCAAAGAAAGGGGCCACGGTGTTTCTGTATCTCTATTATGTTGGTGCGGCTTCCGAACTTTTAAATATCTTGATATATCTCGAGAACTACGCATCTGATCAAAAAATATCATAGAACATAAAAAGTAGGAATCCTAATTTTCTACAAAAAAGGTCTCTTAACATTTTGCCGTAGCTCGCTTCGTTTCCGAGATATTTGCAGATTTATCTCAAGAGACGGGGCCTGACGGACATATTTCGAGATATTTCTTCTTCTTGTTGTTCTTCTTCTGCACAGCTAAGCTGGAAGTGGCATTTGCAGCTCGCAATAGTGCAGAGTTATCTCAAAGAAAGGGGCCACGGTGTTTCTGTATCTCCATTATGTTGGTGCGGCTTCGGAACTTTTAAATATCTTGATATATCTCGAGAACTACGCATCTGATCGAAAAATATCATAGAACATAAAAAGTAGGAAACTTAATTCTCTACAAAACAGGTCTCTTAACATTTTGCCATAGCTCGCTTCGTTTCCGAGATATTTGCAGATTTATCTCGAGGGAAGGGGCCTGAGGGACATATATCGATATATTTCTTCTTCTTGTTGTTCTTCTTCTGCACAGCTAAGCTGGACGCGGCATTTGCGGCTCGCACTAGTGCAGAGTTATCTCAAAGAAAGGGGCCACGGTGTTTCTGTATCTCTATTATGTTGGTGCGGCTTCGGATCTTTTAAATATCTCGATATATCTCGAAAACTACGCTTCTGATCAAAAAATATCGTAGAACATAAATTGTAGGAAACATAATTCTCTACAAAAAAGGTCTCTTAACATTTTGCCATAGCTCGCTTCGTTTCCGAGATATTTGCAGATTTATCTCAAGGGAAGGGGCCTCACGGACATATTTCCAGATATTTCTTCTTCTTGTTGTTCTTCTTCTGCACAGCTAAACTGGAAGTGGCATTTCCAGCTCGCAGTAGTGCAGAGTTATCTCAAAGAAAGGGGCCACGGTGTTTCTGTATCTCTATTATGTTGGTGCGGCTTCGGAACTTTAAAATATCTTGATATATCTCGAGAACTACGCATCTGATCAAAAAATATCATAGAACGTAAGAAGTAGGAAACTTAATTCTCTACAAATAAAGTCGCTTAACATTTTGCCATAGCTCGTTTTGTTTCCGAGATATTTGCAGATTTATCTCAAGGGAAGGGGCCTGACGGACATATTTCGAGATATTTCTTCTTCTTGTTGTTCTTCTTCTGCACAGCTAAGCTGGAAGTGGCATTTGCAGCTCGCAATAGTGCAGAGTTATCTCAAAGAAAGGGGCCACGGTGTTTCTGTATCTCTATTATGTTGGTGCGGCTTCGGAACTTTTAAATATCTTGATATATCTCGAGAACTGCGCATCTGATCAAAAAATATCATAGAACATAAAAAGTAGGAAACTTCATTCTCTACCAAAAAGGTCTCTTAACATTTTGCCATAGCTCGCTTCGTTTCCGAGATATATGCAGATTTATCTCAAGGGAAGGGGCCTGACGGACATATTTCGGGATATTCCTTCTTCTTGTTGTTCTTCTTCTGCACAGCTAAACTGGAAGTGGCATTTCCAGCTCGCAGTAGTGCAGAGTTATCTCAAAGAAAGGGGCCACGGTGTTTCTGTATCTCTATTATGTTGGTGCGGCTTCGGAACTTTAAAATATCTTGATATATCTCGAGAACTACGCATCTGATCAAAAAATATCATAGAACGTAAAAAGTAGGAAACTTAATTCTCTACAAATAATGTCGCTTAACATTTTGCCATAGCTCGTTTTGTTTCCGAGATATTTGCAGATTTATCTCAAGGGAAGGGGCCTGACGGACATATTTCGAGATATTTCTTCTTCTTGTTGTTCTTCTTCTGCACAGCTAAGCTGGAAGTGGCATTTGCAGCTCGCAATAGTGCAGAGTTATCTCAAAGAAAGGGGCCACGGTGTTTCTGTATCTCTATTATGTTGGTGCGGCTTCGGAACTTTTAAATATCTTGATATATCTCGAGAACTACGCATCTGATCAAAAAATATCATAGAACATAAAAAGTAGGAAACTTAATTCTCTACAAAAAAGGTCTCTTAACATTTTGCCATAGCTCGCTTCGTTTCCAGGATATTTGCAGATTTATCTCAAGGGAAGGGGCCTGACGGACATATTTCGAGATATTTCTTCTTCTTGTTGTTCTTCTTCTGCACAGCTAAACTGGAAGTGGCATTTCCAGCTCGCAGTAGTGCAGAGTTATCTCAAAGAAAGGGGCCACGGTGTTTCTGTATCTCTATTATGTTGGTGCGGCTTCGGAACTTTAAAATATCTTGATATATCTCGAGAACTACGCATCTGATCAAAAAATATCATAGAACGTAAAAAGTAGGAAACTTAATTCTCTACAAATAAAGTCGCTGAACATTTTGCCATAGCTCGTTTCGTTTCCGAGATATTTGCAGATTTATCTCAAGAGACGGGGCCTGACGGACATATTTCGAGATATTTCTTCTTCTTGTTGTTCTTCTTCTGCACAGCTAAGCTGGAAGTGGCATTTGCAGCTCGCAATAGTGCAGAGTTATCTCAAAGAAAGGGGCCACGGTGTTTCTGTATCTCCATTATGTTGGTGCGGCTTCGGAACTTTTAAATATCTCGATATATCTCGAAAACTACGCTTCTGATCAAAAAATATCATAGAACATAAAAAGTAGGAAACTTAATTCTTTACAAAAAAGGTCTCTTAACATTTTGCCATAGCTCGCTTCGTTTCCGAGATATTTGCAGATTTATCTCAAGGGAAGGGGCCTGACGGACATATTTCGAGATATTTCTTCTTCTTGTTGCTCTTCTTCTGCACAGCTAAGCTGGAAGTGGCATTTACAGCTCGCAATAGTGCAGAGTTATCTCAAAGAAAGGGGCCACGGTGTTTCTGTATCTCTATTATGTTGGTGGGGCTTCGGAACTTTTAAATATCTTGATATATCTCGAGAACTACGCATCTGATCAAAAAATATTATAGAACATAAAAAGTAGGAAACATAATTCTCTACAAAACAGGTCTCTTAACATTTTGCCATAGCTCGCTTCGTTTCCGAGATATTTGCAGATACATCTCAAGGGAAGGGGCCTGACGGACATATTTCGAGATATTTCTTCTTCTTGTTGTTCTTCTTCTGCACAGCTAAGCTGGAAGTGGCATTTGCAGCTCGGAATAGTGCAGAGTTATCTCAAAGAAAGGGGCCACGGTGTTTCTGTATCTCTATTATGTTGGTGCGGCTTCGGAACTTTTAAATATCTTGATATATCTCGAGAACTACGCTTCTGATCAAAAAATATCATAGAACATAAATTGTAGGAAACATAATTCTCTACAAAAAAGGTCTCTTAACATTTTGCCATAGCTCGCTTCGTTTCCGAGATGTTTGCAGATTTATCTCAAGGGAAGGGGCCTGACGGACATATTTCGCGATATTTCTTCTTCTTGTTGTTCTTCTTCTGCACAGCTAAGCTGGAAGTGGCATTTACAGCTCGCAATAGTGCAGAGTTATCTCAAAGAAAGGGGCCACGGTGTTTCTGTATCTCTATTATGTTGGTGCGGCTTCGGAACTTTTAAATATCTTGATATATCTCGAGAACTACGCATCTGATCAAAAAATATTATAGAACATAAAAAGTAGGAAACATAATTCTCTACAAAAAAGGTCTCTTAACATTTTGCCATAGCTCGCTTCGTTTCCGAGATATTTGCAGATACATCTCAAGGGAAGGGGCCTGACGGACATATTTCGAGATATTTCTTCTTCTTGTTGTTCTTCTTCTGCACAGCTAAGCTGGAAGTGGCATTTGCAGCTCGGAATAGTGCAGAGTTATCTCAAAGAAAGGGGCCACGGTGTTTCTGTATCTCTATTATGTTGGTGCGGCTTCGGAACTTTTAAATATCTTGATATATCTCGGGAACTACGCATCTGATCAAAACATATCATAGAACGTAAAAAGTAGGAAACTTAATTCTCTACAAATAAAGTCGCTGAACATTTTGCCATAGCTCGTTTCGTTTCCGAGATATTTGCAGATTTATCTCAAGAGACGGGGCCTGACGGACATATTTCGAGATATTTCTTCTTCTTGTTGTTCTTCTTCTGCACAGCTAAGCTGGAAGTGGCATTTGCAGCTCGCAATAGTGCAGAGTTATCTCAAAGAAAGGGGCCACGGTGTTTCTGTATCTCCATTATGTTGGTGCGGCTTCGGAACTTTTAAATATCTCGATATATCTCGAAAACTACGCTTCTGATCAAAAAATATCATAGAACATAAAAAGTAGGAAACTTAATTCTTTACAAAAAAGGTCTCTTAACATTTTGCCATAGCTCGCTTCGTTTCCGAGATATTTGCAGATTTATCTCAAGGGAAGGGGCCTGACGGACATATTTCGAGATATTTCTTCTTCTTGTTGCTCTTCTTCTGCACAGCTAAGCTGGAAGTGGCATTTACAGCTCGCAATAGTGCAGAGTTATCTCAAAGAAAGGGGCCACGGTGTTTCTGTATCTCTATTATGTTGGTGGGGCTTCGGAACTTTTAAATATCTTGATATATCTCGAGAACTACGCATCTGATCAAAAAATATTATAGAACATAAAAAGTAGGAAACATAATTCTCTACAAAACAGGTCTCTTAACATTTTGCCATAGCTCGCTTCGTTTCCGAGATATTTGCAGATACATCTCAAGGGAAGGGGCCTGACGGACATATTTCGAGATATTTCTTCTTCTTGTTGTTCTTCTTCTGCACAGCTAAGCTGGAAGTGGCATTTGCAGCTCGGAATAGTGCAGAGTTATCTCAAAGAAAGGGGCCACGGTGTTTCTGTATCTCTATTATGTTGGTGCGGCTTCGGAACTTTTAAATATCTTGATATATCTCGAGAACTACGCTTCTGATCAAAAAATATCATAGAACATAAATTGTAGGAAACATAATTCTCTACAAAAAAGGTCTCTTAACATTTTGCCATAGCTCGCTTCGTTTCCGAGATGTTTGCAGATTTATCTCAAGGGAAGGGGCCTGACGGACATATTTCGCGATATTTCTTCTTCTTGTTGTTCTTCTTCTGCACAGCTAAGCTGGAAGTGGCATTTACAGCTCGCAATAGTGCAGAGTTATCTCAAAGAAAGGGGCCACGGTGTTTCTGTATCTCTATTATGTTGGTGCGGCTTCGGAACTTTTAAATATCTTGATATATCTCGAGAACTACGCATCTGATCAAAAAATATTATAGAACATAAAAAGTAGGAAACATAATTCTCTACAAAAAAGGTCTCTTAACATTTTGCCATAGCTCGCTTCGTTTCCGAGATATTTGCAGATACATCTCAAGGGAAGGGGCCTGACGGACATATTTCGAGATATTTCTTCTTCTTGTTGTTCTTCTTCTGCACAGCTAAGCTGGAAGTGGCATTTGCAGCTCGGAATAGTGCAGAGTTATCTCAAAGAAAGGGGCCACGGTGTTTCTGTATCTCTATTATGTTGGTGCGGCTTCGGAACTTTTAAATATCTTGATATATCTCGGGAACTACGCATCTGATCAAAACATATCATAGAACATAAAAAGTAGGAAACTTAATTCTCTACAAAAAAGGTGTCTTAACATTTTGCCATAGCTCTCTTCGTTTCCGAGATATTTGCAGATTTATCTCAAGGGAAGCGGCCTGACGGACATATTTCGAGATATTTCTTCTTCTTGTTGTTCTTCTTCTGCACAGCTAAGCTGGAAGTGGCATTTGCGGCTCGCACTAGTGCAGAGTTATCTCAAAGAAAGGGGCCACGGTGTTTCTGTATCTCTATTATGTTGGTGGGGCTTCGGAACTTTTAAATATCTTGATATATCTCGAGAACTACGCATCTGATCAAAAAATATTATAGAACATAAAAAGTAGGAAACTTAATTCTCTACAAAACAGGTCTCTTAACATTTTGCCATAGCTCGCTTCGTTTCCGAGATATTTGCAGATTCAGCTCAAAGGAACGGGCATGACGGACATATTTCGAGATATTTCTTCTTCTTGTTGTTCTTCTTCGGCACAGCTAAGCTGGAAGTGGCATTTACAGCTCGCAATAGTGCAGATTTATCTCAAAGAAAGGGGCCACGGTGTTTCTGTATCTCTATGATGTTGGTGCGGCTTCGGAACTTTTAAATATCTCGATATATCTCGAAAACTACGCTTCTGATCAAAAAATATCATAGAACATAAATTGTAGGAAACATAATTCTCTACAAAAAACGTCTCTTAACATTTTGCCATAGCTCGCTTCGTTTCCGAGATATTTGCAGATTTATCTCAAGGGAAGGGGCCTGACGGACATATTTCGAGATATTTCTTCTTCTTGTTGTTCTTCTTCTGCACAGCTAAGCTGGAAGTGGCATTTCCAGCTCGCAATAGTGCAGAGTTATCTCAAAGAAAGGGGCAACGGTGTTTCTGAATCTCTATTATGTTGGTGCGGCTTCGGAACTTTTAAATATCTCGATATATCTCGAAAACTACGCTTCTGATCAAAAAATATCATAGAACATAAATTGTAGGAAACATAATTCTCTACAAAAAAGGTCTCTTAACATTTTGCCATAGCTCGCTTCGTTTCCGAGATATTTGCAGATTTATCTCAAGGGAAGGGGCCTGACGGACATATTTCGAGATATTTCTTCTTCTTGTTGTTCTTCTTCTGCACAGCTAAGCTGGAAGTGGCATTTCCAGCTCGCAATAGTGCAGAGTTATCTCAAAGAAAGGGGCAACGGTGTTTCTGAATCTCTATTATGTTGGTGCGGCTTCGGAACTTTTAAATATCTCGATATATCTCGAAAACTACGCTTCTGATCAAAAAATATCATAGAACATAAATTGTAGGAAACATAATTCTCTACAAAAAAGGTCTCTTAACATTTTGCCATAGCTCGCTTCGTTTCCGAGATATTTGCAGATACATCTCAAGGGAAGGGGCCTGACGGACATATTTCGAGATATTTCTTCTTCTTGTTGTTCTTCTTCTGCACAGCTAAGCTGGAAGTGGCATTTGCAGCTCGGAATAGTGCAGAGTTATCTCAAAGAAAGGGGCCACGGTGTTTCTGTATCTCTATTATGTTGGTGCGGCTTCGGAACTTTTAAATATCTTGATATATCTCGGGAACTACGCATCTGATCAAAACATATCATAGAACATAAAAAGTAGGAAACTTAATTCTCTACAAAAAAGGTGTCTTAACATTTTGCGATAGCTCTCTTCGTTTCCGAGATATTTGCAGATTTATCTCAAGGGAAGCGGCCTGACGGACATATTTCGAGATATTTCTTCTTCTTGTTGTTCTTCTTCTGCACAGCTAAGCTGGAAGTGGCATTTGCGGCTCGCACTAGTGCAGAGTTATCTCAAAGAAAGGGGCCACGGTGTTTCTGTATCTCTATTATGTTGGTGGGGCTTCGGAACTTTTAAATATCTTGATATATCTCGAGAACTACGCATCTGATCAAAAAATATTATAGAACATAAAAAGTAGGAAACTTAATTCTCTACAAAACAGGTCTCTTAACATTTTGCCATAGCTCGCTTCGTTTCCGAGATATTTGCAGATTCAGCTCAAAGGAACGGGCATGACGGACATATTTCGAGATATTTCTTCTTCTTGTTGTTCTTCTTCGGCACAGCTAAGCTGGAAGTGGCATTTACAGCTCGCAATAGTGCAGATTTATCTCAAAGAAAGGGGCCACGGTGTTTCTGTATCTCTATGATGTTGGTGCGGCTTCGGAACTTTTAAATATCTCGATATATCTCGAAAACTACGCTTCTGATCAAAAAATATCATAGAACATAAATTGTAGGAAACATAATTCTCTACAAAAAAGGTCTCTTAACATTTTGCCATAGCTCGCTTCGTTTCCGAGATATTTGCAGATTTATCTCAAGGGAAGGGGCCTGACGGACATATTTCGAGATATTTCTTCTTCTTGTTGTTCTTCTTCTGCACAGCTAAGCTGGAAGTGGCATTTCCAGCTCGCAATAGTGCAGAGTTATCTCAAAGAAAGGGGCAACGGTGTTTCTGAATCTCTATTATGTTGGTGCGGCTTCGGAACTTTTAAATATCTCGATATATCTCGAAAACTACGCTTCTGATCAAAAAATATCATAGAACATAAATTGTAGGAAACATAATTCTCTACAAAAAAGGTCTCTTAACATTTTGCCATAGCTCGCTTCGTTTCCGAGATATTTGCAGATACATCTCAAGGGAAGGGGCCTGACGGACATATTTCGAGATATTTCTTCTTCTTGTTGTTCTTCTTCTGCACAGCTAAGCTGGAAGTGGCATTTGCAGCTCGGAATAGTGCAGAGTTATCTCAAAGAAAGGGGCCACGGTGTTTCTGTATCTCTATTATGTTGGTGCGGCTTCGGAACTTTTAAATATCTTGATATATCTCGGGAACTACGCATCTGATCAAAACATATCATAGAACATAAAAAGTAGGAAACTTAATTCTCTACAAAAAAGGTATCTTAACATTTTGCCATAGCTCTCTTCGTTTCCGAGATATTTGCAGATTTATCTCAAGGGAAGCGGCCTGACGGACATATTTCGAGATATTTCTTCTTCTTGTTGTTCTTCTTCTGCACAGCTAAGCTGGAAGTGGCATTTGCGGCTCGCACTAGTGCAGAGTTATCTCAAAGAAAGGGGCCACGGTGTTTCTGTATCTCTATTATGTTGGTGGGGCTTCGGAACTTTTAAATATCTTGATATATCTCGAGAACTACGCATCTGATCAAAAAATATTATAGAACATAAAAAGTAGGAAACTTAATTCTCTACAAAACAGGTCTCTTAACATTTTGCCATAGCTCGCTTCGTTTCCGAGATATTTGCAGATTCAGCTCAAAGGAACGGGCATGACGGACATATTTCGAGATATTTCTTCTTCTTGTTGTTCTTCTTCGGCACAGCTAAGCTGGAAGTGGCATTTACAGCTCGCAATAGTGCAGATTTATCTCAAAGAAAGGGGCCACGGTGTTTCTGTATCTCTATGATGTTGGTGCGGCTTCGGAACTTTTAAATATCTCGATATATCTCGAAAACTACGCTTCTGATCAAAAAATATCATAGAACATAAATTGTAGGAAACATAATTCTCTACAAAAAAGGTCTCTTAACATTTTGCCATAGCTCGCTTCGTTTCCGAGATATTTGCAGATTTATCTCAAGGGAAGGGGCCTGACGGACATATTTCGAGATATTTCTTCTTCTTGTTGTTCTTCTTCTGCACAGCTAAGCTGGAAGTGGCATTTGCGGCTCGCACTAGTGCAGAGTTATCTCAAAGAAAGGGGCCACGGTGTTTCTGTATCTCTATTATGTTGGTGGGGCTTCGGAACTTTTAAATATCTTGATATATCTCGAGAACTACGCATCTGATCAAAAAATATTATAGAACATAAAAAGTAGGAAACTTAATTCTCTACAAAACAGGTCTCTTAACATTTTGCCATAGCTCGCTTCGTTTCCGAGATATTTGCAGATTCAGCTCAAAGGAACGGGCATGACGGACATATTTCGAGATATTTCTTCTTCTTGTTGTTCTTCTTCGGCACAGCTAAGCTGGAAGTGGCATTTACAGCTCGCAATAGTGCAGATTTATCTCAAAGAAAGGGGCCACGGTGTTTCTGTATCTCTATGATGTTGGTGCGGCTTCGGAACTTTTAAATATCTCGATATATCTCGAAAACTACGCTTCTGATCAAAAAATATCATAGAACATAAATTGTAGGAAACATAATTCTCTACAAAAAACGTCTCTTAACATTTTGCCATAGCTCGCTTCGTTTCCGAGATATTTGCAGATTTATCTCAAGGGAAGGGGCCTGACGGACATATTTCGAGATATTTCTTCTTCTTGTTGTTCTTCTTCTGCACAGCTAAGCTGGAAGTGGCATTTCCAGCTCGCAATAGTGCAGAGTTATCTCAAAGAAAGGGGCAACGGTGTTTCTGAATCTCTATTATGTTGGTGCGGCTTCGGAACTTTTAAATATCTCGATATATCTCGAAAACTACGCTTCTGATCAAAAAATATCATAGAACATAAATTGTAGGAAACATAATTCTCTACAAAAAAGGTCTCTTAACATTTTGCCATAGCTCGCTTCGTTTCCGAGATATTTGCAGATACATCTCAAGGGAAGGGGCCTGACGGACATATTTCGAGATATTTCTTCTTCTTGTTGTTCTCCTTCTGCACAGCTAAGCTGGAAGTGGCATTTGCAGCTCGGAATAGTGCAGAGTTATCTCAAAGAAAGGGGCCACGGTGTTTCTGTATCTCTATTATGTTGGTGCGGCTTCGGAACTTTTAAATATCTTGATATATCTCGGGAACTACGCATCTGATCAAAACATATCATAGAACATAAAAAGTAGGAAACTTAATTCTCTACAAAAAAGGTGTCTTAACATTTTGCCATAGCTCTCTTCGTTTCCGAGATATTTGCAGATTTATCTCAAGGGAAGCGGCCTGACGGACATATTTCGAGATATTTCTTCTTCTTGTTGTTCTTCTTCTGCACAGCTAAGCTGGAAGTGGCATTTGCGGCTCGCACTAGTGCAGAGTTATCTCAAAGAAAGGGGCCACGGTGTTTCTGTATCTCTATTATGTTGGTGGGGCTTCGGAACTTTTAAATATCTTGATATATCTCGAGAACTACGCATCTGATCAAAAAATATTATAGAACATAAAAAGTAGGAAACTTAATTCTCTACAAAACAGGTCTCTTAACATTTTGCCATAGCTCGCTTCGTTTCCGAGATATTTGCAGATTCAGCTCAAAGGAACGGGCATGACGGACATATTTCGAGATATTTCTTCTTCTTGTTGTTCTTCTTCGGCACAGCTAAGCTGGAAGTGGCATTTACAGCTCGCAATAGTGCAGATTTATCTGAAAGAAAGGGGCCACGGTGTTTCTGTATCTCTATGATGTTGGTGCGGCTTCGGAACTTTTAAATATCTCGATATATCTCGAAAACTACGCTTCTGATCAAA
This sequence comes from Osmia lignaria lignaria, assembly GCF_051020975.1. NCBI lineage: Eukaryota > Metazoa > Arthropoda > Insecta > Hymenoptera > Megachilidae > Osmia > Osmia lignaria. The sequence continues at coordinate 3,608,388 of NW_027478169.1, read as the reverse complement.
AAATATCATAGAACATAAATTGTAGGAAACATAATTCTCTACAAAAAACGTCTCTTAACATTTTGCCATAGCTCGCTTCGTTTCCGAGATATTTGCAGATTTATCTCAAGGGAAGGGGCCTGACGGACATACTTCGAGATATTGCTTCTTCTTGTTGTTCTTCTTCTGCAGAGCTATGCTGGAAGTGGCATTTGCAGCTCGCAATAGTGCAGAGTTATCTCAATGAAAGGGGCCACGGTGTTTCTGTATCTCTATTATGTTGGTGCAGCTTCGGAACTTTTAAGTATCTTGATATATCTCGAGAACTACGCATCTGATCAAAAAATACCATGGCCCATAAAAAGTAGGAAACATAATTCTCTACAAAAAAGGTCTCTTAACATTTTGCCATAGCTCGCTTCGTTTCCGAGATATTTGCAGATACATCTCAAGGGAAGGGGCCTGACGGACATATTTCGAGATATTTCTTCTTCCTGTTGTTCTTCCTCTGCACAGCTAAGCTGGAAGTGGCATTTGCAGCTCGCAATAGTGCAGAGTTATCTCAAAGAATGGGGCCACGGTGTTTCTGTATCTCTATTATGTTGGTGCGGCTTCGGAACTTTCAAATATCTTGATATATCTCGAGAACTACGCTTCTGATCAAAAAATATCATAGAACATAAATTGTAGGAAACATAATTCTCTACAAAAAAGGTCTCTTAAGATTTTGCCATAGCTCGTTTCGTTTCCGAGATATTTGCAGATATATCTCAAGGGAAGGCGCCTGACGGACATATTTCGAGATATTTCTTCTTCTTGTTGGTCTTCTTCTGCACAGCTAAGCTGGAAGTGGCATTTGCAGCTCGCAATAGTGCAGAGTTATCTCAAAGAATGGGGCCACGGTGTTTCTGTATCTCTATTATGTTGGTGCGGCTTCGGAACTTTTAAATATCTTGATATATCTCGAGAACTACGCTTCTGATCAAAAAATATCATAGAACATAAATTGTAGGAAACATAATTCTCTACAAAAAAGGTCTCTTAAGATTTTGCCATAGCTCGTTTCGTTTCCGAGATATTTGCAGATATATCTCAAGGGAAGGGGCCTAACGGACATATTTCGAGCTATTTCTTCTTCTTGTTGTTCTTCTTCTGCACAGCTAAACTGGAAGTGACATTTCCAGCTCGCAATAGCGCAGAGTTATCTCAAAGAAAGGGGCCACGGTGTTTCTGTATCTCTATTATGTTGGTGCGGCTTCGGAACTTTTAAATATCTTGATATATCTCGAGAACTACGCATCTGATCAAAAAATATCATAGAACATAAAAAGTAGGTAACTTAATTCTCTACAAAAAAGGTCTCTTAACATTTTGCCATAGCTCGCTTCGTTTCCGAGATATGTGCAGATTTATCTCAAGGGAAGGGGCCTGACGGACATATTTCGAGATATTTCTTCTTCTTGTTGTTCTTCTTCTGCACAGCTAAGCTGGAAGTGGCATTTCCAGCTCGCAATAGTGCAGAGTTATCTGAAAGAAAGGGGCCACGGTGTTTCTGTATCTCTATTATGTTTGTGCGGCTTCGGAACTTTTAAATATCTTGATATATCTCGAGAACTACGCATCTGATCAAAAAATATCATAGAACATAAAAAGTAGGTAACTTAATTCTCTACAAAATAGGTCTCTTAACATTTTGCCATAGCTCGCTTCGTTTCCGAGATATGTGCAGATTTATCTCAAGGGAAGGGGCCTGACGGACATATTTCGAGATATTTCTTCTTCTTGTTGTTCTTCGTCTGCACAGCTAAGCTGGAAGTGGCATTTGCAGCTCGCAATAGTGCAGAGTTACCTCAAAGAAAGGGGCCACGGTGTTTCTGTATCTCTATTATGTTGGTGCGGCTTCGGAGCTTTTAAATATCTCGATATATCTCGAAAACTACGCTTCTGATCAAAAAATATCATACAACATAAATTGTAGGAAACATAATTCTCTACAAAAAAGGTCTCTTAACGTTTTGCCATAGCTCGCTTCGTTTCCGAGATATTTGCAGATTTATCTCAAGGGAAGGGTCCTGACGGACATATTTCGAGATATTTCTTCTTCTTGTTGTTCTTCTTCTGCACAGCTAAGCTGGAAGTGGCATTTGCAGCTCGCAATAGTGCAGAGTTATCTCAAAGAAAGGGGCCACGGTGTTTCTGTATATCTATTATGTTGGTGCGGCTTCGGAACTTTTAAATATCTTGATATATCTCGAGAACTACGCATCTGATCAAAAAATATCATGGAACACAAAAAGTAGAAACCCTAATTCTCTACAAAAAAGGTCTCTTAACATTTTGCCATAGCTCGCTTCGTTTCCGAGATATTTGCAGATCTATCTCAAGAGAAGGGGCCTGACGGACATATTTCGAAATATTTCTTATTCTTGTTGTTCTTCTTCTGCACAGCTAAGCTGGAAGTGGCATTTGCAGCTCGCAATAGTGCAGAGTTATCTCAAAGAAAGGGGCCACGGTGTTTCTGAATCTCTATTATGTTGGTGCGGCTTCGGAACTTTTAAATATCTTGATATATCTCGAGAACTACGCATCTGATCAAAAAATATCATACAACATAAAAAGTAGGAAACTTAATTCTCTACAAAAAAGGTCTCTTCACATTTTGCCATAGCTCGCTTCGTTTCCGAGATATTTGCAGATTTATCTCAAGGGAAGGGGCCTGACGGACATATTTCGAGATATTTCTTCTTCTTGTTGTTCTTCTTCTGCACAGCTAAGCTGGAAGTGGCACTTGCAGCTCGCAATAGTGCAGAGTTATCTCAAAGAAAGGGGCCACGGTGTTTCTGTATCTCTATTATGTTGGTGCGGCTTCGGAACTTTTAAATATCTTGATATATCTCGAGAACTACGCATCTGATCAAAAAATATTATAGAACATAAAAAGTAGCAAACTTAATTCTCTACAAAAAAGGTCTCTTAACATTTTGCCATAGCTCGCTTCGTTTCCGAGATATATGCAGATTTATCTCAAGGGAAGGGGCCTAACGGACATATTTCGAGATATTTCTTCTTCTTGTTGTTCTTCTTCTGCACAGCGAAGCTGGAAGTGGCATTTGCAGCTCGCAATAGTGCAGAGTTATCTCAAAGAAAGGGGCCACAGTGTTTCTGTATCTCTATTATGTTGGTGCGGCTTCGGAACTTTTAAATATCTTGATATATCTCGAGAACTACGCTTCTGATCAAAAAATATCATAGAACATAAATTGTAGGAAACATAATTCTCTACAAAAAAGGTCTCTTAAGATTTTGCCATAGCTCGTTTCGTTTCCGAAATATTTGCAGATATATCTCAAGGGAAGGGGCCTGACGGACATATTTCGAGATATTTCTTCTTCTTGTTGTTCTTCTTCTGCACAGCTAAACTGGAAGTGGCATTTCCAGCTCGCAATAGTGCAGAGTTATCTCAAAGAAAGGGGCCACGGTGTTTCTGTATCTCTATTATGTTGGTGCGGCTTCGGAACTTTTAAATATCTTGATATATCTCGAGAACTACGCATCTGATCAAAAAATATCATGGAACACAAAAAGTAGAAACCCTAATTCTCCACAAAAAAGGTCTCTTAACATTTTGCCATAGCTCGCTTCGTTTCCGAGATATTTGCAGATCTATCTCAAGGGATGGGGCCTGACGGACATATTTCGAAATATTTCTTATTCTTGTTGTTCTTCTTCTGCACAGCTAAGCTGGAAGTGGCATTTGCAGCTGGCAATAGTGCAGAGTTATCTCAAAGAAAGGGGCCACGGTGTTTCTGAATCTCTATTATGTTGGTGCGGCTTCGGAACTTTTAAATATCTTGATATATCTCGAGAACTACGCATCTGATCAAAAAATATCATACAACATAAAAAGTAGGAAACTTAATTCTCTACAAAAAAGGTCTCTTAACATTTTGCCATAGCTCGCTTCGTTTCCGAGATATTTGCAGATTTATCTCAAGGGAAGGGGCCTGACGGACATATTTCGAGATATTTCTTCTTCTTGTTGTTCTTCTTCTGCACAGCTAAGCTGGAAGTGGCACTTGCAGCTCGCAATAGTGCAGAGTTATCTCAAAGAAAGGGGCCACGGTGTTTCTGTATCTCTATTATGTTGGTGCGGCTTCGGAACTTTTAAATATCTTGATATATCTCGAGAACTACGTATCTGATCAAAAAATATCATAGAACATAAAAAGTAGCAAACTTAATTCTCTACAAAAAAGGTCTCTTAACATTTTGCCATAGCTCGCTTCGTTTCCGAGATATATGCAGATTTATCTCAAGGGAAGGGGCCTAACGGACATATTTCGAGATATTTCTTCTTCTTGTTGTTCTTCTTCCGCACAGCGAAGCTGGAAGTGGCATTTGCAGCTCGCAATAGTGCAGAGTTATCTCAAAGAAAGGGGCCACGGTGTTTCTGTATCTCTATTATGTTGGTGCGGCTTCGGAACTTTTAAATATCTTGATATATCTCGAGAACTACGCATCTGATCAAAAAATATCATGGAACACAAAAAGTAGAAACCCTAATTCTCTACAAAAAAGGTCTCTTAACATTTTGCCATAGCTCGCTTCGTTTCCGAGATATTTGCAGATCTATCTCAAGGGAAGGGGCCTGACGGACATATTTCGAAATATTTCTTATTCTTGTTGTTCTTCTTCTGCACAGCTAAGCTGGAAGTGGCATTTGCAGCTCGCAATAGTGCAGAGTTATCTCAAAGAAAGGGGCCACGGTGTTTCTGAATCTCTATTATGTTGGTGCGGCTTCGGAACTTTTAAATATCTTGATATATCTCGAGAACTACGCATCTGATCAAAAAATATCATACAACATAAAAAGTAGGAAACTTAATTCTCTACAAAAAAGGTCTCTTAACATTTTGCCATAGCTCGCTTCGTTTCCGAGATATTTGCAGATTTATCTCAAGGGAAGGGGCCTGACGGACATATTTCGAGATATTTCTTCTTCTTGTTGTTCTTCTTCTGCACAGCTAAGCTGGAAGTGGCACTTGCAGCTCGCAATAGTGCAGAGTTATCTCAAAGAAAGGGGCCACGGTGTTTCTGTATCTCTATTATGTTGGTGCGGCTTCGGAACTTTTAAATATCTTGATATATCTCGAGAACTACGCATCTGATCAAAAAATATCATAGAACATAAAAAGTAGCAAACTTAATTCTCTACAAAAAAGGTCTCTTAACATTTTGCCATAGCCCGCTTCGTTTCCGAGATATATGCAGATTTATCTCAAGGGAAGGGGCCTAACGGACATATTTCGAGATATTTCTTCTTCTTGTTGTTCTTCTTCTGCACAGCGAAGCTGGAAGTGGCATTTGCAGCTCGCAATAGTGCAGAGTTATCTCAAAGAAAGGGGCCACGGTGTTTCTGTATCTCTATTATGTTGGTGCGGCTTCGGAACTTTTAAATATCTTGATATATCTCGAGATCTACGCATCTGATCAAAAAATATCATAGAACATAAATAGTAGGAAACTTAATTCTCTACAAAAAAGGTCTCTCAACATTTTGCCATAGCTCGCTTCGTTTCCGAGATATTTGCAGATTTATCTCAAGGGAAGGGGCCTAACGGACATATTTCGAGATATTTCTTCTTCTTGTTGTTCTTCTTCTGCACAGCTAAGCTGGAAGTGGCATTTGCGGCTCGCACTAGTGCACAGTTATCTCAAAGAAAGGGGCCACGGTGTTTCTGTATCTCTATTATGTTGGTGCGTCTTCGGAACTTTTAAATATCTTGATATATCTCGAGAACTACGCATCTGATCAAAAAATATCATAGAACATAAAAAGTAGCAAACTTAATTCTCCACAAAAAAGGTCTCTTAACATTTTGCCATAGCTCGCTTCGTTTCCGAGATATTTGCAGATTTATCTCAAGGGAAGGGGCCTGACGGACATGTTTCGAGATATTTCTTCTTCTTGTTGTTCTTCTTCTGCACAGCTAAACTGGAAGTGGCATTTCCAGCTCGCAATAGTGCAGAGTTATCTCAAAGAAAGGGGCCACGGTGTTTCTGTATCTCTATTATGTTGGTGCGGCTTCGGAACTTTTAAATATCTTGATATATCTCGAGAACTACGCATCTGATCAAAAAATATCATAGAACATAAAAAGTAGGAAACTTAATTCTCTACAAAAAAGGTCTCTTAACACTTTGCCATAGCTCGCTTCGTTTCCGAGATATTTGCAGATTTATCTCAAGGGAAGGGGCCTGACGGACATATTTCGAGATATTTCTTCTTCTTGTTGTTCTTCTTCTGCACAGCGAAGCTGGAAGTGGCATTTGCAGCTCGCAATAGTGCAGAATTATCTCAAAGAAAGGGGCCACGGTGTTTCTGTATCTCTATTATGTTGGTGCAGCTTCGGAACTTTTAAATATCTTGATATATCTCGAGAACTACGCATCTGATCAAAAGATATCATAGAACATAAATAGTAGGAAACTTAATTCTTTACAAAAAAGGTCTCTCAACATTTTGCCATAGCTCGCTTCGTTTCCGAGATATTTGCACATTTATCTCAAGGGAAGGGGCCTAACGACATATTTCGAGATATTTCTTCTTCTTGTTGTTCTTCTTCTGCACAGCTAAGCTGGAAGTGGCACTTGCGGCTCGCACTAGTGCAGAGTTATCTCAACGAAAGGGGCCACGGTGTTTCTGTATCTCTATTATGTTGGTGCGGCTTCGGAACTTTTAAATATCTTGATATATCTCGAGAACTACGCATCTGATCAAAAAATATCATACAACATAAAAAGTAGGAAACTTAATTCTCTACAAAAAAGGTCTCTTAACATTTTGCCATAGCTCTCTTCGTTTCCGAGATATTTGCAGATTTATCTCAAGGGAAGGGGCCTGACGGACATATTTCGAGATATTTCTTCTTCTTGTTGTTCTTCTTCTGCACAGCTAAGCTGGAAGTGGCACTTGCAGCTCGCAATAGTGCAGAGTTATCTCAAAGAAAGGGGCCACGGTGTTTCTGTATCTCTATTATGTTGGTGCGGCTTCGGAACTTTTAAATATCTCGATATATCTCGAGAACTACGCATCTGAGCAAAAAATATCATAGAACATAAAAAGTAGGAAACTTAATTCTCTACAAATAAGGTCTCTTAACATTTTGCCATAGCTCGCTTCGTTTCCGAGATATTTGCAGATTTATCTCAAGGGATGGGGCCTGACGGACATATTTCGAGATATTTCTTCTTCTTGTTGTTCTTCTTCTGCACAGCTAAGCTGGAAGTGGCATTTGCAGCTCGCAATAGTGCAGAGTTATCTCAAAGAAAGGGGCCACGGTGTTTCTGTATCTCTATTATGTTGGTGCGGCTTCGGAACTTTGAAATATCTCGATATATCTCGAAAACTACGCTTCTGATCAAAAAATATCATAGAAGGTAAATTGTAGGAAACATAATTCTCTACAAAAAAGGTCTCTTAACATTTTGCCATAGCTCGCTTCGTTTCCGAGATATTTGCAGATCTATCTCAAGGGAAGGGGCCTGACGGACATATTTCGAAATATTTCTTATTCTTGTGGTTCTTCTTCTGCACAGCTAAGCTGGACGTGGCACTTGCAGCTCGCAATAGTGCAGAGTTATCTCAAAGAAAGGGGCCACGGTGTTTCTGAATCTCTATTACGTTGGTGCGGCTTCGGAACTTTTAAATATCTTGATATATCTCGAGAACTACGCATCTGATCAAAAAATATCATACAACATAAAAAGTAGGAAACTTAATTCTCTACAAAAAAGGTCTCTTAACATTTTGCCATAGCTCGCTTCGTTTCCGAGATATTTGCAGATTTATCTCAAGGGAAGGGGCCTGACGGACATATTTCGAGATATTTCTTCTTCTTGTTGTTCTTCTTCTGCACAGCTAAGCTGGAAGTGGCACTTGCAGCTCGCAATAGTGCAGAGTTATCTCAAAGAAAGGGGCCACGGTGTTTCTGTATCTCTATTATGTTGGTGCGGCTTCGGAACTTTGAAATATCTCGATATATCTCGAAAACTACGCTTCTGATCAAAAAATATCATAGAAGGTAAATTGTAGGAAACATAATTCTCTACAAAAAAGGTCTCTTAACATTTTGCCATAGCTCGCTTCGTTTCCGAGATATTTGCAGATCTATCTCAAGGGAAGGGGCCTGACGGACATATTTCGAAATATTTCTTATTCTTGTGGTTCTTCTTCTGCACAGCTAAGCTGGAAGTGGCACTTGCAGCTCGCAATAGTGCAGAGTTATCTCAAAGAAAGGGGCCACGGTGTTTCTGAATCTCTATTACGTTGGTGCGGCTTCGGAACTTTTAAATATCTTGATATATCTCGAGAACTACGCATCTGATCAAAAAATATCATACAACATAAAAAGTAGGAAACTTAATTCTCTACAAAAAAGGTCTCTTAACATTTTGCCATAGCTCGCTTCGTTTCCGAGATATTTGCAGATTTATCTCAAGGGAAGGGGCCTGACGGACATATTTCGAGATATTTCTTCTTCTTGTTGTTCTTCTTCTGCACAGCTAAGCTGGAAGTGGCACTTGCAGCTCGCAATAGTGCAGAGTTATCTCAAAGAAAGGGGCCACGGTGTTTCTGTATCTCTATTATGTTGGTGCGGCTTCGGAACTTTTAAATATCTTGATATATCTCGAGAACTACGCATCTGATAAAAAAATATCATACTACATAAAAAGTAGGAAACTTAATTCTCTACAAGAAAGGTCTCTAAACATTTTGCCATAGCTCGCTTCGTTTCCGAGATATTTGCAGATTTATCTCAAGGGAAGGGGCCTGACGGACATATTTCTAGATATTTCTTCTTCTTGTTGTTCTTCTTCTGCACAGCTAAGCTGGAAGTGAGATTTGCAGCTCGCAATAGTGCAGAGTTATCTCAAAGAGAGGGGCCACGGTGTTTCTGTATCTCTGTTATGTTGGTGCGGCTTCGGAACTTTTAAATATCTTGATATATCTCGAGAACTACGCATCTGAGCAAAAAATATCATAGAACATAAAAAGTAGGAAACTTAATTCTCTACAAATAAGGTCTCTTAACATTTTGCCATAGCTCGCTTCGTTTCCGAGATATTTGCAGATTTATCTCAAGGGATGGGGCCTGACGGACATATTTCGAGATATTTCTTCTTCTTGTTGTTCTTCTTCTGCACAGCTAAGCTGGAAGTGGCATTTGCAGCTCGCAATAGTGCAGAGTTATCTCAAAGAAAGGGGCCACGGTGTTTCTGTATCTCTATTATGTTGGTGCGGCTTCGGAACTTTGAAATATCTCGATATATCTCGAAAACTACGCTTCTGATCAAAAAATATCATAGAAGGTAAATTGTAGGAAACATAATTCTCTACAAAAAAGGTCTCTTAACATTTTGCCATAGCTCGCTTCGTTTCCGAGATATTTGCAGATCTATCTCAAGGGAAGGGGCCTGACGGACATATTTCGAAATATTTCTTATTCTTGTGGTTCTTCTTTTGCACAGCTAAGCTGGAAGTGGCACTTGCAGCTCGCAATAGTGCAGAGTTATCTCAAAGAAAGGGGCCACGGTGTTTCTGAATCTCTATTATGTTGGTGCGGCTTCGGAACTTTTAAATATCTTGATATATCTCGAGAACTACGCATCTGATCAAAAAATATCATACAACATAAAAAGTAGGAAACTTAATTCTCTACAAAAAAGGTCTCTTAACATTTTGCCATAGCTCGCTTCGTTTCCGAGATATTTGCAGATTTATCTCAAGGGAAGGGGCCTGACGGACATATTTCGAGATATTTCTTCTTCTTGTTGTTCTTCTTCTGCACAGCTAAGCTGGAAGTGGCATTTGCAGCTCGCAATAGTGCAGAGTTATCTCAAAGAAAGGGGCCACGGTGTTTCTGTATCTCTATTATGTTGGTGCGGCTTCGGAACTTTGAAATATCTCGATATATCTCGAAAACTACGCTTCTGATCAAAAAATATCATAGAAGGTAAATTGTAGGAAACATAATTCTCTACAAAAAAGGTCTCTTAACATTTTGCCATAGCTCGCTTCGTTTCCGAGATATTTGCAGATCTATCTCAAGGGAAGGGGCCTGACGGACATATTTCGAAATATTTCTTATTCTTGTGGTTCTTCTTCTGCACAGCTAAGCTGGAAGTGGCACTTGCAGCTCGCAATAGTGCAGAGTTATCTCAAAGAAAGGGGCCACGGTGTTTCTGAATCTCTATTATGTTGGTGCGGCTTCGGAACTTTTAAATATCTTGATATATCTCGAGAACTACGCATCTGATCAAAAAATATCATACAACATAAAAAGTAGGAAACTTAATTCTCTACAAAAAAGGTCTCTTAACATTTTGCCATAGCTCGCTTCGTTTCCGAGATATTTGCAGATTTATCTCAAGGGAAGGGGCCTGACGGACATATTTCGAGATATTTCTTCTTCTTGTTGTTCTTCTTCTGCACAGCTAAGCTGGAAGTGGCACTTGCAGCTCGCAATAGTGCAGAGTTATCTCAAAGAAAGGGGCCACGGTGTTTCTGTATCTCTATTATGTTGGTGCGGCTTCGGAACTTTTAAATATCTCGATATATCTCGAAAACTACGCTTCTGATCAAAAAATATCATAGAAGGTAAATTGTAGGAAACATAATTCTCTACAAAAAAGGTCTCTTAACATTTTGCCATAGCTCGCTTCGTTTCCGAGATATTTGCAGATCTATCTCAAGGGAAGGGGCCTGACGGACATATTTCGAAATATTTCTTATTCTTGTTGTTCTTCTTCTGCACAGCTAAGCTGGAAGCGGCATTTGCAACTCGCAATAGTGCAGAGTTATCTCAAAGAAAGGGGCCACGGTGTTTCTGAATCTCTATTATGTTGGTGCGGCTTCGGAACTTTTAAATATCTTGATATATCTCGAGAACTACGCATCTGATCAAAAAATATCATACAACATAAAAAGTAGGAAACTTAATTCTCTACAAAAAAGGTCTCTTAACATTTTGCCATAGCTCGCTTCGTTTCCGAGATATTTGCAGATTTATCTCAAGGGAAGGGGCCTGACGGACATATTTCGAGATATTTCTTCTTCTTGTTGTTCTTCTTCTGCACAGCTAAGCTGGAAGTGGCATTTGCGGCTCGCAATAGTGCAGAGTTATCTCAAAGAGAGGGGCCACGGTGTTTCTGTATCTCTATTATGTTGGTGCGGCTTCGGAACTTTTAAATATCTTGATATATCTCGGGAACTACGCATCTGATAAAAAAATATCATACTACATAAAAAGTAGGAAACTTAATTCTCTACAAGAAAGGTCTCTAAACATTTTGCCATAGCTCGCTTCGTTTCCGAGATATTTGCAGATTTATCTCAAGGGAAGGGGCCTGACGGACATATTTCTAGATATTTCTTCTTCTTGTTGTTCTTCTTCTGCACAGCTAAGCTGGAAGTGAGATTTGCAGCTCGCAATAGTGCAGAGTTATCTCAAAGAGAGGGGCCACGGTGTTTCTGTATCTCTATTATGTTGGTGCGGCTTCGGAACTTTTAAATATCTTGATATATCTCGAGAACTACGCATCTGATCAAAAAATACCATACAACATAAAAAGTAGGAAACTTAATTCTCTACAAAAAAGGTCTCTTAACATTTTGCCATAGCTCTCTTCGTTTCCGAGATATTTGCAGATTTATCTCAAGGGAAGGGGCCTGACGGACATATTTCGAGATATTTCTTCTTCTTGTTGTTCTTCTTCTGCACAGCTAAGCTGGAAGTGGCATTTGCGGCTCGCAATAGTGCAGAGTTATCTCAAAGAGAGGGGCCACGGTGTTTCTGTATCTCTATTATGTTGGTGCGGCTTCGGAACTTTTAAATATCTTGATATATCTCGAGAACTACGCATCTGATAAAAAAATATCATACTACATAAAAAGTAGGAAACTTAATTCTCTACAAGAAAGGTCTCTAAACATTTTGCCATAGCTCGCTTCGTTTCCGAGATATTTGCAGATTTATCTCAAGGGAAGGGGCCTGACGGACATATTTCCAGATATTTCTTCTTCTTGTTGTTCTTCTTCTGCACAGCTAAGCTGGAAGTGAGATTTGCAGCTCGCAATAGTGCAGAGTTATCTCAAAGAGAGGGGCCACGGTGTTTCTGTATCTCTATTATGTTGGTGCGGCTTCGGAACTTTTAAATATCTTGATATATCTCGAGAACTACGCATCTGATCAAAAAATACCATACAACATAAAAAGTAGGAAACTTAATTCTCTACAAAAAAGGTCTCTTAACATTTTGCCATAGCTCTCTTCGTTTCCGAGATATTTGCAGATTTATCTCAAGGGAAGGGGCCTGACGGACATATTTCGAGATATTTCTTCTTCTTGTTGTTCTTCTTCTGCACAGCTAAGCTGGAAGTGGCATTTGCAGCTCGCAATAGTGCAGAGTTATCTCAAAGAAAGGGGCCACGGTGTTTCTGTATCTCTATTATGTTGGTGCGGCTTCGGAACTTTTAAATATCTTGATATATCTCGAGAACTACGCATCTGATCAAATAATATCATAGAACATAAAAAGTAGGAAACTTAATTCTCTACAAAAAAGGTCTCTTAACATTTTGCCATAGCTCGCTTCGTTTCCGAGATATTTGCAGATTTATCTCAAGGGAAGGGGCCTAACGGACATATTTCGAGATATTTCTTCTTCTTGTTGTTCTTCTTCTGCACAGCTAAACTGGAAGTGGCATTTCCAGCTCGCAATAGTGCAGAGTTATCTCAAAGAAAGGGGCCACGGTGTTTCTGTATCTCTATTATGTTGGTGCGGCTTCGGAACTTTTAAATATCTTGATATATCTCGAGAACTACGCATCTGATCAAAAAATATCATAGAACGTAAAAAGTAGGAAACTTAATTCTCTACAAAAAAGGTCTCTTAACATTTTGCCATAGCTCGCTTGGTTTCCGAGATATTTGCAGATTTATCTCAAGGGAAGGGGGCTGACGGACATATTTCGAGATATTTCTTCTTCTTGTTGTTCTTCTTCTGCACAGCTAAGCTCGAAGTGGCATTTGCAGCTCGCAATAGTGCAGAGTTATCTCAAAGAAAGGGGCCACGGTGTTTCTGTATCACTATTATGTTGGTGCGGCTTCGGAACTTTTAAATATCTTGATATATCTCGAGAACTACGCATCTGATCAAAAAATATCATAGAACATAAAAAGTAGGAAACTTAATTCTCTACAAATAAGGTCTCTGAACATTTTGCCATAGCTCGGTTCGTTTCCGAGATATTTGCAGATTTATCTCAAGGGAAGGGGCCTGACGGACATATTTCGAGATATTTCTTCTTCTTGTTGTTCTTCTTCTGCACAGCTAAGCTGGAAGTGGCATTTGCAGCTCGCAATAGTGCAGAGTTATCTCAAAGAAAGTGGCCACGGTGTTTCTGTATCCCTATTATGTTGGTGCGGCTTCGGAACTTTTGAATACCTTAATATATCTCGAGAACTACGCATCTGATCAGAAAATATCATAGAACATAAATAGTAGGAAACTTAATTCTCTACAAAAAAGGTGTCTTAACGTTTTGCCATAGCTCGCATCGTATGCGAGATATTTGCAGATTTAGCTCAAGGGGAGGGGCCTGACGCACATATTCCGAGATATTTCTTGTTCTTGTTGTGCTTCTTCTGCACAGCTAAGCTGGAACTGGCATTTGCTGCTCGCAATAGTGCAGAGTTATCTCACAGAAAGTGGCCACGGTGTTTCTGTATCTCTATTATGTTGGTGCGGCTTCGGAACTTTTACATATCTTGATATATATCGAGAACTACGCATCTGATCAAAAAATATCATAGAACATAAAAAGTAGGAAACTTAATTCTCTACAAAAAAGGTCTCTTAACATTTTGCCATAGCTCGCTTCGTTTCCGAGATATTTGCAGATTTATCTCAAGGGAAGGGGCCTAACGGACATATTTCGAGATATTTCTTCTTCATATTTCTGTTGTTCTTCTTCTGCACAGCTAAACTGGAAGTGGCATTTCCAGCTCGCAATAGTGCAGAGTTATCTCAAAGAAAGGGGCCACGGTGTTTCTGTATCTCTATTATGTTGGTGCGGCTTCGGAACTTTTAAATATCTTGATATATCTCGAGAACTACGCATCTGATCAAAAAATATCATAGAACGTAAAAAGTAGGAAACTTAATTCTCTACAAAAAAGGTCTCTTAACATTTTGCCATAGCTCGCTTGGTTTCCGAGATATTTGCAGATATATCTCAAGGGAAGGGGGCTGACGGACATATTTCGAGATATTTCTTCTTCTTGTTGTTCTTCTTCTGCACAGCTAAGCTCGAAGTGGCATTTGCAGCTCGCAATAGTGCAGAGTTATCTCAAAGAAAGGGGCCACGGTGTTTCTGTATCTCTATTATGTTGGTGCGGCTTCGGAACTTTTAAATATCTTGATATATCTCGAGAACTACGCATCTGATCAAAAAATATCATAGAACATAAAAAGTAGGAAACTTAATTCTCTACAAATAAGGTCTCTGAACATTTTGCCATAGCTCGGTTCGTTTCCGAGATATTTGCAGATTTATCTCAAGGGAGGGGGCCTGACGGACATATTTCGAGATATTTCTTCTTCTTGTTGTTCTTCTTCTGCACAGCTAAGCTGGAAGTGGCATTTGCAGCGCGCAATAGTGCAGAGTTATCTCAAAGAAAGGAGCCACGGTGTTTCTGTATCTCTATTATGTTACTGCGGCTTCGGAACTTTTAAATATCTCGATATATCTCGAAAACTACGCTTCTGATCAAAAAATATCATAGAAGGTAAATTGTAGGAAACATAATTCTCTAGAAAAAAGGTCTCTTAACATTTTCCCATAGCTCGCTTCGTTTCCGAGATATTTGCAGATTTATCTCAAGGGAAGGGGCCTAACGGACATATTTCGAGATATTTCTTCTTCTTGTTGTTCTTCTTCTGCACAGCTAAACTGGAAGTGGCATTTCCAGCTCGCAATAGTGCAGAGTTATCTCAAAGAAAGGGGCCACGGTGTTTCTGTATCTCTATTATGTTGGTGCGGCTTCGGAACTTTTAAATATCTTGATATATCTCGAGAACTACGCATCTGATCAAAAAATATCATAGAACGTAAAAAGTAGGAAACTTAATTCTCTACAAAAAAGGTCTCTTAAGATTTTGCCATAGCTCGCTTGGTTTCCGAGATATTTGCAGATATATCTCAAGGGAAGGGGGCTGACGGACATATTTCGAGATATTTCTTCTTCTTGTTGTTCTTCTTCTGCACAGCTAAGCTCGAAGTGGCATTTGCAGCTCGCAATAGTGCAGAGTTATCTCAAAGAAAGGGGCCACGGTGTTTCTGTATCTCTATTATGTTGGTGCGGCTTCGGAACTTTTAAATATCTTGATATATCTCGAGAACTACGCATCTGATCAAAAAATATCATAGAACATAAAAAGTAGGAAACTTAATTCTCTACAAATAAGGTCTCTGAACATTTTGCCATAGCTCGGTTCGTTTCCGAGATATTTGCAGATTTATCTCAAGGGAAGGGGCCTGACGGACATATTTCGAGATATTTCTTCTTCTTGTTGTTCTTCTTCTGCACAGCTAAGCTGGAAGTGGCATTTGCAGCGCGCAATAGTGCAGAGTTATCTCAAAGAAAGGAGCCACGGTGTTTCTGTATCTCTATTATGTTACTGCGGCTTCGGAACTTTTAAATATCTCGATATATCTCGAAAACTACGCTTCTGATCAAAAAATATCATAGAAGGTAAATTGTAGGAAACATAATTCTCTAGAAAAAAGGTCTCTTAACATTTTGCCATAGCTCGCTTCGTTTCCGAGATATTTGCAGATTTATCTCAAGGGAAGGGGTCTGACGGACATATTTCGAGATATTTCTTCTTCTTGTTGTTCTTCTTCTGCACAGCTAAGCTGGAAGTGGCATTTGCAGCTCGCAATAGTGCAGAGTTATCTCAAAGAAAGGGGCCACCGTGTTTCTGTATCTCTATTATGTTGGTGCGGCTTCGGAATTTTTAAATATCTCGATATATCTCGAAAACTACGCTTCTGATCAAAAAATATCATAGAACATGAATTGTAGGAAACATAATTCTCTACAAAAAAGGTCTCTTAACATTTTGCCATAGCTCGCTTCGTTTCCGAGATATTTGCAGATTTATCTCAAGGGAAGGGGCCTGACGGACATATTTCGAGATATTTCTTCTTCTTGTTGTTCTTCTTCTGCACAGCTAAGCTGGAAGTGGCATTTGCAGCTCGCAATAGTGCAGAGTTATCTCAAAGAAAGGGGCCACGGTGTTTCTGTATCTCTATTATGTTGGTGCGGCTTCGGAACTTTTAAATATCTTGATATATCTCGAGAACTACGCATCTGATCAAAAAATATCATAGAACATAAAAAGTAGGAAACTTAATTCTCTACAAAAAAGGTCTCTTAACATTTTGCCATAGCTCGGTTCGTTTCCGAGATATTTGCAGATTTATCTCAAGGGAAGGGGCCTGACGGACATATTTCGAGATACTTCTTCTTCTTGTTGTTCTTCTTCTGCACAGCTAAGCTGGAAGTGGCATTTGCAGCTGGCAATAGTGCAGAGTTATCTCAAAGAAAGGGGCCACGGTGTTTCTGTATCCCTATTATGTTGGTGCGGCTTCGGAACTTTTGAATACCTTAATATATCTCGAGAACTACGCATCTGATCAGAAAATATCATAGAACATAAATAGTAGGAAACTTAATTCTCTACAAAAAAGGTGTCTTAACGTTTTGCCATAGCTCGCATCGTATGCGAGATATTTGCAGATTTAGCTCAAGGGGAGGGGCCTGACGGACATATTCCGAGATATTTCTTGTTCTTGTTGTGCTTCTTCTGCACAGCTAAGCTGGAACTGGCATTTGCTGCTCGCAATAGTGCAGAGTTATCTCACAGAAAGTGGCCACGGTGTTTCTGTATCTCTATTATGTTGGTGCGGCTTCGGAACTTTTACATATCTTGATATATATCGAGAACTACGCATCTGATCAAAAAATATCATAGAACATAAAAAGTAGGAAACTTAATTCTCTACAAAAAAGGTCTCTTAACATTTTCCCATAGCTGGCATCGTTTCCGAGATATTTGCAGATTAATCTCAAGGGAAGGGGCCTGACGAACATATTCCGAGATATTTCTTCTTCTTGTTGTTCCTCTTCTGCACAGCTAAGCTGGAAGTGGCATTTGCAGCTCGCAAAAGTGCAGAGTTATCTCAAAGAAAGAGGCCACGGTGTTTCTGTACCTCTATTATGTTGGTGCAGCTTCGGAACTTTTAAATATCTTGATATATCTCGAGAAATACGCATCTGATCAAAAAATATCATACAACATAAAAAGTAGGAAACCTAATTTTCTACAAAAGAGGTCTCTTAACATTTTGCCGTAGCTCGCTTCGTTTCCGAGATATTTGCACATTTATCTCAAGGGAAGGGGCCTGACGGACATATTTCGAGATATTTCTTCTTCTTGTTGTTCGTCTTCTGCACAGCTAAGCTGGAAGTGGCATTTGCAGCTCGCAATAGTGCAGAGTTATCTCAAAGAAAGGGGCCACGGTGTTTCTGTATCCCTATTATGTTGGTGCGGCTTCGGAACTTTTGAATACCTTAATATATCTCGAGAACTACGCATCTGATCAGAAAATATCATAGAACATAAATAGTAGGAAACTTAATTCTCTACAAAAAAGGTGTCTTAACGTTTTGCCATAGCTCGCATCGTATGCGAGATATTTGCAGATTTAGCTCAAGGGGAGGGGCCTGACGGACATATTCCGAGATATTTCTTGTTCTTGTTGTGCTTCTTCTGCACAGCTAAGCTGGAACTGGCATTTGCTGCTCGCAATAGTGCAGAGTTATCTCACAGAAAGTGGCCACGGTGTTTCTGTATCTCTATTATGTTGGTGCGGCTTCGGAACTTTTACATATCTTGATATATATCGAGAACTACGCATCTGATCAAAAAATATCATAGAACATAAAAAGTAGGAAACTTAATTCTCTACAAAAAAGGTCTCTTAACATTTTCCCATAGCTGGCATCGTTTCCGAGATATTTGCAGATTTATCTCAAGGGAAGGGGCCTGACGAACATATTCCGAGATATTTCTTCTTCTTGTTGTTCCTCTTCTGCACAGCTAAGCTGGAAGTGGCATTTGCAGCTCGCAAAAGTGCAGAGTTATCTCAAAGAAAGAGGCCACGGTGTTTCTGTACCTCTATTATGTTGGTGCAGCTTCGGAACTTTTAAATATCTTGATATATCTCGAGAACTACTCGTCTGATCAAAAAATATCATACAACATAAAAAGTAGGAAACTTAATTCTCTACAAAAACTGTCTCTTAACATTTTGCCATAGCTCGCTTCGTTTCCGAGATATTTGCAGATATATCTCAAGGGAAGGGGCCTGACGGACATATTTCGAGATATTTCTCCTTCTTGTTGTTCTTCTTCTGCACAGCTAAGCTGGAAGTGGCATTTGCGGCTCGCACTAGTGCACAGTTATCTCAAAGAAAGGGGCCACGGTGTTTCTGTATCTCTATTATGTTGGTGCGTCTTCGGAACTTTTAAATATCTCGATATATCTCGAAAACTACGCTTCTGATCAAAAAATATCATAGAATATAAATTGTAGGAAACTTAATTCTCTACAAAAAAGGTCTCTTAACATTTTGCCATAGCTCGCTTCGTTTCCGAGATATTTGCAGATTTATCTCGAGGGAAGGGGCCTAACGGACATATTTCGAGATATTTCTTCTTCTTGATGTTCTTCTTTTGCACAGCTAAACTGGAAGTGGCATTTCCAGCTCGCAATAGTGCAGAGTTATCTCAAAGAAAGGGGCCACGGTGTTTCTGTATCTCTATTATGTTGGTGCGGCTTCGGAACTTTTAAATATCTTGATATATCTCGAGAACTACGCATCTGATCAAAAAATATCATAGAACATGAAAAGTAGGAAACTTAATTCTCTACAAAAAAGGTCTCTTAACATTTTGCCATAGCTCTCTTCGTTTCCGAGATATTTGCAGATTTATCTCAAGGGAAGGGGCCTGACGGACATATTTCGAGATATTTCTTCTTCTTGTTGTTCTTCTTCTGCACAGCTAAGCTGGAAGTGGCATTTGCAGCTCGCAATAGAGCAGAGTTATCTCAAAGAAAGGGGCCACGGTGTTTCTGTATCTCTATTATGTTGGTGCGGCTTCGGAACTTTTAAATATCTTGATATATCTCGAGAACTACTCGTCTGATCAAAAAATATCATACAACATAAAAAGTAGGAAACTTAATTCTCTACAAAAACTGTCTCTTAACATTTTGCCATAGCTCGCTTCGTTTCCGAGATATTTGCAGATATATCTCAAGGGAAGGGGCCTGACGGACATATTTCGAGATATTTCTCCTTCTTGTTGTTCTTCTTCTGCACAGCTAAGCTGGAAGTGGCATTTGCGGCTCGCACTAGTGCACAGTTATCTCAAAGAAAGGGGCCACGGTGTTTCTGTATCTCTATTATGTTGGTGCGTCTTCGGAACTTTTAAATATCTTGATATATCTCGAGAACTACGCATCTGATCAAAAAATATCATAGAACATGAAAAGTAGGAAACTTAATTCTCTACAAAAAAGGTGTCTTAACATTTTGCCATAGCTCTCTTCGTTTCCGAGATATTTGCAGATTTATCTCAAGGGAAGGGGCCTGACGGACATATTTCGAGATATTTCTTCTTCTTGTTGTTCTTCTTCTGCACAGCTAAGCTGGAAGTGGCATTTGCAGCTCGCAATAGAGCAGAGTTATCTCAAAGAAAGGGGCCACGGTGTTTCTGTATCTCTATTATGTTGGTGCGGCTTCGGAACTTTTAAATATCTTGATATATCTCGAGAACTACTCGTCTGATCAAAAAATATCATACAACATAAAAAGTAGGAAACTTAATTCTCTACAAAAACTGTCTCTTAACATTTTGCCATAGCTCGCTTCGTTTCCGAGATATTTGCAGATATATCTCAAGGGAAGGGGCCTGACGGACATATTTCGAGATATTTCTCCTTCTTGTTGTTCTTCTTCTGCACAGCTAAGCTGGAAGTGGCATTTGCGGCTCGCACTAGTGCACAGTTATCTCAAAGAAAGGGGCCACGGTGTTTCTGTATCTCTATTATGTTGGTGCGTCTTCGGAACTTTTAAATATCTCGATATATCTCGAAAACTACGCTTCTGATCAAAAAATATCATAGAATATAAATTGTAGGAAACTTAATTCTCTACAAAAAAGGTCTCTTAACATTTTGCCATAGCTCGCTTCGTTTCCGAGATATTTGCAGATTTATCTCGAGGGAAGGGGCCTAACGGACATATTTCGAGATATTTCTTCTTCTTGATGTTCTTCTTTTGCACAGCTAAACTGGAAGTGGCATTTCCAGCTCGCAATAGTGCAGAGTTATCTCAAAGAAAGGGGCCACGGTGTTTCTGTATCTCTATTATGTTGGTGCGGCTTCGGAACTTTTAAATATCTTGATATATCTCGAGAACTACGCATCTGATCAAAAAATATCATAGAACATGAAAAGTAGGAAACTTAATTCTCTACAAAAAAGGTCTCTTAACATTTTGCCATAGCTCTCTTCGTTTCCGAGATATTTGCAGATTTATCTCAAGGGAAGGGGCCTGACGGACATATTTCGAGATATTTCTTCTTCTTGTTGTTCTTCTTCTGCACAGCTAAGCTGGAAGTGGCATTTGCAGCTCGCAATAGAGCAGAGTTATCTCAAAGAAAGGGGCCACGGTGTTTCTGTATCTCTATTATGTTGGTGCGGCTTCGGAACTTTTAAATATCTTGATATATCTCGAGAACTACTCGTCTGATCAAAAAATATCATACAACATAAAAAGTAGGAAACTTAATTCTCTACAAAAACTGTCTCTTAACATTTTGCCATAGCTCGCTTCGTTTCCGAGATATTTGCAGATGTATCTCAAGGGAAGGGGCCTGACGGACATATTTCGAGATATTTCTCCTTCTTGTTGTTCTTCTTCTGCACAGCTAAGCTGGAAGTGGCATTTGCGGCTCGCACTAGTGCACAGTTATCTCAAAGAAAGGGGCCACGGTGTTTCTGTATCTCTATTATGTTGGTGCGTCTTCGGAACTTTTAAATATCTCGATATATCTCGAAAACTACGCTTCTGATCAAAAAATATCATAGAATATAAATTGTAGGAAACATAATTCTCTACAAAAAACATCTCTTAACATTTTGCCATAGCTCGCTTCGTTTCCGAGATATTTGCAGATTCAGCTCAAAGGAACTGGCCTGACGGACATATTTCGAGATATTTCTTCTTCTTGTTGTTCTTCCTCTGCACAGCTAAGCTGGAAGTGGCATTTGCAGCTCGCAATAGTGCAGAGTTATCTCAAAGAAAGGGGCCACGGTGTTTCTGTATCTCTATTATGTTGGTGCGGCTTCGGAACTTTTAAATATCTTGATATATCTCGAGAACTACGCGTCTGATCAAAAAATATCATAGAACATGAAAAGTAGGAAACTTAATTCTCTACAAAAAAGGTCTCTTAACATTTTGCCATAGCTCTCTTCGTTTCCGAGATATTTGCAGATTTATCTCAAGGGAAGGGGCCTGACGGACATATTTCGAGATATTTCTTCTTCTTGTTGTTCTTCTTCTGCACAGCTAAGCTGGAAGTGGCATTTGCAGCTCGCAATAGAGCAGAGTTATCTCAAAGAAAGGGGCCACGGTGTTTCTGTATCTCTATTATGTTGGTGCGGCTTCGGAACTTTTAAATATCTTGATATATCTCGAGAACTACTCGTCTGATCAAAAAATATCATAGAACATAAAAAGTAGGAAACTTAATTCTCTACAAAAACTGTCTCTTAACATTTTGCCATAGCTCGCTTCGTTTCCGAGATATTTGCAGATATATCTCAAGGGAAGGGGCCTGACGGACATATTTCGAGATATTTCTTCTTCTTGTTGTTCTTCTTCTGCACAGCTAAGCTGGAAGTGGCATTTGTGGCTCGCACTAGTGCACAGTTATCTCAAAGAAAGGGGCCACGGTGTTTCTGTATCTCTATTATGTTGGTGCGTCTTCGGAACTTTTAAATATCTCGATATATCTCGAAAACTACGCTTCTGATCAAAAAATATCATAGAACATAAATTTTAGGAAACATAATTCTCTACAAAAAAGGTCTCTTAACATTTTGCCATAGCTCGCTTCGTTTCCGAGATATTTGCATATTTATCTCAAGGGAAGGGGCCTGACGGACATATTTCGAGATATTTCTTCTTCTTGTTGTTCTTCTTCTGCACAGCTAAGCTGGAAGTGGCATTTGCGGCTCGCACTAGTGCAGAGTTATCTCAAAGAAAGGGGCCACGGTGTTTCAGTATCTCTATTATGTTGGTGCGGCTTCGGAACTTTTAAATATCTCGATATATCTCGAAAACTACGCTTCTGATCATAAAATATCATAGAACATAAAAAGTAGGAAACTTAATTCTCTACAAAAAAGGTCTCTTAACATTTTGCCATAGCTCGCTTCGTTTCCGAGATATTTGCAGATTTATCTCAAGGGAAGGGGCCTAACGGACATATTTCGAGATATTTCTTCTTCTTGTTGTTCTTCTTCTGCACAGCTAAACTGGAAGTGGCATTTCCAGCTCGCAATAGTGCAGAGTTATCTCAAACAAAGGGGCCACGGTGTTTCTGTATCTCTATTATGTTGGTGCGGCTTCGGAGCTTTTAAATATCTTGATATATCTCGAGAACTGCGCATCTGATCAAAAAATATCATAGAACATAAAAAGTAGGAAACTTAATTCTCTACAAAAAAGGTCTCTTAACATTTTGCCGTAGCTCGCTTCGTTTCCGAGATATTTGCAGATTTATCTCAAGGGAAGGGGCCTAACGGACATATTTCGAGATATTTCTTCTTCTTGATGTTCTTCTTCTGCACAGCTAAACTGGAAGTGGCATTTCCTGCTCGCAATAGTGCAGAGTTATCTCAAAGAAAGGGGCCACGGTGTTTCTGTATCTCTATTATGTTGGTGCGGCTTCGGAACTTTTAAATATCTCGATATATCTCGAAAACTACGCTTCTGATCAAAAAATATCATAGAACATAAAAAGTAGGAAACTTAATTCTCTACAAAAAAGGTCTCTTAACATTTTGCCATAGCCCGCTTCGTTTCCGAGATATTTGCAGATTTATCTCAAGGGAAGGGGCGTAACGGACATATTTCGAGATATTTCTTCTTCTTGTTGTTCTTCTTCTGCACAGCTAAACTGGAAGTGGCATTTCCAGCTCGCAATAGTGCAGAGTTATCTCAAAGAAAGGGGCCACGGTGTTTCTGTATCTCTATTATGTTGGTGCGGCTTCGGAACTTTTAAATATCTTGATATATCTGGAGAACTGCGCATCTGATCAAAAAATATCATAGAACATAAAAGGTAGGAAACTTAATTCTCTACAAAAAAGGTCTCTTAACATTTTGCCATAGCTCGCTTCGTTTCCGAGATATTTGCAGATTTATCTCAAGGGAAGGGGCCTAACGGACATATTTCGAGATATTTCTTCTTCTTGATGTTCTTCTTCTGCACAGCTAAACTGGAAGTGGCATTTCCTGCTCGCAATAGTGCAGAGTTATCTCAAAGAAAGGGGCCACGGTGTTTCTGTATCTCTATTATGTTGGTGCGGCTTCGGAACTTTTAAATATCTTGATATATGTCGAGAACTACGCATCTGATCAAAAAATATCATAGAACATAAAAAGTAGGAAACTTAATTCTCTACAAAAAAGGTCTCTTAACATTTTGCCATAGCTCGCTTCGTTTCCGAGATATTTGCAGATTTATCTCAAGGGAAGGGGCCTGACGGACATATTTCGAAATATTTCTTCTTCTTGTTGTTCTTCTTCTGCACAGCTAAGCTGGAAGTGGCATTTTCAGCTCGCAATAGAGCAGAGTTATCTCAAAGAAAGGGGCCACGGTGTTTCTGTATCTCTATTATGTTGGTGCGGCTTCGGAACTTTTAAATATCTTGATATATCTCGAGAACTACTCGTCTGATCAAAAAATATCATACAACATAAAAAGTAGGAAACTTAATTCTCTACAAAAACTGTCTCTTAACATTTTGCCATAGCTCGCTTCGTTTCCGAGATATTTGCAGATATATCTCAAGGGAAGGGGCCTGACGGACATATTTCGAGATATTTCTCCTTCTTGTTGTTCTTCTTCTGCACAGCTAAGCTGGAAGTGGCATTTGCGGCTCGCACTAGTGCACAGTTATCTCAAAGAAAGGGGCCACGGTGTTTCTGTATCTCTATTATGTTGGTGCGTCTTCGGAACTTTTAAATATCTCGATATATCTCGAAAACTACGCTTCTGATCAAAAAATATCATAGAATATAAATTGTAGGAAACTTAATTCTCTACAAAAAAGGTCTCTTAACATTTTGCCATAGCTCGCTTCGTTTCCGAGATATTTGCAGATTTATCTCGAGGGAAGGGGCCTAACGGACATATTTCGAGATATTTCTTCTTCTTGATGTTCTTCTTTTGCACAGCTAAACTGGAAGTGGCATTTCCAGCTCGCAATAGTGCAGAGTTATCTCAAAGAAAGGGGCCACGGTGTTTCTGTATCTCTATTATGTTGGTGCGGCTTCGGAACTTTTAAATATCTTGATATATCTCGAGAACTACGCATCTGATCAAAAAATATCATAGAACATGAAAAGTAGGAAACTTAATTCTCTACAAAAAAGGTCTCTTAACATTTTGCCATAGCTCTCTTCGTTTCCGAGATATTTGCAGATTTATCTCAAGGGAAGGGGCCTGACGGACATATTTCGAGATATTTCTTCTTCTTGTTGTTCTTCTTCTGCACAGCTAAGCTGGAAGTGGCATTTGCAGCTCGCAATAGAGCAGAGTTATCTCAAAGAAAGGGGCCACGGTGTTTCTGTATCTCTATTATGTTGGTGCGGCTTCGGAACTTTTAAATATCTTGATATATCTCGAGAACTACTCGTCTGATCAAAAAATATCATACAACATAAAAAGTAGGAAACTTAATTCTCTACAAAAACTGTCTCTTAACATTTTGCCATAGCTCGCTTCGTTTCCGAGATATTTGCAGATATATCTCAAGGGAAGGGGCCTGACGGACATATTTCGAGATATTTCTCCTTCTTGTTGTTCTTCTTCTGCACAGCTAAGCTGGAAGTGGCATTTGCGGCTCGCACTAGTGCACAGTTATCTCAAAGAAAGGGGCCACGGTGTTTCTGTATCTCTATTATGTTGGTGCGTCTTCGGAACTTTTAAATATCTCGATATATCTCGAAAACTACGCTTCTGATCAAAAAATATCATAGAATATAAATTGTAGGAAACATAATTCTCTACAAAA
This sequence comes from Osmia lignaria lignaria, assembly GCF_051020975.1. Lineage (NCBI taxonomy): Eukaryota > Metazoa > Arthropoda > Insecta > Hymenoptera > Megachilidae > Osmia > Osmia lignaria. The sequence goes on along the minus strand of NW_027478169.1, from coordinate 3,582,899 downwards.
AACATCTCTTAACATTTTGCCATAGCTCGCTTCGTTTCCGAGATATTTGCAGATTCAGCTCAAAGGAACTGGCCTGACGGACATATTTCGAGATATTTCTTCTTCTTGTTGTTCTTCCTCTGCACAGCTAAGCTGGAAGTGGCATTTGCAGCTCGCAATAGTGCAGAGTTATCTCAAAGAAAGGGGCCACGGTGTTTCTGTATCTCTATTATGTTGGTGCGGCTTCGGAACTTTTAAATATCTTGATATATCTCGAGAACTACGCGTCTGATCAAAAAATATCATAGAACATGAAAAGTAGGAAACTTAATTCTCTACAAAAAAGGTCTCTTAACATTTTGCCATAGCTCTCTTCGTTTCCGAGATATTTGCAGATTTATCTCAAGGGAAGGGGCCTGACGGACATATTTCGAGATATTTCTTCTTCTTGTTGTTCTTCTTCTGCACAGCTAAGCTGGAAGTGGCATTTGCAGCTCGCAATAGAGCAGAGTTATCTCAAAGAAAGGGGCCACGGTGTTTCTGTATCTCTATTATGTTGGTGCGGCTTCGGAACTTTTAAATATCTTGATATATCTCGAGAACTACTCGTCTGATCAAAAAATATCATAGAACATAAAAAGTAGGAAACTTAATTCTCTACAAAAACTGTCTCTTAACATTTTGCCATAGCTCGCTTCGTTTCCGAGATATTTGCAGATATATCTCAAGGGAAGGGGCCTGACGGACATATTTCGAGATATTTCTTCTTCTTGTTGTTCTTCTTCTGCACAGCTAAGCTGGAAGTGGCATTTGCGGCTCGCACTAGTGCACAGTTATCTCAAAGAAAGGGGCCACGGTGTTTCTGTATCTCTATTATGTTGGTGCGTCTTCGGAACTTTTAAATATCTCGATATATCTCGAAAACTACGCTTCTGATCAAAAAATATCATAGAACATAAATTTTAGGAAACATAATTCTCTACAAAAAAGGTCTCTTAACATTTTGCCATAGCTCGCTTCGTTTCCGAGATATTTGCAGATATATCTCAAGGGAAGGGGCCTGACGGACATATTTCGAGATATTTCTTCTTCTTGTTGTTCTTCTTCTGCACAGCTAAGCTGGAAGTGGCATTTACAGCTCGCAATGGTGCAGAGTTATCTCAAAGAAAGGGGCCACGGTGTTTCTGTATCTCTATTATGTTGGTGCGGCTTCGGAGCTTTTAAATATCTTGATATATCTCGAGAACTGCGCATCTGATCAAAAAATATCATAGAACATAAAAAGTAGGAAACTTAATTCTCTACAAAAAAGGTCTCTTAACATTTTGCCGTAGCTCGCTTCGTTTCCGAGATATTTGCAGATTTATCTCAAGGGAAGGGGCCTAACGGACATATTTCGAGATATTTCTTCTTCTTGATGTTCTTCTTCTGCACAGCTAAACTGGAAGTGGCATTTCCTGCTCGCAATAGTGCAGAGTTATCTCAAAGAAAGGGGCCACGGTGTTTCTGTCTCTCTATTATGTTGGTGCGGCTTCGGAACTTTTAAATATCTCGATATATCTCGAAAACTACGCTTCTGATCAAAAAATATCATAGAACATAAAAAGTAGGAAACTTAATTCTCTACAAAAAAGGTCTCTTAACATTTTGCCATAGCTCGCTTCGTTTCCGAGATATTTGCAGATTTATCTCAAGGGAAGGGGCGTAACGGACATATTTCGAGATATTTCTTCTTCTTGTTGTTCTTCTTCTGCACAGCTAAACTGGAAGTGGCATTTCCAGCTCGCAATAGTGCAGAGTTATCTCAAAGAAAGGGGCCACGGTGTTTCTGTATCTCTATTATGTTGGTGCGGCTTCGGAACTTTTAAATATCTTGATATATCTGGAGAACTGCGCATCTGATCAAAAAATATCATAGAACATAAAAGGTAGGAAACTTAATTCTCTACAAAAAAGGTCTCTTAACATTTTGCCATAGCTCGCTTCGTTTCCGAGATATTTGCAGATTTATCTCAAGGGAAGGGGCCTAACGGACATATTTCGAGATATTTCTTCTTCTTGATGTTCTTCTTCTGCACAGCTAAACTGGAAGTGGCATTTCCTGCTCGCAATAGTGCAGAGTTATCTCAAAGAAAGGGGCCACGGTGTTTCTGTATCTCTATTATGTTGGTGCGGCTTCGGAACTTTTAAATATCTTGATATATGTCGAGAACTACGCATCTGATCAAAAAATATCATAGAACATAAAAAGTAGGAAACTTAATTCTCTACAAAAAAGGTCTCTTAACATTTTGCCATAGCTCGCTTCGTTTCCGAGATATTTGCAGATTTATCTCAAGGGAAGGGGCCTGACGGACATATTTCGAAATATTTCTTCTTCTTGTTGTTCTTCTTCTGCACAGCTAAGCTGGAAGTGGCATTTGCAGCTCGCAATAGAGCAGAGTTATCTCAAAGAAAGGGGCCACGGTGTTTCTGTATCTCTATTATGTTGGTGCGGCTTCGGAACTTTTAAATATCTTGATATATCTCGAGAACTACTCGTCTGATCAAAAAATATCATACAACATAAAAAGTAGGAAACTTAATTCTCTACAAAAACTGTCTCTTAACATTTTGCCATAGCTCGCTTCGTTTCCGAGATATTTGCAGATATATCTCAAGGGAAGGGGCCTGACGGACATATTTCGAGATATTTCTCCTTCTTGTTGTTCTTCTTCTGCACAGCTAAGCTGGAAGTGGCATTTGCGGCTCGCACTAGTGCACAGTTATCTCAAAGAAAGGGGCCACGGTGTTTCTGTATCTCTATTATGTTGGTGCGTCTTCGGAACTTTTAAATATCTCGATATATCTCGAAAACTACGCTTCTGATCAAAAAATATCATAGAATATAAATTGTAGGAAACTTAATTCTCTACAAAAAACATCTCTTAACATTTTGCCATAGCTCGCTTCGTTTCCGAGATATTTGCAGATTCAGCTCAAAGGAACTGGCCTGACGGACATATTTCGAGATATTTCTTCTTCTTGTTGTTCTTCCTCTGCACAGCTAAGCTGGAAGTGGCATTTGCAGCTCGCAATAGTGCAGAGTTATCTCAAAGAAAGGGGCCACGGTGTTTCTGTATCTCTATTATGTTGGTGCGGCTTCGGAACTTTTAAATATCTTGATATATCTCGAGAACTACGCGTCTGATCAAAAAATATCATAGAACATGAAAAGTAGGAAACTTAATTCTCTACAAAAAAGGTCTCTTAACATTTTGCCATAGCTCTCTTCGTTTCCGAGATATTTGCAGATTTATCTCAAGGGAAGGGGCCTGACGGACATATTTCGAGATATTTCTTCTTCTTGTTGTTCTTCTTCTGCACAGCTAAGCTGGAAGTGGCATTTGCAGCTCGCAATAGAGCAGAGTTATCTCAAAGAAAGGGGCCACGGTGTTTCTGTATCTCTATTATGTTGGTGCGGCTTCGGAACTTTTAAATATCTTGATATATCTCGAGAACTACTCGTCTGATCAAAAAATATCATAGAACATAAAAAGTAGGAAACTTAATTCTCTACAAAAACTGTCTCTTAACATTTTGCCATAGCTCGCTTCGTTTCCGAGATATTTGCAGATATATCTCAAGGGAAGGGGCCTGACGGACATATTTCGAGATATTTCTTCTTCTTGTTGTTCTTCTTCTGCACAGCTAAGCTGGAAGTGGCATTTGCGGCTCGCACTAGTGCACAGTTATCTCAAAGAAAGGGGCCACGGTGTTTCTGTATCTCTATTATGTTGGTGCGTCTTCGGAACTTTTAAATATCTCGATATATCTCGAAAACTACGCTTCTGATCAAAAAATATCATAGAACATAAATTTTAGGAAACATAATTCTCTACAAAAAAGGTCTCTTAACATTTTGCCATAGCTCGCTTCGTTTCCGAGATATTTGCAGATATATCTCAAGGGAAGGGGCCTGACGGACATATTTCGAGATATTTCTTCTTCTTGTTGTTCTTCTTCTGCACAGCTAAGCTGGAAGTGGCATTTACAGCTCGCAATAGTGCAGAGTTATCTCAAAGAAAGGGGCCACGGTGTTTCTGTATCTCTATTATGTTGGTGCGGCTTCGAACTTTTAAATATCTTGATATATCTCGAGAACTACGCATCTGATCAAAAAATATCATAGAACATGAAAAGTAGGAAACTTAATTCTCTACAAAAAAGGTCTCTTAACATTTTGCCGTAGCTCTCTTCGTTTCCGAGATATTTGCAGATTTATCTCAAGGGAAGGAGCCTGACGGACATATTTCGAGATATTTCTTCTTCTTGTTGTTCTTCTTCTGCACAGCTAAGCTGGAAGTGGCATTTGCAGCTCGCAATAGTGCAGAGTTATCTCAAAGAAAGGGGCCACGGTGTTTCTGTATCTCTATTATGTTGGTGCGGCTTCGGAACTTTTAAATATCTTGATATATCTCGAGAACTACGCGTCTGATCAAAAAATATCATAGACCATAAAAAGTAGGAAACTTAATTCTCTACAAAAAAGGTCTCTTAACATTTTGCCATAGCTCGCTTCGTTTCCGAGATATTTGCATATTTATCTCAAGGGAAGGGGCCTGACGGACATATTTCGAGATATTTCTTCTTCTTGTTGTTCTTCTTCTGCACAGCTAAGCTGGAAGTGGCATTTGCGGCTCGCACTAGTGCAGAGTTATCTCAAAGAAAGGGGCCACGGTGTTTCTGTATCTCTATTATGTTGGTGCCGCTTCGGAACTTTTAAATATCTCGATATATCTCGAAAACTACGCTTCTGATCATAAAATATCATAGAACATAAAAAGTAGGAAACTTAATTCTCTACAAAAAAGGTCTCTTAACATTTTGCCATAGCTCGCTTCGTTTCCGAGATATTTGCAGATTTATCTCAAGGGAAGGGGCCTAACGGACATATTTCGAGATATTTCTTCTTCTTGTTGTTCTTCTTCTGCACAGCTAAACTGGAAGTGGCATTTCCAGCTCGCAATAGTGCAGAGTTATCTCAAACAAAGGGGCCACGGTGTTTCTGTATCTCTATTATGTTGGTGCGGCTTCGGAGCTTTTAAATATCTTGATATATCTCGAGAACTGCGCATCTGATCAAAAAATATCATAGAACATAAAAAGTAGGAAACTTAATTCTCTACAAAAAAGGTCTCTTAACATTTTGCCGTAGCTCGCTTCGTTTCCGAGATATTTGCAGATTTATCTCAAGGGAAGGGGCCTAACGGACATATTTCGAGATATTTCTTCTTCTTGATGTTCTTCTTCTGCACAGCTAAACTGGAAGTGGCATTTCCTGCTCGCAATAGTGCAGAGTTATCTCAAAGAAAGGGGCCACGGTGTTTCTGTATCTCTATTATGTTGGTGCGGCTTCGGAACTTTTAAATATCTCGATATATCTCGAAAACTACGCTTCTGATCAAAAAATATCATAGAACATAAAAAGTAGGAAACTTAATTCTCTACAAAAAAGGTCTCTTAACATTTTGCCATAGCTCGCTTCGTTTCCGAGATATTTGCAGATTTATCTCAAGGGAAGGGGCGTAACGGACATATTTCGAGATATTTCTTCTTCTTGTTGTTCTTCTTCTGCACAGCTAAACTGGAAGTGGCATTTCCAGCTCGCAATAGTGCAGAGTTATCTCAAAGAAAGGGGCCACGGTGTTTCTGTATCTCTATTATGTTGGTGCGGCTTCGGAACTTTTAAATATCTTGATATATCTGGAGAACTGCGCATCTGATCAAAAAATATCATAGAACATAAAAGGTAGGAAACTTAATTCTCTACAAAAAAGGTCTCTTAACATTTTGCCATAGCTCGCTTCGTTTCCGAGATATTTGCAGATTTATCTCAAGGGAAGGGGCCTAACGGACATATTTCGAGATATTTCTTCTTCTTGATGTTCTTCTTCTGCACAGCTAAACTGGAAGTGGCATTTCCTGCTCGCAATAGTGCAGAGTTATCTCAAAGAAAGGGGCCACGGTGTTTCTGTATCTCTATTATGTTGGTGCGGCTTCGGAACTTTTAAATATCTTGATATATGTCGAGAACTACGCATCTGATCAAAAAATATCATAGAACATAAAAAGTAGGAAACTTAATTCTCTACAAAAAAGGTCTCTTAACATTTTGCCATAGCTCGCTTCGTTTCCGAGATATTTGCAGATTTATCTCAAGGGAAGGGGCCTGACGGACATATTTCGAAATATTTCTTCTTCTTGTTGTTCTTCTTCTGCACAGCTAAGCTGGAAGTGGCATTTGCGGCTCGCACTAGTGCAGAGTTATCTCAAAGAAAGGGGCCACGGTGTTTCTGTATCTATTATGTTGGTGCGTCTTCGGAACTTTTAAATATCTCGATATATCTCGAAAACTACGCTTCTGATCAAAAATATCATACAACATAAAAAGTAGGAAACTTAATTCTCTACAAAAAAGGTCTCTTAACATTTTGCCATAGCTCGCTTCGTTTCCGAGATATTTGCATATTTATCTCAAGGGAAGGGGCCTGACGGACATATTTCGAGATATTTCTTCTTCTTGTTGTTCTTCTTCTGCACAGCTAAGCTGGAAGTGGCATTTGCGGCTCGCACTAGTGCAGAGTTATCTCAAAGAAAGGGGCCACGGTGTTTCTGTATCTCTATTATGTTGGTGCGGCTTCGGAACTTTTAAATATCTCGATATATCTCGAAAACTACGCTTCTGATCAAAAAATATCATAGAACATAAAAAGTAGGAAACTTAATTCTCTACAAAAAAGGTCTCTTAACATTTTGCCATAGCTCGCTTCGTTTCCGAGATATTTGCAGATTTATCTCAAGGGAAGGGGCCTAACGGACATATTTCGAGATATTTCTTCTTCTTGTTGTTCTTCTTCTGCACAGCTAAACTGGAAGTGGCATTTCCAGCTCGCAATAGTGCAGAGTTATCTCAAAGAAAGGGGCCACGGTGTTTCTGTATCTCTATTATGTTGGTGCGGCTTCGGAACTTTTAAATATCTTGATATATCTCGAGAACTGCGCATCTGATCAAAAAATATCATAGAACATAAAAAGTAGGAAACTTAATTCTCTACAAAAAAGGTCTCTTAACATTTTGCCATAGCTCGCTTCGTTTCCGAGATATTTGCAGATTTATCTCAAGGGAAGGGGCCTAACGGACATATTTCGAGATATTTCTTCTTCTTGTTGTTCTTCTTCTGCACAGCTAAACTGGAAGTGGCATTTCCAGCTCGCAATAGTGCAGAGTTATCTCAAAGAAAGGGGCCACGGTGTTTCTGTATCTCTATTATGTTGGTGCGGCTTCGGAACTTTTAAATATCTTGATATATCTCGAGAACTGCGCATCTGATCAAAAAATATCATAGAACATAAACAGTAGGAAACTTAATTCTCTACAAAAAAGGTCTCTTAACATTTTGCCATAGCTCGCTTCGTTTCCGAGATATTTGCAGATTTATCTCAAGGGAAGGGGCCTAACGGACATATTTCGAGATATTTCTTCTTCTTGATGTTCTTCTTCTGCACAGCTAAACTGGAAGTGGCATTTCCTGCTCGCAATAGTGCAGAGTTATCTCAAAGAAAGGGGCCACGGTGTTTCTGTATCTCTATTATGTTGGTGCGGCTTCGGAACTTTTAAATATCTTGATATATGTCGAGAACTACGCATCTGATCAAAAAATATCATAGAACATAAAAAGTAGGAAACTGAATTCTCTACAAAAAAGGTCTCTTAACATTTTGCCATAGCTCGCTTCGTTTCCGAGATATTTGCAGATTTATCTCAAGGGAAGGGGCCTGACGGACATATTTCGAAATATTTCTTCTTCTTGTTGTTCTTCTTCTGCACAGCTAAGCTGGAAGTGGCATTTGCGGCTCGCACTAGTGCAGAGTTATCTCAAAGAAAGGGGCCACGGTGTTTCTGTATCTATTATGTTGGTGCGTCTTCGGAACTTTTAAATATCTCGATATATCTCGAAAACTACGCTTCTGATCAAAAATATCATACAACATAAAAAGTAGGAAACTTAATTCTCTACAAAAAAGGTCTCTTAACATTTTGCCATAGCTCGCTTCGTTTCCGAGATATTTGCAGATTCATCTCAAGGGAAGGGGTCTGACGGACATATTTCGAGATATTTCTTCTTCTTGTTGTTCTTCTTCTGCACATCTAAGCTCGAAGTGGCATTTGCAGCTCGCAATAGTGCAGAGTTATCTCAAAGAAAGGGGCCACGGTGTTTCTGTATCTCTATTATGTTGGTGCGGCTTCGGAACTTTTAAATATCTTGATATATCTCGAGAACTACGCATCTGATCAAAAAATATCATAGAACATAAAAAGTAGGAAACTTAATTCTCTACAAAAAAGGTCTCTTAACATTTTGCCATAGCTCGCTTCGTTTCCGAGATATTTGCAGATTTATCTCAAGGGAAGGGGCCTGACGGACATATTTCGAAATATTTCTTCTTCTTGTTGTTCTTCTTCTGCACAGCTAAGCTGGAAGTGGCATTTGCGGCTCGCACTAGTGCAGAGTTATCTCAAAGAAAGGGGCCACGGTGTTTCTGTATCTATTATGTTGGTGCGTCTTCGGAACTTTTAAATATCTCGATATATCTCGAAAACTACGCTTCTGATCAAAAATACCATACAACATAAAAAGTAGGAAACTTAATTCTCTACAAAAAAGGTCTCTTAACATTTTGCCATAGCTCGCTTCGTTTCCGAGATATTTGCAGATTCAGCTCAAAGGAACTGGCCTGACGGACATATTTCGAGATATTTCTTCTTCTTGTTGTTCTTCCTCTGCACAGCTAAGCTGGAAGTGGCATTTGCAGCTCGCAATAGTGCAGAGTTATCTCAAAGAAAGGGGCCACGGTGTTTCTGTATCTCTATTATGTTGGTGCGGCTTCGGAACTTTTAAATATCTTGATATATCTCGAGAACTACGCATCTGATCAAAAAATATCATAGAACATAAAAAGTAGGAAACTTAAGTCTCTACAAAAAAGGTCTCTTAACATTTTGCCATAGCTCGCTTCGTTTCCGAGATATTTGCATATTTATCTCAAGGGAAGGGGCCTGACGGACATATTTCGAGATATTTCTTCTTCTTGTTGTTCTTCTTCTGCACAGCTAAGCTGGAAGTGGCATTTGCGGCTCGCACTAGTGCAGAGTTATCTCAAAGAAAGGGGCCACGGTGTTTCTGTATCTCTATTATGTTGGTGCGGCTTCGGAACTTTTAAATATCTCGATATATCTCGAAAACTACGCTTCTGATCAAAAAATATCATAGAACATAAATTGTAGGAAACATAATTCTCTACAAAAAAGGTCTCTCAACATTTTGCCATAGCTCGCTTCGTTTCCGAGATATTTGCAGATATATCTCAAGGGAAGGGGCCTGACGGACATATTTCGAGATATTTCTTCTTCTTGTTGTTCTTCTTCTGCACAGCTAAGCTGGAAGTGGCATTTACAGCTCGCAATAGTGCAGAGTTATCTCAAAGAAAGGGGCCACGGTGTTTCTGTATCTCTATTATGTTGGTGCGGCTTCGGAACTTTTAAATATCTTGATATATCTCGAGAACTACGCATCTGATCAAAAAATATCATAGAACATGAAAAGTAGGAAACTTAATTCTCTACAAAAAAGGTCTCTTAACATTTTGCCATAGCTCTCTTCGTTTCCGAGATATTTGCAGATTTATCTCAAGGGAAGGGGCCTGACGGACATATTTCGAGATATTTCTTCTTCTTGTTGTTCTTCTTCTGCACAGCTAAGCTGGAAGTGGCATTTGCAGCTCGCAATAGTGCAGAGTTATCTCAAAGAAAGGGGCCACGGTGTTTCTGTATCTCTATTATGTTGGTGCGGCTTCGGAACTTTTAAACATCTTGATATATCTCGAGAACTACGCGTCTGATCAAAAAATATCATAGAACATAAAAAGTAGGAAACTTAATTCTCTACAAAAAAGGTCTCTTAACATTTTGCCATAGCTCGCTTCGTTTCCGAGATATTTGCAGATATATCTCAAGGGAAGGGGCCTGACGGACATATTTCGAGATATTTCTTCTTCTTGTTGTTCTTCTTCTGCACAGCTAAGCTGGAAGTGGCATTTGCGGCTCGCACTAGTGCACAGTTATCTCAAAGAAAGGGGCCACGGTGTTTCTGTATCTCTATTATGTTGGTGCGTCTTCGGAACCTTTAAATATCTCGATATATCTCGAAAACTACGCTTCTGATCAAAAAATATCATAGAACATAAATTGTAGGAAACATAATTCTCTACAAAAAACGTCTCTTAACATTTTGCCATAGCTCGCTTCGTTTCCGAGATATTTGCAGATTCAACTCAAAGGAACTGGCCTGACGGACATATTTCGAGATATTTCTTCTTCTTGTTGTTCTTCCTCTGCACAGCTAAGCTGGAAGTGGCATTTGCGGCTCGCACTAGTGCAGAGTTATCTCAAAGAAAGGGGCCACGGTGTTTCTGTATCTCTATTATGTTGGTGCGGCTTCGGAACTTTTAAATATCTTGATATATCTCGAGAACTACGCTTCTGATCAAAAAATATCATAGAACGTAAATTGTAGGAAACATTATTCTCTACAAAAAAGGTCTCTTAACATTTTGCCATAGCTCGCTTCGTTTCCGAGATATTTGCAGATTCATCTCAAGGGAAGAGGTCTGACGGACATATTTCGAGATATTTCTTCTTCTTGTTGTTCTTCTTCTGCACAGCTAAGCTCGAAGTGGCATTTGCAGCTCGCAATAGTGCAGAGTTATCTCAAAGAAAGAGGCCACGGTGTTTCTGTACCTCTATTATGTTGGTGCAGCTTCGGAACTTTTAAATATCTTGATATATCTCGAGAACTACGCATCTGATCAAAAAATATCATAGAACATGAAAAGTAGGAAACTTAATTCTCTACAAAAAAGGTCTCTTAACATTTTGCCATAGCTCTCTTCGTTTCCGAGATATTTGCAGATTTATCTCAAGGGAAGGGGCCTGACGGACATATTTCGAGATATTTCTTCTTCTTGTTGTTCTTCTTCTGCACAGCTAAGCTGGAAGTGGCATTTGCAGCTCGCAATAGTGCAGAGTTATCTCAAAGAAAGGGGCCACGGTGTTTCTGTATCTCTATTATGTTGGTGCGGCTTCGGAACTTTTAAACATCTTGATATATCTCGAGAACTACGCGTCTGATCAAAAAATATCATAGAACATATAAAGTAGGAAACTTAATTCTCTACAAATAAGGTCTCTTAACATTTTGCCATAGCTCGCTTCGTTTCCGAGATATTTGCAGATATATCTCAAGGGAAGGGGCCTGACGGACATATTTCGAGATATTTCTTCTTCTTGTTGTTCTTCTTCTGCACAGCTAAGCTGGAAGTGGCATTTGCGGCTCGCACTAGTGCACAGTTATCTCAAAGAAAGGGGCCACGGTGTTTCTGTATCTCTATTATGTTGGTGCGTCTTCGGAACCTTTAAATATCTCGATATATCTCGAAAACTACGCTTCTGATCAAAAAATATCATAGAACATAAATTGTAGGAAACATAATTCTCTACAAAAAACGTCTCTTAACATTTTGCCATAGCTCGCTTCGTTTCCGAGATATTTGCAGATTCAACTCAAAGGAACTGGCCTGACGGACATATTTCGAGATATTTCTTCTTCTTGTTGTTCTTCCTCTGCACAGCTAAGCTGGAAGTGGCATTTGCGGCTCGCACTAGTGCAGAGTTATCTCAAAGAAAGGGGCCACGGTGTTTCTGTATCTCTATTATGTTGGTGCGGCTTCGGAACTTTTAAATATCTTGATATATCTCGAGAACTACGCTTCTGATCAAAAAATATCATAGAACGTAAATTGTAGGAAACATTATTCTCTACAAAAAAGGTCTCTTAACATTTTGCCATAGCTCGCTTCGTTTCCGAGATATTTGCAGATTCATCTCAAGGGAAGAGGTCTGACGGACATATTTCGAGATATTTCTTCTTCTTGTTGTTCTTCTTCTGCACAGCTAAGCTCGAAGTGGCATTTGCAGCTCGCAATAGTGCAGAGTTATCTCAAAGAAAGAGGCCACGGTGTTTCTGTACCTCTATTATGTTGGTGCAGCTTCGGAACTTTTAAATATCTTGATATATCTCGAGAACTACGCATCTGATCAAAAAATATCGTCGAACATAAAAAGTAGGAAACTTAATTCTCTACAAAAAAGGTCTCTTAACATTTTGCCATAGCTCGCTTCGTTTCCGAGATATTTGCAGATTTATCTCAAGGGAAGTGGCCTGACGGACATATTTCGAGATATTTCTTCTTCTTGTTGTTCTTCTTCTGCACAGCTAAGCTGGAAGTGGCATTTGCAGCTCGCAATAGTGCAGAGTTATCCCAAAGAAAGGGGCCACGGTGTGTCTGTATCTCTATTATGTTGGTGCGGCTTCGGAACTTTTAAATATCTCAATATATCTCGAAAACTACGCTTCTGATCAAAAAATATCATAGAACATAAATTGTAGGAAACATAATTCTCTACAAAAAAGGTCTCTTAACATTTTGCCATCGCTCGCTTCGTTTCCGAGATATTTGCAGATTTATCTCAAGGGAAGGGTCCTGATGGACATATTTCGAGATATTTCTTCTTCTTGTTGTTCTTCTTCTGCACAGCTAAACTGGAAGTGGCATTTCCAGCTCGCAGTCGTGCAGGGTTATCTCAAAGAAAGGGGCCACGGTGTTTCTGTATCTCTATTATGTTGGTGCGGCTTCGGAACTTTTAAATATCTTGATATATCTCGAGAACTACGCCTCTGATCGAAAAATATCATAGAACATAAAAAGTAGGAAACTTAATTCTCTACAAAAAAGGTCTCTTAACATTTTGCCATAGCTCGCTTCGTTTCCGAGATATTTGCAGATTTATCTCAAGGGAAGGGGCCTGACGGACATATTTCGAGATATTTCTTCTTCTTGTTGTTCTTCTTCTGCACAGCTAAGCTGGAAGTGGCATTTGCAGCGCGCAATAGTGCAGAGTTATCTCAAAGAAAGGGGCCACGGTGTTTCTGTATCTCTATTATGTTGGTGCGGCTTCGGAACTTTTAAATATCTTGATATATCTCGAGAACTACGCATCTGATCAAAAAATATCATACCACATAAAAAGTAGGAAACTTAATTCTCTACAGGAAAGGTCTCTAAACATTTTGCCATAGCTCGCTTCGTTTCCGAGATATTTGCATATTTATCTCAAGGGAGGGGCCTGACGGACATATTTCGAGATATTTCTTCTTCTTGTTGTTCTTCTTCTGCACAGCTAAGCTGGAAGTGGCATTTGCGGCTCGCACTAGTGCAGAGTTATCTCAAAGAAAGGGGCCACGGTGTTTCTGTATCTCTATTATGTTGGTGCGGCTTCGGAACTTTTAAATATCTCGATATATCTCGAAAACTACGCTTCTGATCAAAAAATATCATAGAACATAAATTGTAGGAAACATAATTCTCTACAAAAAAGGTCTCTCAACATTTTGCCATAGCTCGCTTCGTTTCCGAGATATTTGCAGATATATCTCAAGGGAAGGGGCCTGACGGACATATTTCGAGATATTTCTTCTTCTTGTTGTTCTTCTTCTGCACAGCTAAGCTGGAAGTGGCATTTACAGCTCGCAATAGTGCAGAGTTATCTCAAAGAAAGTGGCCACGGTGTTTCTGTATCTCTATTATGTTGGTGCGGCTTCGGAACTTTTAAATATCTTGATATATCTCGAGAACTACGCATCTGATCAAAAAATATCATAGAACATGAAAAGTAGGAAACTTAATTCTCTACAAAAAAGGTCTCTTAACATTTTGCCATAGCTCTCTTCGTTTCCGAGATATTTGCAGATTTATCTCAAGGGAAGGGGCCTGACGGACATATTTCGAGATATTTCTTCTTCTTGTTGTTCTTCTTCTGCACAGCTAAGCTGGAAGTGGCATTTGCAGCTCGCAATAGTGCAGAGTTATCTCAAAGAAAGGGGCCACGGTGTTTCTGTATCTCTATTATGTTGGTGCGGCTTCGGAACTGTTAAACATCTTGATATATCTCGAGAACTACGCGTCTGATCAAAAAATATCATAGAACATAAAAAGTAGGAAACTTAATTCTCTACAAAAAAGGTCTCTTAACATTTTGCCATAGCTCGCTTCGTTTCCGAGATATTTGCAGATATATCTCAAGGGAAGGGGCCTGACGGACATATTTCGAGATATTTCTTCTTCTTGTTGTTCTTCTTCTGCACAGCTAAGCTGGAAGTGGCATTTGCGGCTCGCACTAGTGCACAGTTATCTCAAAGAAAGGGGCCACGGTGTTTCTGTATCTCTATTATGTTGGTGCGTCTTCGGAACCTTTAAATATCTCGATATATCTCGAAAACTAGGCTTCTGATCAAAAAATATCATAGAACATAAATTGTAGGAAACATAATTCTCTACAAAAAACGTCTCTTAACATTTTGCCATAGCTCGCTTCGTTTCCGAGATATTTGCAGATTCAACTCAAAGGAACTGGCCTGACGGACATATTTCGAGATATTTCTTCTTCTTGTTGTTCTTCCTCTGCACAGCTAAGCTGGAAGTGGCATTTGCGGCTCGCACTAGTGCAGAGTTATCTCAAAGAAAGGGGCCACGGTGTTTCTGTATCTCTATTATGTTGGTGCGGCTTCGGAACTTTTAAATATCTTGATATATCTCGAGAACTACGCTTCTGATCAAAAAATATCATAGAACGTAAATTGTAGGAAACATTATTCTCTACAAAAAAGGTCTCTTAACATTTTGCCATAGCTCGCTTCGTTTCCGAGATATTTGCAGATTCATCTCAAGGGAAGAGGTCTGACGGACATATTTCGAGATATTTCTTCTTCTTGTTGTTCTTCTTCTGCACAGCTAAGCTCGAAGTGGCATTTGCAGCTCGCAATAGTGCAGAGTTATCTCAAAGAAAGAGGCCACGGTGTTTCTGTACCTCTATTATGTTGGTGCAGCTTCGGAACTTTTAAATATCTTGATATATCTCGAGAACTACGCATCTGATCAAAAAATATCGTCGAACATAAAAAGTAGGAAACTTAATTCTCTACAAAAAAGGTCTCTTAACATTTTGCCATAGCTCGCTTCGTTTCCGAGATATTTGCAGATTTATCTCAAGGGAAGTGGCCTGACGGACATATTTCGAGATATTTCTTCTTCTTGTTGTTCTTCTTCTGCACAGCTAAGCTGGAAGTGGCATTTGCAGCTCGCAATAGTGCAGAGTTATCCCAAAGAAAGGGGCCACGGTGTGTCTGTATCTCTATTATGTTGGTGCGGCTTCGGAACTTTTAAATATCTCAATATATCTCGAAAACTACGCTTCTGATCAAAAAATATCATAGAACATAAATTGTAGGAAACATAATTCTCTACAAAAAAGGTCTCTTAACATTTTGCCATAGCTCGCTTCGTTTCCGAGATATTTGCAGATTTATCTCAAGGGAAGGGTCCTGATGGACATATTTCGAGATATTTCTTCTTCTTGTTGTTCTTCTTCTGCACAGCTAAACTGGAAGTGGCATTTCCAGTTCGCAGTCGTGCAGGGTTATCTCAAAGAAAGGGGCCACGGTGTTTCTGTATCTCTATTATGTTGGTGCGGCTTCGGAACTTTTAAATATCTTGATATATCTCGAGAACTACGCATCTGATCAAAAAATATCATAGAACATGAAAAGTAGGAAACTTAATTCTCTACAAAAAAGGTCTCTTAACATTTTGCCATAGCTCGCTTCGTTTCCGAGATATTTGCAGATTTATCTCAAGGGAAGGGGCCTGACGGACATATTTCGAGATATTTCTTCTTCTTGTTGTTCTTCTTCTGCACAGCTAAGCTGGAAGTGGCATTTACAGCTCGCAATAGTGCAGAGTTATCTCAAAGAAAGGGGCCACGGTGTTTCTGTATCTCTATTATGTTGGTGCGGCTTCGGAACTTTTAAATATCTTGATATATCTCGAGAACTGCGCATCTGATCAAAAAATATCATAGAACATAAAAAGTAGGAAACTTAATTCTCTACAAAAAAGGTCTCTTAACATTTTGCCATAGCTCGCTTCGTTTCCGAGATATTTGCAGATTTATCTCAAGGGAAGGGGCCTAACGGACATATTTCGAGATATTTCTTCTTCTTGTTGTTCTTCTTCTGCACAGCTAAACTAGAAGTGGCATTTCCAGCTCGCAATAGTGCAGAGTTATCTCAAAGAAAGGAGCCACGGTGTTTCTGTATCTCTATTATGTTGGTGCGGCTTCAGAACTTTTAAATATCTTGATATATCTCGAGAACTACGCATCTGATCAAAAAATATCATAGAACATAAAAAGTAGGAAACTTAATTCTCTACAAAAAAGGTCTCTTAACATTTTGCCATAGCTCGCTTCGTTTCCGAGATATTTGCAGATTTATCTCAAGGGAAGGGGCCTGACGGACATATTTCGAGATATTTCTTCTTCTTGTTGTTCTTCTTCTGCACAGCTAAGCTGGAAGTGGCATTTGCAGCTCGCAATAGTGCAGAGTTATCTCAAAGAAAGGGGCCACGGTGTTTCTGTATCTCTATTATGTTGGTGCGGCTTCGGAACTTTTAAATATCTTGATATATCTCGGGAACTACGCATCTGATCAAAAAATATCATAGAACATAAAAAGTAGGAAACTTAATTCTCTACAAAAAAGGTCTCTTAACATTTTGCCATAGCTCGCTTCGTTTCCGAGATATTTGCAGATTTATCTCAAGGGAAGGGGCCTAACGGACATATTTCGAGATATTTCTTCTTCTTGTTGTTCTTCTTCTGCACAGCTAAACTGGAAGTGGCATTTCCAGCTCGCAATAGTGCAGAGTTATCTCAAAGAAAGGAGCCACGGTGTTTCTGTATCTCTATTATGTTGGTGCGGCTTCGGAACTTTTAAATATCTTGATATATCTCGAGAACTACGCATCTGATCGAAAAATATCATAGAACATAAAAAGTAGGAAACTTAATTCTCTACAAAAAAGGTCTCTTAACATTTTGCCATAGCTCGCTTCGTTTCCGAGATATTTGCAGATTTATCTCAAGGGAAGGGGCCTGACGGACATATTTCGAGATACTTCTTTTTCTTGTTGTTCTTCCTCTGCACAGCTAAGCTGCAAGTGGCATTTGCAGCTCGCAATAATGCAGAGTTATCTCAAAGAAAGGGGCCACGGTGTTTCTGTATCTCTATTATGTTGGTGCGGCTTCGGAACTTTTAAATATCTTGATATATCTCGAGAACTACGCATCTGATCAAAAAATATCATAGAACATAAAGAGTAGGAAACTTAATTCTCTACAAAAAAGGTCTCTCAACATTTTGCCATAGCTCGCTTCGTTTCCGAGATATTTGCAGATTTATCTCAAGGGAAGGGGCCTGACGTACATATTTCGAGATATTTCTTCTTCTTGTTGTTCTTCTTCTGCACAGCTAAGCTGGAAGTGGCATTTGCGGCTCGCACTAGTGCAGAGTTATCTCAAAGAAAGGGGCCACGGTGTTTCTGTATCTCTATTATGTTGGTGCGGCTTTGGAACTTTTAAATATCTTGATATATCTCGAGAACTACGCATCTGATCAAAAAATATCATAGAAGATAAAAAGTAGGAAACTTAATTCTCTACAAAAAAGGTCTCTTAACATTTCGCCATAGCTCGCTTCGTTTCCGAGATATTTGCAGATTTATCTCAAGGGAAGGGGCGTGACGGACATATTTCGAGATATTTCTTCTTCTTGTTGTTCTTCTTCTGCACAGCTAAGCTGGAAGTGGCATTTGCAGCTCGCAATAGTGCAGAGTTATCTCAAAGAAAGGGGCCACGGTGTTTCTGTATCTCTATTATGTTGGTGCGGCTTCGGAACTTTTAAATATCTTGATATATCTCGAGAACTGCGCATCTGATCAAAAAATATCATAGAACATAAAAAGTAGGAAACTTAATTCTCTACAAAAAAGGTCTCTTAACATTTTGCCATAGCTCGCTTCGTTTCCGAGATATTTGCAGATTTATCTCAAGGGAAGGGGCCTAACGGACATATTTCGAGATATTTCTTCTTCTTGTTGTTCTTCTTCTGCACAGCTAAACTGGAAGTGGCATTTCCAGCTCGCAATAGTGCAGAGTTATCTCAAAGAAAGGAGCCACGGTGTTTCTGTATCTCTATTATGTTGGTGCGGCTTCGGAACTTTTAAATATCTTGATATATCTCGAGAACTACGCATCTGATCAAAAAATATCATAGAACATAAAGAGTAGGAAACTTAATTCTCTACAAAAAAGGTCTCTTAACATTTTGCCATAGCTCGCTTCGTTTCCGAGATATTTGCAGATTTATCTCAAGGGAAGGGGCCTGACGGACATATTTCGAGATATTTCTTCTTCTTGTTGTTCTTCTTCTGCACAGCTAAGCTGGAAGTGGCATTTGCGGCTCGCACTAGTGCAGAGTTATCTCAAAGAAAGGGGCCACGGTGTTTCTGTATCTCTATTATGTTGGTGCGGCTTTGGAACTTTTAAATATCTTGATATATCTCGAGAACTACGCATCTGATCAAAAAATATCATAGAAGATAAAAAGTAGGAAACTTAATTCTCTACAAAAAAGGTCTCTTAACATTTCGCCATAGCTCGCTTCGTTTCCGAGATATTTGCAGATTTATCTCAAGGGAAGGGGCGTGACGGACATATTTCGAGATATTTCTTCTTCTTGTTGTTCTTCTTCTGCACAGCTAAGCTGGAAGTGTCATTTGCAGCTCGCAATAGTACAGAGTTATCTCAAAGAAAGGGGCCACGGTGTTTCTGTATCTCTATTATGTTGGTGCGGCTTCGGAACTTTTAAATATCTTGATATATCTCGAGAACTGCGCATCTGATCAAAAAATATCATAGAACATAAAAAGTAGGAAACTTAATTCTCTACAAAAAAGGTCTCTTAACATTTTGCCATAGCTCGCTTCGTTTCCGAGATATTTGCAGATTTATCTCAAGGGAAGGGGCCTAACGGACATATTTCGAGATATTTCTTCTTCTTGTTGTTCTTCTTCTGCACAGCTAAACTGGAAGTGGCATTTCCAGCTCGCAATAGTGCAGAGTTATCTCAAAGAAAGGAGCCACGGTGTTTCTGTATCTCTATTATGTTGGTGCGGCTTCGGAACTTTTAAATATCTTGATATATCTCGAGAACTACGCGTCTGATCAAAAAATATCATAGAACATAAAAAGTAGGAAACATAATTCTCTACAAAAAAGGTCTCTTAACATTTTGCCATAGCTCGCTTCGTTTCCGAGATATTTGCAGATTTATCTCAAGGGAAGGGGCCTGACGGACATATTTCGAGATATTTCTTCTTCTTGTTGTTCTTCTTCTGCACAGCTAAGCTGGAAGTGGCATTTGCGGCTCGCACTAGTGCAGAGTTATCTCAAAGAAAGGGGCCACGGTGTTTCTGTATCTCTATTATGTTGGTGCGGCTTCGGAACTTTTAAATATCTCGATATATCTCGAAAACTACGCTTCTGATCAAAAAATATCATAGAACATAAAAAGTAGGAAACTTAATTCTCTACAAAAAAGGTCTCTTAACATTTTGCCATAGCTCGCATCGTTTCCGAGATATTTGCAGATTTATCTTAAGGGAAGGGGCCTGACGGACATATTTCGAGATATTTCTTCTTCTTGTTGTTCATCTTCTGCACAGCTAAGCTGGAAGTGGCATTTGCAGCTCGCAATAGTGCAGAGTTATCTCAAAGAAAGGGGCCACGGTGTTTCTGTATCTCTATTATGTTGGTGCGGCTTCGGAACTTTTAAATATCTTGATATATCTCGGGAACTACGCATCTGATCAAAAAATATCATAGAACATAAAAAGTAGGAAACTTAATTCTCTACAAAAAAGGTCTCTTAACATTTTGCCATAGCTCGCTTCGTTTCCGAGATATTTGCAGATTTATCTCAAGGGAAGGGGCCTAACGGACATATTTCGAGATATTTCTTCTTCTTGTTGTTCTTCTTCTGCACAGCTAAACTGGAAGTGGCATTTCCAGCTCGCAATAGTGCAGAGTTATCTCAAAGAAAGGAGCCACGGTGTTTCTGTATCTCTATTATGTTGGTGCGGCTTCGGAACTTTTAAATATCTTGATATATCTCGAGAACTACGCATCTGATCGAAAAATATCATAGAACATAAAAAGTAGGAAACTTAATTCTCTACAAAAAAGGTCTCTTAACATTTTGCCATAGCTCGCTTCGTTTCCGAGATATTTGCAGATTTATCTCAAGGGAAGGGGCCTGACGGACATATTTCGAGATACTTCTTTTTCTTGTTGTTCTTCCTCTGCACAGCTAAGCTGCAAGTGGCATTTGCAGCTCGCAATAATGCAGAGTTATCTCAAAGAAAGGGGCCACGGTGTTTCTGTATCTCTATTATGTTGGTGCGGCTTCGGAACTTTTAAATATCTTGATATATCTCGAGAACTACGCATCTGATCAAAAAATATCATCGAACATAAAGAGTAGGAAACTTAATTCTCTACAAAAAAGGTCTCTCAACATTTTGCCATAGCTCGCTTCGTTTCCGAGATATTTGCAGATTTATCTCAAGGGAAGGGGCCTGACGGACATATTTCGAGATATTTCTTCTTCTTGTTGTTCTTCTTCTGCACAGCTAAGCTGGAAGTGGCATTTGCGGCTCGCACTAGTGCAGAGTTATCTCAAAGAAAGGGGCCACGGTGTTTCTGTATCTCTATTATGTTGGTGCGGCTTTGGAACTTTTAAATATCTTGATATATCTCGAGAACTACGCATCTGATCAAAAAATATCATAGAAGATAAAAAGTAGGAAACTTAATTCTCTACAAAAAAGGTCTCTTAACATTTCGCCATAGCTCGCTTCGTTTCCGAGATATTTGCAGATTTATCTCAAGGGAAGGGGCGTGACGGACATATTTCGAGATATTTCTTCTTCTTGTTGTTCTTCTTCTGCACAGCTAAGCTGGAAGTGGCATTTGCAGCTCGCAATAGTGCAGAGTTATCTCAAAGAAAGGGGCCACGGTGTTTCTGTATCTCTATTATGTTGGTGCGGCTTCGGAACTTTTAAATATCTTGATATATCTCGAGAACTGCGCATCTGATCAAAAAATATCATAGAACATAAAAAGTAGGAAACTTAATTCTCTACAAAAAAGGTCTCTTAACATTTTGCCATAGCTCGCTTCGTTTCCGAGATATTTGCAGATTTATCTCAAGGGAAGGGGCCTAACGGACATATTTCGAGATATTTCTTCTTCTTGTTGTTCTTCTTCTGCACAGCTAAACTGGAAGTGGCATTTCCAGCTCGCAATAGTGCAGAGTTATCTCAAAGAAAGGAGCCACGGTGTTTCTGTATCTCTATTATGTTGGTGCGGCTTCGGAACTTTTAAATATCTTGATATATCTCGAGAACTACGCATCTGATCAAAAAATATCATAGAACATAAAGAGTAGGAAACTTAATTCTCTACAAAAAAGGTCTCTTAACATTTTGCCATAGCTCGCTTCGTTTCCGAGATATTTGCAGATTTATCTCAAGGGAAGGGGCCTGACGGACATATTTCGAGATATTTCTTCTTCTTGTTGTTCTTCTTCTGCACAGCTAAGCTGGAAGTGGCATTTGCGGCTCGCACTAGTGCAGAGTTATCTCAAAGAAAGGGGCCACGGTGTTTCTGTATCTCTATTATGTTGGTGCGGCTTTGGAACTTTTAAATATCTTGATATATCTCGAGAACTACGCATCTGATCAAAAAATATCATAGAAGATAAAAAGTAGGAAACTTAATTCTCTACAAAAAAGGTCTCTTAACATTTCGCCATAGCTCGCTTCGTTTCCGAGATATTTGCAGATTTATCTCAAGGGAAGGGGCGTGACGGACATATTTCGAGATATTTCTTCTTCTTGTTGTTCTTCTTCTGCACAGCTAAGCTGGAAGTGTCATTTGCAGCTCGCAATAGTACAGAGTTATCTCAAAGAAAGGGGCCACGGTGTTTCTGTATCTCTATTATGTTGGTGCGGCTTCGGAACTTTTAAATATCTTGATATATCTCGAGAACTGCGCATCTGATCAAAAAATATCATAGAACATAAAAAGTAGGAAACTTAATTCTCTACAAAAAAGGTCTCTTAACATTTTGCCATAGCTCGCTTCGTTTCCGAGATATTTGCAGATTTATCTCAAGGGAAGGGGCCTAACGGACATATTTCGAGATATTTCTTCTTCTTGTTGTTCTTCTTCTGCACAGCTAAACTGGAAGTGGCATTTCCAGCTCGCAATAGTGCAGAGTTATCTCAAAGAAAGGAGCCACGGTGTTTCTGTATCTCTATTATGTTGGTGCGGCTTCGGAACTTTTAAATATCTTGATATATCTCGAGAACTACGCGTCTGATCAAAAAATATCATAGAACATAAAAAGTAGGAAACATAATTCTCTACAAAAAAGGTCTCTTAACATTTTGCCATAGCTCGCTTCGTTTCCGAGATATTTGCAGATTTATCTCAAGGGAAGGGGCCTGACGGACATATTTCGAGATATTTCTTCTTCTTGTTGTTCTTCTTCTGCACAGCTAAGCTGGAAGTGGCATTTGCGGCTCGCACTAGTGCAGAGTTATCTCAAAGAAAGGGGCCACGGTGTTTCTGTATCTCTATTATGTTGGTGCGGCTTCGGAACTTTTAAATATCTCGATATATCTCGAAAACTACGCTTCTGATCAAAAAATATCATAGAACATAAAAAGTAGGAAACTTAATTCTCTACAAAAAAGGTCTCTTAACATTTTGCCATAGCTCGCATCGTTTCCGAGATATTTGCAGATTTATCTTAAGGGAAGGGGCCTGACGGACATATTTCGAGATATTTCTTCTTCTTGTTGTTCTTCTTCTGCACAGCTAAGCTGGAAGTGGCATTTGCGGCTCGCCCTAGTGCAGAGTTATCTCAAAGAAAGGGGCCACGGTGTTTCTGTATCTGTATTATGTTGGTGCGGCTTCGGAACTTTTAAATATCTTGATATATCTCGAGAACTACGCATCTGATCAAAAAATATCATAGAAGATAAAAAGTAGGAAACTTAATTCTCTACAAAAAAGGTCTCTTAACATTTCGCCATAGCTCGCTTCGTTTCCGAGATATTTGCAGACTTATCTCAAGGGAAGGGGCCTGTCGGACATATTTCGACATATTTCTTCTTCTTGTTGTTCTTCTTCTGCACAGCTAAGCTGGAAGTGGCATTTGCGGCTCGCACTAGTGCAGAGTTATCTCAAAGAAAGGGGCCACGGTGTTTCTGTATCTCTATTATGTTGGTGCGGCTTCGGAACTTTTAAATATCTCGATATATCTCGAAAACTACGCTTCTGATCAAATAAATGTCATAGAACATAAATTGTAGGAAACATAATTCTCTACAAAAAACGTCTCTTAACATTTTGCCATAGCTCGCTTCGTTTCCGAGATATTTGCAGATTCAGCTCAAAGGAACGGGCCTGACGGACATATTTCGAGATACTTCTTTTTCTTGTTGTTCTTCTTCTGCACAGCTAAGCTGGAAGTGGCATTTGCGGCTCGCACTAGTGCAGAGTTATCTCAAAGAAAGGGGCCACGGTGTTTCTGTATCTCTATTATGTTGGTGCGGCTTTGGAACTTTTAAATATCTTGATATATCTCGAGAACTACGCATCTGATCAAAAAATATCATAGAACATAAAGAGTAGGAAACTTAATTCTCTACAAAAAAGGTCTCTTAACATTTCGCCATAGCTCGCTTCGTTTCCGAGATATTTGCAGATTTATCTCAAGGGAAGGGGCGTGACGGACATATTTCGAGATATTTCTTCTTCTTGTTGTTCTTCTTCTGCACAGCTAAGCTGGAAGTGTCATTTGCAGCTCGCAATAGTACAGAGTTATCTCAAAGAAAGGGGCCACGGTGTTTCTGTATCTCTATTATGTTGGTGCGGCTTCGGAACTTTTAAATATCTTGATATATCTCGAGAACTGCGCATCTGATCAAAAAATATCATAGAACATAAAAAGTAGGAAACTTAATTCTCTACAAAAAAGGTCTCTTAACATTTTGCCATAGCTCGCTTCGTTTCCGAGATATTTGCAGATTTATCTCAAGGGAAGGGGCCTAACGGACATATTTCGAGATATTTCTTCTTCTTGTTGTTCTGCTTCTGCACAGCTAAACTGGAAGTGGCATTTCCAGCTCGCAATAGTGCAGAGTTATCTCAAAGAAAGGAGCCACGGTGTTTCTGTATCTCTATTATGTTGGTGCGGCTTCGGAACTTTTAAATATCTTGATATATCTCGAGAACTACGCGTCTGATCAAAAAATATCATAGAACATAAAAAGTAGGAAACATAATTCTCTACAAAAAAGGTCTCTTAACATTTTGCCATAGCTCGCTTCGTTTCCGAGATATTTGCTGATTTATCTCAAGGGAAGGGGCCTGACGGACATATTTCGAGATATTTCTTCTTCTTGTTGTTCTTCTTCTGCACAGCTAAGCTGGAAGTGGCATTTGCGGCTCGCACTAGTGCAGAGTTATCTCAAAGAAAGGGGCCACGGTGTTTCTGTATCTCTATTATGTTGGTGCGGCTTCGGAACTTTTAAATATCTCGATATATCTCGAAAACTACGCTTCTGATCAAAAAATATCATAGAACATAAAAAGTAGGAAACTTAATTCTCTACAAAAAAGGTCTCTTAACATTTTGCCATAGCTCGCATCGTTTCCGAGATATTTGCAGATTTATCTTAAGGGAAGGGGCCTGACGGACATATTTCGAGATATTTCTTCTTCTTGTTGTTCTTCTTCTGCACAGCTAAGCTGGAAGTGGCATTTGCAGCTCGCAATAGTGCAGAGTTATCTCAAAGAAAGGGGCCACGGTGTTTCTGTATCTCTATTATGTTGGTGCGGCTTCGGAACTTTTAAATATCTTGATATATCTCGGGAACTACGCATCTGATCAAAAAATATCATAGAACATAAAAAGTAGGAAACTTAATTCTCTACAAAAAAGGTCTCTTAACATTTTGCCATAGCTCGCTTCGTTTCCGAGATATTTGCAGATTTATCTCAAGGGAAGGGGCCTAACGGACATATTTCGAGATATTTCTTCTTCTTGTTGTTCTTCTTCTGCACAGCTAAACTGGAAGTGGCATTTCCAGCTCGCAATAGTGCAGAGTTATCTCAAAGAAAGGAGCCACGGTGTTTCTGTATCTCTATTATGTTGGTGCGGCTTCGGAACTTTTAAATATCTTGATATATCTCGAGAACTACGCATCTGATCGAAAAATATCATAGAACATAAAAAGTAGGAAACTTAATTCTCTACAAAAAAGGTCTCTTAACATTTTGCCATAGCTCGCTTCGTTTCCGAGATATTTGCAGATTTATCTCAAGGGAAGGGGCCTGACGGACATATTTCGAGATACTTCTTTTTCTTGTTGTTCTTCCTCTGCACAGCTAAGCTGCAAGTGGCATTTGCAGCTCGCAATAATGCAGAGTTATCTCAAAGAAAGGGGCCACGGTGTTTCTGTATCTCTATTATGTTGGTGCGGCTTCGGAACTTTTAAATATCTTGATATATCTCGAGAACTACGCATCTGATCAAAAAATATCATCGAACATAAAGAGTAGGAAACTTAATTCTCTACAAAAAAGGTCTCTCAACATTTTGCCATAGCTCGCTTCGTTTCCGAGATATTTGCAGATTTATCTCAAGGGAAGGGGCCTGACGGACATATTTCGAGATATTTCTTCTTCTTGTTGTTCTTCTTCTGCACAGCTAAGCTGGAAGTGGCATTTGCGGCTCGCACTAGTGCAGAGTTATCTCAAAGAAAGGGGCCACGGTGTTTCTGTATCTCTATTATGTTGGTGCGGCTTTGGAACTTTTAAATATCTTGATATATCTCGAGAACTACGCATCTGATCAAAAAATATCATAGAAGATAAAAAGTAGGAAACTTAATTCTCTACAAAAAAGGTCTCTTAACATTTCGCCATAGCTCGCTTCGTTTCCGAGATATTTGCAGATTTATCTCAAGGGAAGGGGCGTGACGGACATATTTCGAGATATTTCTTCTTCTTGTTGTTCTTCTTCTGCACAGCTAAGCTGGAAGTGGCATTTGCAGCTCGCAATAGTGCAGAGTTATCTCAAAGAAAGGGGCCACGGTGTTTCTGTATCTCTATTATGTTGGTGCGGCTTCGGAACTTTTAAATATCTTGATATATCTCGAGAACTGCGCATCTGATCAAAAAATATCATAAAACATAAAAAGTAGGAAACTTAATTCTCTACAAAAAAGGTCTCTTAACATTTTGCCATAGCTCGCTTCGTTTCCGAGATATTTGCAGATTTATCTCAAGGGAAGGGGCCTAACGGACATATTTCGAGATATTTCTTCTTCTTGTTGTTCTTCTTCTGCACAGCTAAACTGGAAGTGGCATTTCCAGCTCGCAATAGTGCAGAGTTATCTCAAAGAAAGGAGCCACGGTGTTTCTGTATCTCTATTATGTTGGTGCGGCTTCGGAACTTTTAAATATCTTGATATATCTCGAGAACTACGCGTCTGATCAAAAAATATCATAGAACATAAAAAGTAGGAAACATAATTCTCTACAAAAAAGGTCTCTTAACATTTTGCCATAGCTCGCTTCGTTTCCGAGATATTTGCAGATTTATCTCAAGGGAAGGGGCCTGACGGACATATTTCGAGATATTTCTTCTTCTTGTTGTTCTTCTTCTGCACAGCTAAGCTGGAAGTGGCATTTGCAGCTCGCAATAATGCAGAGTTATCTCAAAGAAAGGGGCCACGGTGTTTCTGTATCTCTATTATGTTGGTGCGGCTTCGGAACTTTTAAATATCTTGATATATCTCGAGAACTACGCATCTGATCAAAAAATATCATAGAACATAAAGAGTAGGAAACTTAATTCTCTACAAAAAAGGTCTCTTAACATTTTGCCATAGCTCGCTTCGTTTCCGAGATATTTGCAGATTTATCTCAAGGGAAGGGGCCTGACGGACATATTTCGAGATATTTCTTCTTCTTGTTGTTCTTCTTCTGCACAGCTAAGCTGGAAGTGGCATTTGCGGCTCGCACTAGTGCAGAGTTATCTCAAAGAAAGGGGCCACGGTGTTTCTGTATCTCTATTATGTTGGTGCGGCTTTGGAACTTTTAAATATCTTGATATATCTCGAGAACTACGCATCTGATCAAAAAATATCATAGAAGATAAAAAGTAGGAAACTTAATTCTCTACAAAAAAGGTCTCTTAACATTTCGCCATAGCTCGCTTCGTTTCCGAGATATTTGCAGATTTATCTCAAGGGAAGGGGCGTGACGGACATATTTCGAGATATTTCTTCTTCTTGTTGTTCTTCTTCTGCACAGCTAAGCTGGAAGTGGCATTTGCAGCTCGCAATAGTGCAGAGTTATTTCAAAGAAAGGGGCCACGGTGTTTCTGTATCTCTATTATGTTGGTGCGGCTTCGGAACTTTTAAATATCTTGATATATATCGAGAACTACGCATCTGATCAAAAAATATCATAGAAAATAAAAAGTAGGAAACTTAATTCTCTACAAAAAAGGTCTCTTAACATTTTGCCATAGCTCGCTTCGTTTTCGAGATATTTGCAGATTTATCTCAAGGGAAGGGGCCTAACGGACATATTTCGAGATATTTCTTCTTCTTGTTGTTCTTCTTCTGCACAGCTAAGCTGGAAGTGGCATTTGCGGCTCGCACTATTGCAGAGTTATCTCAAAGAAAGGGGCCACGGTGTTTCTGTATCTCTATTATGTTGGTGCGGCTTCGGAACTTTTAAATATCTTGATATATCTCGAGAACTACGCGTCTGATCAAAAAATATCATAGAACATAGAAAGTAGGAAACATAATTCTCTACAAAAAAGGTCTCTTAACATTTTGCCATAGCTCGCTTCGTTTCCGAGATATTTGCAGATTTATCTCAAGGGAAGGGGCCTGACGGACATATTTCGAGATATTTCTTCTTCTTGTTGTTCTTCTCCTGCACAGCTAAGCTGGAAGTGGCATTTGCGGCTCGCACTAGTGCAGAGTTATCTCAAAGAAAGGGGCCACGGTGTTTCTGTATCTCTATTATGTTGGTGCGGCTTCGGAACTTTTAAATATCTCGATATATCTCGAAAACTACGCTTCTGATCAAAAAATATCATAGAACATAAAAAGTAGGAAACTTAATTCTCTACAAAAAAGGTCTCTTAACATTTTGCCATAGCTCGCATCGTTTCCGAGATATTTGCAGATTTATCTTAAGGGAAGGGGCCTGACGGACATATTTCGAGATATTTCTTCTTCTTGTTGTTCTTCTTCTGCACAGCTAAGCTGGAAGTGGCATTTGCGGCTCGCACTAGTGCAGAGTTATCTCAAAGAAAGGGGCCACGGTGTTTCTGTATCTGTATTATGTTGGTGCGGCTTCGGAACTTTTAAATATCTTGATATATCTCGAGAACTACGCATCTGATCAAAAAATATCATAGAAGATAAAAAGTAGGAAACTTAATTCTCTACAAAAAAGGTCTCTTAACATTTCGCCATAGCTCGCTTCGTTTCCGAGATATTTGCAGATTTATCTCAAGGGAAGGGGCCTGTCGGACATATTTCGAGATATTTCTTCTTCTTGTTGTTCTTCTTCTGCACAGCTAAGCTGGAAGTGGCATTTGCGGCTCGCACTAGTGCAGAGTTATCTCAAAGAAAGGGGCCACGGTGTTTCTGTATCTCTATTATGTTGGTGCGGCTTCGGAACTTTTAAATATCTTGATATATCTCGAGAACTACGTATCTGATCGAAAAATATCATAGAACATAAAAAGTAGGAAACTTAATTCTCTACAAAAAAGGTCTCTTAACATTTTGCCATAGCTCGCTTCGTTTCCGAGATATTTGCAGATTTATCTCAAGGGAAGGGGCCTGACGGACATATTTCGAGATATTTTTTCTTCTTGTTGTTCTTCTTCTGCACAGCTAAGCTGGAAGTGGCATTTGCGGCTCGCACTAGTGCAGAGTTATCTCAGAGAAAGGGGCCACGGTGTTTCTGTATCTCTATTATGTTGGTGCGGCTTCGGAACTTTTAAATATCTTGATATATCTCGAGAACTACGCATCTGATCAAAAAATATCATAGAACATAAAAAGTAGGAAACTTAATTCTCTACAAAAAAGGTCTCTTAACATTTTGCCATAGCTCGCTTCGTTTCCGAGATATTTGCAGATTTATCTCAAGGGAAGGGGCCTGACGGACATATTTCAAGATATTTCTTCTTCTTGTTGTTCTTCTTCTGCACAGCTAAGCTGGAAGTGGCATTTGCGGCGCGCACTATTGCAGAGTTATCTCAAAGAAAGGGGCCACGGTGTTTCTGTATCTCTATTATGTTGGTGCGGCTTCGGAACTTTTAAATATATCGATATATCTCGAAAAGTACGCTTCTGATCAAAAAATATCATAGAACATAAATTGTAGGAAACATAATTCTCTACAAAAAACGTCTCTTAACATTTTGCCATAGCTCGCTTCGTTTCCGAGATATTTGCAGATTTATCTCAAGGGAAGGGGCCTGTCGGACATATTTCGAGATATTTCTTCTTCTTGTTGTTCTTCTTCTGCACAGCTAAGCTGGAAGTGGCATTTGCGGCTCGCACTAGTGCAGAGTTATCTCAAAGAAAGGGGCCACGGTGTTTCTGTATCTCTATTATGTTGGTGCGGCTTCGGAACTATTAAATATCTTGATATATCTCGAGAACTACGTATCTGATCGAAAAATATCATAGAACATAAAAAGTAGGAAACTTAATTCTCTACAAAAAAGGTCTCTTAACATTTTGCCATAGCTCGCTTCGTTTCCGAGATATTTGCAGATTTATCTCAAGGGAAGGGGCCTGACGGACATATTTCGAGATATTTTTTCTTCTTGTTGTTCTTCTTCTGCACAGCTAAGCTGGAAGTGGCATTTGCGGCTCGCACTAGTGCAGAGTTATCTCAAAGAAAGGGGCCACGGTGTTTCTGTATCTCTATTATGTTGGTGCGGCTTCGGAACTTTTAAATATCTTGATATATCTCGAGAACTACGCATCTGATCAAAAAATATCATAGAACATAAAAAGTAGGAAACTTAATTCTCTACAAAAAAGGTCTCTTAACATTTTGCCATAGCTCGCTTCGTTTCCGAGATATTTGCAGATTTATCTCAAGGGAAGGGGCCTGACGGACATATTTCAAGATATTTCTTCTTCTTGTTGTTCTTCTTCTGCACAGCTAAGCTGGAAGTGGCATTTGCGGCTCGCACTATTGCAGAGTTATCTCAAAGAAAGGGGCC
The DNA here is from genome assembly GCF_051020975.1 of Osmia lignaria lignaria. NCBI lineage: Eukaryota > Metazoa > Arthropoda > Insecta > Hymenoptera > Megachilidae > Osmia > Osmia lignaria. The sequence continues at coordinate 3,552,453 of NW_027478169.1, read as the reverse complement.
ACGGTGTTTCTGTATCTCTATTATGTTGGTGCGGCTTTGGAACTTTTAAATATCTTGATATATCTCGAGAACTACGCATCTGATCAAAAAATATCATAGAACATAAAAAGTAGGAAACTTAATTCTCTACAAAAAAGGTCTCTTAACATTTTGCCATAGCTCGCTTCGTTTCCGAGATATTTGCAGATTTATCTCAAGCGAAGGGGCCTGACGGACATATTTCGAGATATTTCTTCTTCTTGTTGTTCTTCTTCTGCACAGCTAAGCTGGAAGTGGCATTTGCGGCTCGCACTATTGCAGAGTTATCTCAAAGAAAGGGGCCACGGTGTTTCTGTATCTCTATTATGTTGGTGCGGCTTCGGAACTTTTAAATATCTTGATATATCTCGAGAACTACGCGTCTGATCAAAAAATATCATAGAATATAAAAAGTAGGAAACATAATTCTCTACAAAAAAGGTCTCTTAACATTTTGCCATAGCTCGCTTCGTTTCCGAGATATTTGCAGATTTATCTCAAGGGAAGGGGCCTGACGGACATATTTCGAGATATTTCTTCTTCTTGTTGTTCTTCTTCTGCACAGCTAAGCTGGAAGTGGCATTTGCGGCTCGCAGTAGTGCACAGTTATCTCAAAGAAAGGGGCCACGGTGTTTCTGTATCTCTATTATGTTGGTGCGGCTTCGGAACTTTTAAATATCTTGATATATCTCGAGAACTACGCATCTGATCAAAAAATATCATAGAACATAAAAAGTAGGAAACTTAATTCTCTACAAAAAAGGTCTCTTAACATTTTGCCATAGCTCGCTTCGTTTCCGAGATATTTGCAGATTTATCTCAAGGGAAGGGGCCTGACGGACATATTTCGAGATATTTCTTCTTCTTGTTGTTCTTCTTCTGCACAGCTAAGCTGGAAGTGGCATTTGCGGCTCGCACTAGTGCAGAGTTATCTCAAAGAAAGGGGCCACGGTGTTTCTGTATCTGTATTATGTTGGTGCGGCTTCGGAACTTTTAAATATCTTGATATATCTCGAGAACTACGCATCTGATCAAAAAATATCATAGAACATAAAAAGTAGGAAACTTAATTCTCTACAAAAAAGGTCTCTTAACATTTTGCCATAGCTCGCTTCGTTTCCGAGATATTTGCAGATTTATCTCAAGGGAAGGGGCCTGACGGACATATTTCGAGATATTTCTTCTTCTTGTTGTTCTTCTACTGCGCAGCTAAGCTGGAAGTGGCATTTGCGGCTCGCACTATTGCAGAGTTATCTCAAAGAAAGGGGCCACGGTGTTTCTGTATCTCTATTATGTTGGTGCGGCTTCGTAACTTTTAAATATCTAGATATATCTCGAAAACTACGCTTCTGATCAAAAAATATCATAGAACATAAATTGTAGGAAACATAATTCTCTACAAAAAACGTCTCTTAACATTTTGCCATAGCTCGCTTCGTTTCCGAGATATTTGCAGATTCAGCTCAAAGGAACTGGCCTGACGGACATATTTCGAGATATTTCTTCTTCTTGTTGTTCTTCCTCTGCACAGCTAAGCTGGAAGTGGCATTTGCAGCTCGCAATAGTGCAGAGTTATCTCAAAGAAAGGGGCCACGGTGTTTCTGTATCTCTATTATGTTGGTGCGGCTTCGGAACTTTTAAATATCTTGATATATCTCGAGAACTACGCATCTGATCAAAAAATATCATAGAACATAAAAAGTAGCAAACTTAATTCTCTACAAAAAAGGTCTCTTAACATTTTGCCATAGCTCGCTTCGTTTCCGAGATATTTGCAGATTTATCTCAAGGGAAGGGGCCTGACGGACATATTTCGAGATATTTCTTCTTCTTGTTGTTCTTCTTCTGCACAGCTAAGCTGGAAGTGGCATTTGCGGCTCGCACTAGTGCAGAGTTATCTCAAAGAAAGGGGCCACGGTGTTTCTGTATCTGTATTATGTTGGTGCGGCTTCGGAACTTTTAAATATCTTGATATATCTCGAGAACTACGCATCTGATCAAAAAATATCATAGAACATAAAAAGTAGGAAACTTAATTCTCTACAAAAAAGGTCTCTTAACATTTTGCCATAGCTCGCTTCGTTTCCGAGATATTTGCAGATTTATCTCAAGGGAAGGGGCCTGACGGACATATTTCGAGAAGTTTCTTCTTCTTGTTGTTCTTCTTCTGCACAGCTAAGCTGGAAGTGGCATTTGCGGCTCGCACTAGTGCACAGTTATCTCAAAGAAAGGGGCCACGGTGTTTCTGTATCTTTAATATGTTGGTGCGGCTTCGGAACTTTTAAGTATCTCGATATATCTCGAAAACTACGCTTCTGATCAGAAAATATCATAGAACATAAATTGTAGGAAACATAATTCTCTACAAAAAACGTCTCTTAACATTTTGCCATAGCTCGCTTCGTTTCCGAGATATTTGCAGATTCAGCTCAAAGGAACTTGCCTGACGGACATATTTCGAGATATTTCTTCTTCTTGTTGTTCTTCCTCTGCACAGCTGAGCTGGAAGTGGCATTTGCAGGTGGCAATAGTGCAGAGTTATCTCAAAGAAAGGGGCCACGGTGTTTCTGTATCTCTATTATGTTGGTGCGGCTTCGGAACTTTTAAATATCTTGATATATCTCGAGAACTACGCATCTGATCAAAAAATATCATCGAACATAAAAAGTAGGAAACTTAATTCTCTACAAAAAAGGTCTCTTAACATTTTGCCATAGCTCGCTTCGTTTCCGAGATATTTGCAGATTTATCTCAAGGGAAGGGGCCTAACGGACATATTTCGAGATATTTCTTCTTCTTGTTGTTCTTCTTCTGCACAGCTAAACTGGAAGTGGCATTTCCAGCTCGCAATAGTGCAGAGTTATCTCAAAGAAAGGGGCCACGGTGTTTCTGTATCTCTATTATGTTAGTGCGGCTTCGGAACCTCTAAATATCTCGATATATCTCGAAAACTACGCTTCTGATCAAAAAATATCATACAACGTAAATTGTAGGAAATATTATTCTCTACAAAAAAGGTCTCTTAACATTTTGCCATAGCTCGCTTCGTTTCCGAGATATTTGCAGATTCATCTCAAGGGAAGGGGTCTGACGGACATATTTCGAGATATTTCTTCTTCTTGTTGTTCTTCTTCTGCACAGCTAAGCTCGAAGTGGCATTTGCAGCTCGCAATAGTGCAGAGTTATCTCAAAGAAAGAGGCCACGGTGTTTCTGTACCTCTATTATGTTGGTGCAGCTTCGGAACTTTTAAATATCTTGATATATCTCGAGAACTACGCATCTGATCAAAAAATATCATCGAACATAAAAAGTAGGAAACTTAATTCTCTACGAAAAAGGTCTCTTAACATTTTGCGATAGCTCGCTTTGTTTCCGAGATATTTGCAGATTTATCTCAAGGGAAGGGGCCTAACGGACATATTTCGAGATATTTCTTCTTCTTGTTGTTCTTCTTCTGCACAGCTAAGCTGGAAGTGGCATTAGCGGCTCGCACTAGTGCAGAGTTATCTCAAAGAAAGGGGCCACGGTGTTTCTGTATCCCTATTATGTTGGTGCGGCTTCGGAACTTTTAAATATCTTGATATATCTCGAGAACTACGCGTCTGATCAAAAAATATCATAGAACATAAAAAGTAGGAAACTTAATTCTCTACAAAAAAGGTCTCTTAACATTTTGCCATAGCTCGCTTCCTTTCCGAGATATTTACAGATTTATCTCATGGGAAGGGGCCTAACGGACATATTTCGAGATATTTCTTCTTCTTGTTGTTCTTCTTCTGCACTGCTAAGCTGGAAGTGGCATTCGCGGCTCGCACTAGTGCAGAGTTATCTCAAAGAAAGGGGCCACGGTGTTTCTGTATCTCTATTATGTTGGTGCGGTTTCGGAACTTTTAAATATCTTGATATATCTCGAGAACTGCGCAATTGATCAAAAAATATCATAGAACATAAAAAGTAGGAAACTTAATTCTCTACAAAAAAGGTCTCTTAACATTTTGCCATAGCTCCCTTCGTTTCCGAGATATTTGCAGATTTATCTCGAGGGAAGGGGCCTAACGGACATATTTCGAGATATTTCTTCTTCTTGATGTTTTTCTTCTGCACAGCTAAGCTGGAAGTGGCATTTACAGCTCGCAATAGTGCAGAGTTATCTCAAAGAAAGGGGCCACGGTGTTTCTGTATCTCTATTATGTTGGTGCGGCTTCGGAACTTTTAAATATCTTGATATATCTCGAGAACTACGCATCTGATCAAAAAATATCATAGAACATGAAAAGTAGGAAACTTAATTCTCTACAAAAAAGGTCTCTTAACATTTTGCCATAGCTCTCTTCGTTTCCGAGATATTTGCAGATTTATCTCAAGGGAAGGGGCCTGACGGACATATTTCGAGATATTTCTTCTTCTTGTTGTTCTTCTTCTGCACAGCTAAGCTGGAAGTGGCATTTGCGGCTCGCACTAGTGCACAGTTATCTCAAAGAAAGGGGCCACGGTGTTTCTGTATCTCTATTATGTTGGTGCGTCTTCGGAACTTTTAAATATCTCGATATATCTCGAAAACTACGCTTCTGATCAAAAAATATCATAGAATATAAATTGTAGGAAACATAATTCTCTACAAAAAACGTCTCTTAACATTTTGCCATAGCTCGCTTCGTTTCCGAGATATTTGCAGATTCAGCTCAAAGGAACTGGCCTGACGGACATATTTCGAGATATTTCTTCTTCTTGTTGTTCTTCCTCTGCACAGCTAAGCTGGAAGTGGCATTTGCAGCTCGCAATAGTGCAGAGTTATCTCAAAGAAAGGGGCCACGGTGTTTCTGTATCTCTATTATGTTGGTGCGGCTTCGGAACTTTTAAATATCTTGATATATCTCGAGAACTACGCGTCTGATCAAAAAATATCATAGAACATAAAAAGTAGGAAACTTAATTCTCTACAAAAAAGGTCTCTTAACATTTTGCCATAGCTCGCTTCGTTTCCGAGATATTTGCAGATATATCTCAAGGGAAGGGGCCTGACGGACATATTTCGAGATATTTCTTCTTCTTGTTGTTCTTCTTCTGCACAGCTAAGCTGGAAGTGGCATTTACAGCTCGCAATAGTGCAGAGTTATCTCAAAGAAAGGGGCCACGGTGTTTCTGTATCTCTATTATGTTGGTGCGGCTTCGGAACTTTTAAATATCTTGATATATCTCGAGAACTACTCGTCTGATCAGAAAATATCATAGAACATAAAAAGTAGGAAACTTAATTCTCTACAAAAACTGTCTCTTAACATTTTGCCATAGCTCGCTTCGTTTCCGAGATATTTGCAGATATATCTCAAGGGAAGGGGCCTGACGGACATATTTCGAGGTATTTCTTCTTCTTGTTGTTCTTCTTCTGCACAGCTAAGCTGGAAGTGGCATTTGCGGCTCGCACTAGTGCACAGTTATCTCAAAGAAAGGGGCCACGGTGTTTCTGTATCTCTATTATGTTGGTGCGTCTTCGGAACTTTTAAATATCTCGATATATCTCGAAAACTACGCTTCTGATCAAAAAATATCATAGAACATAAATTGTAGGAAACATAATTCTCTACAAAAAACGTCTCTTAACATTTTGCCATAGCTCGCTTCGTTTCCGAGATATTTGCAGATTCAGCTCAAAGGAACTGGCCTGACGGACATATTTCGAGATATTTCTTCTTCTTGTTGTTCTTCCTCTGCACAGCTAAGCTGGAAGTGGCATTTGCAGCTCGCAATAGTGCAGAGTTATCTCAAAGAAAGGGGCCACGGTGTTTCTGTATCTCTATTATGTTGGTGCGGCTTCGTAACTTTTAAATATCTAGATATATCTCGAAAACTACGCTTCTGATCAAAAAATATCATAGAACATAAATTGTAGGAAACATAATTCTCTACAAAAAACGTCTCTTAACATTTTGCCATAGCTCGCTTCGTTTCCGAGATATTTGCAGATTCAGCTCAAAGGAACTGGCCTGACGGACATATTTCGAGATATTTCTTCTTCTTGTTGTTCTTCCTCTGCACAGCTAAGCTGGAAGTGGCATTTGCAGCTCGCAATAGTGCAGAGTTATCTCAAAGAAAGGGGCCACGGTGTTTCTGTATCTCTATTATGTTGGTGCGGCTTCGGAACTTTTAAATATCTTGATATATCTCGAGAACTACGCATCTGATCAAAAAATATCATAGAACATAAAAAGTAGGAAACTTAATTCTCTACAAAAAAGGTCTCTTAACATTTTGCCATAGCTCGCTTCGTTTCCGAGATATTTGCAGATTTATCTCAAGGGAAGGGGCCTGACGGACATATTTCGAGATATTTCTTCTTCTTGTTGTTCTTCTTCTGCACAGCTAAGCTGGAAGTGGCATTTGCGGCTCGCACTAGTGCAGAGTTATCTCAAAGAAAGGGGCCACGGTGTTTCTGTATCTGTATTATGTTGGTGCGGCTTCGGAACTTTTAAATATCTTGATATATCTCGAGAACTACGCATCTGATCAAAAAATATCATAGAACATAAAAAGTAGGAAACTTAATTCTCTACAAAAAAGGTCTCTTAACATTTTGCCATAGCTCGCTTCGTTTCCGAGATATTTGCAGATTTATCTCAAGGGAAGGGGCCTGACGGACATATTTCGAAATATTTCTTCTTCTTGTTGTTCTTCTTCTGCACAGCTAAGCTGGAAGTGGCATTTGCGGCTCGCACTATTGCAGAGTTATCTCAAAGAAAGGGGCCACGGTGTTTCTGTATCTCTATTATGTTGGTGCGGCTTCGTAACTTTTAAATATCTCGATATATCTCGAAAACTACGCTTCTGATCAAAAAATATCATAGAACATAAATTGTAGGAAACATAATTCTCTACAAAAAAGGTCTCTTAACATTTTGCCATAGCTCGCTTCGTTTCCGAGATATTTACAGATTTATCTCAAGGGAAGGGGCCTGACGGACATATTTCGAGAAGTTTCTTCTTCTTGTTGTTCTTCTTCTGCACAGCTAAGCTGGAAGTGGCATTTGCGGCTCGCACTATTGCAGAGTTATCTCAAAGAAAGGGGCCACGGTGTTTCTGTATCTCTAATATGTTGGTGCGGCTTCGGAACTTTTAAGTATCTCGATATATCTCGAAAACTACGCTTCTGATCAGAAAATATCATAGAACATAAATTGTAGGAAACATAATTCTCTACAAAAAACGTCTCTTAACATTTTGCCATAGCTCGCTTCGTTTCCGAGATATTTGCAGATTCAGCTCAAAGGAACTTGCCTGACGGACATATTTCGAGATATTTCTTCTTCTTGTTGTTCTTCCTCTGCACAGCTGAGCTGGAAGTGGCATTTGCAGGTGGCAATAGTGCAGAGTTATCTCAAAGAAAGGGGCCACGGTGTTTCTGTATCTCTATTATGTTGGTGCGGCTTCGGAACTTTTAAATATCTTGATATATCTCGAGAACTACGCATCTGATCAAAAAATATCATCGAACATAAAAAGTAGGAAACTTCATTCTCTACAAAAAAGGTCTCTTAACATTTTGCCATAGCTCGCTTCGTTTCCGAGATATTTGCAGATTTATCTCAAGGGAAGGGGCCTAACGGAAATATTTCGAGATATTTCTTCTTCTTGTTGTTCTTCTTCTGCACAGCTAAACTGGAAGTGGCATTTCCAGCTCGCAATAGTGCAGAGTTATCTCAATGATAGGGGCCACGGTGTTTCTGTATCTCTATTATGTTGGTGCGGCTTCGGAACTTTTAAATATCTTGATATATCTCGAGAACTACGCAACTGATCAAAAAATATCATAGAACATAAAAAGTAGGAAACTTAATACTCTACAAAAAAGGTCTCTTAACATTTTGCCATAGCTCGCTTCGTTTCCGAGATATTTGCAGATTTATATCACGGGAAGGGGCCTGACGGACATATTTCGAGATATTTCTTCTTCTTGTTGTTCTTCTTCTGCACAGCTGAGCTGGAAGTGGCATTTGCAGGTCGCAATAGTGCAGAGTTATCTCAAAGAAGGGGGCCACGGTGTTTCTGTATCTCTATTATGTTGGTGCGGCTTCGGAACTTTTAAATATCTCGATATATCTCGAAAACTACGCTTCTGAGCAAAAAATATCATAGAACATAAATTGTAGGAAACATAATTCTCTACAAAAAAGGTCTCTTAACATTTTGCCATAGCTCGCTTCGTTTCCGAGATATTTGCAGATTTATCTCAAGGGAAGGGGCCTGACGGACATATTTCGAGATATTTCTTCTTCTTGTTGTTCTTCTTCTGCACAGCTAAGCTGGAAGTGGCATTTGCGGCTCGCACTAGTGCAGAGTTATCTCAAAGAAAGGGGCCACGGTGTTTCTGTATCTCTATTATGTTGGTGCGGCTTCGGAACTTTTAAATATCTCGATATATCTCGAAAACTACGCTTCTGATCAAAAAATATCATAGAACATAAATTGTAGGAAACATAATTCTCTACAAAGACGTATCTTAACATTTTGCCATAGCTCGCTTCGTTTCCGAGATATTTGCAGATTCAGATCAAAGGAACGGGCCTGACGGACATATTTCGAGATACTTCTTCCTCTTGTTGTTCTTCCTCTGCACAGCTAAGCTGGAAGTGGCATTTGCAGCTCGCAATAGTGCAGAGTTATCTCAAAGAAAGGGGCCACGGTGTTTCTGTATCTCTATTATGTTGGTGCGGCTTCGGAACTTTTAAATATCTCGATATATCTCGAAAACTACGCTTGTGATCAAAAAATATCATAGAACATAAAAAGTAGGAAACATAATTCTCTACAAAAAAGGTCTCTTAACATTTTGCCATAGCTCGCTTCGTTTCCGAGATATTTGCAGATTTATCTCAAGGGAAGGGGCCTGACGGACATATTTCGAGATATTTCTTCTTCTTGTTGTTCTTCTTCTGCACAGCTAAGCTGGAAGTGGCATTTACAGCTCGCAATAGTGCAGAGTTATCTCAAAGAAAGGGGCCACGGTGTTTCTGTATCTCTATTATGTTGGTGCGGTTTCGGAACTTTTAAATATCTTGATATATCTCGAGAACGACGCATCTGATCAAAAAATATCATCGAACATAAAAAGTAGGAAACTTAATTCTCTACAAATAAGGTATCTTAACATTTTGCCATAGCTCGCTTCGTTTCCGAGATATTTGCAGATTTATCTCAAGGGAAGGGGCCTCACGGACATATTTCGAGATATTTCTTCTTCTTGTTGTTCTTCTTCTGCACAGCTAAGCTGGAAGTGGCATTTGCAGCTCGCAATAGTGCAGAGATATCTCAAAGAAAGGGGCCACGGTGTTTCTGTATCTCTATTATGTTGGTGCGGCTTCGGAACTTTTAAATATCTTGATATATCTCGAGAACTACTCGTCTGATCAAAAAATATCATAGAACATAAAAAGTAGGAAACTTAATTCTCTACAAAAAAGGTCTCTTAACATTTTGCCATAGCTCGCTTCGTTTCCGAGATATTTGCAGATTTATCTCAAGGGAAGGGGCCTAACGGACATATTTCGAGATATTTCTTCTTCTTGTTGTTCTTCTTCTGCACAGCTAAACTGGAAGTGGCATTTCCAGCTCGCAATAGTGCAGAGTTATCTCAAAGAAAGGGGCCACGGTGTTTCTGTATCTCTATTATGTTGGTGCGGCTTCGGAACCTCTAAATATCTCGATATATCTCGAAAACTACGCTTCTGATCAAAAAATATCATACAACGTAAATTGTAGGAAATATTATTCTCTACAAAAAAGGTCTCTTAACATTTTGCCATAGCTCGCTTCGTTTCCGAGATATTTGCAGATTCATCTCAAGGGAAGGGGTCTGACGGACATATTTCGAGATATTTCTTCTTCTTGTTGTTCTTCTTCTGCACAGCTAAGCTCGAAGTGGCATTTGCAGCTCGCAATAGTGCAGAGTTATCTCAAAGAAAGAGGCCACGGTGTTTCTGTACCTCTATTATGTTGGTGCAGCTTCGGAACTTTTAAATATCTTGATATATCTCGAGAACTACGCATCTGATCAAAAAATATCATCGAACATAAAAAGTAGGAAACTTAATTCTCTACGAAAAAGGTCTCTTAACATTTTGCGATAGCTCGCTTTGTTTCCGAGATATTTGCAGATTTATCTCAAGGGAAGGGGCCTAACGGACATATTTCGAGATATTTCTTCTTCTTGTTGTTCTTCTTCTGCACAGCTAAGCTGGAAGTGGCATTAGCGGCTCGCACTAGTGCAGAGTTATCTCAAAGAAAGGGGCCACGGTGTTTCTGTATCCCTATTATGTTGGTGCGGCTTCGGAACTTTTAAATATCTTGATATATCTCGAGAACTACGCGTCTGATCAAAAAATATCATAGAACATAAAAAGTAGGAAACTTAATTCTCTACAAAAAAGGTCTCTTAACATTTTGCCATAGCTCGCTTCCTTTCCGAGATATTTACAGATTTATCTCATGGGAAGGGGCCTAACGGACATATTTCGAGATATTTCTTCTTCTTGTTGTTCTTCTTCTGCACTGCTAAGCTGGAAGTGGCATTCGCGGCTCGCACTAGTGCAGAGTTATCTCAAAGAAAGGGGCCACGGTGTTTCTGTATCTCTATTATGTTGGTGCGGCTTCGGAACTTTTAAATATCTTGATATATCTCGAGAACTGCGCATCTGATCAAAAAATATCATAGAACATAAAAAGTAGGAAACTTAATTCTCTACAAAAAAGGTCTCTTAACATTTTGCCATAGCTCCCTTCGTTTCCGAGATATTTGCAGATTTATCTCAAGGGAAGGGGCCTGACGGACATATTTCGAGATATTTCTTCTTCTTGTTGTTCTTCTTCTGCACAGCTAAGCTGGAAGTGGCATTTGCAGCTCGCAATAGAGCAGAGTTATCTCAAAGAAAGGGGCCACGGTGTTTCTGTATCTCTATTATGTTGGTGCGGCTTCGGAACTTTTAAATATCTTGATATATCTCGAGAACTACTCGTCTGATCAAAAAATATCATACAACATAAAAAGTAGGAAACTTAATTCTCTACAAAAACTGTCTCTTAACATTTTGCCATAGCTCGCTTCGTTTCCGAGATATTTGCAGATATATCTCAAGGGAAGGGGCCAGACGGACATATTTCGAGATATTTCTTCTTCTTGTTGTTCTTCTTCTGCACAGCTAAGCTGGAAGTGGCATTTGCGGCTCGCACTAGTGCACAGTTATCTCAAAGAAAGGGGCCACGGTGTTTCTGTATCTCTATTATGTTGGTGCGTCTTCGGAACTTTTAAATATCTCGATATATCTCGAAAACTACGCTTCTGATCAAAAAATATCATAGAATATAAATTGTAGGAAACATAATTCTCTACAAAAAACGTCTCTTAACATTTTGCCATAGCTCGCTTCGTTTCCGAGATATTTGCAGATTCAGCTCAAAGGAACTGGCCTGACGGACATATTTCGAGATATTTCTTCTTCTTGTTGTTCTTCCTCTGCACAGCTAAGCTGGAAGTGGCATTTGCAGCTCGCAATAGTGCAGAGTTATCTCAAAGAAAGGGGCCACGGTGTTTCTGTATCTCTATTATGTTGGTGCGGCTTCGGAACTTTTAAATATCTTGATATATCTCGAGAACTACGCGTCTGATCAAAAAATATCATAGAACATAAAAAGTAGGAAACTTAATTCTCTACAAAAAAGGTCTCTTAACATTTTGCCATAGCTCGCTTCGTTTCCGAGATATTTGCAGATATATCTCAAGGGAAGGGGCCTGACGGACATATTTCGAGATATTCCTTCTTCTTGTTGTTCTTCTTCTGCACAGCTAAGCTGGAAGTGGCATTTACAGCTCGCAATAGTGCAGAGTTATCTCAAAGAAAGGGGCCACGGTGTTTCTGTATCTCTATTATGTTGGTGCGGCTTCGGAACTTTTAAATATCTTGATATATCTCGAGAACTACTCGTCTGATCAAAAAATATCATAGAACATAAAAAGTAGGAAACTTAATTCTCTACAAAAACTGTCTCTTAACATTTTGCCATAGCTCGCTTCGTTTCCGAGATATTTGCAGATATATCTCAAGGGAAGGGGCCTGACGGACATATTTCGAGGTATTTCTTCTTCTTGTTGTTCTTCTTCTGCACAGCTAAGCTGGAAGTGGCATTTGCGGCTCGCACTAGTGCACAGTTATCTCAAAGAAAGGGGCCACGGTGTTTCTGTATCTCTATTATGTTGGTGCGTCTTCGGAACTTTTAAATATCTCGATATATCTCGAAAACTACGCTTCTGATCAAAAAATATCATAGAACATAAATTGTAGGAAACATAATTCTCTACAAAAAACGTCTCTTAACATTTTGCCATAGCTCGCTTCGTTTCCGAGATATTTGCAGATTCAGCTCAAAGGAACTGGCCTGACGGACATATTTCGAGATATTTCTTCTTCTTGTTGTTCTTCCTCTGCACAGCTAAGCTGGAAGTGGCATTTGCAGCTCGCAATAGTGCAGAGTTATCTCAAAGAAAGGGGCCACGGTGTTTCTGTATCTCTATTATGTTGGTGCGGCTTCGGAACTTTTAAATATCTTGATATATCTCGAGAACTACTCGTCTGATCAAAAAATATCATAGAACATAAAAAGTAGGAAACTTAATTCTCTACAAAAAAGGTCTCTTAACATTTTGCCATAGCTCGCTTCGTTTCCGAGATATTTGCAGATTTATCTCAAGGGAAGGGGCCTAACGGACATATTTCGAGATATTTCTTCTTCTTGTTGTTCTTCTTCTGCACAGCTAAACTGGAAGTGGCATTTCCAGCTCGCAATAGTGCAGAGTTATCTCAAAGAAAGGGGCCACGGTGTTTCTGTATCTCTATTATGTTGGTGCGGCTTCGGAACTTTTAAATATCTTGATATATCTCGAGAACTGCGCATCTGATCAAAAAATATCATAGAACATAAAAAGTAGGAAACTTAATTCTCTTCCAAAAATGTCTCCTAACATTTTGCCATAGCTCGCTTCGTTTCCGAGATATTTGCAGATTTATCTCAAGGGAAGGGGCCTGACGGACATATTTCGAGATATTTCTTCTTCTTGTTGTTCTTCTTCTGCACAGCTAAGCTGGAAGTGGCATTTGCGGCTCGCACTAGTGCAGAGTTATCTCAAAGAAAGGGGCCACGGTGTTTCTGTATCTCTATTATGTTGGTGCGGCTTCGGAACTTTTAAATATCTTGATATATCTCGAGAACTACTCGTCTGATCAAAAAATATCATAGAACATAAAAAGTAGGAAACTTAATTCTCTACAAAAACTGTCTCTTAACATTTTGCCATAGCTCGCTTCGTTTCCGAGATATTTGCAGATATATCTCAAGGGAAGGGGCCTGACGGACATATTTCGAGATATTTCTTCTTCTTGTTGTTCTTCTTCTGCACAGCTAAACTGGAAGTGGCATTTCCAGCTCGCAATAGTGCAGAGTTATCTCAAAGAAAGGGGCCACGGTGTTTCTGTATCTCTATTATGTTGGTGCGGCTTCGGAACTTTTAAATATCTTGATATATCTCGAGAACTACGCGTCTGATCAAAAAATATCATAGGACATAAAAGGTAGGAAACATAATTCTCTACAAAAAAGGTCTCTTAACATTTTGCCATAGCTCGCTTCGTTTCCGAGATATTTGCAGATTTATCTCAAGGGAAGGGGCCTAACGGACATATTTCGAGATATTTCTTCTTCTTGTTGTTCTTCTTCTGCACCGCTAAACTGTAAGTGGCATTTCCAGCTCGCAATAGTGCAGAGTTATCTCAAAGAAAGGGGCCACGGTGTTTCTGTATCTCTATTATGTTGGTGCGGCTTCGGAACTTTTAAATATCTTGATATATCTCGAGAACTACTCGTCTGATCAAAAAATATCATAGAACATAAAAAGTAGGAAACTTAATTCTCTACAAAAACTGTCTCTTAACATTTTGCCATAGCTCGCTTCGTTTCCGAGATATTTGCAGATATATCTCAAGGGAAGGGGCCTGACGGACATATTTCGAGGTATTTCTTCTTCTTGTTGTTCTTCTTCTGCACAGCTAAGCTGGAAGTGGCATTTGCGGCTCGCACTAGTGCACAGTTATCTCAAAGAAAGGGGCCACGGTGTTTCTGTATCTCTATTATGTTGGTGCGTCTTCGGAACTTTTAAATATCTCGATATATCTCGAAAACTACGCTTCTGATCAAAAAATATCATAGAACATAAATTGTAGGAAACATAATTCTCTACAAAACACGTCTCTTAACATTTTGCCATAGCTCGCTTCGTTTCCGAGATATTTGCAGATTCAGCTCAAAGGAACTGGCCTGACGGACATATTTCGAGATACTTCTTCTTCTTGTTGTTCTTCCTCTGCACAGCTAAGCTGGAAGTGGCATTTGCAGCTCGCAATAGTGCAGAGTTATCTCAAAGAAAGGGGCCACGGTGTTTCTGTATCTCTATTATGTTGGTGCGGCTTCGGAACTTTTAAATATCTTGATATATCTCGAGAACTACGCGTCTGATCAAAAAATATCATAGGACATAAAAAGTAGGAAACTTAATTCTCTACAAAAAAGGTCTCTTAACATTTTGCCATAGCTCGCTTCGTTTCCGAGATATTTGCAGATTTATCTCAAGGGAAGGGGCCTAACGGACATATTTCGAGATATTTCTTCTTCTTGTTGTTCTTCTTCTGCACAGCTAAACTGGAAGTGGCATTTCCAGCTCGCAATAGTGCAGAGTTATCTCAAAGAAAGGGGCCACGGTGTTTCTGTATCTCTATTATGTTGGTGCGGCTTCGGAACTTTTAAATATCTTGATATATCTCGAGAACTGCGCATCTGATCAAAAAATATCATAGAACATAAAAAGTAGGAAACTTAATTCTCTACAAAAACTGTCTCTTAACATTTTGCCATAGCTCGCTTCGTTTCCGAGATATTTGCAGATATATCTCAAGGGAAGGGGCCTGACGGACATATTTCGAGATATTTCTTCTTGTTGTTGTTCTTCTTCTGCACAGCTAAACTGGAAGTGGCATTTCCAGCTCGCAATAGTGCAGAGTTATCTCAAAGAAAGGGGCCACGGTGTTTCTGTATCTCTATTATGTTGGTGCGGCTTCGGAACTTTTAAATATCTTGATATATCTCGAGAACTACGCATCTGATCAAAAAATATCATAGAACATAAAAAGTAGGAAACTTAATTCTCTACAAAAAAGGTTTCTTAACATTTTGCCATAGCTCGCTTCGTTTCCGAGATATTTGCAGATTTATCTCAAGGGAAGGGGCCTGACGGACATATTTCGAGATATTTCTTCTTCTTGTTGTTCTTCTTCTGCACAGCTAAGCTGGAAGTGGCATTTACAGCTCGCAATAGTGCAGAGTTATCTCAAAGAAAGGGACCACGGTGTTTCTGTATCTCTATTATGTTGGTGCGGCTTCGGAACTTTTAAATATCTTGATATATCTCGAGAACTACGCATCTGATCAAAAAATATCATAGAACATGAAAAGTAGGAAACTTAATTCTCTACAAAAAAGGTCTCTTAAGATTTTGCCATAGCTCTCTTCGTTTCCGAGATATTTGCAGATTTATCTCAAGGGAAGGGGCCTGACGGACGTATTTCGAGATATTTCTTCTTCTTGTTGTTCTTCTTCTGCACAGCTAAGCTGGAAGTGGCATTTGCAGCTCGCAATAGAGCAGAGTTATCTCAAAGAAAGGGGCCACGGTGTTTCTGTATCTCTATTATGTTGGTGCGGCTTCGGAACTTTTAAATATCTTGATATATCTCGAGAACTACGCGTCTGATCAAAAAATATCATAGAACATAAAAAGTAGGAAACTTAATTCTCTACAAAAAAGGTTTCTTAACATTTTGCCATAGCTCGCTTCGTTTCCGAGATATTTGCAGATTTATCTCAAGGGAAGGGGCCTGACGGACATATTTCGAGATATTTCTTCTTCTTGTTGTTCTTCTTCTGCACAGCTAAGCTGGAAGTGGCATTTACAGCTCGCAATAGTGCAGAGTTATCTCAAAGAAAGGGACCACGGTGTTTCTGTATCTCTATTATGTTGGTGCGGCTTCGGAACTTTTAAATATCTTGATATATCTCGAGAACTACGCATCTGATCAAAAAATATCATAGAACATGAAAAGTAGGAAACTTAATTCTCTACAAAAAAGGTCTCTTAACATTTTGCCATAGCTCTCTTCGTTTCCGAGATATTTGCAGATTCAGCTCAAAGGAACTGGCCTGACGGACATATTTCGAGATATTTCTTCTTCTTGTTGTTCTTCCTCTGCACAGCTAAGCTGGAAGTGGCATTTGCAGCTCGCAATAGTGCAGAGTTATCTCAAAGAAAGGGGCCACGGTGTTTCTGTATCTCTATTATGTTGGTGCGGCTTCGGAACTTTTAAATATCTTGATATATCTCGAGAACTACGCGTCTGATCAAAAAATATCATAGAACATAAAAAGTAGGAAACTTAATTCTCTACAAAAAAGGTCTCTTAACATTTTGCCATAGCTCGCTTCGTTTCCGAGATATTTGCATATTTATCTCAAGGGAAGGGGCCTGACGGACATATTTCGAGATATTTCTTCTTCTTGTTGTTCTTCTTCTGCACAGCTAAGCTGGAAGTGGCATTTGCGGCTCGCACTAGTGCAGAGTTATCTCAAAGAAAGGGGCCACGGTGTTTCTGTATCTCTATTATGTTGGTGCGGCTTCGGAACTTTTAAATATCTCGATATATCTCGAAAACTACGCTTCTGATCAAAAAATATCATAGAACATAAAAAGTAGGAAACTTAATTCTCTACAAAAAAGGTCTCTTAACATTTTGCCATAGCTCGCTTCGTTTCCGAGATATTTGCAGATTTATCTCAAGGGAAGGGGCCTAACGGACATATTTCGAGATATTTCTTCTTCTTGTTGTTCTTCTTCTGCACAGCTAAACTGGAAGTGGCATTTCCAGCTCGCAATAGTGCAGAGTTATCTCAAAGAAAGGGGCCACGGTGTTTCTGTATCTCTATTATGTTGGTGCGGCTTCGGAACTTTTAAATATCTTGATATATCTCGAGAACTACGCATCTGATCAAAAAATATCATAGAACATAAATTGTAGGAAACATAATTCTCTACAAAAAAGGTCTCTTAACATTTTGCCATAGCTCGCTTCGTTTCCGAGATATTTGCAGATATATCTCAAGGGAAGGGGCCTGACGGACATATTTCGAGATATTTCTTCTTCTTGTTGTTCTTCTTCTGCACAGCTAAGCTGGAAGTGGCATTTACAGCTCGCAATAGTGCAGAGTTATCTCAAAGAAAGGGGCCACGGTGTTTCTGTATCTCTATTATGTTGGTGCGTCTTCGGAACTTTTAAATATCTCGATATATCTCGAAAACTACGCTTCTGATCAAAAAATATCATAGAACATAAATTGTAGGAAACATAATTCTCTACAAAAAACGTCTCTTAACATTTTGCCATAGCTCGCTTCGTTTCCGAGATATTTGCAGATTCAGCTCAAAGGAACTGGCCTGACGGACATATTTCGAGATATTTCTTCTTCTTGTTGTTCTTCCTCTGCACAGCTAAGCTGGAAGTGGCATTTGCAGCTCGCAATAGTGCAGAGTTATCTCAAAGAAAGGGGCCACGGTGTTTCTGTATCTCTATTATGTTGGTGCGGCTTCGGAACTTTTAAATATCTTGATATATCTCGAGAACTACGCGTCTGATCAAAAAATATCATAGGACATAAAAGGTAGGAAACTTAATTCTCTACAAAAAAGGTCTCTTAACATTTTGCCATAGCTCGCTTCGTTTCCGAGATATTTGCAGATTTATCTCAAGGGAAGGGGCCTAACGGACATATTTCGAGATATTTCTTCTTCTTGTTGTTCTTCTTCTGCACAGCTAAACTGGAAGTGGCATTTCCAGCTCGCAATAGTGCAGAGTTATCTCAAAGAAAGGGGCCACGGTGTTTCTGTATCTCTATTATGTTGGTGCGGCTTCGGAACTTTTAAATATCTTGATATATCTCGAGAACTACTCGTCTGATCAAAAAATATCATAGAACATAAAAAGTAGGAAACTTAATTCTCTACAAAAAAGGTCTCTTAACATTTTGCCATAGCTCGCTTCGTTTCCGAGATATTTGCAGATTTATCTCAAGGGAAGGGGCCTAACGGACATATTTCGAGATATTTCTTCTTCTTGTTGTTCTTCTTCTGCACAGCTAAACTGGAAGTGGCATTTCCAGCTCGCAATAGTGCAGAGTTATCTCAAAGAAAGGGGCCACGGTGTTTCTGTATCTCTATTATGTTGGTGCGGCTTCGGAACTTTTAAATATCTTGATATATCTCGAGAACTGCGCATCTGATCAAAAAATATCATAGAACATAAAAAGTAGGAAACTTAATTCTCTTCCAAAAATGTCTCTTAACATTTTGCCATAGCTCGCTTCGTTTCCGAGATATTTGCAGATTTATCTCAAGGGAAGGGGCCTGACGGACATATTTCGAGATATTTCTTCTTCTTGTTGTTCTTCTTCTGCACAGCTAAGCTGGAAGTGGCATTTGCGGCTCGCACTAGTGCAGAGTTATCTCAAAGAAAGGGGCCACGGTGTTTCTGTATCTCTATTATGTTGGTGCGGCTTCGGAACTTTTAAATATCTTGATATATCTCGAGAACTACTCGTCTGATCAAAAAATATCATAGAACATAAAAAGTAGGAAACTTAATTCTCTACAAAAACTGTCTCTTAACATTTTGCCATAGCTCGCTTCGTTTCCGAGATATTTGCAGATATATCTCAAGGGAAGGGGCCTGACGGACATATTTCGAGATATTTCTTCTTCTTGTTGTTCTTCTTCTGCACAGCTAAACTGGAAGTGGCATTTCCAGCTCGCAATAGTGCAGAGTTATCTCAAAGAAAGGGGCCACGGTGTTTCTGTATCTCTATTATGTTGGTGCGGCTTCGGAACTTTTAAATATCTTGATATATCTCGAGAACTACGCGTCTGATCAAAAAATATCATAGGACATAAAAGGTAGGAAACATAATTCTCTACAAAAAAGGTCTCTCAACATTTTGCCATAGCTCGCTTCGTTTCCGAGATATTTGCAGATTTATCTCAAGGGAAGGGGCCTAACGGACATATTTCGAGATATTTCTTCTTCTTGTTGTTCTTCTTCTGCACAGCTAAACTGGAAGTGGCATTTCCAGCTCGCAATAGTGCAGAGTTATCTCAAAGAAAGGGGCCACGGTGTTTCTGTATCTCTATTATGTTGGTGCGGCTTCGGAACTTTTAAATATCTTGATATATCTCGAGAACTACTCGTCTGATCAAAAAATATCATAGAACATAAAAAGTAGGAAACATAATTCTCTACAAAAACTGTCTCTTAACATTTTGCCATAGCTCGCTTCGTTTCTGAGATATTTGCAGATTTATCTCAAGGGAAGGGGCCTAACGGACATATTTCGAGATATTTCTTCTTCTTGTTGTTCTTCTTCTGCACAGCTAAACTGGAAGTGGCATTTCCAGCTCGCAATAGTGCAGAGTTATCTCAAAGAAAGGGGCCACGGTGTTTCTGTATCTCTATTATGTTGGTGCGGCTTCGGAACTTTTAAATATCTTGATATATCTCGAGAACTACTCGTCTGATCAAAAAATATCATAGAACATAAAAAGTAGGAAACTTAATTCTCTACAAAAAAGGTCTCTTAACATTTTGCCATAGCTCGCTTCGTTTCCGAGATATTTGCAGATTTATCTCAAGGGAAGGGGCCTAACGGACATATTTCGAGATATTTCTTCTTCTTGTTGTTCTTCTTCTGCACAGCTAAACTGGAAGTGGCATTTCCAGCTCGCAATAGTGCAGAGTTATCTCAAAGAAAGGGGCCACGGTGTTTCTGTATCTCTATTATGTTGGTGCGGCTTCGGAACTTTTAAATATCTTGATATATCTCGAGAACTGCGCATCTGATCAAAAAATATCATAGAACATAAAAAGTAGGAAACTTAATTCTCTTCCAAAAATGTCTCTTAACATTTTGCCATAGCTCGCTTCGTTTCCGAGATATTTGCAGATTTATCTCAAGGGAAGGGGCCTGACGGACATATTTCGAGATATTTCTTCTTCTTGTTGTTCTTCTTCTGCACAGCTAAGCTGGAAGTGGCATTTGCGGCTCGCACTAGTGCAGAGTTATCTCAAAGAAAGGGGCCACGGTGTTTCTGTATCTCTATTATGTTGGTGCGGCTTCGGAACTTTTAAATATCTTGATATATCTCGAGAACTACTCGTCTGATCAAAAAATATCATAGAACATAAAAAGTAGGAAACTTAATTCTCTACAAAAACTGTCTCTTAACATTTTGCCATAGCTCGCTTCGTTTCCGAGATATTTGCAGATATATCTCAAGGGAAGGGGCCTGACGGACATATTTCGAGATATTTCTTCTTCTTGTTGTTCTTCTTCTGCACAGCTAAACTGGAAGTGGCATTTCCAGCTCGCAATAGTGCAGAGTTATCTCAAAGAAAGGGGCCACGGTGTTTCTGTATCTCTATTATGTTGGTGCGGCTTCGGAACTTTTAAATATCTTGATATATCTCGAGAACTACGCGTCTGATCAAAAAATATCATAGGACATAAAAGGTAGGAAACATAATTCTCTACAAAAAAGGTCTCTTAACATTTTGCCATAGCTCGCTTCGTTTCCGAGATATTTGCAGATTTATCTCAAGGGAAGGGGCCTAACGGACATATTTCGAGATATTTCTTCTTCTTGTTGTTCTTCTTCTGCACAGCTAAACTGGAAGTGGCATTTCCAGCTCGCAATAGTGCAGAGTTATCTCAAAGAAAGGGGCCACGGTGTTTCTGTATCTCTATTATGTTGGTGCGGCTTCGGAACTTTTAAATATCTTGATATATCTCGAGAACTACTCGTCTGATCAAAAAATATCATAGAACATAAAAAGTAGGAAACATAATTCTCTACAAAAACTGTCTCTTAACATTTTGCCATAGCTCGCTTCGTTTCTGAGATATTTGCAGATATATCTCAAGGGAAGGGGCCTGACGGACATATTTCGAGGTATTTCTTCTTCTTGTTGTTCTTCTTCTGCACAGCTAAGCTGGAAGTGGCATTTGCGGCTCGCACTAGTGCACAGTTATCTCAAAGAAAGGGGCCACGGTGTTTCTGTATCTCTATTATGTTGGTGCGTCTTCGGAACTTTTAAATATCTCGATATATCTCGAAAACTACGCTTCTGATCAAAAAATATCATAGAACATAAATTGTAGAAAACATAATTCTCTACAAACACGTCTCTTAACATTTTGCCATAGCTCCATTCGTTTCCGAGATATTTGCAGATTCACCTCAAAGGAACTGGCCTGACGGACATATTTCGAGATATTTCTTCTTCTTGTTGTTCTTCCTCTGCACAGCTAAGCTGGAAGTGGCATTTGCAGCTCGCAATAGTGCAGAGTTATCTCAAAGAAAGGGGCCACGGTGTTTCTGTATCTCTATTATGTTGGTGCGGCTTCGGAACTTTTAAATATCTTGATATATCTCGAGAACTACGCGTCTGATCAAAAAATATCATAGGACATAAAAAGTAGGAAACTTAATTCTCTACAAAAAAGGTCTCTTAACATTTTGCCATAGCTCGCTTCGTTTCCGAGATATTTGCAGATTTATCTCAAGGGAAGGGGCCTAACGGACATATTTCGAGATATTTCTTCTTCTTGTTGTTCTTCTTCTGCACAGCTAAACTGGAAGTGGCATTTCCAGCTCGCAATAGTGCAGAGTTATCTCAAAGAAAGGGGCCACGGTGTTTCTGTATCTCTATTATGTTGGTGCGGCTTCGGAACTTTTAAATATCTTGATATATCTCGAGAACTGCGCATCTGATCAAAAAATATCATAGAACATAAAAAGTAGGAAACTTAATTCTCTTCCAAAAATGTCTCTTAACATTTTGCCATAGCTCGCTTCGTTTCCGAGATATTTGCAGATTTATCTCAAGGGAAGGGGCCTGACGGACATATTTCGAGATATTTCTTCTTCTTGTTGTTCTTCTTCTGCACAGCTAAGCTGGAAGTGGCATTTACAGCTCGCAATAGTGCAGAGTTATCTCAAAGAAAGGGACCACGGTGTTTCTGTATCTCTATTATGTTGGTGCGGCTTCGGAACTTTTAAATATCTTGATATATCTCGAGAACTACGCATCTGATCAAAAAATATCATAGAACATGAAAAGTAGGAAACTTAATTCTCTACAAAAAAGGTCTCTTAACATTTTGCCATAGCTCTCTTCGTTTCCGAGATATTTGCAGATTTATCTCAAGGGAAGGGGCCTGACGGACGTATTTCGAGATATTTCTTCTTCTTGTTGTTCTTCTTCTGCACAGCTAAGCTGGAAGTGGCATTTGCAGCTCGCAATAGAGCAGAGTTATCTCAAAGAAAGGGGCCACGGTGTTTCTGTATCTCTATTATGTTGGTGCGGCTTCGGAACTTTTAAATATCTTGATATATCTCGAGAACTACTCGTCTGATCAAAAAATATCATACAACATAAAAAGTAGGAAACTTAATTCTCTACAAAAACTGTCTCTTAACATTTTGCCATAGCTCGCTTCGTTTCCGAGATATTTGCAGATATATCTCAAGGGAAGGGGCCTCACGGACATATTTCGAGATATTTCTTCTTCTTGTTGTTCTTCTTCTGCACAGCTAAGCTGGAAGTGGCATTTGCAGCTCGCAATAGTGCAGAGATATCTCAAAGAAAGGGGCCACGGTGTTTCTGTATCTCTATTATGTTGGTGCGGCTTCGGAACTTTTAAATATCTTGATATATCTCGAGAACTACGCGTCTGATCAAAAAATATCATAGAACATAAAAAGTAGGAAACTTAATTCTCTACAAAAAAGGTCTCTTAACATTTTGCCATAGCTCGCTTCGTTTCCGAGATATTTGCAGATTTATCTCAAGGGAAGGGGCCTGACGGACATATTTCGAGATATTTCTTCTTCTTGTTGTTCTTCTTCTGCACAGCTAAGCTGGAAGTGGCATTTGCGGCTCGCACTAGTGCAGAGTTATCTCAAAGAAAGGGGCCACGGTGTTTCTGTATCTCTATTATGTTGGTGCGGCTTCGGAACTTTTAAATATCTCGATATATCTCGAAAACTACGCTTCTGATCAAAAAATATCATAGAACATAAATTGTAGCAAACATAATTCTCTACAAAAAAGGTCTCTTAACATTTTGCCATAGCTCGCTTCGTTTCCGAGATATTTGCAGATATATCTCAAGGGAAGGGGCCTCACGGACATATTTCGAGATATTTCTTCTTCTTGTTGTTCTTCTTCTGCACAGCTAAGCTGGAAGTGGCATTTGCAGCTCGCAATAGTGCAGAGATATCTCAAAGAAAGGGGCCACGGTGTTTCTGTATTTCTATTATGTTGGTGCGGCTTCGGAACTTTTAAATATCTTGATATATCTCGAGAACTACGCGTCTGATCAAAAAATATCATAGAACATAAAAAGTAGGAAACATAATTCTCTACAAAAACGGTCTCTTAACATTTTGCCATAGCTCGCTTCGTTTCCGAGATATTTGCAGATATATCTCAAGGGAAGGGGCCTGACGGACATATTTCGAGATATTTCTTCTTCTTGTTGTTCTTCTTCTGCACAGCTAAGCTGGAAGTGGCATTAGCGGCTCGCACTAGTGCACAGTTATCTCAAAGAAAGGGGCCACGGTGTTTCTGTATCTCTATTATGTTGGTGCGGCTTCGGAACTTTTAAATATCTCGATATATCTCGAAAACTACGCTTCTGATCAAAAAATATCATAGAACATAAATTGTAGGAAACATAATTCTTTACAAAAAAGGTCTCTTAACATTTTGCCATAGCTCTCTTCGTTTCCGAGATATTTGCAGATTTATCTCAAGGGAAGGGGCCTGACGGACGTATTTCGAGATATTTCTTCTTCTTGTTGTTCTTCTTCTGCACAGCTAAGCTGGAAGTGGCATTTGCAGCTCGCAATAGAGCAGAGTTATCTCAAAGAAAGGGGCCACGGTGTTTCTGTATCTCTATTATGTTGGTGCGGCTTCGGAACTTTTAAATATCTTGATATATCTCGAGAACTACTCGTCTGATCAAAAAATATCATAGAAGATAAAAAGTAGGAAACTTAATTCTCTACAAAAACTGTCTCTTAACATTTTGCCATAGCTCGCTTCGTTTCCGAGATATTTGCAGATATATCTCAAGGGAAGGGGCCTGACGGACATATTTCGAGATATTTCTTCTTCTTGTTGTTCTTCTTCTGCACAGCTAAACTGGAAGTGGCATTTCCAGCTCGCAATAGTGCAGAGTTATCTCAAAGAAAGGGGCCACGGTGTTTCTGTATCTCTATTATGTTGGTGCGGCTTCGGAACTTTTAAATATCTTGATATATCTCGAGAACTACGCATCTGATCAAAAAATATCATAGAACATAAAAAGTAGGAAACTTAATTCTCTACAAAAAAGGTTTCTTAACATTTTGCCATAGCTCGCTTCGTTTCCGAGATATTTGCAGATTTATCTCAAGGGAAGGGGCCTGACGGACATATTTCGAGATATTTCTTCTTCTTGTTGTTCTTCTTCTGCACAGCTAAGCTGGAAGTGGCATTTACAGCTCGCAATAGTGCAGAGTTATCTCAAAGAAAGGGACCACGGTGTTTCTGTATCTCTATTATGTTGGTGCGGCTTCGGAACTTTTAAATATCTTGATATATCTCGAGAACTACGCATCTGATCAAAAAATATCATAGAACATGAAAAGTAGGAAACTTAATTCTCTACAAAAAAGGTCTCTTAACATTTTGCCATAGCTCTCTTCGTTTCCGAGATATTTGCAGATTTATCTCAAGGGAAGGGGCCTGACGGACGTATTTCGAGATATTTCTTCTTCTTGTTGTTCTTCTTCTGCACAGCTAAGCTGGAAGTGGCATTTGCAGCTCGCAATAGAGCAGAGTTATCTCAAAGAAAGGGGCCACGGTGTTTCTGTATCTCTATTATGTTGGTGCGGCTTCGGAACTTTTAAATATCTTGATATATCTCGAGAACTACTCGTCTGATCAAAAAATATCATAGAACATAAAAAGTAGGAAACTTAATTCTCTACAAAAACTGTCTCTTAACATTTTGCCATAGCTCGCTTCGTTTCCGAGATATTTGCAGATATATCTCAAGGGAAGGGGCCTGACGGACATATTTCGAGATATTTCTTCTTCTTGTTGTTCTTCTTCTGCACAGCTAAGCTGGAAGTGGCATTTGCGGCTCGCACTAGTGCACAGTTATCTCAAAGAAAGGGGCCACGGTGTTTCTGTATCTCTATTATGTTGGTGCGTCTTCGGAACTTTTAAATATCTCGATATATCTCGAAAACTACGCTTCTGATCAAAAAATATCATAGAACATAAATTGTAGGAAACATAATTCTCTACAAAAAACGTCTCTTAACATTTTGCCATAGCTCGCTTCGTTTCCGAGATATTTGCAGATTCAGTTCAAAGGAACTGGCCTGACGGACATATTTCGAGATATTTCTTCTTCTTGTTGTTCTTCCTCTGCACAGCTAAGCTGGAAGTGGCATTTGCAGCTCGCAATAGTGCAGAGTTATCTCAAAGAAAGGGGCCACGGTGTTTCTGTATCTCTATTATGTTGGTGCGGTTTCGGAACTTTTAAATATCTTGATATATCTCGAGAACTACGCATCTGATCAAAAAATATCATAGAACATAAAAAGTAGGAAACTTAATTCTCTACAAACAAGGTCTCTTAACATTTTGCCATAGCTCGCTTCGTTTCCGAGATATTTGCAGATATATCTCAAGGGAAGGGGCCTCACGGACATATTTCGAGATATTTCTTCTTCTTGTTGTTCTTCTTCTGCACAGCTAAGCTGGAAGTGGCATTTACAGCTCGCAATAGTGCAGAGTTATCTCAAAGAAAGGGGCCACGGTGTTTCTGTATCTCTATTATGTTGGTGCGTCTTCGGAACTTTTAAATATCTCGATATATCTCGAAAACTACGCTTCTGATCAAAAAATATCATAGAACATAAATTGTAGGAAACATAATTCTCTACAAAAAACGTCTCTTAACATTTTGCCATAGCTCGCTTCGTTTCCGAGATATTTGCAGATTCAGCTCAAAGGAACTGGCCTGACGGACATATTTCGAGATATTTCTTCTTCTTGTTGTTCTTCCTCTGCACAGCTAAGCTGGAAGTGGCATTTGCAGCTCGCAATAGTGCAGAGTTATCTCAAAGAAAGGGGCCACGGTGTTTCTGTATCTCTATTATGTTGGTGCGGCTTCGGAACTTTTAAATATCTTGATATATC
This sequence comes from Osmia lignaria lignaria, assembly GCF_051020975.1. Lineage (NCBI taxonomy): Eukaryota > Metazoa > Arthropoda > Insecta > Hymenoptera > Megachilidae > Osmia > Osmia lignaria. Next base: position 3,525,987 of record NW_027478169.1, on the reverse strand, counting down.
TCGAGAACTACGCGTCTGATCAAAAAATATCATAGGACATAAAAGGTAGGAAACTTAATTCTCTACAAAAAAGGTCTCTTAACATTTTGCCATAGCTCGCTTCGTTTCCGAGATATTTGCAGATTTATCTCAAGGGAAGGGGCCTAACGGACATATTTCGAGATATTTCTTCTTCTTGTTGTTCTTCTTCTGCACAGCTAAACTGGAAGTGGCATTTCCAGCTCGCAATAGTGCAGAGTTATCTCAAAGAAAGGGGCCACGGTGTTTCTGTATCTCTATTATGTTGGTGCGGCTTCGGAACTTTTAAATATCTTGATATATCTCGAGAACTACTCGTCTGATCAAAAAATATCATAGAACATAAAAAGTAGGAAACTTAATTCTCTACAAAAAAGGTCTCTTAACATTTTGCCATAGCTCGCTTCGTTTCCGAGATATTTGCAGATTTATCTCAAGGGAAGGGGCCTAACGGACATATTTCGAGATATTTCTTCTTCTTGTTGTTCTTCTTCTGCACAGCTAAACTGGAAGTGGCATTTCCAGCTCGCAATAGTGCAGAGTTATCTCAAAGAAAGGGGCCACGGTGTTTCTGTATCTCTATTATGTTGGTGCGGCTTCGGAACTTTTAAATATCTTGATATATCTCGAGAACTGCGCATCTGATCAAAAAATATCATAGAACATAAAAAGTAGGAAACTTAATTCTCTTCCAAAAATGTCTCTTAACATTTTGCCATAGCTCGCTTCGTTTCCGAGATATTTGCAGATTTATCTCAAGGGAAGGGGCCTGACGGACATATTTCGAGATATTTCTTCTTCTTGTTGTTCTTCTTCTGCACAGCTAAGCTGGAAGTGGCATTTGCGGCTCGCACTAGTGCAGAGTTATCTCAAAGAAAGGGGCCACGGTGTTTCTGTATCTCTATTATGTTGGTGCGGCTTCGGAACTTTTAAATATCTTGATATATCTCGAGAACTACTCGTCTGATCAAAAAATATCATAGAACATAAAAAGTAGGAAACTTAATTCTCTACAAAAACTGTCTCTTAACATTTTGCCATAGCTCGCTTCGTTTCCGAGATATTTGCAGATATATCTCAAGGGAAGGGGCCTGACGGACATATTTCGAGATATTTCTTCTTCTTGTTGTTCTTCTTCTGCACAGCTAAACTGGAAGTGGCATTTCCAGCTCGCAATAGTGCAGAGTTATCTCAAAGAAAGGGGCCACGGTGTTTCTGTATCTCTATTATGTTGGTGCGGCTTCGGAACTTTTAAATATCTTGATATATCTCGAGAACTACGCGTCTGATCAAAAAATATCATAGGACATAAAAGGTAGGAAACATAATTCTCTACAAAAAAGGTCTCTCAACATTTTGCCATAGCTCGCTTCGTTTCCGAGATATTTGCAGATTTATCTCAAGGGAAGGGGCCTAACGGACATATTTCGAGATATTTCTTCTTCTTGTTGTTCTTCTTCTGCACAGCTAAACTGGAAGTGGCATTTCCAGCTCGCAATAGTGCAGAGTTATCTCAAAGAAAGGGGCCACGGTGTTTCTGTATCTCTATTATGTTGGTGCGGCTTCGGAACTTTTAAATATCTTGATATATCTCGAGAACTACTCGTCTGATCAAAAAATATCATAGAACATAAAAAGTAGGAAACATAATTCTCTACAAAAACTGTCTCTTAACATTTTGCCATAGCTCGCTTCGTTTCTGAGATATTTGCAGATTTATCTCAAGGGAAGGGGCCTAACGGACATATTTCGAGATATTTCTTCTTCTTGTTGTTCTTCTTCTGCACAGCTAAACTGGAAGTGGCATTTCCAGCTCGCAATAGTGCAGAGTTATCTCAAAGAAAGGGGCCACGGTGTTTCTGTATCTCTATTATGTTGGTGCGGCTTCGGAACTTTTAAATATCTTGATATATCTCGAGAACTACTCGTCTGATCAAAAAATATCATAGAACATAAAAAGTAGGAAACTTAATTCTCTACAAAAAAGGTCTCTTAACATTTTGCCATAGCTCGCTTCGTTTCCGAGATATTTGCAGATTTATCTCAAGGGAAGGGGCCTAACGGACATATTTCGAGATATTTCTTCTTCTTGTTGTTCTTCTTCTGCACAGCTAAACTGGAAGTGGCATTTCCAGCTCGCAATAGTGCAGAGTTATCTCAAAGAAAGGGGCCACGGTGTTTCTGTATCTCTATTATGTTGGTGCGGCTTCGGAACTTTTAAATATCTTGATATATCTCGAGAACTGCGCATCTGATCAAAAAATATCATAGAACATAAAAAGTAGGAAACTTAATTCTCTTCCAAAAATGTCTCTTAACATTTTGCCATAGCTCGCTTCGTTTCCGAGATATTTGCAGATTTATCTCAAGGGAAGGGGCCTGACGGACATATTTCGAGATATTTCTTCTTCTTGTTGTTCTTCTTCTGCACAGCTAAGCTGGAAGTGGCATTTGCGGCTCGCACTAGTGCAGAGTTATCTCAAAGAAAGGGGCCACGGTGTTTCTGTATCTCTATTATGTTGGTGCGGCTTCGGAACTTTTAAATATCTTGATATATCTCGAGAACTACTCGTCTGATCAAAAAATATCATAGAACATAAAAAGTAGGAAACTTAATTCTCTACAAAAACTGTCTCTTAACATTTTGCCATAGCTCGCTTCGTTTCCGAGATATTTGCAGATATATCTCAAGGGAAGGGGCCTGACGGACATATTTCGAGATATTTCTTCTTCTTGTTGTTCTTCTTCTGCACAGCTAAACTGGAAGTGGCATTTCCAGCTCGCAATAGTGCAGAGTTATCTCAAAGAAAGGGGCCACGGTGTTTCTGTATCTCTATTATGTTGGTGCGGCTTCGGAACTTTTAAATATCTTGATATATCTCGAGAACTACGCGTCTGATCAAAAAATATCATAGGACATAAAAGGTAGGAAACATAATTCTCTACAAAAAAGGTCTCTTAACATTTTGCCATAGCTCGCTTCGTTTCCGAGATATTTGCAGATTTATCTCAAGGGAAGGGGCCTAACGGACATATTTCGAGATATTTCTTCTTCTTGTTGTTCTTCTTCTGCACAGCTAAACTGGAAGTGGCATTTCCAGCTCGCAATAGTGCAGAGTTATCTCAAAGAAAGGGGCCACGGTGTTTCTGTATCTCTATTATGTTGGTGCGGCTTCGGAACTTTTAAATATCTTGATATATCTCGAGAACTACTCGTCTGATCAAAAAATATCATAGAACATAAAAAGTAGGAAACATAATTCTCTACAAAAACTGTCTCTTAACATTTTGCCATAGCTCGCTTCGTTTCTGAGATATTTGCAGATATATCTCAAGGGAAGGGGCCTGACGGACATATTTCGAGGTATTTCTTCTTCTTGTTGTTCTTCTTCTGCACAGCTAAGCTGGAAGTGGCATTTGCGGCTCGCACTAGTGCACAGTTATCTCAAAGAAAGGGGCCACGGTGTTTCTGTATCTCTATTATGTTGGTGCGTCTTCGGAACTTTTAAATATCTCGATATATCTCGAAAACTACGCTTCTGATCAAAAAATATCATAGAACATAAATTGTAGAAAACATAATTCTCTACAAACACGTCTCTTAACATTTTGCCATAGCTCCATTCGTTTCCGAGATATTTGCAGATTCACCTCAAAGGAACTGGCCTGACGGACATATTTCGAGATATTTCTTCTTCTTGTTGTTCTTCCTCTGCACAGCTAAGCTGGAAGTGGCATTTGCAGCTCGCAATAGTGCAGAGTTATCTCAAAGAAAGGGGCCACGGTGTTTCTGTATCTCTATTATGTTGGTGCGGCTTCGGAACTTTTAAATATCTTGATATATCTCGAGAACTACGCGTCTGATCAAAAAATATCATAGGACATAAAAAGTAGGAAACTTAATTCTCTACAAAAAAGGTCTCTTAACATTTTGCCATAGCTCGCTTCGTTTCCGAGATATTTGCAGATTTATCTCAAGGGAAGGGGCCTAACGGACATATTTCGAGATATTTCTTCTTCTTGTTGTTCTTCTTCTGCACAGCTAAACTGGAAGTGGCATTTCCAGCTCGCAATAGTGCAGAGTTATCTCAAAGAAAGGGGCCACGGTGTTTCTGTATCTCTATTATGTTGGTGCGGCTTCGGAACTTTTAAATATCTTGATATATCTCGAGAACTGCGCATCTGATCAAAAAATATCATAGAACATAAAAAGTAGGAAACTTAATTCTCTTCCAAAAATGTCTCTTAACATTTTGCCATAGCTCGCTTCGTTTCCGAGATATTTGCAGATTTATCTCAAGGGAAGGGGCCTGACGGACATATTTCGAGATATTTCTTCTTCTTGTTGTTCTTCTTCTGCACAGCTAAGCTGGAAGTGGCATTTACAGCTCGCAATAGTGCAGAGTTATCTCAAAGAAAGGGACCACGGTGTTTCTGTATCTCTATTATGTTGGTGCGGCTTCGGAACTTTTAAATATCTTGATATATCTCGAGAACTACGCATCTGATCAAAAAATATCATAGAACATGAAAAGTAGGAAACTTAATTCTCTACAAAAAAGGTCTCTTAACATTTTGCCATAGCTCTCTTCGTTTCCGAGATATTTGCAGATTTATCTCAAGGGAAGGGGCCTGACGGACGTATTTCGAGATATTTCTTCTTCTTGTTGTTCTTCTTCTGCACAGCTAAGCTGGAAGTGGCATTTGCAGCTCGCAATAGAGCAGAGTTATCTCAAAGAAAGGGGCCACGGTGTTTCTGTATCTCTATTATGTTGGTGCGGCTTCGGAACTTTTAAATATCTTGATATATCTCGAGAACTACTCGTCTGATCAAAAAATATCATACAACATAAAAAGTAGGAAACTTAATTCTCTACAAAAACTGTCTCTTAACATTTTGCCATAGCTCGCTTCGTTTCCGAGATATTTGCAGATATATCTCAAGGGAAGGGGCCTCACGGACATATTTCGAGATATTTCTTCTTCTTGTTGTTCTTCTTCTGCACAGCTAAGCTGGAAGTGGCATTTGCAGCTCGCAATAGTGCAGAGATATCTCAAAGAAAGGGGCCACGGTGTTTCTGTATCTCTATTATGTTGGTGCGGCTTCGGAACTTTTAAATATCTTGATATATCTCGAGAACTACGCGTCTGATCAAAAAATATCATAGAACATAAAAAGTAGGAAACTTAATTCTCTACAAAAAAGGTCTCTTAACATTTTGCCATAGCTCGCTTCGTTTCCGAGATATTTGCAGATTTATCTCAAGGGAAGGGGCCTGACGGACATATTTCGAGATATTTCTTCTTCTTGTTGTTCTTCTTCTGCACAGCTAAGCTGGAAGTGGCATTTGCGGCTCGCACTAGTGCAGAGTTATCTCAAAGAAAGGGGCCACGGTGTTTCTGTATCTCTATTATGTTGGTGCGGCTTCGGAACTTTTAAATATCTCGATATATCTCGAAAACTACGCTTCTGATCAAAAAATATCATAGAACATAAATTGTAGCAAACATAATTCTCTACAAAAAAGGTCTCTTAACATTTTGCCATAGCTCGCTTCGTTTCCGAGATATTTGCAGATATATCTCAAGGGAAGGGGCCTCACGGACATATTTCGAGATATTTCTTCTTCTTGTTGTTCTTCTTCTGCACAGCTAAGCTGGAAGTGGCATTTGCAGCTCGCAATAGTGCAGAGATATCTCAAAGAAAGGGGCCACGGTGTTTCTGTATTTCTATTATGTTGGTGCGGCTTCGGAACTTTTAAATATCTTGATATATCTCGAGAACTACGCGTCTGATCAAAAAATATCATAGAACATAAAAAGTAGGAAACATAATTCTCTACAAAAACGGTCTCTTAACATTTTGCCATAGCTCGCTTCGTTTCCGAGATATTTGCAGATATATCTCAAGGGAAGGGGCCTGACGGACATATTTCGAGATATTTCTTCTTCTTGTTGTTCTTCTTCTGCACAGCTAAGCTGGAAGTGGCATTAGCGGCTCGCACTAGTGCACAGTTATCTCAAAGAAAGGGGCCACGGTGTTTCTGTATCTCTATTATGTTGGTGCGGCTTCGGAACTTTTAAATATCTCGATATATCTCGAAAACTACGCTTCTGATCAAAAAATATCATAGAACATAAATTGTAGGGAACATAATTCTCTACAAAAAAGGTCTCTTAACATTTTGCCATAGCTCTCTTCGTTTCCGAGATATTTGCAGATTTATCTCAAGGGAAGGGGCCTGACGGACGTATTTCGAGATATTTCTTCTTCTTGTTGTTCTTGTTCTGCACAGCTAAGCTGGAAGTGGCATTTGCAGCTCGCAATAGAGCAGAGTTATCTCAAAGAAAGGGGCCACGGTGTTTCTGTATCTCTATTATGTTGGTGCGGCTTCGGAACTTTTAAATATCTTGATATATCTCGAGAACTACTCGTCTGATCAAAAAATATCATAGAAGATAAAAAGTAGGAAACTTAATTCTCTACAAAAACTGTCTCTTAACATTTTGCCATAGCTCGCTTCGTTTCCGAGATATTTGCAGATATATCTCAAGGGAAGGGGCCTGACGGACATATTTCGAGATATTTCTTCTTCTTGTTGTTCTTCTTCTGCACAGCTAAACTGGAAGTGGCATTTCCAGCTCGCAATAGTGCAGAGTTATCTCAAAGAAAGGGGCCACGGTGTTTCTGTATCTCTATTATGTTGGTGCGGCTTCGGAACTTTTAAATATCTTGATATATCTCGAGAACTACGCATCTGATCAAAAAATATCATAGAACATAAAAAGTAGGAAACTTAATTCTCTACAAAAAAGGTTTCTTAACATTTTGCCATAGCTCGCTTCGTTTCCGAGATATTTGCAGATTTATCTCAAGGGAAGGGGCCTGACGGACATATTTCGAGATATTTCTTCTTCTTGTTGTTCTTCTTCTGCACAGCTAAGCTGGAAGTGGCATTTACAGCTCGCAATAGTGCAGAGTTATCTCAAAGAAAGGGACCACGGTGTTTCTGTATCTCTATTATGTTGGTGCGGCTTCGGAACTTTTAAATATCTTGATATATCTCGAGAACTACGCATCTGATCAAAAAATATCATAGAACATGAAAAGTAGGAAACTTAATTCTCTACAAAAAAGGTCTCTTAACATTTTGCCATAGCTCTCTTCGTTTCCGAGATATTTGCAGATTTATCTCAAGGGAAGGGGCCTGACGGACGTATTTCGAGATATTTCTTCTTCTTGTTGTTCTTCTTCTGCACAGCTAAGCTGGAAGTGGCATTTGCAGCTCGCAATAGAGCAGAGTTATCTCAAAGAAAGGGGCCACGGTGTTTCTGTATCTCTATTATGTTGGTGCGGCTTCGGAACTTTTAAATATCTTGATATATCTCGAGAACTACTCGTCTGATCAAAAAATATCATAGAACATAAAAAGTAGGAAACTTAATTCTCTACAAAAACTGTCTCTTAACATTTTGCCATAGCTCGCTTCGTTTCCGAGATATTTGCAGATATATCTCAAGGGAAGGGGCCTGACGGACATATTTCGAGATATTTCTTCTTCTTGTTGTTCTTCTTCTGCACAGCTAAGCTGGAAGTGGCATTTGCGGCTCGCACTAGTGCACAGTTATCTCAAAGAAAGGGGCCACGGTGTTTCTGTATCTCTATTATGTTGGTGCGTCTTCGGAACTTTTAAATATCTCGATATATCTCGAAAACTACGCTTCTGATCAAAAAATATCATAGAACATAAATTGTAGGAAACATAATTCTCTACAAAAAACGTCTCTTAACATTTTGCCATAGCTCGCTTCGTTTCCGAGATATTTGCAGATTCAGTTCAAAGGAACTGGCCTGACGGACATATTTCGAGATATTTCTTCTTCTTGTTGTTCTTCCTCTGCACAGCTAAGCTGGAAGTGGCATTTGCAGCTCGCAATAGTGCAGAGTTATCTCAAAGAAAGGGGCCACGGTGTTTCTGTATCTCTATTATGTTGGTGCGGTTTCGGAACTTTTAAATATCTTGATATATCTCGAGAACTACGCATCTGATCAAAAAATATCATAGAACATAAAAAGTAGGAAACTTAATTCTCTACAAACAAGGTCTCTTAACATTTTGCCATAGCTCGCTTCGTTTCCGAGATATTTGCAGATATATCTCAAGGGAAGGGGCCTCACGGACATATTTCGAGATATTTCTTCTTCTTGTTGTTCTTCTTCTGCACAGCTAAGCTGGAAGTGGCATTTGCAGCTCGCAATAGAGCAGAGTTATCTCAAAGAAAGGGGCCACGGTGTTTCTGTATCTCTATTATGTTGGTGCGGCTTCGGAACTTTTAAACATCTTGATATATCTCGAGAACTACGCGTCTGATCAAAAAATATCATAGAACATAAAAAGTAGGAAACTTAATTCTCTACAAAAAAGGTCTCTTAACATTTTGCCATAGCTCGCTTCGTTTCCGAGATATTTGCATATTTATCTCAAGGGAAGGGGCCTGACGGACATATTTCGAGATATTTCTTCTTCTTGTTGTTCTTCTTCTGCACAGCTAAGCTGGAAGTGGCATTTCCGGCTCGCACTAGTGCAGTGTTATCTCAAAGAAAGGGGCCACGGTGTTTCTGTATCTCTATTATGTTGGTGCGGCTTCGGAACTTTTAAATATCTCGATATATCTCGAAAACTACGCTTCTGATCAAAAAATATCATACAACATAAAAAGTAGGAAACTTAATTCTCTACAAAAAAGGTCTCTTAACATTTTGCCATAGCTCGCTTCGTTTCCGAGATATTTGCAGATTTATCTCAAGGGAAGGGGCCTGACGGACATATTTCGAGATATTTCTTCTTCTTGTTGTTCTTCTTCTGCACAGCTAAGCTGGAAGTGGCATTTGCGGCTCGCACTAGTGCAGAGTTATCTCAAAGAAAGGGGCCACGGTGTTTCTGTATCTGTATTATGTTGGTGCGGCTTCGGAACGTTTAAATATCTTGATATATCTCGAGAACTACGCATCTGATCAAAAAATACCATAGAAGATAAAAAGTAGGAAACTTAATTCTCTACAAAAAAGGTCTCTTAACATTTTGCCATAGCTCGCTTCGTTTCCGAGATATTTGCAGATTTATCTCAAGGGAAGGGGCCTAACGGACATATTTCGAGATATTTCTTCTTCTTGTTGTTCTTCTTCTGCACAGCTAAACTGGAAGTGGCATTTCCAGCTCGCAATAGTGCAGAGTTATCTCAAAGAAAGGGGCCACGGTGTTTCTGTATCTCTATTATGTTGGTGCGGCTTCGGAACTTTTAAATATCTTGATATATCTCGAGAACTACGCATCTGATCAAAAAATATCATAGAACATAAAAAGTAGGAAACTTAATTCTCTACAAAAAAGGTCTCTTAACATTTTGCCATAGCTCGCTTCGTTTCCGAGATATTTGCAGATTTATCTCAAGGGAAGGGGCCTAACGGACATATTTCGAGATGTTTCTTCTTCTTGTTGTTCTTCTTCTGCACAGCTAAACTGGAAGTGGCATTTCCAGCTCGCAATAGTGCAGAGTTATCTCAAAGAAAGGAGCCACGGTGTTTCTGTATCTCTATTATGTTGGTGCGGCTTCGGAACTTTTAAATATCTTGATATATCTCGAGAACTACGCATCTGATCAAAAAATATCATAGAACATAAAAAGTAGGAAACTTAATTCTCTACAAAAAAGGTCTCTTAACATTTTGCCATAGCTCGCTTTGTTTCCGAGATATTTGCAGATTTATCTCAAGGGAAGGGGCCTGACGGACATATTTCGAGATATTTCTTCTTCGTGTTGTTCTTCTTCTGCACAGCTAAGCTGGAAGTGGCATTTGCGGCTCGCACTAGTGCAGAGTTATCTCAAAGAAAGGGGCCACGGTGTTTCTGTATCTGTATTATGTTGGTGCGGCTTCGGAACTTTTAAATATCTTGATATATCTCGAGAACTACGCATCTGATCAAAAAATATCATAGAACATAAAAAGTAGGAAACTTAATTCTCTACAAAAAAGGTCTCTTAACATTTTGCCATAGCTCGCTTCGTTTCCGAGATATTTGGAGATTTATCTCAAGGGAAGGGGCCTGACGGACATATTTCGAGATATTTCTTCTTCTTGTTGTTCTTCTTCTGCACAGCTAAGCTGGAAGTGGCATTTGCGGCTCGCACTAGTGCAGAGTTATCTCAAAGAAAGGGGCCACGGTGTTTCTGTATCCCTATTATGTTGGTGCGGCTTCGGAACTTTTAAATATCTCGATATATCTCGAAAACTACGCTTCTGATCAAAAAATATCATAGAACATAAATTGTAGGAAACATAATTCTCTACAAAAAACGTCTCTTAACATTTTGCCAGAGATCGCTTCGTTTCCGAGATATTTGCAGATTCAGCTCAAAGGAACTGGCCTGACGGACATATTTCGAGATATTTCTTCTTCTTGTTGTTCTTCCTCTGCACAGCTAAGCTGGAAGTGGCATTTGCAGCGCGCAATAGTGCAGAGTTATCTCAAAGAAAGGGGCCACGGTGTTTCTGTATCTCTATTATGTTGGTGCGGCTTCGGAACTTTTAAATATCTTGATATATCTCGAGAACTACGCATCTGATCAAAAAATATCATAGAACATAAAAAGTAGGAAACTTAATTCTCTACAAAAAAGGTCTCTTAACATTTTGCCATAGCTCGCTTCGTTTCCGAGATATTTGCAGATTTATCTCAAGGGAAGGGGCCTGACGGACATATTTCGAGATATTTCTTCTTCTTGTTGTTCTTCTTCTGCACAGCTAAGCTGGAAGTGGCATTTGCGGCTCGCACTAGTGCAGAGTTATCTCAACGAAAGGGGCCACGGTGTTTCTGTATCTCTATTATGTTGGTGCGGCTTCGGAACTTTTAAATATCTCGATATATCTCGAAAACTACGATTCTGGTCAAAAAATATCATAGAACATAAATTGTAGGAAGCATAATTCTCTACAAAAAAGGTATCTTAACATTTTGCCATAGCTCGCTTCGTTTCCGAGATATTTGCAGATATATCTCAAGGGAAGCGGCCTGACGGACATATTTCGAGATATTTCTTCTTCTTGTTGTTCTTCTTCTGCACAGCTAAGCTGGAAGTGGCATTTGCAGCTCGCAATAGTGCAGAGTTATCTCAAAGAAAGGGGCCACGGTGTTTCTGTATCTCTATTATGTTGGTGCGGCTTCGGAACTTTTAAATATCTTGATATATCTCGAGAACTACGCATCTGATCAAAAAATATCATAGAACATAAAAAGTAGGAAACTTAATTCTCTACAAAAAAGGTCTCTTAACATTTTGCCATAGCTCGCTTCGTTTCCGAGATATTTGCATATTTATCTCAAGGGAAGGGGCCTGACGGACATATTACGAGATATTTCTTCTTCTTGTTGTTCTTCTTCTGCACAGCTAAGCTGGAAGTGGCATTTGCGGCTCGCACTAGTGCAGAGTTATCTCAAAGAAAGGGGCCACGGTGTTTCTGTATCTCTATTATGTTGGTGCGGCTTCGGAACTTTTAAATATCTCGATATATCTCGAAAACTACGCTTCTGATCAAAAAATATCATAGAACCTAAATTGTAGGAAACATAATTCTCTACAAAAAAGGTCTCTTAACATTTTGCCATAGCTCGCTTCGTTTCCGAGATATTTGCAGATTCAGCTCAAAGGAACTGGCCTGACGGACATATTTCGAGATATTTCTTCTTCTTGTTGTTCTTCTTCTGCACAGCTAAGCTGGAAGTGGCATTTGCGGCTCGCACTAGTGCAGAGTTATCTCAAAGAAAGGGGCCCCGGTGTTTCTGTATCCCTATTATGTTGGTGCGGCTTCGGAACTTTTAAATATCTCGATATATCTCGAAAACTACGCTTCTGATCAAAAAATATCATAGAACATAAATTGTAGGAAACATAATTCTCTACAAAAAACGTCTCTTAACATTTTGCCATAGATCGCTTCGTTTCCGAGATATTTGCAGATTCAGCTCAAAGGAACTGGCCTGACGGACATATCTCGAGATATTTCTTCTTCTTGTTGTTCTTCCTCTGCACAGCTAAGCTGGAAGTGGCATTTGCAGCACGCAATAGTGCAGAGTTATCTCAAAGAAAGGGGCCACGGTGTTTCTGTATCTCTATTATGTTGGTGCGGCTTCGGAACTTTTAAATATCTTGATATATCTCGAGAACTACGCATCTGATCAAAAAATATCATAGAACATAAAAAGTAGGAAACTTAATTCTCTACAAAAAAGGTCTCTTAACATTTTGCCATAGCTCGCTTCGTTTCCGAGATATTTGCAGATTTATCTCAAGGGAAGGGGCCTGACGGACATATTTCGAGATATTTCTTCTTCTTGTTGTTCTTCTTCTGCACAGCTAAGCTGGAAGTGGCATTTGCGGCTCGCACTAGTGCAGAGTTATCTCAACGAAAGGGGCCACGGTGTTTCTGTATCTCTATTATGTTGGTGCGGCTTCGGAACTTTTAAATATCTCGATATATCTCGAAAACTACGCTTCTGATCAAAAAATATCATAGAACATAAATTGTAGGAAGCATAATTCTCTACAAAAAAGGTATCTTAACATTTTGCCATAGCTCGCTTCGTTTCCGAGATATTTGCAGATATATCTCAAGGGAAGCGGCCTGACGGACATATTTCGAGATATTTCTTCTTCTTGTTGTTCTTCTTCTGCACAGCTAAGCTGGAAGTGGCATTTGCAGCTCGCAATAGTGCAGAGTTATCTCAAAGAAAGGGGCCACGGTGTTTCTGTATCTCTATTATGTTGGTGCGGCTTCGGAACTTTTAAATATCTTGATATATCTCGAGAACTACGCATCTGATCAAAAAATATCATAGAACATAAAAAGTAGGAAACTTAATTCTCTACAAAAAAGGTCTCTTAACATTTTGCCATAGCTCGCTTCGTTTCCGAGATATTTGCATATTTATCTCAAGGGAAGGGGCCTGACGGACATATTTCGAGATATTTCTTCTTCTTGTTGTTCTTCTTCTGCACAGCTAAGCTGGAAGTGGCATTTGCGGCTCGCACTAGTGCAGAGTTATCTCAAAGAAAGGGGCCACGGTGTTTCTGTATCTCTATTATGTTGGTGCGGCTTCGGAACTTTTAAATATCTCGATATATCTCGAAAACTACGCTTCTGATCAAAAAATATCATAGAACCTAAATTGTAGGAAACATAATTCTCTACAAAAAAGGTCTCTTAACATTTTGCCATAGCTCGCTTCGTTTCCGAGATATTTGCAGATTCAGCTCAAAGGAACTGGCCTGACGGACATATTTCGAGATATTTCTTCTTCTTGTTGTTCTTCTTCTCCACAGCTAAGCTCGAAGCGGCATTTGCAGCTCGCAATAGTGGAGAGTTATCTCAAAGAAAGAGGCCACGGTGTTTCTGTACCTCTATTATGTTGGTGCAGCTTCGGAACTTTTAAATATCTTGATATATCTCGAGAACTACGCATCTGATCAAAAAATATCATCGAACATAAAAAGTAGGAAACTTAATTCTCTACAAAAAAGGTCTCTTAACATTTTGCCATAGTTCGCTTCGTTTCCGAGATATTTGCAGATTCATCTCAAGGGAAGGGGTCTGACGGACATATTTCGAGATGTTTCTTCTTCTGCACAGCTAAGCTCGAAGTGGCATTTGCAGCTCGCAAAAGTGCAGAGTTATCTCAAAGAAAGAGGCCACGGTGTTTCTGTACCTCTATTATGTTGGTGCAGCTTCGGAACTTTTAAATATCTTGATATATCTCGAGAACTACGCATCTGATCAAAAAATATCATCGAACGTAAAAAGTAGGAAACTTAATTCTCTACAAAAAAGGTCTCTTAACATTTTGCCATAGCTCGCTTCGTTTCCGAGCTATTTGCAGATTTATCTCAAGGGAAGGGTCCTGACGGACATATTTCGAGATATTTCTTCTTCTTGTTGTTCTTCTTCTGCACAGCTAAACTGGAAGTGGCATTTCCAGCTCGCAATAGTGCAGAGTTATCCCAAAGAAAGGGGCCACGATGTTTCTGTATCTCTATTATGTTGGTGCGGCTTCGGAACTTTTAAATATCTCGATATATCTCGAAAATTACGCTTCTGATCAAAAAATATCATAGAACATAAATAGTAGGAAACATAATTCTCTACAAAAAAGGTCTCTTAACATTTTGCCATAGCTCGCTTCGTTTCCGAGATATTTGCAGATTTATCTCAAGGGAAGGGGCCTGACGGACATATTTCGAGATACTTCTTCTTCTTGTTGTTCTTCTTCTGCACAGCTAAGCTGGAAGTGGCATTTGCAGCTCGCAATAGTGCAGAGTTATCCCAAAGAAAGGGGCCACGATGTTTCTGTATCTCTATTATGTTGGTGCGGCTTCGGAACTTTTAAATATCTTGATATATCTCGAGAACTACGCGTCTGATCAAAAAATATCATAGAACATAAAAAGTAGGAAACATAATTCTCTACAAAAACGGTCTCTTAACATTTTGCAATAGCTCGCTTCGTTTCCGAGATATTTGCAGATATATCTCAAGGGAAGGGGCCTGACGGACATATTTCGAGATATTTCTTCTTCTTGTTGTTCTTCTTCTGCACAGCTAAGCTGGAAGTGGCATTTGCGGCTCGCACTGGTGCACAGTTATCTCAAAGAAAGGGGCCACGGTGTTTCTGTATCTCTATTATGTTGGTGCGTCTTCGGAACTTTTAAATATCTCGATATATCTCGAAGACTACGCTTCTGATCAAAAAATATCCTAGAACATAAATTGTAGGAAACATAATTCTCTACAAAAAACGTCTCTTAACATTTTGCCATAGCTCGCTTCGTTTCCGAGATATTTGCAGATTCAGCTCAAAGGAACTGGCCTGACGGACATATTTCGAGATATTTCTTCTTCTTGTTGTTCTTCCTTTGCACAGCTAAGCTGGAAGTGGCATTTGCTGCTCGCAATAGTGCAGAGTTATCTCAAAGAAAGGGGCCACGGTGTTTCTGTATCTCTATTATGTTGGTGCGGCTTCGGCACTTTTAAATATCTTGATATATCTCGAGAACTACGCATCTGATCAAAAAATATCATAGAACATGAAAAGTAGGAAACTTAATTCTCTACAAAAAAGGTCTCTTAACATTTTGCCATAGCTCGCTTCGTTTCCGAGATATTTGCATATTTATCTCAAGGGAAGGGGCTTGACGGACATATTTCGAGATATTTCTTCTTCTTGTTGTTCTTCTTCTGCACAGCTAAGCGGGAAGTGGCATTTGCGGCTCGCAATAGTGCAGAGTTATCTCACAGAAAGGGGCCACGGTGTTTCTGTATCTCTATTATGTTGGTGCGGCTTCGGAACTTTTAAATATCTCGATATATCTCGAAAACTACGCTTCTGATCAAAAAATATCATAGAACGTAAATTGTAGGAAATATTATTCTCTACAAAAAAGGGCTCTTAACATTTTGCCATAGCTCGCTTCGTTTCCGAGATATTTGCAGATTCATCTCAAGGGAAGGGGTCTGACGGACATATTTCGAGATATTTCTTCTTCTTGTTGTTCTTCTTCTGCACAGCTAAGCTCGAAGTGGCATTTGCAGCTCGCAATAGTGCAGAGTTATCTCAAAGAAAGAGGCCACGGTGTTTCTGTACCTCTATTATGTTGGTGCAGCTTCGGAACTTTTAAATATCTTGATATATCTCGAGAACTACGCATCTGATCAAAAAATATCATCGAACATGAAAAGTAGGAAACTTAATTCTCTACAAAAAAGGTCTCTTAACATTTTGCCATAGCTCGCTTCGTTTCCGAGATATTTGCAGATTTATCTCAAGGGAAGGGGCCTGTCGGACATATTTCGAGATATTTCTTCTTCTTGTTGTTCTTCTTCTGCACAGCTAAGCTGGAAGTGGCATTTGCAGCTCGCACTAGTGCAGAGTTATCTCAAAGAAAGGGGCCACGGTGTTTCTGTATCTCTATTATGTTGGTGCGGCTTCGGAACTTTTAAATATCTCGATATATCTCGAAAACTACGCTTCTGATCAAAAAATATCGTAGAACGTAAATTGTAGGAAACATAATTCTCTACAAAAAAGGTCTCTTAACATTTTGCGATAGCTCGCTTCGTTTCCGAGATATTTGCAGATTTATCTCAAGGGAAGGGGCCTGACGGACATATTTCGAGATATTTCTTCTTCTTGTTGTTCTTCTTCTGCACAGCTAAGCTGGAAGTGGCATTTGCGGCTCGCACTAGTGCAGAGTTATCTCAAAGAAAGGGGCCACGGTGTTTCTGTATCCCTATTATGTTGGTGCGGCTTCGGAACTTTTAAATATCTCGATATATCTCGAAAACTACGCTTCTGATCAAAAAATATCATAGAACATAAATTGTAGGAAACATAATTCTCTACAAAAAACGTCTCAACATTTTGCCATAGCTCGCTTCGTTTCCGAGATATTTGCAGATTCAGCTCAAAGGAACTGGCCTGACGGACATATTTCGAGATATTTCTTCTTCTTGTTGTTCTTCCTCTGCACAGCTAAGCTGGAAGTGGCATTTGCAGCTCGCAATAGTGCAGAGTTATCTCAAAGAAAGGGGCCACGGTGTTTCTGTTTCTCTATTATGTAGGTGCGGCTTCGGAACTTTTAAATATCTTGATATATCTCGAGAACTACGCATCTGATCAAAAAATATCATACAACATAAAAAGTAGGAAACTTAATTCTCTACAAGAAAGGTCTCTTAACATTTTGCCATAGCTCGCTTCGTTTCCGAGATATTTGCAGATTTATCTCAAGGGAAGGGGCCTGACGGACATATTTCGAGATATTTCTTCTTCTTGTTGTTCTTCTCCTGCACAGCTAAGCTGGAAGTGGCATTTGCGGCTCGCACTAGTGCAGAGTTATCTCAAAGAAAGGGGCCACGGTGTTTCTGTATCCCTATTATGTTGGTGCGGCTTCGGAACTTTTAAGTATCTTGATCTATCTCGAGAACTACGCATCTGATCAAAAAATATCATAGAAGATAAAAAGTAGGAAACTTAATTCTCTACAAAAAAGGTCTCTTAACATTTCGCCATAGCTCGCATCGTTTCCGAGATATTTGCAGATTTATCTCAAGGGAAGGGGCCTGTCGGACATATTTCGAGATATTTCTTCTTCTTGTTGCTCTTCTTCTGCACAGCTAAGCTGGAAGTGGCATTTGCGGCTCGCACTAGTGCAGAGTTATCTCAAAGAAAGGGGCCACGGTGTTTCTGTATCTCTATTATGTTGGTGCGGCTTCGGAACTTTTAAATATCTCGATATATCTCGAAAACTACGCTTCTGATCAAAAAATTTCGTAGAACATAAATTGTAGGAAACATAATTCTCTACAAAAAAGGTCTCTTAACATTTTGCGATAGCTCGCTTCGTTTCCGAGATATTTGCAGATATATCTCAAGGGAAGGGGCCTGACGGACATATTTCGAGATATTTCTTCTTCTTGTTGTTCTTCTTCTGCACAGCTAAGCTGGAAGTGGCATTTGCGGCTCGCACTGGTGCACAGTTATCTCAAAGAAAGGGGCCACGGTGTTTCTGTATCTTTATTATGTTGGTGCGTCTTCGGAACTTTTAAATATCTCGATATATCTCGAAGACTACGCTTCTGATCAAAAAATTTCATAGAACATAAATTGTAGGAAACATAATTCTCTACAAAAAACGTCTCTTAACATTTTGCCATAGCTCGCTTCGTTTCCGAGATATTTGCAGATTCAGCTCAAAGGAACTGGCCTGACGGACATATTTCGAGATATTTCTTCTTCTTGTTGTTCTTCCTCTGCACAGCTAAGCTGGAAGTGGCATTTGCTGCTCGCAATAGTGCAGAGTTATCTCAAAGAAAGGGGCCACGGTGTTTCTGTATCTCTATTATGTTGGTGCGGCTTCGGAACTTTTAAATATCTTGATATATCTCGAGAACTACGCATCTGATCAAAAAATATCATAGAACATGAAAAGTAGGAAACTTCATTCTCTACAAAAAAGGTCTCTTAACATTTTGCCATAGCTCGCTTCGTTTCCGAGATATTTGCATATTTATCTCAAGGGAAGGGGCTTGACGGACATATTTCGAGATATTTCTTCTTCTTGTTGTTCTTCTTCTGCACAGCTAAGCTGGAAGTGGCATTTGCGGCTCGCAATAGTGCAGAGTTATCTCAAAGAAAGGGGCCACGGTGTTTCTGTATCTCTATTATGTTGGTGCGGCTTCGGAACTTTTAAATATCTCGATATATCTCGAAAACTACGCTTCTGATCAAAAAATATCATAGAACGTAAATTGTAGGAAATATTATTCTCTACAAAAAAGGTCTCTTAACATTTTGCCATAGCTCGCTTCGTTTCCGAGATATTTGCAGATTTATCTCAAGGGAAGTGGCCTGACGGACATATTTCGAGATATTTCTTCTTCTTGTTGTTCTTCTTCTGCACAGCTAAGCTGGAAGTGGCATTTGCAGCTCGCACTAGTGCAGAGTTATCTCAAAGAAAGGGGCCACGGTGTTTCTGTATCTCTATTATGTTGGTGCGGCTTCGGAACTTTTAAATATCTCGATATATCTCGAAAACTACGCTTCTGATCAAAAAATATCGTAGAACATAAATTGTAGGAAACATAATTCTCTACAAAAAAGGTCTCTTAACATTTTGCGATAGCTCGCTTCGTTTCCGAGATATTTGCAGATTTATCTCAAGGGAAGGGGCCTGACGGACATATTTCGAGATATTTCTTCTTCTTGTTGTTCTCCTTCTGCACAGCTAAGCTGGAAGTGGCATTTGCAGCTCGCACTAGTGCAGAGTTATCTCAAAGAAAGGGGCCACGGTGTTTCTGTATCTCTATTATGTTGGTGCGGCTTCGGAACTTTTAAATATCTCGATATATCTCGAAAACTACGCTTCTGATCAAAAAATATCGTAGAACATAAATTATAGGAAACATAATTCTCTACAAAAAAGGTCTCTTAACATTTTGCGATAGCTCGCTTCGTTTCCGAGATATTTGCAGATTTATGTCAAGGGAAGGGGCCTGACGGACATATTTCGAGATATTTCTTCTTCTTGTTGTTCTTCTTCTGCACAGCTAAGCTGGAAGTGGCATTTGCGGCTCGCACTAGTGCAGAGTTATCTCAAAGAAAGGGGCCACGGTGTTTCTGTATCCCTATTATGTTGGTGCGGCTTCGGAACTTTTAAATATCTTGATATATCTCGAGAACTACGCATCTGATCAAAAAATATCATAGAACATAAAAAGTAGGAAACTTAATTCTCTACAAAAAAGGTCTCTCAACATTTTGCCATAGCTCGCTTCGTTTCCGAGATATTTGCAGATTTATCTCAAGGGAAGGGGCCTGACGGACATATTTCGAGATATTTCTTCTTCTTGTTGCTCTTCTTCTGCACAGCTAAGCTGGAAGTGGCATTTGCGGCTCGCACTAGTGCAGAGTTATCTCAAAGAAAGGGGCCACGGTGTTTCTGTATCCCTATTATGTTGGTGCGGCTTCGGAACTTTTAAATATCTCGATATATCTCGAAAACTACGCTTCTGATCAAAAAATATCATAGAACATAAATTGTAGGAAACATAATTCTCTGCAAAAAACGTCTCAACATTTTGCCATAGCTCGCTTCGTTTCCGAGATATTTGCAGATTCAGCTCAAAGGAACTGGCCTGACGGACATATTTCGAGATATTTCTTCTTCTTGTTGTTCTTCCTCTGCACAGCTAAGCTGGAAGTGGCATTTGCAGCTCGCAATAGTGCAGAGTTATCTCAAAGAAATGGGCCACGGTGTTTCTGTATCTCTATTATGTTGGTGCGGCTTCGGAACTTTTAAATATCTTGATATATCTCGAGAACTACGCATCTGATCAAAAAATATCATAGAACATAAAAAGTAGGAAACTTAATTCTCTACAAGAAAGGTCTCTTAACATTTTGCCATAGCTCGCTTCGTTTCCGAGATATTTGCAGATTTATCTCAAGGGAAGGGGCCTGACGGACATATTTCGAGATATTTCTTCTTCTTGTTGTTCTTCTTCTGCACAGCTAAGCTGGAAGTGGCATTTGCAGCTCGCACTAGTGCAGAGTTATCTCAAAGAAAGGGGCCACGGTGTTTCTGTATCTCTATTATGTTGGTGCGGCTTCGGAACTTTTAAATATCTCGATATATCTCGAAAACTACGCTTCTGATCAAAAAATATCGTAGAACATAAATTGTAGGAAACATAATTCTCTACAAAAAAGGTCTCTTAACATTTTGCGATAGCTCGCTTCGTTTCCGAGATATTTGCAGATTTATCTCAAGGGAAGGGGCCTGACGGACATATTTCGAGATATTTCTTCTTCTTGTTGTTCTTCTTCTGCACAGCTAAGCTGGAAGTGGCATTTGCGGCTCGCACTAGTGCAGAGTTATCTCAAAGAAAGGGGCCACGGTGTTTCTGTATCCCTATTATGTTGGTGCGGCTTCGGAACTTTTAAATATCTTGATATATCTCGAGAACTACGCATCTGATCAAAAAATATCATAGAACATAAAAAGTAGGAAACTTAATTCTCTACAAAAAAGGTCTCTTAACATTTTGCCATAGCTCGCTTCGTTTCCGAGATATTTGCAGATTTATCTCAAGGGAAGGGGCCTGACGGACATATTTCGAGATATTTCTTCTTCTTGTTGTTCTTCTTCTGCACAGCTAAGCTGGAAGTGGCATTTGCGGCTCGCACTAGTGCAGAGTTATCTCAAAGAAAGGGGCCACGGTGTTTCTGTATCTCTATTATGTTGGTGCGGCTTCGGAACTTTTAAATATCTCGATATATCTCGAAAACTACGCTTCTGATCAAAAAATATCATAGAACATAAATTGTAGGAAACATAATTCTCTACAAAAAAGCTCTCTTAACATTTTGCCATAGCTCGCTTCGTTTCCGAGATATTTGCAGATATATCTCAAGGGAAGGGGCCTGACGGACATATTTCGAGATATTCCTTCTTCTTGTTGTTCTTCTTCTGCACAGCTAAGCTGGAAGTGGCATTTGCAGCTCGCAATAGTGCAGAGTTATCTCAAAGAAAGGGGCCACGGTGTTTCTGTATCTCTATTATGTTGGTGCGGCTTCGGAACTTTTAAATATCTTGATATATCTCGAGAACTACGCGTCTGATCAAAAAATATCATAGAACATAAAAAGTAGGAAACATAATTCTCTACAAAAACGGTCTCTTAACATTTTGCCATAGCTCGCTTCGTTTCCGAGATATTTGCAGATATATCTCAAGGGAAGGGGCCTGACGGACATATTTCGAGATATTTCTTCTTCTTGTTGTTCTTCTTCTGCACAGCTAAGCTGGAAGTTGCATTTGCGGCTCGCACTGGTGCACAGTTATCACAAAGAAAGGGGCCACGGTGTTTCTGTATCTCTATTATGTTGGTGCGGCTTCGGAACTTTTAAATATCTCGATATATCTCGAAAACTACGCTTCTGATCAAAAAATATCATAGAACGTAAATTGTAGGAAATATTATTCTCTACAAAAACGGTCTCTTAACATTTTGCCATAGCTCGCTTCGTTTCCGAGATATTTGCAGATATATCTCAAGGGAAGGGGCCTGACGGACATATTTCGAGATATTTCTTCTTCTTGTTGTTCTTCTTCTGCACAGCTAAGCTGGAAGTGGCATTTGCGGCTCGCACTGGTGCACAGTTATCACAAAGAAAGGGGCCACGGTGTTTCTGTATCTCTATTATGTTGGTGCGGCTTCGGAACTTTTAAATATCTCGATATATCTCGAAAACTACGCTTCTGATCAAAAAATATCATAGAACATAAATTGTAGGAAACATAATTCTCTACAAAAAACGTCTCAACATTTTGCCATAGCTCGCTTCGTTTCCGAGATATTTGCAGATTCAGCTCAAAGGAACTGGCCTGACGGACATATTTCGAGATATTTCTTCTTCTTGTTGTTCTTCCTCTGCACAGCTAAGCTGGAAGTGGCATTTGCAGCTCGCAATAGTGCAGAGTTATCTCAAAGAAAGGGGCCACGGTGTTTCTGTTTCTCTATTATGTAGGTGCGGCTTCGGAACTTTTAAATATCTTGATATATCTCGAGAACTACGCATCTGATCAAAAAATATCATACAACATAAAAAGTAGGAAACTTAATTCTCTACAAGAAAGGTCTCTTAACATTTTGCCATAGCTCGCTTCGTTTCCGAGATATTTGCAGATTTATCTCAAGGGAAGGGGCCTGACGGACATATTTCGAGATATTTCTTCTTCTTGTTGTTCTTCTCCTGCACAGCTAAGCTGGAAGTGGCATTTGCGGCTCGCACTAGTGCAGAGTTATCTCAAAGAAAGGGGCCACGGTGTTTCTGTATCCCTATTATGTTGGTGCGGCTTCGGAACTTTTAAGTATCTTGATCTATCTCGAGAACTACGCATCTGATCAAAAAATATCATAGAAGATAAAAAGTAGGAAACTTAATTCTCTACAAAAAAGGTCTCTTAACATTTCGCCATAGCTCGCATCGTTTCCGAGATATTTGCAGATTTATCTCAAGGGAAGGGGCCTGTCGGACATATTTCGAGATATTTCTTCTTCTTGTTGCTCTTCTTCTGCACAGCTAAGCTGGAAGTGGCATTTGCGGCTCGCACTAGTGCAGAGTTATCTCAAAGAAAGGGGCCACGGTGTTTCTGTATCTCTATTATGTTGGTGCGGCTTCGGAACTTTTAAATATCTCGATATATCTCGAAAACTACGCTTCTGATCAAAAAATTTCGTAGAACATAAATTGTAGGAAACATAATTCTCTACAAAAAAGGTCTCTTAACATTTTGCGATAGCTCGCTTCGTTTCCGAGATATTTGCAGATATATCTCAAGGGAAGGGGCCTGACGGACATATTTCGAGATATTTCTTCTTCTTGTTGTTCTTCTTCTGCACAGCTAAGCTGGAAGTGGCATTTGCGGCTCGCACTGGTGCACAGTTATCTCAAAGAAAGGGGCCACGGTGTTTCTGTATCTTTATTATGTTGGTGCGTCTTCGGAACTTTTAAATATCTCGATATATCTCGAAGACTACGCTTCTGATCAAAAAATTTCATAGAACATAAATTGTAGGAAACATAATTCTCTACAAAAAACGTCTCTTAACATTTTGCCATAGCTCGCTTCGTTTCCGAGATATTTGCAGATTCAGCTCAAAGGAACTGGCCTGACGGACATATTTCGAGATATTTCTTCTTCTTGTTGTTCTTCCTCTGCACAGCTAAGCTGGAAGTGGCATTTGCTGCTCGCAATAGTGCAGAGTTATCTCAAAGAAAGGGGCCACGGTGTTTCTGTATCTCTATTATGTTGGTGCGGCTTCGGAACTTTTAAATATCTTGATATATCTCGAGAACTACGCATCTGATCAAAAAATATCATAGAACATGAAAAGTAGGAAACTTCATTCTCTACAAAAAAGGTCTCTTAACATTTTGCCATAGCTCGCTTCGTTTCCGAGATATTTGCATATTTATCTCAAGGGAAGGGGCTTGACGGACATATTTCGAGATATTTCTTCTTCTTGTTGTTCTTCTTCTGCACAGCTAAGCTGGAAGTGGCATTTGCGGCTCGCAATAGTGCAGAGTTATCTCAAAGAAAGGGGCCACGGTGTTTCTGTATCTCTATTATGTTGGTGCGGCTTCGGAACTTTTAAATATCTCGATATATCTCGAAAACTACGCTTCTGATCAAAAAATATCATAGAACGTAAATTGTAGGAAATATTATTCTCTACAAAAAAGGTCTCTTAACATTTTGCCATAGCTCGCTTCGTTTCCGAGATATTTGCAGATTCATCTCAAGGGAAGGGGTCTGACGGACATATTTCGAGATATTTCTTCTTCTTGTTGTTCTTCGTCTGCACAGCTAAGCTCGAAGTGGCATTTGCAGCTCGCAATAGTGCAGAGTTATCTCAAAGAAAGAGGCCACGGTGTTTCTGTACCTCTATTATGTTGGTGCAGCTTCGGAACTTTTAAATATCTTGATATATCTCGAGAACTACGCATCTGATCAAAAAATATCATCGAACATAAAAAGTAGGAAACTTAATTCTCTACAAAAAAGGTCTCTTAACATTTTGCCATAGCTCGCTTCGTTTCCGAGATATTTGCAGATTTATCTCAAGGGAAGTGGCCTGACGGACATATTTCGAGATATTTCTTCTTCTTGTTGTTCTTCTTCTGCACAGCTAAGCTGGAAGTGGCATTTGCAGCTCGCACTAGTGCAGAGTTATCTCAAAGAAAGGGGCCACGGTGTTTCTGTATCTCTATTATGTTGGTGCGGCTTCGGAACTTTTAAATATCTCGATATATCTCGAAAACTACGCTTCTGATCAAAAAATATCGTAGAACATAAATTGTAGGAAACATAATTCTCTACAAAAAAGGTCTCTTAACATTTTGCGATAGCTCGCTTCGTTTCCGAGATATTTGCAGATTTATCTCAAGGGAAGGGGCCTGACGGACATATTTCGAGATATTTCTTCTTCTTGTTGTTCTCCTTCTGCACAGCTAAGCTGGAAGTGGCATTTGCAGCTCGCACTAGTGCAGAGTTATCTCAAAGAAAGGGGCCACGGTGTTTCTGTATCTCTATTATGTTGGTGCGGCTTCGGAACTTTTAAATATCTCGATATATCTCGAAAACTACGCTTCTGATCAAAAAATATCGTAGAACATAAATTATAGGAAACATAATTCTCTACAAAAAAGGTCTCTTAACATTTTGCGATAGCTCGCTTCGTTTCCGAGATATTTGCAGATTTATGTCAAGGGAAGGGGCCTGACGGACATATTTCGAGATATTTCTTCTTCTTGTTGTTCTTCTTCTGCACAGCTAAGCTGGAAGTGGCATTTGCGGCTCGCACTAGTGCAGAGTTATCTCAAAGAAAGGGGCCACGGTGTTTCTGTATCCCTATTATGTTGGTGCGGCTTCGGAACTTTTAAATATCTTGATATATCTCGAGAACTACGCATCTGATCAAAAAATATCATAGAACATAAAAAGTAGGAAACTTAATTCTCTACAAAAAAGGTCTCTCAACATTTTGCCATAGCTCGCTTCGTTTCCGAGATATTTGCAGATTTATCTCAAGGGAAGGGGCCTGACGGACATATTTCGAGATATTTCTTCTTCTTGTTGCTCTTCTTCTGCACAGCTAAGCTGGAAGTGGCATTTGCGGCTCGCACTAGTGCAGAGTTATCTCAAAGAAAGGGGCCACGGTGTTTCTGTATCCCTATTATGTTGGTGCGGCTTCGGAACTTTTAAATATCTCGATATATCTCGAAAACTACGCTTCTGATCAAAAAATATCATAGAACATAAATTGTAGGAAACATAATTCTCTGCAAAAAACGTCTCAACATTTTGCCATAGCTCGCTTCGTTTCCGAGATATTTGCAGATTCAGCTCAAAGGAACTGGCCTGACGGACATATTTCGAGATATTTCTTCTTCTTGTTGTTCTTCCTCTGCACAGCTAAGCTGGAAGTGGCATTTGCAGCTCGCAATAGTGCAGAGTTATCTCAAAGAAATGGGCCACGGTGTTTCTGTATCTCTATTATGTTGGTGCGGCTTCGGAACTTTTAAATATCTTGATATATCTCGAGAACTACGCATCTGATCAAAAAATATCATAGAACATAAAAAGTAGGAAACTTAATTCTCTACAAGAAAGGTCTCTTAACATTTTGCCATAGCTCGCTTCGTTTCCGAGATATTTGCAGATTTATCTCAAGGGAAGGGGCCTGACGGACATATTTCGAGATATTTCTTCTTCTTGTTGTTCTTCTTCTGCACAGCTAAGCTGGAAGTGGCATTTGCAGCTCGCACTAGTGCAGAGTTATCTCAAAGAAAGGGGCCACGGTGTTTCTGTATCTCTATTATGTTGGTGCGGCTTCGGAACTTTTAAATATCTCGATATATCTCGAAAACTACGCTTCTGATCAAAAAATATCGTAGAACATAAATTGTAGGAAACATAATTCTCTACAAAAAAGGTCTCTTAACATTTTGCGATAGCTCGCTTCGTTTCCGAGATATTTGCAGATTTATCTCAAGGGAAGGGGCCTGACGGACATATTTCGAGATATTTCTTCTTCTTGTTGTTCTTCTTCTGCACAGCTAAGCTGGAAGTGGCATTTGCGGCTCGCACTAGTGCAGAGTTATCTCAAAGAAAGGGGCCACGGTGTTTCTGTATCCCTATTATGTTGGTGCGGCTTCGGAACTTTTAAATATCTTGATATATCTCGAGAACTACGCATCTGATCAAAAAATATCATAGAACATAAAAAGTAGGAAACTTAATTCTCTACAAAAAAGGTCTCTTAACATTTTGCCATAGCTCGCTTCGTTTCCGAGATATTTGCAGATTTATCTCAAGGGAAGGGGCCTGACGGACATATTTCGAGATATTTCTTCTTCTTGTTGTTCTTCTTCTGCACAGCTAAGCTGGAAGTGGCATTTGCGGCTCGCACTAGTGCAGAGTTATCTCAAAGAAAGGGGCCACGGTGTTTCTGTATCTCTATTATGTTGGTGCGGCTTCGGAACTTTTAAATATCTCGATATATCTCGAAAACTACGCTTCTGATCAAAAAATATCATAGAACATAAATTGTAGGAAACATAATTCTCTACAAAAAAGCTCTCTTAACATTTTGCCATAGCTCGCTTCGTTTCCGAGATATTTGCAGATATATCTCAAGGGAAGGGGCCTGACGGACATATTTCGAGATATTCCTTCTTCTTGTTGTTCTTCTTCTGCACAGCTAAGCTGGAAGTGGCATTTGCAGCTCGCAATAGTGCAGAGTTATCTCAAAGAAAGGGGCCACGGTGTTTCTGTATCTCTATTATGTTGGTGCGGCTTCGGAACTTTTAAATATCTTGATATATCTCGAGAACTACGCGTCTGATCAAAAAATATCATAGAACATAAAAAGTAGGAAACATAATTCTCTACAAAAACGGTCTCTTAACATTTTGCCATAGCTCGCTTCGTTTCCGAGATATTTGCAGATATATCTCAAGGGAAGGGGCCTGACGGACATATTTCGAGATATTTCTTCTTCTTGTTGTTCTTCTTCTGCACAGCTAAGCTGGAAGTGGCATTTGCGGCTCGCACTGGTGCACAGTTATCACAAAGAAAGGGGCCACGGTGTTTCTGTATCTCTATTATGTTGGTGCGGCTTCGGAACTTTTAAATATCTCGATATATCTCGAAAACTACGCTTCTGATCAAAAAATATCATAGAACATAAATTGTAGGAAACATAATTCTCTACAAAAAACGTCTCAACATTTTGCCATAGCTCGCTTCGTTTCCGAGATATTTGCAGATTCAGCTCAAAGGAACTGGCCTGACGGACATATTTCGAGATATTTCTTCTTCTTGTTGTTCTTCCTCTGCACAGCTAAGCTGGAAGTGGCATTTGCAGCTCGCAATAGTGCAGAGTTATCTCAAAGAAAGGGGCCACGGTGTTTCTGTTTCTCTATTATGTAGGTGCGGCTTCGGAACTTTTAAATATCTTGATATATCTCGAGAACTACGCATCTGATCAAAAAATATCATACAACATAAAAAGTAGGAAACTTAATTCTCTACAAGAAAGGTCTCTTAACATTTTGCCATAGCTCGCTTCGTTTCCGAGATATTTGCAGATTTATCTCAAGGGAAGGGGCCTGACGGACATATTTCGAGATATTTCTTCTTCTTGTTGTTCTTCTCCTGCACAGCTAAGCTGGAAGTGGCATTTGCGGCTCGCACTAGTGCAGAGTTATCTCAAAGAAAGGGGCCACGGTGTTTCTGTATCCCTATTATGTTGGTGCGGCTTCGGAACTTTTAAGTATCTTGATCTATCTCGAGAACTACGCATCTGATCAAAAAATATCATAGAAGATAAAAAGTAGGAAACTTAATTCTCTACAAAAAAGGTCTCTTAACATTTCGCCATAGCTCGCATCGTTTCCGAGATATTTGCAGATTTATCTCAAGGGAAGGGGCCTGTCGGACATATTTCGAGATATTTCTTCTTCTTGTTGTTCTTCTTCTGCACAGC
Source organism: Osmia lignaria lignaria (assembly GCF_051020975.1). Lineage (NCBI taxonomy): Eukaryota > Metazoa > Arthropoda > Insecta > Hymenoptera > Megachilidae > Osmia > Osmia lignaria. Next base: position 3,497,801 of record NW_027478169.1, on the reverse strand, counting down.
TAAGCTGGAAGTGGCATTTGCGGCTCGCACTGGTGCACAGTTATCTCAAAGAAAGGGGCCACGGTGTTTCTGTATCTTTATTATGTTGGTGCGTCTTCGGAACTTTTAAATATCTCGATATATCTCGAAGACTACGCTTCTGATCAAAAAATTTCATAGAACATAAATTGTAGGAAACATAATTCTCTACAAAAAACGTCTCTTAACATTTTGCCATAGCTCGCTTCGTTTCCGAGATATTTGCAGATTCAGCTCAAAGGAACTGGCCTGACGGACATATTTCGAGATATTTCTTCTTCTTGTTGTTCTTCCTCTGCACAGCTAAGCTGGAAGTGGCATTTGCTGCTCGCAATAGTGCAGAGTTATCTCAAAGAAAGGGGCCACGGTGTTTCTGTATCTCTATTATGTTGGTGCGGCTTCGGAACTTTTAAATATCTTGATATATCTCGAGAACTACGCATCTGATCAAAAAATATCATAGAACATGAAAAGTAGGAAACTTCATTCTCTACAAAAAAGGTCTCTTAACATTTTGCCATAGCTCGCTTCGTTTCCGAGATATTTGCATATTTATCTCAAGGGAAGGGGCTTGACGGACATATTTCGAGATATTTCTTCTTCTTGTTGTTCTTCTTCTGCACAGCTAAGCTGGAAGTGGCATTTGCGGCTCGCAATAGTGCAGAGTTATCTCAAAGAAAGGGGCCACGGTGTTTCTGTATCTCTATTATGTTGGTGCGGCTTCGGAACTTTTAAATATCTCGATATATCTCGAAAACTACGCTTCTGATCAAAAAATATCATAGAACGTAAATTGTAGGAAATATTATTCTCTACAAAAAAGGTCTCTTAACATTTTGCCATAGCTCGCTTCGTTTCCGAGATATTTTCAGATTCATCTCAAGGGAAGGGGTCTGACGGACATATTTCGAGATATTTCTTCTTCTTGTTGTTCTTCGTCTGCACAGCTAAGCTCGAAGTGGCATTTGCAGCTCGCAATAGTGCAGAGTTATCTCAAAGAAAGAGGCCACGGTGTTTCTGTACCTCTATTATGTTGGTGCAGCTTCGGAACTTTTAAATATCTTGATATATCTCGAGAACTACGCATCTGATCAAAAAATATCATCGAACATAAAAAGTAGGAAACTTAATTCTCTACAAAAAAGGTCTCTTAACATTTTGCCATAGCTCGCTTCGTTTCCGAGATATTTGCAGATTTATCTCAAGGGAAGTGGCCTGACGGACATATTTCGAGATATTTCTTCTTCTTGTTGTTCTTCTTCTGCACAGCTAAGCTGGAAGTGGCATTTGCAGCTCGCACTAGTGCAGAGTTATCTCAAAGAAAGGGGCCACGGTGTTTCTGTATCTCTATTATGTTGGTGCGGCTTCGGAACTTTTAAATATCTCGATATATCTCGAAAACTACGCTTCTGATCAAAAAATATCGTAGAACATAAATTGTAGGAAACATAATTCTCTACAAAAAAGGTCTCTTAACATTTTGCGATAGCTCGCTTCGTTTCCGAGATATTTGCAGATTTATCTCAAGGGAAGGGGCCTGACGGACATATTTCGAGATATTTCTTCTTCTTGTTGTTCTCCTTCTGCACAGCTAAGCTGGAAGTGGCATTTGCAGCTCGCACTAGTGCAGAGTTATCTCAAAGAAAGGGGCCACGGTGTTTCTGTATCTCTATTATGTTGGTGCGGCTTCGGAACTTTTAAATATCTCGATATATCTCGAAAACTACGCTTCTGATCAAAAAATATCGTAGAACATAAATTATAGGAAACATAATTCTCTACAAAAAAGGTCTCTTAACATTTTGCGATAGCTCGCTTCGTTTCCGAGATATTTGCAGATTTATGTCAAGGGAAGGGGCCTGACGGACATATTTCGAGATATTTCTTCTTCTTGTTGTTCTTCTTCTGCACAGCTAAGCTGGAAGTGGCATTTGCGGCTCGCACTAGTGCAGAGTTATCTCAAAGAAAGGGGCCACGGTGTTTCTGTATCCCTATTATGTTGGTGCGGCTTCGGAACTTTTAAATATCTTGATATATCTCGAGAACTACGCATCTGATCAAAAAATATCATAGAACATAAAAAGTAGGAAACTTAATTCTCTACAAAAAAGGTCTCTCAACATTTTGCCATAGCTCGCTTCGTTTCCGAGATATTTGCAGATTTATCTCAAGGGAAGGGGCCTGACGGACATATTTCGAGATATTTCTTCTTCTTGTTGCTCTTCTTCTGCACAGCTAAGCTGGAAGTGGCATTTGCGGCTCGCACTAGTGCAGAGTTATCTCAAAGAAAGGGGCCACGGTGTTTCTGTATCCCTATTATGTTGGTGCGGCTTCGGAACTTTTAAATATCTCGATATATCTCGAAAACTACGCTTCTGATCAAAAAATATCATAGAACATAAATTGTAGGAAACATAATTCTCTGCAAAAAACGTCTCAACATTTTGCCATAGCTCGCTTCGTTTCCGAGATATTTGCAGATTCAGCTCAAAGGAACTGGCCTGACGGACATATTTCGAGATATTTCTTCTTCTTGTTGTTCTTCCTCTGCACAGCTAAGCTGGAAGTGGCATTTGCAGCTCGCAATAGTGCAGAGTTATCTCAAAGAAATGGGCCACGGTGTTTCTGTATCTCTATTATGTTGGTGCGGCTTCGGAACTTTTAAATATCTTGATATATCTCGAGAACTACGCATCTGATCAAAAAATATCATAGAACATAAAAAGTAGGAAACTTAATTCTCTACAAGAAAGGTCTCTTAACATTTTGCCATAGCTCGCTTCGTTTCCGAGATATTTGCAGATTTATCTCAAGGGAAGGGGCCTGACGGACATATTTCGAGATATTTCTTCTTCTTGTTGTTCTTCTTCTGCACAGCTAAGCTGGAAGTGGCATTTGCAGCTCGCACTAGTGCAGAGTTATCTCAAAGAAAGGGGCCACGGTGTTTCTGTATCTCTATTATGTTGGTGCGGCTTCGGAACTTTTAAATATCTCGATATATCTCGAAAACTACGCTTCTGATCAAAAAATATCGTAGAACATAAATTGTAGGAAACATAATTCTCTACAAAAAAGGTCTCTTAACATTTTGCGATAGCTCGCTTCGTTTCCGAGATATTTGCAGATTTATCTCAAGGGAAGGGGCCTGACGGACATATTTCGAGATATTTCTTCTTCTTGTTGTTCTTCTTCTGCACAGCTAAGCTGGAAGTGGCATTTGCGGCTCGCACTAGTGCAGAGTTATCTCAAAGAAAGGGGCCACGGTGTTTCTGTATCCCTATTATGTTGGTGCGGCTTCGGAACTTTTAAATATCTTGATATATCTCGAGAACTACGCATCTGATCAAAAAATATCATAGAACATAAAAAGTAGGAAACTTAATTCTCTACAAAAAAGGTCTCTTAACATTTTGCCATAGCTCGCTTCGTTTCCGAGATATTTGCAGATTTATCTCAAGGGAAGGGGCCTGACGGACATATTTCGAGATATTTCTTCTTCTTGTTGTTCTTCTTCTGCACAGCTAAGCTGGAAGTGGCATTTGCGGCTCGCACTAGTGCAGAGTTATCTCAAAGAAAGGGGCCACGGTGTTTCTGTATCTCTATTATGTTGGTGCGGCTTCGGAACTTTTAAATATCTCGATATATCTCGAAAACTACGCTTCTGATCAAAAAATATCATAGAACATAAATTGTAGGAAACATAATTCTCTACAAAAAAGCTCTCTTAACATTTTGCCATAGCTCGCTTCGTTTCCGAGATATTTGCAGATATATCTCAAGGGAAGGGGCCTGACGGACATATTTCGAGATATTCCTTCTTCTTGTTGTTCTTCTTCTGCACAGCTAAGCTGGAAGTGGCATTTGCAGCTCGCAATAGTGCAGAGTTATCTCAAAGAAAGGGGCCACGGTGTTTCTGTATCTCTATTATGTTGGTGCGGCTTCGGAACTTTTAAATATCTTGATATATCTCGAGAACTACGCGTCTGATCAAAAAATATCATAGAACATAAAAAGTAGGAAACATAATTCTCTACAAAAACGGTCTCTTAACATTTTGCCATAGCTCGCTTCGTTTCCGAGATATTTGCAGATATATCTCAAGGGAAGGGGCCTGACGGACATATTTCGAGATATTTCTTCTTCTTGTTGTTCTTCTTCTGCACAGCTAAGCTGGAAGTTGCATTTGCGGCTCGCACTGGTGCACAGTTATCACAAAGAAAGGGGCCACGGTGTTTCTGTATCTCTATTATGTTGGTGCGGCTTCGGAACTTTTAAATATCTCGATATATCTCGAAAACTACGCTTCTGATCAAAAAATATCATAGAACGTAAATTGTAGGAAATATTATTCTCTACAAAAACGGTCTCTTAACATTTTGCCATAGCTCGCTTCGTTTCCGAGATATTTGCAGATATATCTCAAGGGAAGGGGCCTGACGGACATATTTCGAGATATTTCTTCTTCTTGTTGTTCTTCTTCTGCACAGCTAAGCTGGAAGTGGCATTTGCGGCTCGCACTGGTGCACAGTTATCACAAAGAAAGGGGCCACGGTGTTTCTGTATCTCTATTATGTTGGTGCGGCTTCGGAACTTTTAAATATCTCGATATATCTCGAAAACTACGCTTCTGATCAAAAAATATCATAGAACGTAAATTGTAGGAAATATTATTCTCTACAAAAAAGGTCTCTTAACATTTTGCCATAGCTCGCTTCGTTTCCGAGATATTTGCAGATTCATCTCAAGGGAAGGGGTCTGACGGACATATTTCGAGATATTTCTTCTTCTTGTTGTTCTTCTTCTGCACAGCTAAGCTCGAAGTGGCATTTTCAGCTCGCAATAGTGCAGAGTTATCTCAAAGAAAGAGGCCACGGTGTTTCTGTACCTCTATTATGTTGGTGCAGCTTCGGAACTTTTAAATATCTTGATATATCTCGAGAACTACGCATCTGATCAAAAAATATCATAGAACATAAAAAGTAGGAAACTTAATTCTCTACAAAAAAGGTCTCTTAACATTTTGCCATAGCTCGCTTCGTTTCCGAGATATTTGCAGATTTATCTCAAGGGAAGGGGCCTGACGGACATATTTCGAGATATTTCTTCTTCTTGTTGTTCTTCTTCTGCACAGCTAAGCTGGAAGTGGCATTTGCAGCTCGCACTAGTGCAGAGTTATCTCAAAGAAAGGGGCCACGGTGTTTCTGTATCTCTATTATGTTGGTGCGGCTTCGGAACTTTTAAATATCTCGATATATCTCGAAAACCACGCTTCTGATCAAAAAATATCGTAGAACATAAATTGTAGGAAACATAATTCTCTGCAAAAAACGTCTCAACATTTTGCCATAGCTCGCTTCGTTTCCGAGATATTTGCAGATTCAGCTCAAAGGAACTGGCCTGACGGACATATTTCGAGATATTTCTTCTTCTTGTTGTTCTTCTTCTGCACAGCTAAGCTGGAAGTGGCATTTGCAGCTCGCACTAGTGCAGAGTTATCTCAAAGAAAGGGGCCACGGTGTTTCTGTATCCCTATTATGTTGGTGCGGCTTCGGAACTTTTAAATATCTCGATATATGTCGAAAACTACGCTTCTGATCAAAAAATATCATAGAACATAAAAAGTAGGAAACTTAATTCTCTACAAAAAAGGTCTCTTAACATTTTGCCATAGCTCGCTTCGTTTCCGAGATATTTGCAGATTTATCTCAAGGGAAGGGGCCTGACGGACATATTTCGAGATATTTCTTCTTCTTGTTGTTCTTCTTCTGCACAGCTAAGCTGGAAGTGGCATTTGCGGCTCGCACTAGTGCAGAGTTATCTCAAAGAAAGGGGCCACGGTGTTTCTGTATCCCTATTATGTTGGTGCGGCTTCGGAACTTTTAAATATCTTGATATATCTCGAGAACTACGCATCTGATCAAAAAATATCATAGAACATAAAAAGTAGGAAACTTAATTCTCTACAAAAAAGGTCTCTTAACATTTTGCCATAGCTCGCTTCGTTTCCGAGATATTTGCAGATTTATCTCAAGGGAAGGGGCCTGACGGACATATTTCGAGATATTTCTTCTTCTTGTTGTTCTTCTTCTGCACAGCTAAGCTGGAAGTGGCATTTGCGGCTCGCACTAGTGCAGAGTTATCTCAAAGAAAGGGGCCACGGTGTTTCTGTATCTCTATTATGTTGGTGCGGCTTCGGAACTTTTAAATATCTCGATATATCTCGAAAACTACGCTTCTGATCAAAAAATATCATAGAACATAAATTGTAGGAAACATAATTCTCTACAAAAAAGGTCTCTTAACATTTTGCCATAGCTCGCTTCGTTTCCGAGATATTTGCAGATATATCTCAAGGGAAGGGGCCTGACGGACATATTTCGAGATATTCCTTCTTCTTGTTGTTCTTCTTCTGCACAGCTAAGCTGGAAGTGGCATTTGCAGCTCGCAATAGTGCAGAGTTATCTCAAAGAAAGGGGCTACGGTGTTTCTGTATCTCTATTATGTTGGCGCGGCTTCGGAACTTTTAAATATCTTGATATATCTCGAGAACTACGCGTCTGATCAAAAAATATCATAGAACATAAAAAGTAGGAAACATAATTCTCTACAAAAACGGTCCCTTAACATTTTGCCATAGCTCGCTTCGTTTCCGAGATATTTGCAGATATATCTCAAGGGAAGGGGCCTGACGGACATATTTCGAGATATTTCTTCTTCTTGTTGTTCTTCTTCTGCACAGCTAAGCTGGAAGTGGCATTTGCGGCTCGCACTGGTGCACAGTTATCACAAAGAAAGGGGCCACGGTGTTTCTGTATCTCTATTATGTTGGTGCGGCTTCGGAACTTTTAAATATCTCGATATATCTCGAAAACTACGCTTCTGATCAAAAAATATCATAGAACGTAAATTGTAGGAAATATTATTCTCTACAAAAAAGGTCTCTTAACATTTTGCCATAGCTCGCTTCGTTTCCGAGATATTTGCAGATTCATCTCAAGGGAAGGGGTCTGACGGACATATTTCGAGATATTTCTTCTTCTTGTTGTTCTTCTTCTGCACAGCTAAGCTCGAAGTGGCATTTGCAGCTCGCAATAGTGCAGAGTTATCTCAAAGAAAGAGGCCACGGTGTTTCTGTACCTCTATTATGTTGGTGCAGCTTCGGAACTTTTAAATATCTTGATATATCTCGAGAACTACGCATCTGATCAAAAAATATCATAGAACATAAAAAGTAGGAAACTTAATTCTCTACAAAAAAGGTCTCTTAACATTTTGCCATAGCTCGCTTCGTTTCCGAGATATTTGCAGATTTATCTCAAGGGAAGGGGCCTGACGGACATATTTCGAGATATTTCTTCTTCTTGTTGTTCTTCTTCTGCACAGCTAAGCTGGAAGTGGCATTTGCAGCTCGCACTAGTGCAGAGTTATCTCAAAGAAAGGGGCCACGGTGTTTCTGTATCTCTATTATGTTGGTGCGGCTTCGGAACTTTTAAATATCTCGATATATCTCGAAAACCACGCTTCTGATCAAAAAATATCGTAGAACATAAATTGTAGGAAACATAATTCTCTGCAAAAAACGTCTCAACATTTTGCCATAGCTCGCTTCGTTTCCGAGATATTTGCAGATTCAGCTCAAAGGAACTGGCCTGACGGACATATTTCGAGATATTTCTTCTTCTTGTTGTTCTTCTTCTGCACAGCTAAGCTGGAAGTGGCATTTGCAGCTCGCACTAGTGCAGAGTTATCTCAAAGAAAGGGGCCACGGTGTTTCTGTATCTCTATTATGTTGGTGCGGCTTCGGAACTTTTAAATATCTCGATATATGTCGAAAACTACGCTTCTGATCAAAAAATATCGTAGAACATAAATTGTAGGAAACATAATTCTCTACAAAAAAGGTCTCTTAACATTTTGCGATAGCTCGCTTCGTTTCCGAGATATTTGCAGATTTATCTCAAGGGAAGGGGCCTGACGGACATATTTCGAGATATTTCTTCTTCTTGTTGTTCTTCTTCTGCACAGCTAAGCTGGAAGTGGCATTTGCGGCTCGCACTAGTGCAGAGTTATCTCAAAGAAAGGGGCCACGGTGTTTCTGTATCCCTATTATGTTGGTGCGGCTTCGGAACTTTTAAATATCTTGATATATCTCGAGAACTACGCATCTGATCAAAAAATATCATAGAACATAAAAAGTAGGAAACTTAATTCTCTACAAAAAAGGTCTCTTAACATTTTGCCATAGCTCGCTTCGTTTCCGAGATATTTGCAGATTTATCTCAAGTGAAGGGGCCTGACGGACATATTTCGAGATATTTCTTCTTCTTGTTGTTCTTCTTCTGCACAGCTAAGCTGGAAGTGGCATTTGCGGCTCGCGCTAGTGCAGAGTTATCTCAAAGAAAGGGGCCACGGTGTTTCTGTATCTCTATTATGTTGGTGCGGCTTCGGAACTTTTAAATATCTCGATATATCTCGAAAACTACGCTTCTGATCAAAAAATATCATAGAACATAAATTGTAGGAAACATAATTCTCTACAAAAAAGGTCTCTTAACATTTTGCCATAGCTCGCTTCGTTTCCGAGATATTTGCAGATATATCTCAAGGGAAGGGGCCTGACGGACATATTTCGAGATATTCCTTCTTCTTGTTGTTCTTCTTCTGCACAGCTAAGCTGGAAGTGGCATTTGCAGCTCGCAATAGTGCAGAGTTATCTCAAAGAAAGGGGCCACGGTGTTTCTGTATCTCTATTATGTTGGTGCGGCTTCGGAACTTTTAAATATCTTGATATATCTCGAGAACTACGCGTCTGATCAAAAAATATCATAGAACATAAAAAGTAGGAAACATAATTCTCTACAAAAACGGTCTCTTAACATTTTGCCATAGCTCGCTTCGTTTCCGAGATATTTGCAGATATATCTCAAGGGAAGGGGCCTGACGGACATATTTCGAGATATTTCTTCTTCTTGTTGTTCTTCTTCTGCACAGCTAAGCTGGAAGTGGCATTTGCAGCTCGCACTAGTGCAGAGTTATCTCAAAGAAAGGGGCCACGGTGTTTCTGTATCCCTATTATGTTGGTGCGGCTTCGGAACTTTTAAATATCTTGATATATCTCGAGAACTACGCATCTGATCAAAAAATATCATAGAACATAAAAAGTAGGAAACTTAATTCTCTACAAAAAAGGTCTCTTAACATTTTGCCATAGCTCGCTTCGTTTCCGAGATATTTGCAGATTTATCTCAAGGGAAGGGGCCTGACGGACATATTTCGAGATATTTCTTCTTCTTGTTGTTCTTCTTCTGCACAGCTAAGCTGGAAGTGGCATTTGCGGCTCGCACTAGTGCAGAGTTATCTCAAAGAAAGGGGCCACGGTGTTTCTGTATCCCTATTATGTTGGTGCGGCTTCGGAACTTTTAAATATCTTGATATATCTCGAGAACTACGCATCTGATCAAAAAATATCATAGAACATAAAAAGTAGGAAACTTAATTCTCTACAAAAAAGGTCTCTTAACATTTTGCCATAGCTCGCTTCGTTTCCGAGATATTTGCAGATTTATCTCAAGGGAAGGGGCCTGACGGACATATTTCGAGATATTTCTTCTTCTTGTTGTTCTTCTTCTGCACAGCTAAGCTGGAAGTGGCATTTGCGGCTCGCACTAGTGCAGAGTTATCTCAAAGAAAGGGGCCACGGTGTTTCTGTATCTCTATTATGTTGGTGCGGCTTCGGAACTTTTAAATATCTCGATATATCTCGAAAACTACGCTTCTGATCAAAAAATATCATAGAACATAAATTGTAGGAAACATAATTCTCTACAAAAAAGGTCTCTTAACATTTTGCCATAGCTCGCTTCGTTTCCGAGATATTTGCAGATATATCTCAAGGGAAGGGGCCTGACGGACATATTTCGAGATATTCCTTCTTCTTGTTGTTCTTCTTCTGCACAGCTAAGCTGGAAGTGGCATTTGCAGCTCGCAATAGTGCAGAGTTATCTCAAAGAAAGGGGCCACGGTGTTTCTGTATCTCTATTATGTTGGTGCGGCTTCGGAACTTTTAAATATCTTGATATATCTCGAGAACTACGCGTCTGATCAAAAAATATCATAGAACATAAAAAGTAGGAAACATAATTCTCTACAAAAACGGTCTCTTAACATTTTGCCATAGCTCGCTTCGTTTCCGAGATATTTGCAGATATATCTCAAGGGAAGGGGCCTGACGGACATATTTCGAGATATTTCTTCTTCTTGTTGTTCTTCTTCTGCACAGCTAAGCTGGAAGTGGCATTTGCAGCTCGCACTAGTGCAGAGTTATCTCAAAGAAAGGGGCCACGGTGTTTCTGTATCTCTATTATGTTGGTGCGGCTTCGGAACTTTTAAATATCTCGATATATCTCGAAAACTACGCTTCTGATCAAAAAATATCGTAGAACATAAATTGTTGGAAACATAATTCTCTACAAAAAAGGTCTCTTAACATTTTGCGATAGCTCGCTTCGTTTCCGAGATATTTGCAGATTTATCTCAAGGGAAGGGGCCTGACGGACATATTTCGAGATATTTCTTCTTCTTGTTGTTCTTCTTCTGCACAGCTAAGCTGGAAGTGGCATTTGCGGCTCGCACTAGTGCAGAGTTATCTCAAAGAAAGGGGCCACGGTGTTTCTGTATCCCTATTATGTTGGTGCGGCTTCGGAACTTTTAAATATCTTGATATATCTCGAGAACTACGCATCTGATCAAAAAATATCATAGAACATAAAAAGTAGGAAACTTAATTCTCTACAAAAAAGGTCTCTTAACATTTTGCCATAGCTCGCTTCGTTTCCGAGATATTTGCAGATTTATCTCAAGGGAAGGGGCCTGACGGACATATTTCGAGATATTTCTTCTTCTTGTTGTTCTTCTTCTGCACAGCTAAGCTGGAAGTGGCATTTGCGGCTCGCACTAGTGCAGAGTTATCTCAAAGAAAGGGGCCACGGTGTTTCTGTATCTCTATTATGTTGGTGCGGCTTCGGAACTTTTAAATATCTCGATATATCTCGAAAACTACGCTTCTGATCAAAAAATATCATAGAACATAAATTGTAGGAAACATAATTCTCTACAAAAAAGGTCTCTTAATATTTTGCCATAGCTCGCTTCGTTTCCGAGATATTTGCAGATATATCTCAAGGGATGGGGCCTGACGGACATATTTCGAGATATTTCTTCTTCTTGTTGTTCTTCTTCTGCACAGCTAAGCTGGAAGTGGCATTTACAGCTCGCAATAGTGCAGAGTTATCTCAAAGAAAGGGGCCACGGTGTTTCTGTATCTCTATTATGTTGGTGCGGCTTCGGAACTTTTAAATATCTTGATATATCTCGAGAACTACGCATCTGATCGCAAAATATCATAGAACATGAAAAGTAGGAAACTTAATTCTCTACAAAAAAGGTCTCTTAACATTTTGCCATAGCTCTCTTCGTTTCCGAGATATTTGCAGATTTATCTCAAGGGAAGGGGCCTGACGGACATATTTCGAGATATTCCTTCTTCTTGTTGTTCTTCTTCTGCACAGCTAAGCTGGAAGTGGCATTTGCAGCTCGCAATAGTGCAGAGTTATCTCAAAGAAAGGGGCCACGGTATTTCTGTATCTCTATTATGTTGGTGCGGCTTCGGAACTTTTAAATATCTTGATATATCTCGAGAACTACGCGTCTGATCAAAAAATATCATAGAACATAAAAAGTAGGAAACATAATTCTCTACAAAAACGGTCTCTTAACATTTTGCCATAGCTCGCTTCGTTTCCGAGATATTTGCAGATATATCTCAAGGGAAGGGGTCTGACGGACATATTTCGAGATATTTCTTCTTCTTGTTGTTCTTCTTCTGCACAGCTAAGCTGGAAGTGGCATTTGCGGCTCGCACTGGTGCACAGTTATCTCAAAGAAAGGGGCCACGGTGTTTCTGTATCTCTATTATGTTGGTGCGGCTTCGGAACTTTTAAATATCTCGATATATCTCGAAAACTACGCTTCTGATCAAAAAATATCATAGAACGTAAATTGTAGGAAATATTATTCTCTACAAAAATGGTCTCTTAACATTTTGCCATAGCTCGCTTCGTTTCCGAGATATTTGCAGATTCATCTCAAGGGAAGGGGTCTGACGGACATATTTCGAGATATTTCTTCTTCTTGTTGTTCTTCTTCTGCACAGCTAAGCTCGAAGTGGCATTTGCAGCTCGCAATAGTGCAGAGTTATCTCAAAGAAAGAGGCCACGGTGTTTCTGTACCTCTATTATGTTGGTGCAGCTTCGGAACTTTTAAATATCTTGATATATCTCGAGAACTACGCATCTGATCAAAAAATATCATCGAACATAAAAAGTAGGAAACTTAATTCTCTACAAAAAAGGTCTCGTTACATTTTGCCATAGCTCGCTTCGTTTCCGAGATATTTGCAGATTTATCTCAAGGGAAGGGGCCTGACGGACATATTTCGAGATATTTCTTCTTCTTGTTGTTCTTCTTCTGCACAGCTAAGCTGGAAGTGATATTTGCAGCGCGCAATAGTGCAGAGTTATCTCAAAGAAAGGGGCCACGGTGTTTCTGTATCTCTATTATGTTGGTGCGGCTTCGGAACTTTTAAATATCTTGATATATCTCGAGAACTACGCATCTGATCAAAAAATATCATACTACATAAAAAGTAGGAAACTTAATTCTCTACAAGAAAGGTCTCTAAACATTTTGCCATAGCTCGCTTCGTTTCCGAGATATTTGCAGATTTATCTCAAGGGAAGGGGCCTGACGGACATATTTCGAGATATTTCTTCTTCTTGTTGTTCTTCTTCTGCACAGCTAAGCTGGAAGTGGCATTTGCAGCTCGCAATAGTGCAGAGTTATCTCAAAGAGAGGGGCCACGGTGTTTCTGTATCTCTATTATGTTGGTGCGGCTTCGGAACTTTTAAGTATCTTGATCTATCTCGAGAACTACGCATCTGATCAAAAAATATCATAGAAGATAAAAAGTAGGAAACTTAATTCTCTACAAAAAAGGTCTCTTAACATTTCGCCATAGCTCGCTTCGTTTCCGAGATATTTGCAGATTTATCTCAAGGGAAGGGGCCTGTCGGACATATTTCGAGATATTTCTTCTTCTTGTTGCTCTTCTTCTGCACAGCTAAGCTGGAAGTGGCATTTGCGGCTCGCACTAGTGCAGAGTTATCTCAAAGAAAGGGGCCACGGTGTTTCTGTATCTCTATTATGTTGGTGCGGCTTCGCAACTTTTAAATATCTCGATATATCTCGAAAACTACGCTTCTGATCAAAAAATATCATAGAACATAAATTGTAGGAAACATAATTCTCTACAAAAAACGTCTCTTAACATTTTGCCATAGCTCGCTTCGTTTCCGAGATATTTGCAGATTCAGCTCAAAGGAACTGGCCTGACGGACATATTTCGAGATATTCCTTCTTCTTGTTGTTCTTCCTCTGCACAGCTAAGCTGGAAGTGGCATTTGCAGCTCGGAATAGTGCAGAGTTATCTCAAAGAAAGGGGCCACGGTGTTTCTGTATCTCTATTATGTTGGTGCGGCTTCGGAACTTTTAAATATCTTGGTATATCTCGAGAACTACGCATCTGATCAAAAAATATCGTAGAACATAAATTATAGGAAACATAATTCTCTACAAAAAAGGTCTCTTAACATTTTGCCATAGCTCGCTTCGTTTCCGAGATATTTGCAGATATATCTCAAGGGAAGGGGCCTGACGGACATATTTCGAGATATTTCTTCTTCTTGTTGTTCTTCTTCTGCGCAGCTAAGCTGGAAGTGGCATTTGCAGCGCGCAATAGTGCAGAGATATCTCAAAGAAAGGGGCCACGGTGTTTCTGTATCTCTATTATGTTGGTGCGGCTTCGGAACTTTTAAATATCTTGATGTATCTCGAGAACTACGCGTCTGATCAAAAAATATCATAGAACATACAAAGTAGGAAACATAATTCTCTACAAAAAAGGTCTCTTAACATTTTGCCATAGCTCGCTTCGTTTCCGAGATATTTGCAGATTTATCTCAAGGGAAGGGGCCTGACGGACATATTTCGAGATATTTCTTCTTCTTGTTGTTCTTCTTCTGCACAGCTAAGCTGGAAGTGGCATTTGCGGCTCGCACTAGTGCAGAGTTATCTCAACGAAAGGGGCCACGGTGTTTCTGTATCTCTATTATGTTGGTGCGGCTTCGGAACTTTTAAATATCTCGATATATCTCGAAAACTACGCTTCTGAACAAAAAATATCATAGAACATAAATTGTAGGAAACATAATTCTCTACAAAAAAGGTCTCTTAACATTTTGCCATAGCTCGCTTCGTTTCCGAGATATTTGCAGATATATCTCAAGGGAAGGGGCCTGACGGATATATTTCGAGATATTTCTTCTTCTTGTTGTTCTTCTTCTGCACAGCTTAACTGGAAGTGGCATTTACAGCTCGCAATAGTGCAGAGTTATCTCAAAGAAAGGGGCCACGGTGTTTCTGTATCTCTATTATGTTGGTGCGGCTTCGGAACTTTTAAATATCTTGATATATCTCGAGAACTACGCATCTGATCAAAAAATAACATAGTACATAAAAAGTAGGAAACCTAATTGTCTACAAAAAAGGTCTCTTAACATTTTGCCATAGCTCTCTTCGTTTCCGAGATATTTGCAGATTTATCTCAAGGGAAGGGGCCTGACGGACATATTTCGAGATATTTCTTCTTCTTGTTGTTCTTCTTCTGCACAGCTAAGCTGAAAGTGGCATTTGCAGCTCGCAATAGTGCAGAGTTATCTCAAAGAAAGGGGCCACGGTGTTTCTGTATCTCTATTATGTTGGTGCGGCTTCGGAACTTTTAAATATCTTGATATATCTCGAGAACTACGCATCTGATCAAAAAATATCATAGAACATAAAAAGTAGGAAACTTAATTCTCTACAAAAAAGGTCGCTTAACATTTTGCCATAGCTCGCTTCGTTTCCGAGATATTTGCATATTTATCTCAAGGGAAGGGGCCTGACCGACATATTTCGAGATATTTCTTCTTCTTGTTGTTCTTCTTCTGCACAGCTAAGCTGGAAGTGGCATTTGCGGCTCGCACTAGTGCAGAGTTATCTCAAAGAACGGGGCCACGATGTTTCTGTATCCCTATTATGTTGGTGCGGCTTCGGAACTTTTAAATATCTTGATATATCTCGAGAACTACGCTTCTGATCAAAAAATATCATAGAACATAAATTGTAGGAAACATAATTCTCTACAAAAAACGTCTCTTAACATTTTGCCATAGCTCGCTTCGTTTCCGAGATATTTGCAGATTCAGCTCAAAGGAACTGGCCTGACGGACATATTTCGAGATATTTCTTCTTCTTGTTGTTCTTCTTCTGCACAGCTAAGCTGAAAGTGGCATTTGCAGCTCGCAATAGTGCAGAGTTATCTCAAAGAAAGGGGCCACGGTGTTTCTGTATCTCTATTATGTTGGTGCGGCTTCGGAACTTTTAAATATCTTGATATATCTCGAGAACTACGCATCTGATCAAAAAATATCATAGAACATAAAAAGTAGGAAACTTAATTCTCTACAAAAAAGGTCGCTTAACATTTTGCCATAGCTCGCTTCGTTTCCGAGATATTTGCATATTTATCTCAAGGGAAGGGGCCTGACGGACATATTTCGAGATATTTCTTCTTCTTGTTGTTCTTCTTCTGCACAGCTAAGCTGGAAGTGGCATTTGCGGCTCGCACTAGTGCAGAGTTATCTCAAAGAACGGGGCCACGATGTTTCTGTATCCCTATTATGTTGGTGCGGCTTCGGAACTTTTAAATATCTTGATATATCTCGAGAACTACGCTTCTGATCAAAAAATATCATAGAACATAAATTGTAGGAAACATAATTCTCTACAAAAAACGTCTCTTAACATTTTGCCATAGCTCGCTTCGTTTCCGAGATATTTGCAGATTCAGCTCAAAGGAACTGGCCTGACGGACATATTTCGAGATATTTCTTCTTCTTGTTGTTCTTCTTCTGCACAGCTAAGCTGAAAGTGGCATTTGCAGCTCGCAATAGTGCAGAGTTATCTCAAAGAAAGGGGCCACGGTGTTTCTGTATCTCTATTATGTTGGTGCGGCTTCGGAACTTTTAAATATCTTGATATATCTCGAGAACTACGCATCTGATCAAAAAATATCATAGAACGTAAATTGTAGGAAACATAATTCTCTGCAAAAAAGGTCTCTTAACATTTCGCCATAGCTCGCTTCGTTTCCGAGATATTTGCAGATTTATCTCAAGGGAAGGGGCCTGTCGGACATATTTCGAGATATTTCTTCTTCTTGTTGCTCTTCTTCTGCACAGCTAAGCTGGAAGTGGCATTTGCGGCTCGCACTAGTGCAGAGTTATCTCAAAGAAAGGGGCCACGGTGTTTCTGTATCTCTATTATGTTGGTGCGGCTTCGCAACTTTTAAATATCTCGATATATCTCGAAAACTACGCTTCTGATCAAAAAATATCATAGAACATAAATTGTAGGAAACATAATTCTCTACAAAAAACGTCTCTTAACATTTTGCCATAGCTCGCTTCGTTTCCGAGATATTTGCAGATTCAGCTCAAAGGAACTGGCCTGACGGACATATTTCGAGATATTCCTTCTTCTTGTTGTTCTTCCTCTGCACAGCTAAGCTGGAAGTGGCATTTGCAGCTCGGAATAGTGCAGAGTTATCTCAAAGAAAGGGGCCACGGTGTTTCTGTATCTCTATTATGTTGGTGCGGCTTCGGAACTTTTAAATATCTTGGTATATCTCGAGAACTACGCATCTGATCAAAAAATATCGTAGAACATAAATTATAGGAAACATAATTCTCTACAAAAAAGGTCTCTTAACATTTTGCCATAGCTCGCTTCGTTTCCGAGATATTTGCAGATATATCTCAAGGGAAGGGGCCTGACGGACATATTTCGAGATATTTCTTCTTCTTGTTGTTCTTCTTCTGCGCAGCTAAGCTGGAAGTGGCATTTGCAGCGCGCAATAGTGCAGAGATATCTCAAAGAAAGGGGCCACGGTGTTTCTGTATCTCTATTATGTTGGTGCGGCTTCGGAACTTTTAAATATCTTGATGTATCTCGAGAACTACGCGTCTGATCAAAAAATATCATAGAACATACAAAGTAGGAAACATAATTCTCTACAAAAAAGGTCTCTTAACATTTTGCCATAGCTCGCTTCGTTTCCGAGATATTTGCAGATTTATCTCAAGGGAAGGGGCCTGACGGACATATTTCGAGATATTTCTTCTTCTTGTTGTTCTTCTTCTGCACAGCTAAGCTGGAAGTGGCATTTGCGGCTCGCACTAGTGCAGAGTTATCTCAACGAAAGGGGCCACGGTGTTTCTGTATCTCTATTATGTTGGTGCGGCTTCGGAACTTTTAAATATCTCGATATATCTCGAAAACTACGCTTCTGAACAAAAAATATCATAGAACATAAATTGTAGGAAACATAATTCTCTACAAAAAAGGTCTCTTAACATTTTGCCATAGCTCGCTTCGTTTCCGAGATATTTGCAGATATATCTCAAGGGAAGGGGCCTGACGGATATATTTCGAGATATTTCTTCTTCTTGTTGTTCTTCTTCTGCACAGCTTAACTGGAAGTGGCATTTACAGCTCGCAATAGTGCAGAGTTATCTCAAAGAAAGGGGCCACGGTGTTTCTGTATCTCTATTATGTTGGTGCGGCTTCGGAACTTTTAAATATCTTGATATATCTCGAGAACTACGCATCTGATCAAAAAATAACATAGTACATAAAAAGTAGGAAACCTAATTGTCTACAAAAAAGGTCTCTTAACATTTTGCCATAGCTCTCTTCGTTTCCGAGATATTTGCAGATTTATCTCAAGGGAAGGGGCCTGACGGACATATTTCGAGATATTTCTTCTTCTTGTTGTTCTTCTTCTGCACAGCTAAGCTGAAAGTGGCATTTGCAGCTCGCAATAGTGCAGAGTTATCTCAAAGAAAGGGGCCACGGTGTTTCTGTATCTCTATTATGTTGGTGCGGCTTCGGAACTTTTAAATATCTTGATATATCTCGAGAACTACGCATCTGATCAAAAAATATCATAGAACATAAAAAGTAGGAAACTTAATTCTCTACAAAAAAGGTCGCTTAACATTTTGCCATAGCTCGCTTCGTTTCCGAGATATTTGCATATTTATCTCAAGGGAAGGGGCCTGACCGACATATTTCGAGATATTTCTTCTTCTTGTTGTTCTTCTTCTGCACAGCTAAGCTGGAAGTGGCATTTGCGGCTCGCACTAGTGCAGAGTTATCTCAAAGAACGGGGCCACGATGTTTCTGTATCCCTATTATGTTGGTGCGGCTTCGGAACTTTTAAATATCTTGATATATCTCGAGAACTACGCTTCTGATCAAAAAATATCATAGAACATAAATTGTAGGAAACATAATTCTCTACAAAAAACGTCTCTTAACATTTTGCCATAGCTCGCTTCGTTTCCGAGATATTTGCAGATTCAGCTCAAAGGAACTGGCCTGACGGACATATTTCGAGATATTTCTTCTTCTTGTTGTTCTTCTTCTGCACAGCTAAGCTGAAAGTGGCATTTGCAGCTCGCAATAGTGCAGAGTTATCTCAAAGAAAGGGGCCACGGTGTTTCTGTATCCCTATTATGTTGGTGCGGCTTCGGAACTTTTAAATATCTTGATATATCTCGAAAACTACGCTTCTGATCAAAAAATATCATAGAACATAAATTGTAGGAAACATAATTCTCTACAAAAAACGTCTCTTAACATTTTGCCATAGCTCGCTTCGTTTCCGAGATATTTGCAGATTCAGCTCAAAGGAACTGGCCTGACGGACATATTTCGAGATATTCCTTCTTCTTGTTGTTCTTCCTCTGCACAGCTAAGCTGGAAGTGGCATTTGCAGCTCGGAATAGTGCAGAGTTATCTCAAAGAAAGGGGCCACGGTGTTTCTGTATCTCTATTATGTTGGTGCGGCTTCGGAACTTTTAAATATCTTGGTATATCTCGAGAACTACGCATCTGATCAAAAAATATCGTAGAACATAAATTATAGGAAACATAATTCTCTACAAAAAAGGTCTCTTAACATTTTGCCATAGCTCGCTTCGTTTCCGAGATATTTGCAGATATATCTCAAGGGAAGGGGCCTGACGGACATATTTCGAGATATTTCTTCTTCTTGTTGTTCTTCTTCTGCGCAGCTAAGCTGGAAGTGGCATTTGCAGCGCGCAATAGTGCAGAGATATCTCAAAGAAAGGGGCCACGGTGTTTCTGTATCTCTATTATGTTGGTGCGGCTTCGGAACTTTTAAATATCTTGATGTATCTCGAGAACTACGCGTCTGATCAAAAAATATCATAGAACATACAAAGTAGGAAACATAATTCTCTACAAAAAAGGTCTCTTAACATTTTGCCATAGCTCGCTTCGTTTCCGAGATATTTGCAGATTTATCTCAAGGGAAGGGGCCTGACGGACATATTTCGAGATATTTCTTCTTCTTGTTGTTCTTCTTCTGCACAGCTAAGCTGGAAGTGGCATTTGCGGCTCGCACTAGTGCAGAGTTATCTCAACGAAAGGGGCCACGGTGTTTCTGTATCTCTATTATGTTGGTGCGGCTTCGGAACTTTTAAATATCTCGATATATCTCGAAAACTACGCTTCTGAACAAAAAATATCATAGAACATAAATTGTAGGAAACATAATTCTCTACAAAAAAGGTCTCTTAACATTTTGCCATAGCTCGCTTCGTTTCCGAGATATTTGCAGATATATCTCAAGGGAAGGGGCCTGACGGATATATTTCGAGATATTTCTTCTTCTTGTTGTTCTTCTTCTGCACAGCTTAACTGGAAGTGGCATTTACAGCTCGCAATAGTGCAGAGTTATCTCAAAGAAAGGGGCCACGGTGTTTCTGTATCTCTATTATGTTGGTGCGGCTTCGGAACTTTTAAATATCTTGATATATCTCGAGAACTACGCATCTGATCAAAAAATAACATAGTACATAAAAAGTAGGAAACCTAATTGTCTACAAAAAAGGTCTCTTAACATTTTGCCATAGCTCTCTTCGTTTCCGAGATATTTGCAGATTTATCTCAAGGGAAGGGGCCTGACGGACATATTTCGAGATATTTCTTCTTCTTGTTGTTCTTCTTCTGCACAGCTAAGCTGAAAGTGGCATTTGCAGCTCGCAATAGTGCAGAGTTATCTCAAAGAAAGGGGCCACGGTGTTTCTGTATCTCTATTATGTTGGTGCGGCTTCGGAACTTTTAAATATCTTGATATATCTCGAGAACTACGCATCTGATCAAAAAATATCATAGAACATAAAAAGTAGGAAACTTAATTCTCTACAAAAAAGGTCGCTTAACATTTTGCCATAGCTCGCTTCGTTTCCGAGATATTTGCATATTTATCTCAAGGGAAGGGGCCTGACGGACATATTTCGAGATATTTCTTCTTCTTGTTGTTCTTCTTCTGCACAGCTAAGCTGGAAGTGGCATTTGCGGCTCGCACTAGTGCAGAGTTATCTCAAAGAACGGGGCCACGATGTTTCTGTATCCCTATTATGTTGGTGCGGCTTCGGAACTTTTAAATATCTTGATATATCTCGAGAACTACGCTTCTGATCAAAAAATATCATAGAACATAAATTGTAGGAAACATAATTCTCTACAAAAAACGTCTCTTAACATTTTGCCATAGCTCGCTTCGTTTCCGAGATATTTGCAGATTCAGCTCAAAGGAACTGGCCTGACGGACATATTTCGAGATATTTCTTCTTCTTGTTGTTCTTCTTCTGCACAGCTAAGCTGAAAGTGGCATTTGCAGCTCGCAATAGTGCAGAGTTATCTCAAAGAAAGGGGCCACGGTGTTTCTGTATCTCTATTATGTTGGTGCGGCTTCGGAACTTTTAAATATCTTGATATATCTCGAGAACTACGCATCTGATCAAAAAATATCATAGAACGTAAATTGTAGGAAACATAATTCTCTGCAAAAAAGGTCTCTTTACATTTTGCCATAGCTCGCTTCGTTTCCGAGATATTTGCAGATATATCTCAAGGGAAGGGGCCTGACGGACATATTTCGAGATATTTCTTCGTCTTGTTGTTCTTCTTCTGCGCAGCTAAGCTGGAAGTGGCATTTGCAGCTCGCAATAGTGCAGAGATATCTCAAAGAAAGGGGCCACGGTGTTTCTGTATCTCTATTATGTTGGTGCGGCTTCGGAACTTTTAAATATCTTGATATATCTCGAGAACTACGCATCTGATCAGAAAATATCATAGAAGATAAAAAGTAGGAAACTTAATTCTCTACAAAAAAGGTCTCTTAACATTTTGCCATAGCTCGCTTCGTTTCCGAGATATTTGCAGATTTATCTCAAGGTAAGGGGCCTGACGGACATATTTCGAGATATTCCTTCTTCTTGTTGTTCTTCTTCTGCACAGCTGAGCTGGAAGTGGCATTTGCAGCTCGCAATAGTGCAGAGTTATCTCAAAGAAAGGGGCCACGGTGTTTCTGTATCCCTATTATGTTGGTGCGGCTTCGGAACTTTTAAATATCTTGATATATCTCGAGAACTACGCATCTGATCAAAAAATATCATAGAACATAAAAAGTAGGAAACTTAATTCTCTACAAAAAAGGTCTCTTAACATTTTGCCATAGCTCGCTTCGTTTCCGAGATATTTGCAGATTTATCTCAAGGGAAGGGGCCTGACGGACATACTTCGAGATATTTCTTCTTCTTGTTGTTCTTCTTCTGCACAGCTAAGCTGGAAGTGGCATTTGCGGCTCGCACTAGTGCAGAGTTATCTCAAAGAAAGGGGCCACGGTGTTTCTGTATCTCTATTATGTTGGTGCGGCTTCGGAACTTTTAAATATCTCGATATATCTCGAAAACTACGCTTCTGATCAAAAAATATCATAGAACATAAATTGTAGGAAACATAATTCTCTACAAAAAAGGTCTCTTAACATTTTGCCATAGCTCGCTTCGTTTCCGAGATATTTGCAGATATATCTCAAGGGAAGGGGCCTGACGGACATATTTCGAGATATTTCTTCTTCTTGTTGTTCTTCTTCTGCACAGCTAAGCTGGAAGTGGCATTTACAGCTCGCAATAGTGCAGAGTTATCTCAAAGAAAGGGGCCACGGTGTTTCTGTATCTCTATTATGTTGGTGCGGCTTCGGAACTTTTAAATATCTTGATATATCTCGAGAACTACGCATCTGATCAAAAAATATCATAGAACATGAAAAGTAGGAAACTTAATTCTCTACAAAAAAGGTCTCTTAACATTTTGCCATAGCTCTCTTCGTTTCCGAGATATTTGCAGATTTATCTCAAGGGAAGGGGCCTGACGGACATATTTCGAGATATTCCTTCTTGTTGTTGTTCTTCTTCTGCACAGCTAAGCTGGAAGTGGCATTTGCAGCTCGCAATAGTGCAGAGTTATCTCAAAGAAAGGGGCCACGGTGTTTCTGTATCTCTATTATGTTGGTGCGGCTTCGGAACTTTTAAATATCTTGATATATCTCGAAAACTACGCTTCTGATCAAAAAATATCATAGAACATAAATTGTAGGAAACATAATTCTCTACAAAAAAGGTCTCTTAACATTTTGCCATAGCTCGCTTCGTTTCCGAGATATTTGCAGATATATCTCAAGGGAAAGGGCCTGACGGACATATTTCGAGATATTTCTTCTTCTTGTTGTTCTTCTTCTGCACAGCTAAGCTGGAAGTGGCATTTGCAGCTCGCAATAGTGCAGAGTTATCTCAAAGAAAGGGGCCACGGTGTTTCTGTATCTCTATTATGTTGGTGCGGCTTCGGAACTTTTAAATATCTTGATATATCTCGAGAACTACGGATCTGATCAAAAAATATCATAGAACATGAAAAGTAGGAAACTTAATTCTCTACAAAAAAGGTCTCTTAACATTTTGCCATAGCTCTCTTCGTTTCCGAGATATTTGCAGATTTATCTCAAGGGAAGGGGCCTGACGGACATATTTCGAGATATTCCTTCTTCTTGTTGTTCTTCTTCTGCACAGCTAAGCTGGAAGTGGCATTTGCAGCTCGCAATAGTGCAGAGTTATTTCAAAGAAAGGGGCCACGGTGTTTCTGTATCTCTATTATGTTGGTGCGGCTTCGGAACTTTTAAATATCTTGATATATCTCGAAAACTACGCTTCTGATCAAAAAATATCATAGAACATAAATTGTAGGAAACATAATTCTCTACAAAAAAGGTCTCTTAACATTTTGCCATAGCTCGCTTCGTTTCCGAGATATTTGCAGATATATCTCAAGGGAAAGGGCCTGACGGACATATTTCGAGATATTTCTTCTTCTTGTTGTTCTTCTTCTGCACAGCTAAGCTGGAAGTGGCATTTACAGCTCGCAATAGTGCAGAGTTATCTCAAAGAAAGGGGCCACGGTGTTTCTGTATCTCTATTATGTTGGTGCGGCTTCGGAACTTTTAAATATCTTGATATATCTCGAGAACTACGCATCTGATCAAAAAATATCATAGAACATGAAAAGTAGGAAACTTAATTCTCTACAAAAAAGGTCTCTTAACATTTTGCCATAGCTCTCTTCGTTTCCGAGATATTTGCAGATTTATCTCAAGGGAAGGGGCCTGACGGACATATTTCGAGATATTCCTTCTTCTTGTTGTTCTTCTTCTGCACAGCTAAGCTGGAAGTGGCATTTGCAGCTCGCAATAGTGCAGAGTTATCTCAAAGAAAGGGGCCACGGTATTTCTGTATCTCTATTATGTTGGTGCGGCTTCGGAACTTTTAAATATCTTGATATATCTCGAGAACTACGCGTCTGATCAAAAAATATCATAGAACATAAAAAGTAGGAAACATAATTCTCTACAAAAACGGTCTCTTAACATTTTGCCATAGCTCGCTTCGTTTCCGAGATATTTGCAGATATATCTCAAGGGAAGGGGCCTGACGGACATATTTCGAGATATTTCTTCTTCTTGTTGCTCTTCTTCTGCACAGCTAAGCTGGAAGTGGCATTTGCGGCTCGCACTAGTGCAGAGTTATCTCAAAGAAAGGGGCCACGGTGTTTCTGTATCTCTATTATGTTGGTGCGGCTTCGCAACTTTTAAATATCTCGATATATCTCGAAAACTACGCTTCTGATCAAAAAATATCATAGAACATAAATTGTAGGAAACATAATTCTCTACAAAAAACGTCTCTTAACATTTTGCCATAGCTCGCTTCGTTTCCGAGATATTTGCAGATTCAGCTCAAAGGAACTGGCCTGACGGACATATTTCGAGATATTCCTTCTTCTTGTTGTTCTTCCTCTGCACAGCTAAGCTGGAAGTGGCATTTGCAGCTCGGAATAGTGCAGAGTTATCTCAAAGAAAGGGGCCACGGTGTTTCTGTATCTCTATTATGTTGGTGCGGCTTCGGAACTTTTAAATATCTTGGTATATCTCGAGAACTACGCATCTGATCAAAAAATATCATAGAACATAAATTATAGGAAACATAATTCTCTACAAAAAAGGTCTCTTAACATTTTGCCATAGCTCGCTTCGTTTCCGAGATATTTGCAGATTTATCTCAAGGGAAGGGGCCTGACGGACATATTTCGAGATATTTCTTCTTCTTGTTGTTCTTCTTCTGCACAGCTAAGCTGGAAGTGGCATTTGCGGCTCGCACTAGTGCAGAGTTATCTCAACGAAAGGGGCCACGGTGTTTCTGTATCTCTATTATGTTGGTGCGGCTTCGGAACTTTTAAATATCTCGATATATCTCGAAAACTACGCTTCTGAACAAAAAATATCATAGAACATAAATTGTAGGAAACATAATTCTCTACAAAAAAGGTCTCTTAACATTTTGCCATAGCTCGCTTCGTTTCCGAGATATTTGCAGATATATCTCAAGGGAAGGGGCCTGACGGACATATTTCGAGATATTTCTTCTTCTTGTTGTTCTTCTTCTGCACAGCTTAACTGGAAGTGGCATTTACAGCTCGCAATAGTGCAGAGTTATCTCAAAGAAAGGGGCCACGGTGTTTCTGTATCTCTATTATGTTGGTGCGGCTTCGGAACTTTTAAATATCTTGATATATCTCGAGAACTACGCATCTGATCAAAAAATAACATAGTACATAAAAAGTAGGAAACCTAATTGTCTACAAAAAAGGTCTCTTAACATTTTGCCATAGCTCTCTTCGTTTCCGAGATATTTGCAGATTTATCTCAAGGGAAGGGGCCTGACGGACATATTTCGAGATATTTCTTCTTCTTGTTGTTCTTCTTCTGCACAGCTAAGCTGAAAGTGGCATTTGCAGCTCGCAATAGTGCAGAGTTATCTCAAAGAAAGGGGCCACGGTGTTTCTGTATCTCTATTATGTTGGTGCGGCTTCGGAACTTTTAAATATCTTGATATATCTCGAGAACTACGCATCTGATCAAAAAATATCATAGAACATAAAAAGTAGGAAACTTAATTCTCTACAAAAAAGGTCGCTTAACATTTTGCCATAGCTCGCTTCGTTTCCGAGATATTTGCATATTTATCTCAAGGGAAGGGGCCTGACGGACATATTTCGAGATATTTCTTCTTCTTGTTGTTCTTCTTCTGCACAGCTAAGCTGGAAGTGGCATTTGCGGCTCGCACTAGTGCAGAGTTATCTCAAAGAACGGGGCCACGATGTTTCTGTATCCCTATTATGTTGGTGCGGCTTCGGAACTTTTAAATATCTTGATATATCTCGAGAACTACGCTTCTGATCAAAAAATATCATAGAACATAAATTGTAGGAAACATAATTCTCTACAAAAAACGTCTCTTAACATTTTGCCATAGCTCGCTTCGTTTCCGAGATATTTGCAGATTCAGCTCAAAGGAAATGGCCTGACGGACATATTTCGAGATATTTCTTCTTCTTGTTGTTCTTCTTCTGCACAGCTAAGCTGAAAGTGGCATTTGCAGCTCGCAATAGTGCAGAGTTATCTCAAAGAAAGGGGCCACGGTGTTTCTGTATCTCTATTATGTTGGTGCGGCTTCGGAACTTTTAAATATCTTGATATATCTCGAGAACTACGCATCTGATCAAAAAATATCATAGAACTTAAATTGTAGGAAACATAATTCTCTACAAAAAAGGTCTCTTAACATTTTGCCATAGCTCGCTTCGTTTCCGAGATATTTGCAGATATATCTCAAGGGAAGGGGCCTGACGGACATATTTCGAGATATTTCTTCTTCTTGTTGTTCTTCTTCTGCGCAGCTAAGCTGGAAGTGGCATTTGCAGCTCGCAATAGTGCAGAGATATCTCAAAGAAAGGGGCCACGGTGTTTCTGTATCTCTATTATGTTGGTGCGGCTTCGGAACTTTTAAATATCTTGATATATCTCGAGAACTACGCATCTGATCAGAAAATATCATCGAAGATAAAAAGTAGGAAACTTAATTCTCTACAAAAAAGGTCTCTTAACATTTTGCCATAGCTCGCTTCGTTTCCGAGATATTTGCAGATTTATCTCAAGGTAAGGGGCCTGACGGACATATTTCGAGATATTTCTTCTTCTTGTTGTTCTTCTTCTGCACAGCTAAGCTGGAAGTGGCATTTGCAGCTCGCAATAGTGCAGAGTTATCTCAAAGAGAGGGGCACGGTGTTTCTGTATCCCTATTATGTTGGTGCGGCTTCGGAACTTTTAAATATCTTGATATATCTCGAGAACTACGCATCTGATCAAAAAATATCATAGAACATAAATTGTAGGAAACATAATTCTCTACAAAAAAGGTCTCTTAACATTTTGCCATAGCTCGCTTCGTTTCCGAGATATTTGCAGATATATCTCAAGGGAAGGGGCCTGACGGACATATTTCGAGATATTTCTTCTTCTTGTTGTTCTTCTTCTGCGCAGCTAAGCTGGAAGTGGCATTTGCAGCTCGCAATAGTGCAGAGATATCTCAAAGAAAGGGGCCACGGTGTTTCTGTATCTCTATTATGTTGGTGCGGCTTCGGAACTTTTAAATATCTTGATATATCTCGAGAACTACGCATCTGATCAGAAAATATCATAGAAGATAAAAAGTAGGAAACTTAATTCTCTACAAAAAAGGTCTCTTAACATTTTGCCATAGCTCGCTTCGTTTCCGAGATATTTGCAGATTTATCTCAAGGTAAGGGGCCTGACGGACATATTTCGAGATATTTCTTCTTCTTGTTGTTCTTCTTCTGCACAGCTAAGCTGGAAGTGGCATTTGCAGCTCGCAATAGTGCAGAGTTATCTCAAAGAGAGGGGCACGGTGTTTCTGTATCCCTATTATGTTGGTGCGGCTTCGGAACTTTTAAATATCTTGATATATCTCGAGAACTACGCATCTGATCAAAAAATATCATAGAACATAAAACGTAGGAAACTTAATTCTCTACAAAAAAGGTCTCTTAACATTTTGCCATAGCTCGCTTCGTTTCCGAGATATTTGCAGATTTATCTCAAGGGAAGGGGCCTAACGGACATATTTCGAGATATTTCTTCTTCTTGTTGTTCTTCTTCTGCACAGCTAAACTGGAAGTGGCATTTCCAGGTCGCAATAGTGCAGAGTTATCTCAAAGAAAGGAGCCACGGTGTTTCTGTATCTCTATTATGTTGGTGCGGCTTCAGAACTTTTAAATATCTTGATATATCTCGAGAACTACGCGTCCGATCAAAAAATATCATAGAACATAAAAAGTAGGAAACATAATTCTCTACAAAAAAGGTCTCTTAACATTTTGCCATAGCTCGCTTCTTTTCCGAGATATTTGCAGATTTATCTCAAGGGAAGGGGCCTGACAGACATATTTCGAGATATTTCTTCTTCTTGTTGTTCCTCTTCTGCACAGCTAAGCTGGAAGTGGCATTTGCAGCTCGCAATTGTGCAGAGTTATCTCAAAGAGAGGGGCCACGATGTTTCTGTATCCCTATTATGTTGGTGCGGCTTCGGAACTTTTAAATATCTTGATATATCTCGAGAACTACGCATCTGATCAGAAAATATCATAGAAGGTAAAAAGTAGGAAACTTAATTCTCTACAAAAAAGGTCTCTTAATATTTTGCCATAGCTCGCTTCGTTTCCGAGATATTTGCAGATTTATCTCAAGGGAAGGGGCCTAACGGACATATTTCGTGATATTTCTTCTTCTCGTTGTTCTTCTTCTGCACAGCTAAGCTGGAAGTGGCATTTCCAGCTCGCAATAGTGCAGAGTTATCTCGAAGAGAGGGGCCACGGTGTTTCTGTATCTCTATTATGTTGGTGCGGCTTCGGAACTTTTAAATATCTTGATATATCTCGAGAACTACGCGTCTGATCAAAAAATATCATAGAACATAAAAAGTAGGAAACATAATTCTCTACAAAAAAGGTCTCTTAACATTTTGCCATAGCTCGCTTCGTTTCCGAGATATTTGCAGATTTATCTCAAGGGAAGGGGCCTGACGGACATATTTCGAGATATTTCTTCTTCTTGTTGCTCCTCTTCTGCACAGCTAAGCTGGAAGTGGCATTTGCAGCTCGCAATTGTGCAGAGTTATCTCAAAGAGAGGGGCC
The DNA here is from genome assembly GCF_051020975.1 of Osmia lignaria lignaria. Lineage (NCBI taxonomy): Eukaryota > Metazoa > Arthropoda > Insecta > Hymenoptera > Megachilidae > Osmia > Osmia lignaria. The sequence continues at coordinate 3,469,091 of NW_027478169.1, read as the reverse complement.
ACGATGTTTCTGTATCTCTATTATGTTGGTGCGGCTTCGGAACTTTTAAATATCTTGATATATCTCGAGAACTACGCATCTGATCAGAAAATATCATAGAAGATAAAAAGTAGGAAACTTAATTCTCTACAAAAAAGGTCTCTTAAAATTTTGCCATAGCTCGCTTCGTTTCCGAGATATTTGCAGATTTATCTCAAGGGAAGGGGCCTAACGGACATATTTCGAGATATTTCTTCTTCTTGTTGTTCTTCTTCTGCACAGCTAAGCTGGAAGTGGCATTTGCAGCTCGCAATAGTGCATAGTTATCTGAAAGAAAGGGGCCACGGTGTTTCTGTATCTCTATTATGTTGGTGCGGCTTCGGAACTTTTAAATATCTCGATATATCTCGAAAACTACGCTTCTGACCAAAAAATATCATAGAACATAAATTGTAGGAACCATAATTCTCTACAAAAAAGGTCTCTTAACATTTTCCCATAGCTGGCATCGTTTCCGAGATATTTGCAGATTTATCTCAAGGGAAGGGGCCTGACGGACATATTCCGAGATATTTCTTCTTCTTGTTGTTCCTCTTCTGCACAGGTAAGCTGGAAGTGGCATTTGCAGCTCGCAATAGTGCAGAGTTATCTCAAAGAAAGAGGCCACGGTGTTTCTGCACCTCTATTATGTTGTTGCAGCTTCGGAACTTTTAAATATCTTGATATATCTCGAGAACTACGCATCTGATCAAAAAATATCATAGAACATAAAAAGTAGGAAACTTAATTCTCTACAAAAAAGTCTCTTAACATTTTGCCATAGCTCGCTTCGTTTCCGAGATATTTGCAGATTTATCTCAAGGGAAGGGGCCTAACGGACATATTTCGAGATATTTCTTCTTCTTGTTGTTCTTCTTCTGCACAGCTAAACTGGAAGTGGCATTTCCAGGTCGCAATAGTGCAGAGTTATCTCAAAGAAAGGAGCCACGGTGTTTCTGTATCTCTATTATGTTGGTGCGGCTTCAGAACTTTTAAATATCTTGATATATCTCGAGAACTACGCGTCCGATCAAAAAATATCATAGAACATAAAAAGTAGGAAACATAATTCTCTACAAAAAAGGTCTCTTAACATTTTGCCATAGCTCGCTTCTTTTCCGAGATATTTGCAGATTTATCTCAAGGGAAGGGGCCTGACAGACATATTTCGAGATATTTCTTCTTCTTGTTGTTCCTCTTCTGCACAGCTAAGCTGGAAGTGGCATTTGCAGCTCGCAATTGTGCAGAGTTATCTCAAAGAGAGGGGCCACGATGTTTCTGTATCCCTATTATGTTGGTGCGGCTTCGGAACTTTTAAATATCTTGATATATCTCGAGAACTACGCATCTGATCAGAAAATATCATAGAAGGTAAAAAGTAGGAAACTTAATTCTCTACAAAAAAGGTCTCTTAACATTTTGCCATAGCTCGCTTCGTTTCCGAGATATTTGCAGATTTATCTCAAGGGAAGGGGCCTAACGGACATATTTCGTGATATTTCTTCTTCTCGTTGTTCTTCTTCTGCACAGCTAAGCTGGAAGTGGCATTTCCAGCTCGCAATAGTGCAGAGTTATCTCGAAGAGAGGGGCCACGGTGTTTCTGTATCTCTATTATGTTGGTGCGGCTTCGGAACTTTTAAATATCTTGATATATCTCGAGAACTACGCGTCTGATCAAAAAATATCATAGAACATAAAAAGTAGGAAACATAATTCTCTACAAAAAAGGTCTCTTAACATTTTGCCATAGCTCGCTTCGTTTCCGAGATATTTGCAGATTTATCTCAAGGGAAGGGGCCTGACGGACATATTTCGAGATATTTCTTCTTCTTGTTGCTCCTCTTCTGCACAGCTAAGCTGGAAGTGGCATTTGCAGCTCGCAATTGTGCAGAGTTATCTCAAAGAGAGGGGCCACGATGTTTCTGTATCTCTATTATGTTGGTGCGGCTTCGGAACTTTTAAATATCTTGATATATCTCGAGAACTACGCATCTGATCAGAAAATATCATAGAAGATAAAAAGTAGGAAACTTAATTCTCTACAAAAAAGGTCTCTTAAAATTTTGCCATAGCTCGCTTCGTTTCCGAGATATTTGCAGATTTATCTCAAGGTAAGGGGCCTGACGGACATATTTCGAGATATTTCTTCTTCTTGTTGTTCTTCTTCTGCACAGCTAAGCTGGAAGTGGCATTTGCAGCTCGCAATAGTGCATAGCTATCTGAAAGAAAGGGGCCACGGTGTTTCTGTATCTCTATTATGTTGGTGCGGCTTCGGAACTTTTAAATATCTTGATATATCTCGAGAACTACGCATCTGATCAAAAAATATCATAGAACATAAAAAGTAGGAAACTTAATTCTCTACAAAAAAGTCTCTTAACATTTTGCCATAGCTCGCTTCGTTTCCGAGATATTTGCAGATTTATCTCAAGGGAAGGGGCCTAACGGACATATTTCGAGATATTTCTTCTTCTTGTTGTTCCTCTTCTGCACAGGTAAGCTGGAAGTGGCATTTGCAGCTCGCAATAGTGCAGAGTTATCTCAAAGAAAGAGGCCACGGTGTTTCTGCACCTCTATTATGTTGTTGCAGCTTCGGAACTTTTAAATATCTTGATATATCTCGAGAACTACGCATCTGATCAAAAAATATCATAGAACATAAAAAGTAGGAAACTTAATTCTCTACAAAAAAGTCTCTTAACATTTTGCCATAGCTCGCTTCGTTTCCGAGATATTTGCAGATTTATCTCAAGGGAAGGGGCCTAACGGACATATTTCCAGATATTTCTTCTTCTTGTTGTTCTTCTTCTGCACAGCTAAACTGGAAGTGGCATTTCCAGCTCGCAATAGTGCAGAGTTATCTCAAAGAGAGGGGCACGGTGTTTCTGTATCCCGATTATGTTGGTGCGGCTTCGGAACTTTTAAATATCTTGATATATCTCGAGAACTACGCATCTGATCAAAAAATATCATAGAACATAAAACGTAGGAAACTTAATTCTCTACAAAAAAGGTCTCTTAACATTTTGCCATAGCTCGCTTCGTTTCCGAGATATTTGCAGATTTATCTCAAGGGAAGGGGCCTAACGGACATATTTCGAGATATTTCTTCTTCTTGTTGTTCTTCTTCTGCACAGCTAAACTGGAAGTGGCATTTCCAGGTCGCCATAGTGCAGAGTTATCTCAAAGAAAGGAGCCACGGTGTTTCTGTATCTCTATTATGTTGGTGCGGCTTCGGAACTTTTAAATATCTTGATATATCTCGAGAACTACGCGTCTGATCAAAACATATCATAGAACATAAAAAGTAGGAAACATAATTCTCTACAAAAAAGGTCTCTTAACATTTTGCCATAGCTCGCTTCGTCTCCGAGATATTTGCAGATATATCTCAAGGGAATGGGCCTGACGGACATATTTCGAGATATTTCTTCTTCTTGTTGTTCTTCTTCTGCACAGCTAAGCTGGAAGTGGCATTTACAGCTCGCAATAGTGCAGAGTTATCTCAAAGAAAGGGGCCACGGTGTTTCTGTATCTCTATTATGTTGGTGCGGCTTCGGAACTTTTAAATATCTTGATATATCTCGAGAACTACGCATCTGATCAAAAAATATCATAGAACATAAAAAGTAGGAAACCTAATTCTCTACAAAAAAGTTCTCTTAACATTTTGCCATAGCTCTCTTCGTTTCCGAGATATTTGCAGATTTATCTCAAGGGAAGGGGCCTGACGGACATATTTCGAGATATTTCTTCTTCTTGTTGTTCTTCTTCTGCACAGCTAAGCTGAAAGTGGCATTTGCAGCTCGCAATAGTGCAGAGTTATCTCAAAGAAAGGGGCCACGGTGTTTCTGTATCTCTATTATGTTGGTGCGGCTTCGGAACTTTTAAATATCGTAATATATCTCGAGAACTACGCATCTGATCAGAAAATATCATAGAAGATAAAAAGTAGGAAACTTAATTCTCTACAAAAAAGGTCTCTTAACATTTTGCCATAGCTCGCTTCGTTTCCGAGATATTTGCAGATTTATCTCAAGGTAAGGGGCCTGACGGACATATTTCGAGATATTTCTTCTTCTTGTTGTTCTTCTTCTGCACAGCTAAACTGGAAGTGGCATTTCCAGGTCGCAATAGTGCAGAGTTATCTCAAAGAAAGGAGCCACGGTGTTTCTGTATCTCTATTATGTTGGTGCGGCTTCGGAACTTTTAAATATCTTGATATATCTCGAGAACTACGCGTCTGATCAAAAAATATCATAGAACATAAAAAGTAGGAAACATAATTCTCTACAAAAAAGGTCTCTTAACATTTTGCCATAGCTCGCTTCGTTTCCGAGATATTTGCAGATTTATCTCAAGGGAAGGGGCCTGACGGACATATTTCGAGATATTTCTTCTTCTTGTTGCTCCTCTTCTGCACAGCTAAGCTGGAAGTGGCATTTGCAGCTCGCAATTGTGCAGAGTTATCTCAAAGAGAGGGGCCACGATGTTTCTGTATCTCTATTATGTTGGTGCGGCTTCGGAACTTTTAAATATCTTGATATATCTCGAGAACTACGCATCTGATCAAAAAATATCATAAAACATGAAACGTAGGAAACTTAGTTCTCTACAAAAAAGGTCTCTTAACATTTTGCCATAGCTCGCTTCGTTTCCGAGATATTTGCAGATTTATCTCAAGGGAAGGGGCCTAACGGACATATTTCGAGATATTTCTTCTTCTTGTTGTTCTTCTTCTGCACAGCTAAGCTGGAAGTGGCATTTGCAGCTCGCAATAGTGCATAGTTATCTGAAAGAAAGGGGCCACGGTGTTTCTGTATCTCTATTATGTTGGTGCGGCTTCGGAACTTTTAAATATCTCGATATATCTCGAAAACTACGCTTCTGACCAAAAAATATCATAGAACATAAATTGTAGGAAACATAATTCTCTACAAAAAAGGTCTCTTAACATTTTGCCATAGCTCGCATCGTTTCCGAGATATTTGCAGATATATCTCAAGGCAAGGGGCCTGACGGATATATTTCGAGATATTTCTTCTTCTTGTTGTTCTTCTTCTGCACAGCTAAGCTGGAAGTGGCATTTACAGCTCGCAATAGTGCAGAGTTATCTCAAAGAAAGGGGCCACGGTGTTTCTGTATCTCTATTATGTTGGTGCGGCTTCGGAACTTTTAAATATCTTGATATATCTCGAGAACTACGCATCTGATCAGAAAATATCATAGAACATAAAAAGTAGGAAACTTAATTCTCTACAAAAAAGGTCTCTTAACATTTTCCCATAGCTGGCATCGTTTCCGAGATATTTGCAGATTTATCTCAAGGGAAGGGGCCTGACGGACATATTCCGAGATATTTCTTCTTCTTGTTGTTCCTCTTCTGCACAGGTAAGCTGGAAGTGGCATTTGCAGCTCGCAATAGTGCAGAGTTATCTCAAAGAAAGAGGCCACGGTGTTTCTGCACCTCTATTATGTTGTTGCAGCTTCGGAACTTTTAAATATCTTGATATATCTCGAGAACTACGCATCTGATCAAAAAATATCATAGAACATAAAAAGTAGGAAACTTAATTCTCTACAAAAAAGTCTCTTAACATTTTGCCATAGCTCGCTTCGTTTCCGAGATATTTGCAGATTTATCTCAAGGGAAGGGGCCTAACGGACATATTTCCAGATATTTCTTCTTATTGTTGTTCTTCTTCTGCACAGCTAAACTGGAAGTGGCATTTCCAGCTCGCAATAGTGCAGAGTTATCTCAAAGAGAGGGGCACGGTGTTTCTGTATCCCGATTATGTTGGTGCGGCTTCGGAACTTTTAAATATCTTGATATATCTCGAGAACTACGCATCTGATCAAAAAATATCATAGAACATAAAACGTAGGAAACTTAATTCTCTACAAAAAAGGTCTCTTAACATTTTGCCATAGCTCGCTTCGTTTCCGAGATATTTGCAGATTTATCTCAAGGGAAGGGGCCTAACGGACATATTTCGAGATATTTCTTCTTCTTGTTGTTCTTCTTCTGCACAGCTAAGCTGGAAGTGGCATTTGCAGCTCGCAATAGTGCATAGTTATCTGAAAGAAAGGGGCCACGGTGTTTCTGTATCTCTATTATGTTGGTGCGGCTTCGGAACTTTTAAATATCTTGATATATCTCGAGAACTACGCATCTGATCAGAAAATATCATAGAAGATAAAAAGTAGGAAACTTAATTCTCTACAAAAAAGGTCTCTTAACATTTTCCCATAGCTAGCATCGTTTCCGAGATATTTGCAGATTTATCTCAAGGGAAGGGGCCTAACGGACATATTTCCAGATATTTCTTCTTCTTGTTGTTCTTCTTCTGCACAGCTAAACTGGAAGTGGCATTTCCAGCTCGCAATAGTGCAGAGTTATCTCAAAGAAAGGGGCCACGGTGTTTCTGTATCTCTATTATGTTGGTGCGGCTTCGGAACTTTTAAATATCTTGATATATCTCGAGAACTACGCATCTGATCAAAAAATATCATAGAACATGAAAAGTAGGAAACTTAATTCTCTACAAAAAAGGTCTCTTAACATTTTGCCATAGCTCTCTTCGTTTCCGAGATATTTGCAGATTTATCTCAAGGGAAGGGGCCTGACGGACATATTTCGAGATATTTCTTCTTCTTGTTGTTCTTCTTCTGCACAGCTAAGCTGGAAGTGGCATTTGCAGCTCGCAATAGTGCAGAGTTATCTCAAAGAAAGGGGCCACGGTGTTTCTGTATCTCTATTATGTTGGCGCGGCTTCGGAACTTTTAAATATCTTGATATATCTCGAGAACTACGCGTCTGATCAAAAAATATCATAGAACATAAAAAGTAGGAAACTTAATTCTCTACAAAAACGGTCTCTTAACATTTTGCCATAGCTCGCTTCGTTTACGAGATATTTGCAGATATATCTCAAGGGAAGGGGCCTGACGGACATATTTCGAGATACTTCTTCTTCTTGTTGTTCTTCTTCTGCACAGCTAAGCTGGAAGTGGCATTTGCGGCTCGCACTAGTGCACAGTTATCTCAAAGAAAGGGGCCACGGTGTTTCTGTATCTCTATTATGTTGGTGCGTCTTCGGAACCTTTAAATATCTCGATATATCTCGAAAACTACGCTTCTGATCAAAAAATATCATAGAACATAAATTGTAGGAAACATAATTCTCTACAAAAAACGTCTCTTAACATTTTGCCATAGCTCGCTTCGTTTCCGAGATATTTGCAGATTCAACTCAAAGGAACTGGCCTGACGGACATATTTCGAGATATTTCTTCTTCTTGTTGTTCTTCCTCTGCACAGCTAAGCTGGAAGTGGCATTTGCAGCTCGCAATAGTGCAGAGTTATCTCAAAGAAAGGGGCCACGGTGTTTCTGTATCTCTATTATGTTGGTGCGGCCTCGGAACTTTTAAATATCTTGATATATCTCGAGAACTACGCTTCTGATCAAAAAATATCATAGAACGTAAATTGTAGGGAACATTATTCTCTACAAAAAAGGTCTCTTAACATTTTGCCATAGCTCGCTTCGTTTCCGAGATATTTGCAGATTCATCTCAAGGGAAGAGGTCTGACGGACATATTTCGAGATATTTCTTCTTCTTGTTGTTCTTCTTCTGCACAGCTAAGCTGGAAGTGGCATTTGCAGCTCGCAATAGTGCAGAGTTATCTCAAAGAAAGGGGCCACGGTGTTTCTGTATCTCTATTATGTTGGTGCGGCCTCGGAACTTTTAAATATCTTGATATATCTCGAGAACTACGCATCTGATCAAAAAATATCATAGAACATAAAAAGTAGGAAACTTAATTCTCTACAAAAAAGGTCTCTTAACATTTTGCCATAGCTCGCTTCGTTTCCGAGATATTTGCATATTTATCTCAAGGGAAGGGGCCTGACGGACATGTTTCGAGATATTTCTTCTTCTTGTTGTTCTTCTTCTGCACAGCTAAGCTGGAAGTGGCATTTGCGGCTCGCACTAGTGCAGAGTTATCTCAAAGAAAGGGGCCACGGTGTTTCTGTATCTCTATTATGTTGGTGCGGCTTCGGAACTTTTAAATATCTTGATATATCTCGAGAACTACGCTTCTGATCAAAAAATATCATAGAACGTAAATTGTAGGAAACATTATTCTCTACAAAAAAGGTCTCTTAACATTTTGCCATAGCTCGCTTCGTTTCCGAGATATTTGCATATTTATCTCAAGGGAAGGGGCCTGACGGACATGTTTCGAGATATTTCTTCTTCTTGTTGTTCTTCTTCTGCACAGCTAAGCTGGAAGTGGCATTTGCGGCTCGCACTAGTGCAGAGTTATCTCAAAGAAAGGGGCCACGGTGTTTCTGTATCTCTATTATGTTGGTGCGGCTTCGGAACTTTTAAATATCTTGATATATCTCGAGAACTACGCTTCTGATCAAAAAATATCATAGAACGTAAATTGTAGGAAACATTATTCTCTACAAAAAAGGTCTCTTAACATTTTGCCATAGCTCGCTTCGTTTCCGAGATATTTGCAGATATATCTCAAGGGAAGGGGCCTGACGGACATATTTCGAGATATTTCTTCTTCTTGTTGTTCTTCTTCTGCACAGCTAAGCTGGAAGTGGCATTTGCCGCTCGCAATAGTGCAGAGTTATCTCAAAGAAAGGGGCCACGGTGTTTCTGTATCTCTATTATGTTGGTGCGGCCTCGGAACTTTTAAATATCTTGATATATCTCGAGAACTACGCATCTGATCAAAAAATATCATAGAACATAAAAAGTAGGAAACTTAATTCTCTACAAAAAAGGTCTCTTAACATTTTGCCATAGCTCGCTTCGTTTCCGAGATATTTGCATATTTATCTCAAGGGAAGGGGCCTGACGGACATGTTTCGAGATATTTCTTCTTCTTGTTGTTCTTCTTCTGCACAGCTAAGCTGGAAGTGGCATTTGCGGCTCGCACTAGTGCAGAGTTATCTCAAAGAAAGGGGCCACGGTGTTTCTGTATCTCTATTATGTTGGTGCGGCTTCGGAACTTTTAAATATCTTGATATATCTCGAGAACTACGCTTCTGATCAAAAAATATCATAGAACGTAAATTGTAGGAAACATTATTCTCTACAAAAAAGGTCTCTTAACATTTTGCCATAGCTCGCTTCGTTTCCGAGATATTTGCATATTTATCTCAAGGGAAGGGGCCTGACGGACATGTTTCGAGATATTTCTTCTTCTTGTTGTTCTTCTTCTGCACAGCTAAGCTGGAAGTGGCATTTGCGGCTCGCACTAGTGCAGAGTTATCTCAAAGAAAGGGGCCACGGTGTTTCTGTATCTCTATTATGTTGGTGCGGCTTCGGAACTTTTAAATATCTTGATATATCTCGAGAACTACGCTTCTGATCAAAAAATATCATAGAACGTAAATTGTAGGAAACATTATTCTCTACAAAAAAGGTCTCTTAACATTTTGCCATAGCTCGCTTCGTTTCCGAGATATTTGCAGATATATCTCAAGGGAAGGGGCCTGACGGACATATTTCGAGATATTTCTTCTTCTTGTTGTTCTTCTTCTGCACAGCTAAGCTGGAAGTGGCATTTACAGCTCGCAATAGTGCAGAGTTATCTCAAAGAAAGGGGCCACGGTGTTTCTGTATCTCTATTATGTTGGTGCGGCTTCGGAACTTTTAAATATCTTGATATATCTCGAGAACTACGCAACTGATCAAAAAATATCATTGAACATGAAAAGTAGGAAACTTAATTCTCTACAAAAAAGGTCTCTTAACATTTTGCCATAGCTCTCTTCGTTTCCGAGATATTTGCAGATTTATCTCAAGGGAAGGGGCCTGACGGAAATATTTCGAGATATTTCTTCTTCTTGTTGTTCTTCTTCTGCACAGCTAAGCTGGAAGTGGCATTTGCAGCTCGCAATAGTGCAGAGTTATCTCAAAGAAAGGGGCCACGGTGTTTCTGTATCTCTATTATGTTGGTGCGGCTTCGGAACTTTTAAATATCTTGATATATCTCGAGAACTACGCATCTGATCAGAAAATATCATAGAAGATAAAAAGTAGGAAACTTAATTCTCTACAAAAAAGGTCTCTTAACATTTTCCCATAGCTAGCATCGTTTCCGAGATATTTGCAGATTTATCTCAAGGGAAGGGGCCTAACGGACATATTTCCAGATATTTCTTCTTCTTGTTGTTCTTCTTCTGCACAGCTAAACTGGAAGTGGCATTTCCAGCTCGCAATAGTGCAGAGTTATCTCAAAGAAAGGGGCCACGGTGTTTCTGTATCTCTATTATGTTGGTGCGGCTTCGGAACTTTTAAATATCTTGATATATCTCGAGAACTACGCATCTGATCAAAAAATATCATAGAACATGAAAAGTAGGAAACTTAATTCTCTACAAAAAAGGTCTCTTAACATTTTGCCATAGCTCTCTTCGTTTCCGAGATATTTGCAGATTTATCTCAAGGGAAGGGGCCTAACGGACATATTTCGAGATATTTCTTCTTCTTGTTGTTCTTCTTCTGCACAGCTAAGCTGGAAGTGGCATTTGCAGCTCGCAATAGTGCATAGTTATCTGAAAGAAAGGGGCCACGGTGTTTCTGTATCTCTATTATGTTGGTGCGGCTTCGGAACTTTTAAATATCTCGATATATCTCGAAAACTACGCTTCTGACCAAAAAATATCATAGAACATAAATTGTAGGAAACATAATTCTCTACAAAAAAGGTCTCTTAACATTTTGCCATAGCTCGCTTCGTTTCCGAGATATTTGCAGATATATCTCAAGGGAAGGGGCCTGACGGACATATTTCGAGATATTTCTTCTTCTTGTTGTTCTTCTTCTGCACAGCTAAGCTGGAAGTGGCATTTACAGCTCGCAATAGTGCAGAGTTATCTCAAAGAAAGGGGCCACGGTGTTTCTGTATCTCTATTATGTTGGTGCGGCTTCGGAACTTTTAAATATCTTGATATATCTCGAGAACTACGCATCTGATCAGAAAATATCATAGAAGATAAAAAGTAGGAAACTTAATTCTCTACAAAAAAGGTCTCTTAACATTTTCCCATAGCTAGCATCGTTTCCGAGATATTTGCAGATTTATCTCAAGGGAAGGGGCCTAACGGACATATTTCCAGATATTTCTTCTTCTTGTTGTTCTTCTTCTGCACAGCTAAACTGGAAGTGGCATTTCCAGCTCGCAATAGTGCAGAGTTATCTCAAAGAAAGGGGCCACGGTGTTTCTGTATCTCTATTATGTTGGTGCGGCTTCGGAACTTTTAAATATCTTGATATATCTCGAGAACTACGCATCTGATCAAAAAATATCATAGAACATGAAAAGTAGGAAACTTAATTCTCTACAAAAAAGGTCTCTTAACATTTTGCCATAGCTCTCTTCGTTTCCGAGATATTTGCAGATTTATCTCAAGGGAAGGGGCCTGACGGACATATTTCGAGATATTTCTTCTTCTTGTTGTTCTTCTTCTGCACAGCTAAGCTGGAAGTGGCATTTGCAGCTCGCAATAGTGCAGAGTTATCTCAAAGAAAGGGGCCACGGTGTTTCTGTATCTCTATTATGTTGGCGCGGCTTCGGAACTTTTAAATATCTTGATATATCTCGAGAACTACGCGTCTGATCAAAAAATATCATAGAACATAAAAAGTAGGAAACTTAATTCTCTACAAAAACGGTCTCTTAACATTTTGCCATAGCTCGCTTCGTTTACGAGATATTTGCAGATATATCTCAAGGGAAGGGGCCTGACGGACATATTTCGAGATACTTCTTCTTCTTGTTGTTCTTCTTCTGCACAGCTAAGCTGGAAGTGGCATTTGCGGCTCGCACTAGTGCACAGTTATCTCAAAGAAAGGGGCCACGGTGTTTCTGTATCTCTATTATGTTGGTGCGTCTTCGGAACCTTTAAATATCTCGATATATCTCGAAAACTACGCTTCTGATCAAAAAATATCATAGAACATAAATTGTAGGAAACATAATTCTCTACAAAAAACGTCTCTTAACATTTTGCCATAGCTCGCTTCGTTTCCGAGATATTTGCAGATTCAACTCAAAGGAACTGGCCTGACGGACATATTTCGAGATATTTCTTCTTCTTGTTGTTCTTCCTCTGCACAGCTAAGCTGGAAGTGGCATTTGCAGCTCGCAATAGTGCAGAGTTATCTCAAAGAAAGGGGCCACGGTGTTTCTGTATCTCTATTATGTTGGTGCGGCCTCGGAACTTTTAAATATCTTGATATATCTCGAGAACTACGCTTCTGATCAAAAAATATCATAGAACGTAAATTGTAGGGAACATTATTCTCTACAAAAAAGGTCTCTTAACATTTTGCCATAGCTCGCTTCGTTTCCGAGATATTTGCAGATTCATCTCAAGGGAAGAGGTCTGACGGACATATTTCGAGATATTTCTTCTTCTTGTTGTTCTTCTTCTGCACAGCTAAGCTGGAAGTGGCATTTGCAGCTCGCAATAGTGCAGAGTTATCTCAAAGAAAGGGGCCACGGTGTTTCTGTATCTCTATTATGTTGGTGCGGCCTCGGAACTTTTAAATATCTTGATATATCTCGAGAACTACGCATCTGATCAAAAAATATCATAGAACATAAAAAGTAGGAAACTTAATTCTCTACAAAAAAGGTCTCTTAACATTTTGCCATAGCTCGCTTCGTTTCCGAGATATTTGCATATTTATCTCAAGGGAAGGGGCCTGACGGACATGTTTCGAGATATTTCTTCTTCTTGTTGTTCTTCTTCTGCACAGCTAAGCTGGAAGTGGCATTTGCGGCTCGCACTAGTGCAGAGTTATCTCAAAGAAAGGGGCCACGGTGTTTCTGTATCTCTATTATGTTGGTGCGGCTTCGGAACTTTTAAATATCTTGATATATCTCGAGAACTACGCTTCTGATCAAAAAATATCATAGAACGTAAATTGTAGGAAACATTATTCTCTACAAAAAAGGTCTCTTAACATTTTGCCATAGCTCGCTTCGTTTCCGAGATATTTGCATATTTATCTCAAGGGAAGGGGCCTGACGGACATGTTTCGAGATATTTCTTCTTCTTGTTGTTCTTCTTCTGCACAGCTAAGCTGGAAGTGGCATTTGCGGCTCGCACTAGTGCAGAGTTATCTCAAAGAAAGGGGCCACGGTGTTTCTGTATCTCTATTATGTTGGTGCGGCTTCGGAACTTTTAAATATCTTGATATATCTCGAGAACTACGCTTCTGATCAAAAAATATCATAGAACGTAAATTGTAGGAAACATTATTCTCTACAAAAAAGGTCTCTTAACATTTTGCCATAGCTCGCTTCGTTTCCGAGATATTTGCAGATATATCTCAAGGGAAGGGGCCTGACGGACATATTTCGAGATATTTCTTCTTCTTGTTGTTCTTCTTCTGCACAGCTAAGCTGGAAGTGGCATTTGCAGCTCGCAATAGTGCAGAGTTATCTCAAAGAAAGGGGCCACGGTGTTTCTGTATCTCTATTATGTTGGTGCGGCTTCGGAACTTTTAAATATCTTGATATATCTCGAGAACTACGCAACTGATCAAAAAATATCATTGAACATGAAAAGTAGGAAACTTAATTCTCTACAAAAAAGGTCTCTTAACATTTTGCCATAGCTCTCTTCGTTTCCGAGATATTTGCAGATTTATCTCAAGGGAAGGGGCCTGACGGAAATATTTCGAGATATTTCTTCTTCTTGTTGTTCTTCTTCTGCACAGCTAAGCTGGAAGTGGCATTTGCAGCTCGCAATAGTGCAGAGTTATCTCAAAGAAAGGGGCCACGGTGTTTCTGTATCTCTATTATGTTGGTGCGGCTTCGGAACTTTTAAATATCTTGATATATCTCGAGAACTACGCATCTGATCAGAAAATATCATAGAAGATAAAAAGTAGGAAACTTAATTCTCTACAAAAAAGGTCTCTTAACATTTTCCCATAGCTAGCATCGTTTCCGAGATATTTGCAGATTTATCTCAAGGGAAGGGGCCTAACGGACATATTTCCAGATATTTCTTCTTCTTGTTGTTCTTCTTCTGCACAGCTAAACTGGAAGTGGCATTTCCAGCTCGCAATAGTGCAGAGTTATCTCAAAGAAAGGGGCCACGGTGTTTCTGTATCTCTATTATGTTGGTGCGGCTTCGGAACTTTTAAATATCTTGATATATCTCGAGAACTACGCATCTGATCAAAAAATATCATAGAACATGAAAAGTAGGAAACTTAATTCTCTACAAAAAAGGTCTCTTAACATTTTGCCATAGCTCTCTTCGTTTCCGAGATATTTGCAGATTTATCTCAAGGGAAGGGGCCTAACGGACATATTTCGAGATATTTCTTCTTCTTGTTGTTCTTCTTCTGCACAGCTAAGCTGGAAGTGGCATTTGCAGCTCGCAATAGTGCATAGTTATCTGAAAGAAAGGGGCCACGGTGTTTCTGTATCTCTATTATGTTGGTGCGGCTTCGGAACTTTTAAATATCTCGATATATCTCGAAAACTACGCTTCTGACCAAAAAATATCATAGAACATAAATTGTAGGAAACATAATTCTCTACAAAAAAGGTCTCTTAACATTTTGCCATAGCTCGCTTCGTTTCCGAGATATTTGCAGATATATCTCAAGGGAAGGGGCCTGACGGACATATTTCGAGATATTTCTTCTTCTTGTTGTTCTTCTTCTGCACAGCTAAGCTGGAAGTGGCATTTACAGCTCGCAATAGTGCAGAGTTATCTCAAAGAAAGGGGCCACGGTGTTTCTGTATCTCTATTATGTTGGTGCGGCTTCGGAACTTTTAAATATCTTGATATATCTCGAGAACTACGCATCTGATCAGAAAATATCATAGAAGATAAAAAGTAGGAAACTTAATTCTCTACAAAAAAGGTCTCTTAACATTTTCCCATAGCTAGCATCGTTTCCGAGATATTTGCAGATTTATCTCAAGGGAAGGGGCCTAACGGACATATTTCCAGATATTTCTTCTTCTTGTTGTTCTTCTTCTGCACAGCTAAACTGGAAGTGGCATTTCCAGCTCGCAATAGTGCAGAGTTATCTCAAAGAAAGGGGCCACGGTGTTTCTGTATCTCTATTATGTTGGTGCGGCTTCGGAACTTTTAAATATCTTGATATATCTCGAGAACTACGCTTCTGATCAAAAAATATCATAGAACGTAAATTGTAGGAAACATTATTCTCTACAAAAAAGGTCTCTTAACATTTTGCCATAGCTCGCTTCGTTTCCGAGATATTTGCATATTTATCTCAAGGGAAGGGGCCTGACGGACATGTTTCGAGATATTTCTTCTTCTTGTTGTTCTTCTTCTGCACAGCTAAGCTGGAAGTGGCATTTGCGGCTCGCACTAGTGCAGAGTTATCTCAAAGAAAGGGGCCACGGTGTTTCTGTATCTCTATTATGTTGGTGCGGCTTCGGAACTTTTAAATATCTTGATATATCTCGAGAACTACGCTTCTGATCAAAAAATATCATAGAACGTAAATTGTAGGAAACATTATTCTCTACAAAAAAGGTCTCTTAACATTTTGCCATAGCTCGCTTCGTTTCCGAGATATTTGCAGATATATCTCAAGGGAAGGGGCCTGACGGACATATTTCGAGATATTTCTTCTTCTTGTTGTTCTTCTTCTGCACAGCTAAGCTGGAAGTGGCATTTACAGCTCGCAATAGTGCAGAGTTATCTCAAAGAAAGGGGCCACGGTGTTTCTGTATCTCTATTATGTTGGTGCGGCTTCGGAACTTTTAAATATCTTGATATATCTCGAGAACTACGCAACTGATCAAAAAATATCATTGAACATGAAAAGTAGGAAACTTAATTCTCTACAAAAAAGGTCTCTTAACATTTTGCCATAGCTCTCTTCGTTTCCGAGATATTTGCAGATTTATCTCAAGGGAAGGGGCCTGACGGAAATATTTCGAGATATTTCTTCTTCTTGTTGTTCTTCTTCTGCACAGCTAAGCTGGAAGTGGCATTTGCAGCTCGCAATAGTGCAGAGTTATCTCAAAGAAAGGGGCCACGGTGTTTCTGTATCTCTATTATGTTGGTGCGGCTTCGGAACTTTTAAATATCTTGATATATCTCGAGAACTACGCATCTGATCAGAAAATATCATAGAAGATAAAAAGTAGGAAACTTAATTCTCTACAAAAAAGGTCTCTTAACATTTTCCCATAGCTAGCATCGTTTCCGAGATATTTGCAGATTTATCTCAAGGGAAGGGGCCTAACGGACATATTTCCAGATATTTCTTCTTCTTGTTGTTCTTCTTCTGCACAGCTAAACTGGAAGTGGCATTTCCAGCTCGCAATAGTGCAGAGTTATCTCAAAGAAAGGGGCCACGGTGTTTCTGTATCTCTATTATGTTGGTGCGGCTTCGGAACTTTTAAATATCTTGATATATCTCGAGAACTACGCATCTGATCAAAAAATATCATAGAACATGAAAAGTAGGAAACTTAATTCTCTACAAAAAAGGTCTCTTAACATTTTGCCATAGCTCTCTTCGTTTCCGAGATATTTGCAGATTTATCTCAAGGGAAGGGGCCTAACGGACATATTTCGAGATATTTCTTCTTCTTGTTGTTCTTCTTCTGCACAGCTAAGCTGGAAGTGGCATTTGCAGCTCGCAATAGTGCATAGTTATCTGAAAGAAAGGGGCCACGGTGTTTCTGTATCTCTATTATGTTGGTGCGGCTTCGGAACTTTTAAATATCTCGATATATCTCGAAAACTACGCTTCTGACCAAAAAATATCATAGAACATAAATTGTAGGAAACATAATTCTCTACAAAAAAGGTCTCTTAACATTTTGCCATAGCTCGCTTCGTTTCCGAGATATTTGCAGATATATCTCAAGGGAAGGGGCCTGACGGACATATTTCGAGATATTTCTTCTTCTTGTTGTTCTTCTTCTGCACAGCTAAGCTGGAAGTGGCATTTACAGCTCGCAATAGTGCAGAGTTATCTCAAAGAAAGGGGCCACGGTGTTTCTGTATCTCTATTATGTTGGTGCGGCTTCGGAACTTTTAAATATCTTGATATATCTCGAGAACTACGCATCTGATCAGAAAATATCATAGAAGATAAAAAGTAGGAAACTTAATTCTCTACAAAAAAGGTCTCTTAACATTTTCCCATAGCTAGCATCGTTTCCGAGATATTTGCAGATTTATCTCAAGGGAAGGGGCCTAACGGACATATTTCCAGATATTTCTTCTTCTTGTTGTTCTTCTTCTGCACAGCTAAACTGGAAGTGGCATTTCCAGCTCGCAATAGTGCAGAGTTATCTCAAAGAAAGGGGCCACGGTGTTTCTGTATCTCTATTATGTTGGTGCGGCTTCGGAACTTTTAAATATCTTGATATATCTCGAGAACTACGCATCTGATCAAAAAATATCATAGAACATGAAAAGTAGGAAACTTAATTCTCTACAAAAAAGGTCTCTTAACATTTTGCCATAGCTCTCTTCGTTTCCGAGATATTTGCAGATTTATCTCAAGGGAAGGGGCCTGACGGACATATTTCGAGATATTTCTTCTTCTTGTTGTTCTTCTTCTGCACAGCTAAGCTGGAAGTGGCATTTGCAGCTCGCAATAGTGCAGAGTTATCTCAAAGAAAGGGGCCACGGTGTTTCTGTATCTCTATTATGTTGGCGCGGCTTCGGAACTTTTAAATATCTTGATATATCTCGAGAACTACGCGTCTGATCAAAAAATATCATAGAACATAAAAAGTAGGAAACTTAATTCTCTACAAAAACGGTCTCTTAACATTTTGCCATAGCTCGCTTCGTTTACGAGATATTTGCAGATATATCTCAAGGGAAGGGGCCTGACGGACATATTTCGAGATACTTCTTCTTCTTGTTGTTCTTCTTCTGCACAGCTAAGCTGGAAGTGGCATTTGCGGCTCGCACTAGTGCACAGTTATCTCAAAGAAAGGGGCCACGGTGTTTCTGTATCTCTATTATGTTGGTGCGTCTTCGGAACCTTTAAATATCTCGATATATCTCGAAAACTACGCTTCTGATCAAAAAATATCATAGAACATAAATTGTAGGAAACATAATTCTCTACAAAAAACGTCTCTTAACATTTTGCCATAGCTCGCTTCGTTTCCGAGATATTTGCAGATTCAACTCAAAGGAACTGGCCTGACGGACATATTTCGAGATATTTCTTCTTCTTGTTGTTCTTCCTCTGCACAGCTAAGCTGGAAGTGGCATTTGCAGCTCGCAATAGTGCAGAGTTATCTCAAAGAAAGGGGCCACGGTGTTTCTGTATCTCTATTATGTTGGTGCGGCCTCGGAACTTTTAAATATCTTGATATATCTCGAGAACTACGCTTCTGATCAAAAAATATCATAGAACGTAAATTGTAGGGAACATTATTCTCTACAAAAAAGGTCTCTTAACATTTTGCCATAGCTCGCTTCGTTTCCGAGATATTTGCAGATTCATCTCAAGGGAAGAGGTCTGACGGACATATTTCGAGATATTTCTTCTTCTTGTTGTTCTTCTTCTGCACAGCTAAGCTGGAAGTGGCATTTGCAGCTCGCAATAGTGCAGAGTTATCTCAAAGAAAGGGGCCACGGTGTTTCTGTATCTCTATTATGTTGGTGCGGCCTCGGAACTTTTAAATATCTTGATATATCTCGAGAACTACGCATCTGATCAAAAAATATCATAGAACATAAAAAGTAGGAAACTTAATTCTCTACAAAAAAGGTCTCTTAACATTTTGCCATAGCTCGCTTCGTTTCCGAGATATTTGCATATTTATCTCAAGGGAAGGGGCCTGACGGACATGTTTCGAGATATTTCTTCTTCTTGTTGTTCTTCTTCTGCACAGCTAAGCTGGAAGTGGCATTTGCGGCTCGCACTAGTGCAGAGTTATCTCAAAGAAAGGGGCCACGGTGTTTCTGTATCTCTATTATGTTGGTGCGGCTTCGGAACTTTTAAATATCTTGATATATCTCGAGAACTACGCTTCTGATCAAAAAATATCATAGAACGTAAATTGTAGGAAACATTATTCTCTACAAAAAAGGTCTCTTAACATTTTGCCATAGCTCGCTTCGTTTCCGAGATATTTGCATATTTATCTCAAGGGAAGGGGCCTGACGGACATGTTTCGAGATATTTCTTCTTCTTGTTGTTCTTCTTCTGCACAGCTAAGCTGGAAGTGGCATTTGCGGCTCGCACTAGTGCAGAGTTATCTCAAAGAAAGGGGCCACGGTGTTTCTGTATCTCTATTATGTTGGTGCGGCTTCGGAACTTTTAAATATCTTGATATATCTCGAGAACTACGCTTCTGATCAAAAAATATCATAGAACGTAAATTGTAGGAAACATTATTCTCTACAAAAAAGGTCTCTTAACATTTTGCCATAGCTCGCTTCGTTTCCGAGATATTTGCAGATATATCTCAAGGGAAGGGGCCTGACGGACATATTTCGAGATATTTCTTCTTCTTGTTGTTCTTCTTCTGCACAGCTAAGCTGGAAGTGGCATTTGCAGCTCGCAATAGTGCAGAGTTATCTCAAAGAAAGGGGCCACGGTGTTTCTGTATCTCTATTATGTTGGTGCGGCTTCGGAACTTTTAAATATCTTGATATATCTCGAGAACTACGCAACTGATCAAAAAATATCATTGAACATGAAAAGTAGGAAACTTAATTCTCTACAAAAAAGGTCTCTTAACATTTTGCCATAGCTCTCTTCGTTTCCGAGATATTTGCAGATTTATCTCAAGGGAAGGGGCCTGACGGAAATATTTCGAGATATTTCTTCTTCTTGTTGTTCTTCTTCTGCACAGCTAAGCTGGAAGTGGCATTTGCAGCTCGCAATAGTGCAGAGTTATCTCAAAGAAAGGGGCCACGGTGTTTCTGTATCTCTATTATGTTGGTGCGGCTTCGGAACTTTTAAATATCTTGATATATCTCGAGAACTACGCATCTGATCAGAAAATATCATAGAAGATAAAAAGTAGGAAACTTAATTCTCTACAAAAAAGGTCTCTTAACATTTTCCCATAGCTAGCATCGTTTCCGAGATATTTGCAGATTTATCTCAAGGGAAGGGGCCTAACGGACATATTTCCAGATATTTCTTCTTCTTGTTGTTCTTCTTCTGCACAGCTAAACTGGAAGTGGCATTTCCAGCTCGCAATAGTGCAGAGTTATCTCAAAGAAAGGGGCCACGGTGTTTCTGTATCTCTATTATGTTGGTGCGGCTTCGGAACTTTTAAATATCTTGATATATCTCGAGAACTACGCATCTGATCAAAAAATATCATAGAACATGAAAAGTAGGAAACTTAATTCTCTACAAAAAAGGTCTCTTAACATTTTGCCATAGCTCTCTTCGTTTCCGAGATATTTGCAGATTTATCTCAAGGGAAGGGGCCTAACGGACATATTTCGAGATATTTCTTCTTCTTGTTGTTCTTCTTCTGCACAGCTAAGCTGGAAGTGGCATTTGCAGCTCGCAATAGTGCATAGTTATCTGAAAGAAAGGGGCCACGGTGTTTCTGTATCTCTATTATGTTGGTGCGGCTTCGGAACTTTTAAATATCTCGATATATCTCGAAAACTACGCTTCTGACCAAAAAATATCATAGAACATAAATTGTAGGAAACATAATTCTCTACAAAAAAGGTCTCTTAACATTTTGCCATAGCTCGCTTCGTTTCCGAGATATTTGCAGATATATCTCAAGGGAAGGGGCCTGACGGACATATTTCGAGATATTTCTTCTTCTTGTTGTTCTTCTTCTGCACAGCTAAGCTGGAAGTGGCATTTACAGCTCGCAATAGTGCAGAGTTATCTCAAAGAAAGGGGCCACGGTGTTTCTGTATCTCTATTATGTTGGTGCGGCTTCGGAACTTTTAAATATCTTGATATATCTCGAGAACTACGCATCTGATCAGAAAATATCATAGAAGATAAAAAGTAGGAAACTTAATTCTCTACAAAAAAGGTCTCTTAACATTTTCCCATAGCTAGCATCGTTTCCGAGATATTTGCAGATTTATCTCAAGGGAAGGGGCCTAACGGACATATTTCCAGATATTTCTTCTTCTTGTTGTTCTTCTTCTGCACAGCTAAACTGGAAGTGGCATTTCCAGCTCGCAATAGTGCAGAGTTATCTCAAAGAAAGGGGCCACGGTGTTTCTGTATCTCTATTATGTTGGTGCGGCTTCGGAACTTTTAAATATCTTGATATATCTCGAGAACTACGCATCTGATCAAAAAATATCATAGAACATGAAAAGTAGGAAACTTAATTCTCTACAAAAAAGGTCTCTTAACATTTTGCCATAGCTCTCTTCGTTTCCGAGATATTTGCAGATTTATCTCAAGGGAAGGGGCCTGACGGACATATTTCGAGATATTTCTTCTTCTTGTTGTTCTTCTTCTGCACAGCTAAGCTGGAAGTGGCATTTGCAGCTCGCAATAGTGCAGAGTTATCTCAAAGAAAGGGGCCACGGTGTTTCTGTATCTCTATTATGTTGGCGCGGCTTCGGAACTTTTAAATATCTTGATATATCTCGAGAACTACGCGTCTGATCAAAAAATATCATAGAACATAAAAAGTAGGAAACTTAATTCTCTACAAAAACGGTCTCTTAACATTTTGCCATAGCTCGCTTCGTTTACGAGATATTTGCAGATATATCTCAAGGGAAGGGGCCTGACGGACATATTTCGAGATACTTCTTCTTCTTGTTGTTCTTCTTCTGCACAGCTAAGCTGGAAGTGGCATTTGCGGCTCGCACTAGTGCACAGTTATCTCAAAGAAAGGGGCCACGGTGTTTCTGTATCTCTATTATGTTGGTGCGTCTTCGGAACCTTTAAATATCTCGATATATCTCGAAAACTACGCTTCTGATCAAAAAATATCATAGAACATAAATTGTAGGAAACATAATTCTCTACAAAAAACGTCTCTTAACATTTTGCCATAGCTCGCTTCGTTTCCGAGATATTTGCAGATTCAACTCAAAGGAACTGGCCTGACGGACATATTTCGAGATATTTCTTCTTCTTGTTGTTCTTCCTCTGCACAGCTAAGCTGGAAGTGGCATTTGCAGCTCGCAATAGTGCAGAGTTATCTCAAAGAAAGGGGCCACGGTGTTTCTGTATCTCTATTATGTTGGTGCGGCCTCGGAACTTTTAAATATCTTGATATATCTCGAGAACTACGCTTCTGATCAAAAAATATCATAGAACGTAAATTGTAGGGAACATTATTCTCTACAAAAAAGGTCTCTTAACATTTTGCCATAGCTCGCTTCGTTTCCGAGATATTTGCAGATTCATCTCAAGGGAAGAGGTCTGACGGACATATTTCGAGATATTTCTTCTTCTTGTTGTTCTTCTTCTGCACAGCTAAGCTGGAAGTGGCATTTGCAGCTCGCAATAGTGCAGAGTTATCTCAAAGAAAGGGGCCACGGTGTTTCTGTATCTCTATTATGTTGGTGCGGCCTCGGAACTTTTAAATATCTTGATATATCTCGAGAACTACGCATCTGATCAAAAAATATCATAGAACATAAAAAGTAGGAAACTTAATTCTCTACAAAAAAGGTCTCTTAACATTTTGCCATAGCTCGCTTCGTTTCCGAGATATTTGCATATTTATCTCAAGGGAAGGGGCCTGACGGACATGTTTCGAGATATTTCTTCTTCTTGTTGTTCTTCTTCTGCACAGCTAAGCTGGAAGTGGCATTTGCGGCTCGCACTAGTGCAGAGTTATCTCAAAGAAAGGGGCCACGGTGTTTCTGTATCTCTATTATGTTGGTGCGGCTTCGGAACTTTTAAATATCTTGATATATCTCGAGAACTACGCTTCTGATCAAAAAATATCATAGAACGTAAATTGTAGGAAACATTATTCTCTACAAAAAAGGTCTCTTAACATTTTGCCATAGCTCGCTTCGTTTCCGAGATATTTGCATATTTATCTCAAGGGAAGGGGCCTGACGGACATGTTTCGAGATATTTCTTCTTCTTGTTGTTCTTCTTCTGCACAGCTAAGCTGGAAGTGGCATTTGCGGCTCGCACTAGTGCAGAGTTATCTCAAAGAAAGGGGCCACGGTGTTTCTGTATCTCTATTATGTTGGTGCGGCTTCGGAACTTTTAAATATCTTGATATATCTCGAGAACTACGCTTCTGATCAAAAAATATCATAGAACGTAAATTGTAGGAAACATTATTCTCTACAAAAAAGGTCTCTTAACATTTTGCCATAGCTCGCTTCGTTTCCGAGATATTTGCAGATATATCTCAAGGGAAGGGGCCTGACGGACATATTTCGAGATATTTCTTCTTCTTGTTGTTCTTCTTCTGCACAGCTAAGCTGGAAGTGGCATTTGCAGCTCGCAATAGTGCAGAGTTATCTCAAAGAAAGGGACCACGGTGTTTCTGTATCTCTATTATGTTGGTGCGGCCTCGGAACTTTTAAATATCTTGATATATCTCGAGAACTACGCATCTGATCAAAAAATATCATAGAACATAAAAAGTAGGAAACTTAATTCTCTACAAAAAAGGTCTCTTAACATTTTGCCATAGCTCGCTTCGTTTCCGAGATATTTGCATATTTATCTCAAGGGAAGGGGCCTGACGGACATGTTTCGAGATATTTCTTCTTCTTGTTGTTCTTCTTCTGCACAGCTAAGCTGGAAGTGGCATTTGCGGCTCGCACTAGTGCAGAGTTATCTCAAAGAAAGGGGCCACGGTGTTTCTGTATCTCTATTATGTTGGTGCGGCTTCGGAACTTTTAAATATCTTGATATATCTCGAGAACTACGCTTCTGATCAAAAAATATCATAGAACGTAAATTGTAGGAAACATTATTCTCTACAAAAAAGGTCTCTTAACATTTTGCCATAGCTCGCTTCGTTTCCGAGATATTTGCATATTTATCTCAAGGGAAGGGGCCTGACGGACATGTTTCGAGATATTTCTTCTTCTTGTTGTTCTTCTTCTGCACAGCTAAGCTGGAAGTGGCATTTGCGGCTCGCACTAGTGCAGAGTTATCTCAAAGAAAGGGGCCACGGTGTTTCTGTATCTCTATTATGTTGGTGCGGCTTCGGAACTTTTAAATATCTTGATATATCTCGAGAACTACGCTTCTGATCAAAAAATATCATAGAACGTAAATTGTAGGAAACATTATTCTCTACAAAAAAGGTCTCTTAACATTTTGCCATAGCTCGCTTCGTTTCCGAGATATTTGCAGATATATCTCAAGGGAAGGGGCCTGACGGACATATTTCGAGATATTTCTTCTTCTTGTTGTTCTTCTTCTGCACAGCTAAGCTGGAAGTGGCATTTACAGCTCGCAATAGTGCAGAGTTATCTCAAAGAAAGGGGCCACGGTGTTTCTGTATCTCTATTATGTTGGTGCGGCTTCGGAACTTTTAAATATCTTGATATATCTCGAGAACTACGCAACTGATCAAAAAATATCATTGAACATGAAAAGTAGGAAACTTAATTCTCTACAAAAAAGGTCTCTTAACATTTTGCCATAGCTCTCTTCGTTTCCGAGATATTTGCAGATTTATCTCAAGGGAAGGGGCCTGACGGAAATATTTCGAGATATTTCTTCTTCTTGTTGTTCTTCTTCTGCACAGCTAAGCTGGAAGTGGCATTTGCAGCTCGCAATAGTGCAGAGTTATCTCAAAGAAAGGGGCCACGGTGTTTCTGTATCTCTATTATGTTGGCGCGGCTTCGGAACTTTTAAATATCTTGATATATCTCGAGAACTACGCGTCTGATCAAAAAATATCATAGAACATAAAAAGTAGGAAACTTAATTCTCTACAAAAACGGTCTCTTAACATTTTGCCATAGCTCGCTTCGTTTCCGAGATATTTGCAGATATATCTCAAGGGAAGGGGCCTGACGGACATATTTCGAGATATTTCTTCTTCTTGTTGTTCTTCTTCTGCACAGCTAAGCTGGAAGTGGCATTTGCGGCTCGCACTAGTGCACAGTTATCTCAAAGAAAGGGGCCACGGTGTTTCTGTATCTCTATTATGTTGGTGCGTCTTCGGAACCTTTAAATATCTCGATATATCTCGAAAACTACGCTTCTGATCAAAAAATATCATAGAACATAAATTGTAGGAAACATAATTCTCTACAAAAAACGTCTCTTAACATTTTGCCATAGCTCGCTTCGTTTCCGAGATATTTGCAGATTCAACTCAAAGGAACTGGCCTGACGGACATATTTCGAGATATTTCTTCTTCTTGTTGTTCTTCCTCTGCACAGCTAAGCTGGAAGTGGCATTTGCAGCTCGCAATAGTGCAGAGTTATCTCAAAGAAAGGGGCCACGGTGTTTCTGTATCTCTATTATGTTGGTGCGGCCTCGGAACTTTTAAATATCTTGATATATCTCGAGAACTACGCTTCTGATCAAAAAATATCATAGAACGTAAATTGTAGGGAACATTATTCTCTACAAAAAAGGTCTCTTAACATTTTGCCATAGCTCGCTTCGTTTCCGAGATATTTGCAGATTCATCTCAAGGGAAGGGGCCTAACGGACATATTTCCAGATATTTCTTCTTATTGTTGTTCTTCTTCTGCACAGCTAAACTGGAAGTGGCATTTCCAGCTCGCAATAGTGCAGAGTTATCTCAAAGAGAGGGGCACGGTGTTTCTGTATCCCGATTATGTTGGTGCGGCTTCGGAACTTTTAAATATCTTGATATATCTCGAGAACTACGCATCTGATCAAAAAATATCATAGAACATATAACGTAGGAAACTTAATTCTCTACAAAAAAGGTCTCTTAACATTTTGCCATAGCTCGCTTCGTTTCCGAGATATTTGCAGATTTATCTCAAGGGAAGGGGCCTGACGGACATATTTCGAGATATTTCTTCTTCTTGTTGTTCTTCTTCTGCACAGCTAAGCTGGAAGTGGCATTTACAGCTCGCAATAGTGCAGAGTTATCTCAAAGAAAGGGGCCACGGTGTTTCTGTATCTCTATTATGTTGGTGCGGCTTCGGAACTTTTAAATATCTTGATATATCTCGAGAACTACGGATCTGATCAGAAAATATCATAGAAGATAAAAAGTAGGAAACTTAATTCTCTACAAAAAAGGTCTCTTAACATTTTCCCATAGCTAGCATCGTTTCCGAGATATTTGCAGATTTATCTCAAGGGAAGGGGCCTGACGGACATATTCCGAGATATTTCTTCTTCTTGTTGTTCCTCTTCTGCACAGGTAAGCTGGAAGTGGCATTTGCAGCTCGCAATAGTGCAGAGTTATCTCAAAGAAAGAGGCCACGGTGTTTCTGCACCTCTATTATGTTGTTGCAGCTTCGGAACTTTTAAATATCTTGATATATCTCGAGAACTACGCATCTGATCAAAAAATATCATAGAACATAAAAAGTAGGAAACTTAATTCTCTACAAAAAAGTCTGTTAACATTTTGCCATAGCTCGCTTCGTTTCCGAGATATTTGCAGATTTATCTCAAGGGAAGGGGCCTAACGGACATATTTCCAGATATTTCTTCTTCTTGTTGTTCTTCTTCTGCACAGCTAAACTGGAAGTGGCATTTCCAGCTCGCAATAGTGCAGAGTTATCTCAAAGAAAGGGGCCACGGTGTTTCTGTATCTCTATTATGTTGGTGCGGCTTCGGAACTTTTAAATATCTTGATATATCTCGAGAACTACGCATCTGATCAAAAAATATCATAGAACATGAAAAGTAGGAAACTTAATTCTCTACAAAAAAGGTCTCTTAACATTTTGCCATAGCTCTCTTCGTTTCCGAGATATTTGCAGATTTATCTCAAGGGAAGTGGCCTGACGGACATATTTCGAGATATTTCTTCTTCTTGTTGTTCTTCTTCTGCACAGCTAAGCTGGAAGTGGCATTTGCAGCTCGCAATAGTGCAGAGTTATCTCAAAGAAAGGGGCCACGGTGTTTCTGTATCTCTATTATGTTGGCGCGGCTTCGGAACTTTTAAATATCTTGATATATCTCGAGAACTACGCGTCTGATCAAAAAATATCATAGAACATAAAAAGTAGGAAACTTAATTCTCTACAAAAACGGTCTCTTAACATTTTGCCATAGCTCGCTTCGTTTACGAGATATTTGCAGATATATCTCAAGGGAAGGGGCCTGACGGACATATTTCGAGATACTTCTTCTTCTTGTTGTTCTTCTTCTGCACAGCTAAGCTGGAAGTGGCATTTGCGGCTCGCACTAGTGCACAGTTATCTCAAAGAAAGGGGCCACGGTGTTTCTGTATCTCTATTATGTTGGTGCGTCTTCGGAACCTTTAAATATCTCGATATATCTCGAAAACTACGCTTCTGATCAAAAAATATCATAGAACATAAATTGTAGGAAACATAATTCTCTACAAAAAACGTCTCTTAACATTTTGCCATAGCTCGCTTCGTTTCCGAGATATTTGCAGATTCAACTCAAAGGAACTGGCCTGACGGACATATTTCGAGATATTTCTTCTTCTTGTTGTTCTTCCTCTGCACAGCTAAGCTGGAAGTGGCATTTGCAGCTCACAATAGTGCAGAGTTATCTCAAAGAAAGGGGCCACGGTGTTTCTGTATCTCTATTATGTTGGTGCGGCCTCGGAACTTTTAAATATCTTGATATATCTCGAGAACTACGCTTCTGATCAAAAAATATCATAGAACGTAAATTGTAGGGAACATTATTCTCTACAAAAAAGGTCTCTTAACATTTTGCCATAGCTCGCTTCGTTTCCGAGATATTTGCAGATTCATCTCAAGGGAAGAGGTCTGACGGACATATTTCGAGATATTTCTTCTTCTTGTTGTTCTTCTTCTGCACAGCTAAGCTGGAAGTGGCATTTGCAGCTCGCAATAGTGCAGAGTTATCTCAAAGAAAGGGGCCACGGTGTTTCTGTATCTCTATTATGTTGGTGCGGCCTCGGAACTTTTAAATATCTTGATATATCTCGAGAACTACGCATCTGATCAAAAAATATCATAGAACATAAAAAGTAGGAAACTTAATTCTCTACAAAAAAGGTCTCTTAACATTTTGCCATAGCTCGCTTCGTTTCCGAGATATTTGCATATTTATCTCAAGGGAAGGGGCCTGACGGACATGTTTCGAGATATTTCTTCTTCTTGTTGTTCTTCTTCTGCACAGCTAAGCTGGAAGTGGCATTTGCGGCTCGCACTAGTGCAGAGTTATCTCAAAGAAAGGGGCCACGGTGTTTCTGTATCTCTATTATGTTGGTGCGGCTTCGGAACTTTTAAATATCTTGATATATCTCGAGAACTACGCTTCTGATCAAAAAATATCATAGAACGTAAATTGTAGGAAACATTATTCTCTACAAAAAAGGTCTCTTAACATTTTGCCATAGCTCGCTTCGTTTCCGAGATATTTGCAGATATATCTCAAGGGAAGGGGCCTGACGGACATATTTCGAGATATTTCTTCTTCTTGTTGTTCTTCTTCTGCACAGCTAAGCTGGAAGTGGCATTTGCAGCTCGCAATAGTGCAGAGTTATCTCAAAGAAAGGGGCCACGGTGTTTCTGTATCTCTATTATGTTGGTGCGGCCTCGGAACTTTTAAATATCTTGATATATCTCGAGAACTACGCATCTGATCAAAAAATATCATAGAACATAAAAAGTAGGAAACTTAATTCTCTACAAAAAAGGTCTCTTAACATTTTGCCATAGCTCGCTTCGTTTCCGAGATATTTGCATATTTATCTCAAGGGAAGGGGCCTGACGGACATGTTTCGAGATATTTCTTCTTCTTGTTGTTCTTCTTCTGCACAGCTAAGCTGGAAGTGGCATTTGCGGCTCGCACTAGTGCAGAGTTATCTCAAAGAAAGGGGCCACGGTGTTTCTGTATCTCTATTATGTTGGTGCGGCTTCGGAACTTTTAAATATCTTGATATATCTCGAGAACTACGCTTCTGATCAAAAAATATCATAGAACGTAAACTGTAGGAAACATTATTCTCTACAAAAAAGGTCTCTTAACATTTTGCCATAGCTCGCTTCGTTTCCGAGATATTTGCATATTTATCTCAAGGGAAGGGGCCTGACGGACATGTTTCGAGATATTTCTTCTTCTTGTTGTTCTTCTTCTGCACAGCTAAGCTGGAAGTGGCATTTGCGGCTCGCACTAGTGCAGAGTTATCTCAAAGAAAGGGGCCACGGTGTTTCTGTATCTCTATTATGTTGGTGCGGCTTCGGAACTTTTAAATATCTTGATATATCTCGAGAACTACGCTTCTGATCAAAAAATATCATAGAACGTAAATTGTAGGAAACATTATTCTCTACAAAAAAGGTCTCTTAACATTTTGCCATAGCTCGCTTCGTTTCCGAGATATTTGCATATTTATCTCAAGGGAAGGGGCCTGACGGACATGTTTCGAGATATTTCTTCTTCTTGTTGTTCTTCTTCTGCACAGCTAAGCTGGAAGTGGCATTTGCGGCTCGCACTAGTGCAGAGTTATCTCAAAGAAAGGGGCCACGGTGTTTCTGTATCTCTATTATGTTGGTGCGGCTTCGGAACTTTTAAATATCTTGATATATCTCGAGAACTACGCTTCTGATCAAAAAATATCATAGAACGTAAATTGTAGGAAACATTATTCTCTACAAAAAAGGTCTCTTAACATTTTGCCATAGCTCGCTTCGTTTCCGAGATATTTGCAGATATATCTCAAGGGAAGGGGCCTGACGGACATATTTCGAGATATTTCTTCTTCTTGTTGTTCTTCTTCTGCACAGCTAAGCTGGAAGTGGCATTTACAGCTCGCAATAGTGCAGAGTTATCTCAAAGAAAGGGGCCACGGTGTTTCTGTATCTCTATTATGTTGGTGCGGCTTCGGAACTTTTAAATATCTTGATATATCTCGAGAACTACGCAACTGATCAAAAAATATCATAGAACATGAAAAGTAGGAAACTTAATTCTCTACAAAAAAGGTCTCTTAACATTTTGCCATAGCTCTCTTCGTTTCCGAGATATTTGCAGATTTATCTCAAGGGAAGGGGCCTGACGGAAATATTTCGAGATATTTCTTCTTCTTGTTGTTCTTCTTCTGCACAGCTAAGCTGGAAGTGGCATTTGCAGCTCGCAATAGTGCAGAGTTATCTCAAAGAAAGGGGCCACGGTGTTTCTGTATCTCTATTATGTTGGCGCGGCTTCGGAACTTTTAAATATCTTGATATATCTCGAGAACTACGCGTCTGATCAAAAAATACCATAGAACATAAAAAGTAGGAAACTTAATTCTCTACAAAAACGGTCTCTTAACATTTTGCCATAGCTCGCTTCGTTTCCGAGATATTTGCAGATATATCTCAAGGGAAGGGGCCTGACGGACATATTTCGAGATATTTCTTCTTCTTGTTGTTCTTCTTCTGCACAGCTAAGCTGGAAGTGGCATTTGCGGCTCGCACTAGTGCACAGTTATCTCAAAGAAAGGGGCCACGGTGTTTCTGTATCTCTATTATGTTGGTGCGGCTTCGGAACTTTTAAATATCTTGATATATCTCGAGAACTACGCATCTGATCAAAAAATATCATAGAACATAAAAAGTAGGAAACTTAATTCTCTACAAAAAAGGTCTCTTAACATTTTGCCATAGCTCGCTTCGTTTCCGAGATATTTGCAGATTCATCTCAAGGGAAGGGGCCTGACGGACATATTTCGAGATATTTCTTCTTCTTGTTGTTCTTCTTCTGCACAGCTAAGCTGGAAGTGGCATTTGCGGCTCGCACTAGTGCAGAGTTATCTCAAAGAAAGGGGCCACGGTGTTTCTGTATCTCTATTATGTTGGTGCGGGTTTGGAACTTTTAAATATCTTGATATATCTCGAGAACTACGCATCTGATCAAAAAATATCATATAAGATAAAAAGTAGGAAACTTAATTCTCTACAAAAAAGGTCTCTTAACATTTCGCCATAGCTCGCTTCGTTTCCGAGATATTTGCAGATTTATCTCAAGGGAAGGGGCCTGTCGGACATATTTCGAGATATTTCTTCTTCTTGTTGTTCTTCTTCTGCACAGCTAAGCTGGAAGTGGCATTTGCGGCTCGCACTAGTGCAGAGTTATCTCAAAGAAAGGGGCCACGGTGTTTCTGTATCTCTATTATGTTGGTGCGGCTTCGGAACTTTTAAATATCTCGATATATCTCGAAAACTACGCTTCTGATCGAAAAATATCATAGAACATAAATTGTAGGAAACATAATTCTCTACCAAAAACGTCTCTTAACATTTTGCCATAGCTCGCTTCGTTTCCGAGATATTTGCAGATTCAGCTCAAAGGAACGGGCCTGACGGACATATTTCGAGATACTTCTTTTTCTTGTTGTTCTTCCTCTGCACAGCTAAGCTGGAAGTGGCATTTGCAGCTCGCAATAATGCAGAGTTATCTCAAAGAAAGGGGCCACGGTGTTTCTGTATCTCTATTATGTTGGTGCGGCTTCGGAACTTTTAAATATCTTGATATATCTCGAGAACTACGCATCTGATCAAAAAATATCATAGAACATAAAAAGTAGGAAACTTAATTCTCTACAAAAAAGGTCTCTTAACATTTTGCCATAGCTCGCTTCGTTTCCGAGATATTTGCAGATTTATCTCAAAGGAAGGGGCCTAACGGACATATTTCGAGATATTTCTTCTTCTTGTTGTTCTTCTTCTGCACAGCTAAACTGGAAGTGGCATTTCCAGCTCGCAATAGTGCAGAGTTATCTCAAAGAAAGGAGCCACGGTGTTTCTGTATCTCTATTATGTTGGTGCGGCTTCGGAACTTTTAAATATCTTGATATATCTCGAGAACTACGCATCTGATCAAAAAATATCATAGAAGATAAAAAGTAGGAAACTTAATTCTCTACAAAAAAGGTCTCTTAACATTTCGCCATAGCTCGCTTGGTTTCCGAGATATTTCCAGATTTATCTCAAGGGAAGGGGCCTGTCGGACATATTTCGAGATATTTCTTCTTCTTGTTGTTCTTCTTCTGCACAGCTAAGCTGGAAGTGGCATTTGCGGCTCGCACTAGTGCAGAGTTATCTCAAAGAAAGGGGCCACGGTGTTTCTGTATCTCTATTATGTTGGTGCGGCTTCGGAACTTTTAAATATCTCGATATATCTCGAAAACTACGCTTCTGATCAAAAAATATCATAGAACATAAATTGTAGGAAACATAATTCTCTACAAAAAACGTCTCTTAACATTTTGCCATAGCTCGCTTCGTTTCCGAGATATTTGCAAATTCAGCTCAAAGGAACGGGCCTGACGGACATATTTCGAGATACTTCTTTTTCTTGTTGTTCTTCCTCTGCACAGCTAAGCTGGAAGTGGCATTTGCAGCTCGCAACAATGCAGAGTTATCTCAAAGAAAGGGGCCACGGTGTTTCTGTATCTCTATTATGTTGGTGCGGCTTCGGAACTTTTAAATATCTTGATATATCTCGAGAACTACGCATCTGATCAAAAAATATCATAGAACATAAAAAGTAGGAAACTTAATTCTCTACAAAAAAGGTCTCTTAACATTTTGCCATAGCTCGCTTCGTTTCCGAGATATTTGCAGATTCATCTCAAGGGAAGGGGCCTGACGGACATATTTCGAGATATTTCTTCTTCTTGTTGTTCTTCTTCTGCACAGCTAAGCTGGAAGTGGCATTTGCGGCTCGCACTAGTGCAGAGTTATCTCAAAGGAAGGGGCCACGGTGTTTCTGTATCTCTATTATGTTGGTGCGGCTTTGGAACTTTTAAATATCTTGATATATCTCGAGAACTACGCATCTGATCAAAAAATATCATAGAAGATAAAAAGTAGGAAACTTAATTCTCTACAAAAAAGGTCTCTTAACATTTCGCCATAGCTCGCTTCGTTTCCGAGATATTTGCAGATTTATCTCAAGGGAAGGGGCCTGTCGGACATATTTCGAGATATTTCTTCTTCTTGTTGTTCTTCTTCTGCACAGCTAAGCTGGAAGTGGCATTTGCGGCTCGCACTAGTGCAGAGTTATCTCAAAGAAAGGGGCCACGGTGTTTCTGTATCTCTATTATGTTGGTGCGGCTTCGGAACTTTTAAATATCTCGATATATCTCGAAAACTACGCTTCTGATCGAAAAATATCATAGAACATAAATTGTAGGAAACATAGCTCTCTACAAAAAACGTCTCTTAACATTTTGCCATAGCTCGCTTCGTTTCCGAGATATTTGCAGATTCAGCTCAAAGGAACGGGCCTGACGGACATATTTCGAGATACTTCTTTTTCTTGTTGTTCTTCCTCTGCACAGCTAAGCTGGAAGTGGCATTTGCAGCTCGCAATAGTGCAGAGTTATCTCAAAGAAAGGGGCCACGGTGTTTCTGTATCTCTATTATGTTGGTGCGGCTTCGGAACTTTTAAATATCTTGATATATCTCGAGAACTACGCATCTGATCAAAAAATATCATAGAACATAAAAAGTAGGAAACTTAATTCTCTACAAAAAAGGTCTCTTAACATTTTGCCATAGCTCGCTTCGTTTCCGAGATATTTGCAGATTTATCTCAAAGGAAGGGGCCTAACGGACATATTTCGAGATATTTCTTCTTCTTGTTGTTCTTCTTCTGCACAGCTAAACTGGAAGTGGCATTTCCAGCTCGCAATAGTGCAGAGTTATCTCAAAGAAAGGAGCCACGGTGTTTCTGTATCTCTATTATGTTGGTGCGGCTTCGGAACTTTTAAATATCTTGATATATCTCGAGAACTACGCATCTGATCAAAAAATATCATAGAAGATAAAAAGTAGGAAACTTAATTCTCTACAAAAAAGGTCTCTTAACATTTCGCCATAGCTCGCTTGGTTTCCGAGATATTTCCAGATTTATCTCAAGGGAAGGGGCCTGTCGGACATATTTCGAGATATTTCTTCTTCTTGTTGTTCTTCTTCTGCACAGCTAAGCTGGAAGTGGCATTTGCGGCTCGCACTAGTGCAGAGTTATCTCAAAGAAAGGGGCCACGGTGTTTCTGTATCTCTATTATGTTGGTGCGGCTTCGGAACTTTTAAATATCTCGATATATCTCGAAAACTACGCTTCTGATCAAAAAATATCATAGAACATAAATTGTAGGAAACATAATTCTCTACAAAAAACGTCTCTTAACATTTTGCCATAGCTCGCTTCGTTTCCGAGATATTTGCAAATTCAGCTCAAAGGAACGGGCCTGACGGACATATTTCGAGATACTTCTTTTTCTTGTTGTTCTTCCTCTGCACAGCTAAGCTGGAAGTGGCATTTGCAGCTCGCAACAATGCAGAGTTATCTCAAAGAAAGGGGCCACGGTGTTTCTGTATCTCTATTATGTTGGTGCGGCTTCGGAACTTTTAAATATCTTGATATATCTCGAGAACTACGCATCTGATCAAAAAATATCATAGAACATAAAAAGTAGGAAACTTAATTCTCTACAAAAAAGGTCTCTTAACATTTTGCCATAGCTCGCTTCGTTTCCGAGATATTTGCAGATTCATCTCAAGGGAAGGGGCCTGACGGACATATTTCGAGATATTTCTTCTTCTTGTTGTTCTTCTTCTGCACAGCTAAGCTGGAAGTGGCATTTGCGGCTCGCACTAGTGCAGAGTTATCTCAAAGGAAGGGGCCACGGTGTTTCTGTATCTCTATTATGTTGGTGCGGCTTTGGAACTTTTAAATATCTTGATATATCTCGAGAACTACGCATCTGATCAAAAAATATCATAGAAGATAAAAAGTAGGAAACTTAATTCTCTACAAAAAAGGTCTCTTAACATTTCGCCATCGCTCGCTTCGTTTCCGAGATATTTGCAGATTTATCTCAAGGGAAGGGGCCTGTCGGACATATTTCGAGATATTTCTTCTTCTTGTTGTTCTTCTTCTGCACAGCTAAGCTGGAAGTGGCATTTGCGGCTCGCACTAGTGCAGAGTTATCTCAAAGAAAGGGGCCACGGTGTTTCTGTATCTCTATTATGTTGGTGCGGCTTCGGAACTTTTAAATATCTCGATATATCTCGAAAACTACGCTTCTGATCGAAAAATATCATAGAACATAAATTGTAGGAAACATAGCTCTCTACAAAAAACGTCTCTTAACATTTTGCCATAGCTCGCTTCGTTTCCGAGATATTTGCAGATTCAGCTCAAAGGAACGGGCCTGACGGACATATTTCGAGATACTTCTTTTTCTTGTTGTTCTTCCTCTGCACAGCTAAGCTGGAAGTGGCATTTGCAGCTCGCAATAGTGCAGAGTTATCTCAAAGAAAGGGGCCACGGTGTTTCTGTATCTCTATTATGTTGGTGCGGCTTCGGAACTTTTAAATATCTTGATATATCTCGAGAACTACGCATCTGATCAAAAAATATCATAGAACATAAAAAGTAGGAAACTTAGTTCTCTACAAAAAAGGTCTCTTAACATTTTGCCATAGCTCGCTTCGTTTCCGAGATATTTGCAGATTTATCTCAAAGGAAGGGGCCTAACGGACATATTTCGAGATATTTCTTCTTCTTGTTGTTCTTCTTCTGCACAGCTAAACTGGAAGTGGCATTTCCAGCTCGCAATAGTGCAGAGTTATCTCAAAGAAAGGAGCCACGGTGTTTCTGTATCTCTATTATGTTGGTG
This sequence comes from Osmia lignaria lignaria, assembly GCF_051020975.1. Lineage (NCBI taxonomy): Eukaryota > Metazoa > Arthropoda > Insecta > Hymenoptera > Megachilidae > Osmia > Osmia lignaria. The sequence continues at coordinate 3,433,326 of NW_027478169.1, read as the reverse complement.
CGGCTTCGGAACTTTTAAATATCTTGATATATCTCGAGAACTACGCATCTGATCAAAAAATATCATAGAAGATAAAAAGTAGGAAACTTAATTCTCTACAAAAAAGGTCTCTTAACATTTCGCCATAGCTCGCTTGGTTTCCGAGATATTTCCAGATTTATCTCAAGGGAAGGGGCCTGTCGGACATATTTCGAGATATTTCTTCTTCTTGTTGTTCTTCTTCTGCACAGCTAAGCTGGAAGTGGCATTTGCGGCTCGCACTAGTGCAGAGTTATCTCAAAGAAAGGGGCCACGGTGTTTCTGTATCTCTATTATGTTGGTGCGGCTTCGGAACTTTTAAATATCTCGATATATCTCGAAAACTACGCTTCTGATCAAAAAATATCATAGAACATAAATTGTAGGAAACATAATTCTCTACAAAAAACGTCTCTTAACATTTTGCCATAGCTCGCTTCGTTTCCGAGATATTTGCAAATTCAGCTCAAAGGAACGGGCCTGACGGACATATTTCGAGATACTTCTTTTTCTTGTTGTTCTTCCTCTGCACAGCTAAGCTGGAAGTGGCATTTGCAGCTCGCAACAATGCAGAGTTATCTCAAAGAAAGGGGCCACGGTGTTTCTGTATCTCTATTATGTTGGTGCGGCTTCGGAACTTTTAAATATCTTGATATATCTCGAGAACTACGCATCTGATCAAAAAATATCATAGAACATAAAAAGTAGGAAACTTAATTCTCTACAAAAAAGGTCTCTTAACATTTTGCCATAGCTCGCTTCGTTTCCGAGATATTTGCAGATTTATCTCAAAGGAAGGGGCCTAACGGACATATTTCGAGATATTTCTTCTTCTTGTTGTTCTTCTTCTGCACAGCTAAACTGGAAGTGGCATTTCCAGCTCGCAATAGTGCAGAGTTATCTCAAAGAAAGGAGCCACGGTGTTTCTGTATCTCTATTATGTTGGTGCGGCTTCGGAACTTTTAAATATCTTGATATATCTCGAGAACTACGCATCTGATCAAAAAATATCATAGAAGATAAAAAGTAGGAAACTTAATTCTCTACAAAAAAGGTCTCTTAACATTTCGCCATAGCTCGCTTGGTTTCCGAGATATTTGCAGATTTATCTCAAGGGAAGGGGCCTGTCGGACATATTTCGAGATATTTCTTCTTCTTGTTGTTCTTCTTCTGCACAGCTAAGCTGGAAGTGGCATTTGCGGCTCGCACTAGTGCAGAGTTATCTCAAAGAAAGCGGCCACGGTGTTTCTGTATCTCTATTATGTTGGTGCGGCTTCGGAACTTTTAAATATCTCGATATATCTCGAAAACTACGCTTCTGATCAAAAAATATCATAGAACATAAAAAGTAGGAAACTTAATTCTCTACAAAAAAGGTCTCTTAACATTTTGCCATAGCTCGCTTCGTTTCCGAGATATTTGCAGATTTATCTCAAGGGAAGGGGCCTGTCGGACATATTTCGAGATATTTCTTCTTCTTGTTGTTCTTCTTCTGCACAGCTAAGCTGGAAGTGGCATTTGCGGCTCGCACTAGTGCAGAGTTATCTCAAAGAAAGGGGCCACGGTGTTTCTGTATCTCTATTATGTTGGTGCGGCTTCGGAACTTTTAAATATCTCGATATATCTCGAAAACTACGCTTCTGATCAAAAAATATCATAGAACATAAATTGTAGGAAACATAATTCTCTACAAAAAACGTCTCTTAACATTTTGCCATAGCTCGCTTCGTTTCCGAGATATTTGCAAATTCAGCTCAAAGGAACGGGCCTGACGGACATATTTCGAGATACTTCTTTTTCTTGTTGTTCTTCCTCTGCACAGCTAAGCTGGAAGTGGCATTTGCAGCTCGCAATAATGCAGAGTTATCTCAAAGAAAGGGGCCACGGTGTTTCTGTATCTCTATTATGTTGGTGCGGCTTCGGAACTTTTAAATATCTTGATATATCTCGAGAACTACCTATCTGATCAAAAAATATCATAGAACATAAAAAGTAGGAAACTTAATTCTCTACAAAAAAGGTCTCTTAACATTTTGCCATAGCTCGCTTCGTTTCCGAGATATTTGCAGATTCATCTCAAGGGAAGGGGCCTGACGGACATATTTCGAGATATCTCTTCTTCTTGTTGTTCTTCTTCTGCACAGCTAAGCTGGAAGTGGCATTTGCGGCTCGCACTAGTGCAGAGTTATCTCAAAGAAAGGGGCCACGGTGTTTCTGTATCTCTATTATGTTGGTGCGGCTTCGGAACTTTTAAATATCTTGATATATCTCGAGAACTACGCATCTGATCAAAAAATATCATAGAAGATAAAAAGTAGGAAACTTAATTCTCTACAAAAAAGGTCTCTTAACATTTCGCCATAGCTCGCTTGGTTTCCGAGATATTTGCAGATTTATCTCAAGGGAAGGGGCCTGTCGGACATATTTCGAGATATTTCTTCTTCTTGTTGTTCTTCTTCTGCACAGCTAAGCTGGAAGTGGCATTTGCGGCTCGCACTAGTGCAGAGTTATCTCAAAGAAAGGGGCCACGGTGTTTCTGTATCTCTATTATGTTGGTGCGGCTTCGGAACTTTTAAATATCTCGATATATCTCGAAAACTACGCTTCTGATCAAAAAATATCATAGAACATAAATTGTAGGAAACATAATTCTCTACAAAAAACGTCTCTTAACATTTTGCCATAGCTCGCTTCGTTTCCGAGATATTTGCAAATTCAGCTCAAAGGAACGGGCCTGTCGGACATATTTCGAGATATTTCTTCTTCTTGTTGTTCTTCTTCTGCACAGCTAAGCTGGAAGTGGCATTTGCGGCTCGCACTAGTGCAGAGTTATCTCAAAGAAAGCGGCCACGGTGTTTCTGTATCTCTATTATGTTGGTGCGGCTTCGGAACTTTTAAATATCTCGATATATCTCGAAAACTACGCTTCTGATCAAAAAATATCATAGAACATAAAAAGTAGGAAACTTCATTCTCTACAAAAAAGGTCTCTTAACATTTTGCCATAGCTCGCATCGTTTCCGAGATATTTGCAGATTTATCTTAAGGGAAGGGGCCTGACGGACATATTTCGAGATATTTCTTCTTCTTGTTGTTCTTCTTCTGCACAGCTAAGCTGGAAGTGGCATTTGCGGCTCGCACTAGTGCAGAGTTATCTCAAAGAAAGGGGCCACGGTGTTTCTGTATCTGTATTATGTTGGTGCGGCTTCGGAACTTTTAAATATCTTGATATATCTCGAGAACTACGCATCTGATCAAAAAATATCATAGAAGATAAAAAGTAGGAAACTTAATTCTCTACAAAAAAGGTCTCTTAACATTTCGCCATAGCTCGCTTCGTTTCCGAGATATTTGCAGATTTATCTCAAGGGAAGGGGCCTGTCGGACATATTTCGAGATATTTCTTCTTCTTGTTGTTCTTCTTCTGCACAGCTAAGCTGGAAGTGGCATTTGCGGCTCGCACTAGTGCAGAGTTATCTCAAAGAAAGGGGCCACGGTGTTTCTGTATCTCTATTATGTTGGTGCGGCTTCGGAACTTTTAAATATCTCGATATATCTCGAAAACTACGCTTCTGATCAAAAAATATCATAGAACATAAATTGTAGGAAACATAATTCTCTACAAAAAACGTCTCTTAACATTTTGCCATAGCTCGCTTCGTTTCCGAGATATTTGCAAATTCAGCTCAAAGGAACGGGCCTGACGGACATATTTCGAGATACTTCTTTTTCTTGTTGTTCTTCCTCTGCACAGCTAAGCTGGAAGTGGCATTTGCAGCTCGCAATAATGCAGAGTTATCTCAAAGAAAGGGGCCACGGTGTTTCTGTATCTCTATTATGTTGGTGCGGCTTCGGAACTTTTAAATATCTTGATATATCTCGAGAACTACGCATCTGATCAAAAAATATCATAGAACATAAAAAGTAGGAAACTTCATTCTCTACAAAAAAGGTCTCTTAACATTTTGCCATAGCTCGCTTCGTTTCCGAGATATTTGCAGATTCATCTCAAGGGAAGGGGCCTGACGGACATATTTCGAGATATTTCTTCTTCTTGTTGTTCTTCTTCTGCACAGCTAAGCTGGAAGTGGCATTTGCGGCTCGCACTAGTGCAGAGTTATCTCAAAGAAAGGGGCCACGGTGTTTCTGTATCTCTATTATGTTGGTGCGGCTTCGGAACTTTTAAATATCTTGATATATCTCGAGAACTACGCATCTGATCAAAAAATATCATAGAAGATAAAAAGTAGGAAACTTAATTCTCTACAAAAAAGGTCTCTTAACATTTCGCCATAGCTCGCTTGGTTTCCGAGATATTTGCAGATTTATCTCAAGGGAAGGGGCCTGTCGGACATATTTCGTGATATTTCTTCTTCTTGTTGTTCTTCTTCTGCACAGCTAAGCTGGAAGTGGCATTTGCGGCTCGCACTAGTGCAGAGTTATCTCAAAGAAAGGGGCCACGGTGTTTCTGTATCTCTATTATGTTGGTGCGGCTTCGGAACTTTTAAATATCTCGATATATCTCGAAAACTACGCTTCTGACCAAAAAATATCATAGAACATAAATTGTAGGAAACATAATTCTCTACAAAAAACGTCTCTTAACATTTTGCCATAGCTCGCTTCGTTTCCGAGATATTTGCAAATTCAGCTCAAAGGAACGGGCCTGACGGACATATTTCGAGATACTTCTTTTTCTTGTTGTTCTTCCTCTGCACAGCTAAGCTGGAAGTGGCATTTGCAGCTCGCAATAATGCAGAGTTATCTCAAAGAAAGGGGCCACGGTGTTTCTGTATCTCTATTATGTTGGTGCGGCTTCGGAACTTTTAAATATCTTGATATATCTCGAGAACTACGCATCTGATCAAAAAATATCATAGAACATAAAAAGTAGGAAACTTAATTCTCTACAAAAAAGGTCTCTTAACATTTTGCCATAGCTCGCTTCGTTTCCGAGATATTTGCAGATTCATCTCATGGGAAGGGGCCTGACGGACATATTTCGAGATATTTCTTCTTCTTGTTGTTCTTCTTCTGCACAGCTAAGCTGGAAGTGGCATTTGCGGCTCGCACTAGTGCAGAGTTATCTCAAAGAAAGGGGCCACGGTGTTTCTGTATCTCTATTATGTTGGTGCGGCTTCGGAACTTTTAAATATCTTGATATATCTCGAGAACTACGCATCTGATCAAAAAATATCATAGAACATAAAAAGTAGGAAACTTAATTCTCTACAAAAAAGGTCTCTTAACATTTTGCCATAGCTCGCTTCGTTTCCGAGATATTTGCAGATTTATCGCAAGGGAAGGGGCCTGACGGACATATTTCAAGATATTTCTTCTTCTTGTTGTTCTTCTTCTGCACAGCTAAGCTGGAAGTGGCATTTGCGGCTCGCACTATTGCAGAGTTATCTCAAAGAAAGGGGCCACGGTGTTTCTGTATCTCTATTATGTTGGTGCGGCTTCGGAACTTTTAAATATTTCGATATATCTCGAAAAGTACGCTTCTGATCAAAAAATATCATAGAACATAAATTGTAGGAAACATAATTCTCTACAAAAAACGTCTCTTAACATTTTGCCATAGCTCGCTTCGTTTCCGAGATATTTGCAGATTCAGCTCAAAGGAACGGGCCTGACGGACATATTTCGAGATACTTCTTTTTCTTGTTGTTCTTCCTCTGCACAGCTAAGCTGGAAGTGGCATTTGCAGCTCGCAATAGTGCACAGTTATCTCAAAGAAAGGGGCCACGGTGTTTCTGTATCTCTATTATGTTGGTGCGGCTTCGGAACTTTTAAATATCTTGATATATCTCGAGAACTACGCATCTGATCAAAAAATATCATAGAACATAAAAAGTAGGAAACTTAATTCTCTACACAAAAGGTCTCTTAACATTTTGCCATAGCTCGCTTCGTTTCCGAGATATTTGCAGATTTATCTAAAGGGAAGGGGCCTAACGGACATATTTCGAGATATTTCTTCTTCTTGTTGTTCTTCTTCTGCACAGCTAAGCTGGAAGTGGCATTTGCGGCTCGCACTATTGCAGAGTTATCTCAAAGAAAGGGGCCACGGTGTTTCTGTATCTCTATTATGTTGGTGCGGCTTCGGAACTTTTAAATATCTTGATATATCTCGAGAACCACGCGTCTGATCAAAAAATATCATAGAACATAAAAAGTAGGAAACTTAATTCTCTACAAGAAAGGTCTCTTAACATTTTGCCATAGCTCGCTTCGTTTCCGAGATATTTGCAGATTTATCTCAAGGGAAGGGGCCTGACGGACATATTTCGAGATATTTCTTCTTCTTGTTGTTCTTCTTCTGCACAGCTAAGCTGGAAGTGGCATTTCCGGCTCGCACTAGTGCAGAGTTATCTCAAAGAAAGGGGCCACGGTGTTTCTGTATCTCTATTATGTTGGTGCGGCTTCGGAACTTTTAAATATCTCGATATATCTCGAAAACTACGCTTCTGATCAAAAAATATCATAGAACATAAAAAGTAGGAAACTTAATTCTCTACAAAAAAGGTCTCTTAACATTTTGCCATAGCTCGCTTCGTTTCCGAGATATTTGCAGATTTATCTCAAGGGAAGGGGCCTGACGGACATATTTCGAGATATTTCTTCTTCTTGTTGTTCTTCTTCTGCACAGCTAAGCTGGAAGTGGCATTTGCGGCTCGCACTAGTGCAGAGTTATCTCAAAGAAAGGGGCCACGGTGTTTCTGTATCTGTATTATGTTGGTGCGGCTTCGGAACTTTTAAATATCTTGATATATCTCGAGAACTACGCATCTGATCAAAAAATATCATAGAAGATAAAAAGTAGGAAACTTAATTCTCTACAAAAAAGGTCTCTTAACATTTCGCCATAGCTCGCTTCGTTTCCGAGATATTTGCAGATTTATCTCAAGGGAAGGGGCCTGTCGGACATATTTCGAGATATTTCTTCTTCTTGTTGTTCTTCTTCTGCACAGCTAAGCTGGAAGTGGCATTTGCGGCTCGCACTATTGCAGAGTTATCTCAAAGAAAGGGGCCACGGTGTTTCTGTATCTCTATTATGTTGGTGCGGCTTCGGAACTTTTAAATATCTTGATATATCTCGAGAACTACGCGTCTGATCAAAAAATATCATAGAACATAAAAAGTAGGAAACATAATTCTCTACAAAAAAGGTCTCTTAACATTTTGCCATAGCTCGCTTCGTTTCCGAGATATTTGCAGATTTATCTCAAGGGAAGGGGCCTGACGGACATATTTCGAGATATTTCTTCTTCTTGTTGTTCTTCTTCTGCACAGCTAAGCTGGAAGTGGCATTTGCGGCTCGCACTAGTGCACAGTTATCTCAAAGAAAGGGGCCACGGTGTTTCTGTATCTCTATTATGTTGGTGCGGCTTCGGAACTTTTAAATATCTTGATATATCTCGAGAACTGCGCATCTGATCAAAAAATATCATAGAACATAAAAAGTAGGAAACTTAATTCTCTACAAAAAAGGTCTCTTAACATTTCGCCATAGCTCGCTTCGTTTCCGAGATATTTGCAGATTTATCTCAAGGGAAGGGGCCTGTCGGACATATTTCGAGATATTTCTTCTTCTTGTTGTTCTTCTTCTGCACAGCTAAGCTGGAAGTGGCATTTGCGGCTCGCACTATTGCAGAGTTATCTCAAAGAAAGGGGCCACGGTGTTTCTGTATCTCTATTATGTTGGTGCGGCTTCGGAACTTTTAAATATCTTGATATATCTCGAGAACTACGCGTCTGATCAAAAAATATCATAGAGCATAAAAAGCAGGAAACATAATTCTCTACAAAAAAGGTCTCTTAACATTTTGCCATAGCTCGCTTCGTTTCCGAGATATTTGCAGATTTATCTCAAGGGAAGGGGCCTGACGGACATATTTCGAGATATTTCTTCTTCTTGTTGTTCTTCTTCTGCACAGCTAAGCTGGAAGTGGCATTTCCGGCTCGCACTAGTGCAGAGTTATCTCAAAGAAAGGGGCCACGGTGTTTCTGTATCTCTATTATGTTGGTGCGGCTTCGGAACTTTGAAATATCTCGATATATCTCGAAAACTACGCTTCTGATCAAAAAATATCATAGAACATAAAAAGTAGGAAACTTAATTCTCTACAAAAAAGGTCTCTTAACATTTTGCTATAGCTCGCTTCGTTTCCGAGATATTTGCAGATTTATCTCAAGGGAAGGGGCCTGACGGACATATTTCGAGATATTTCTTCTTCTTGTTGTTCTTCTTCTGCACAGCTAAGCTGGAAGTGGCATTTGCGGCTCGCACTAGTGCAGAGTTATCTCAAAGAAAGGGGCCACGGTGTTTCTGTATCTGTATTATGTTGGTGCGGCTTCGGAACTTTTAAATATCTTGATATATCTCGAGAACTACGCATCTGATCAAAAAATATCATAGAAGATAAAAAGTAGGAGACTTAATTCTCTACAAAAAAGGTCTCTTAACATTTCGCCATAGCTCGCTTCGTTTCCGAGATATTTGCAGATTTATCTCAAGGGAAGGGGCCTGTCGGACATATTTCGAGATATTTCTTCTTCTTGTTGTTCTTCTTCTGCACAGCTAAGCTGGAAGTGGCATTTGCGGCTCGCACTAGTGCAGAGTTATCTCAAAGAAAGGGGCCACGGTGTTTCTGTATCTGTATTATGTTGGTGCGGCTTCGGAACTTTTAAATATCTTGATATATCTCGAGAACTACGCATCTGATCAAAAAATATCATAGAAGATAAAAAGTAGGAGACTTAATTCTCTACAAAAAAGGTCTCTTAACATTTCGCCATAGCTCGCTTCGTTTCCGAGATATTTGCAGATTTATCTCAAGGGAAGGGGCCTGTCGGACATATTTCGAGATATTTCTACTTCTTGTTGTTCTTCTTCTGCACAGCTAAGCTGGAAGTGGCATTTGCGGCTCGCACTAGTGCAGAGTTATCTCAAAGAAAGGGGCCACGGTGTTTCTGTATCTCTATTATGTTGGTGCGGCTTCGGAACTTTTAAATATCTCGATATATCTCGAAAACTACGCTTCTGATCGAAAAATATCATAGAACATAAAAAGTAGGAAACTTAATTCTCTACAAAAAAGGTCTCTTAACATTTTGCCATAGCTCGCTTCGTTTCCGAGATATTTGCAGATTTATCTAAAGGGAAGGGGCCTAACGGACATATTTCGAGATATTTCTTCTTCTTGTTGTTCTTCTTCTGCACAGCTAAGCTGGAAGTGGCATTTGCGGCTCGCACTATTGCAGAGTTATCTCAAAGAAAGGGGCCACGGTGTTTCTGTATCTCTATTATGTTGGTGCGGCTTCGGAACTTTTAAATATCTTGATATATCTCGAGAACTACGCGTCTGATCAAAAAATATCATAGAGCATAAAAAGCAGGAAACATAATTCTCTACAAAAAAGGTCTCTTAACATTTTGCCATAGCTCGCTTCGTTTCCGAGATATTTGCAGATTTATCTCAAGGGAAGGGGCCTGACGGACATATTTCGAGATATTTCTTCTTCTTGTTGTTCTTCTTCTGCACAGCTAAGCTGGAAGTGGCATTTCCGGCTCGCACTAGTGCAGAGTTATCTCAAAGAAAGGGGCCACGGTGTTTCTGTATCTCTATTATGTTGGTGCGGCTTCGGAACTTTGAAATATCTCGATATATCTCGAAAACTACGCTTCTGATCAAAAAATATCATAGAACATAAAAAGTAGGAAACTTAATTCTCTACAAAAAAGGTCTCTTAACATTTTGCTATAGCTCGCTTCGTTTCCGAGATATTTGCAGATTTATCTCAAGGGAAGGGGCCTGACGGACATATTTCGAGATATTTCTTCTTCTTGTTGTTCTTCTTCTGCACAGCTAAGCTGGAAGTGGCATTTGCGGCTCGCACTAGTGCAGAGTTATCTCAAAGAAAGGGGCCACGGTGTTTCTGTATCTGTATTATGTTGGTGCGGCTTCGGAACTTTTAAATATCTTGATATATCTCGAGAACTACGCATCTGATCAAAAAATATCATAGAAGATAAAAAGTAGGAGACTTAATTCTCTACAAAAAAGGTCTCTTAACATTTCGCCATAGCTCGCTTCGTTTCCGAGATATTTGCAGATTTATCTCAAGGGAAGGGGCCTGTCGGACATATTTCGAGATATTTCTTCTTCTTGTTGTTCTTCTTCTGCACAGCTAAGCTGGAAGTGGCATTTGCGGCTCGCACTAGTGCAGAGTTATCTCAAAGAAAGGGGCCACGGTGTTTCTGTATCTGTATTATGTTGGTGCGGCTTCGGAACTTTTAAATATCTTGATATATCTCGAGAACTACGCATCTGATCAAAAAATATCATAGAAGATAAAAAGTAGGAGACTTAATTCTCTACAAAAAAGGTCTCTTAACATTTCGCCATAGCTCGCTTCGTTTCCGAGATATTTGCAGATTTATCTCAAGGGAAGGGGCCTGTCGGACATATTTCGAGATATTTCTTCTTCTTGTTGTTCTTCTTCTGCACAGCTAAGCTGGAAGTGGCATTTGCGGCTCGCACTAGTGCAGAGTTATCTCAAAGAAAGGGGCCACGGTGTTTCTGTATCTCTATTATGTTGGTGCGGCTTCGGAACTTTTAAATATCTCGATATATCTCGAAAACTACGCTTCTGATCGAAAAATATCATAGAACATAAAAAGTAGGAAACTTAATTCTCTACAAAAAAGGTCTCTTAACATTTTGCCATAGCTCGCTTCGTTTCCGAGATATTTGCAGATTTATCTAAAGGGAAGGGGCCTAACGGACATATTTCGAGATATTTCTTCTTCTTGTTGTTCTTCTTCTGCACAGCTAAGCTGGAAGTGGCATTTGCGGCTCGCACTATTGCAGAGTTATCTCAAAGAAAGGGGCCACGGTGTTTCTGTATCTCTATTATGTTGGTGCGGCTTCGGAACTTTTAAATATCTTGATATATCTCGAGAACTACGCGTCTGATCAAAAAATATCATAGAGCATAAAAAGCAGGAAACATAATTCTCTACAAAAAAGGTCTCTTAACATTTTGCCATAGCTCGCTTCGTTTCCGAGATATTTGCAGATTTATCTCAAGGGAAGGGGCCTGACGGACATATTTCGAGATATTTCTTCTTCTTGTTGTTCTTCTTCTGCACAGCTAAGCTGGAAGTGGCATTTCCGGCTCGCACTAGTGCAGAGTTATCTCAAAGAAAGGGGCCACGGTGTTTCTGTATCTCTATTATGTTGGTGCGGCTTCGGAACTTTTAAATATCTCGATATATCTCGAAAACTACGCTTCTGATCAAAAAATATCATAGAACATAAAAAGTAGGAAACTTAATTCTCTACAAAAAAGGTCTCTTAACATTTTGCTATAGCTCGCTTCGTTTCCGAGATATTTGCAGATTTATCTCAAGGGAAGGGGCCTGACGGACATATTTCGAGATATTTCTTCTTCTTGTTGTTCTTCTTCTGCACAGCTAAGCTGGAAGTGGCATTTGCGGCTCGCACTAGTGCAGAGTTATCTCAAAGAAAGGGGCCACGGTGTTTCTGTATGTGTATTATGTTGGTGCGGCTTCGGAACTTTTAAATATCTTGATATATCTCGAGAACTACGCATCTGATCAAAAAATATCATAGAAGATAAAAAGTAGGAGACTTAATTCTCTACAAAAAAGGTCTCTTAACATTTCGCCATAGCTCGCTTCGTTTCCGAGATATTTGCAGATTTATCTCAAGGGAAGGGGCCTGTCGGACATATTTCGAGATATTTCTTCTTCTTGTTGTTCTTCTTCTGCACAGCTAAGCTGGAAGTGGCATTTGCGGCTCGCACTAGTGCAGAGTTATCTCAAAGAAAGGGGCCACGGTGTTTCTGTATCTCTATTATGTTGGTGCGGCTTCGGAACTTTTAAATATCTTGATATATCTCGAGAACTACGCATCTGATCAAAAAATATCATAGAACATAAAAAGTAGGAAACTTAATTCTCTACAAAAAAGGTCTCTTAACATTTTGCCATAGCTCGCTTCGTTTCCGAGATATTTGCAGATTTATCTCAAGGGAAGGGGCCTGACGGACATATTTCGAGATATTTCTTCTTCTTGTTGTTCTTCTTCTGCACAGCTAAGCTGGAAGTGGCATTTGCGGCTCGCACTAGTGCAGAGTTATCTCAAAGAAAGGGGCCACGGTGTTTCTGTATCTCTATTATGTTGGTGCGGCTTTGGAACTTTTAAATATCTTGATATATCTCGAGAACTACGCATCTGATCAAAAAATATCATAGAACATAAATTGTAGGAAACATAATTCTCTACAAAAAACGTCTCTTAACATTTTGCCATAGCTCGCTTCGTTTCCGAGATATTTGCAGATTTATCTCAAGGGAAGGGGCCTGTCGGACATATTTCGAGATATTTCTTCTTCTTGTTGTTCTTCTTCTGCACAGCTAAGCTGGAAGTGGCATTTGCGGCTCGCACTAGTGCAGAGTTATCTCAAAGAAAGGGGCCACGGTGTTTCTGTATCTCTATTATGTTGGTGCGGCTTCGGAACTTTTAAATATCTCGATATATCTCGAAAACTACGCTTCTGATCGAAAAATATCATAGAACATAAAAAGTAGGAAACTTAATTCTCTACAAAAAAGGTCTCTTAACATTTTGCCATAGCTCGCTTCGTTTCCGAGATATTTGCAGATTTATCTAAAGGGAAGGGGCCTAACGGACATATTTCGAGATATTTCTTCTTCTTGTTGTTCTTCTTCTGCACAGCTAAGCTGGAAGTGGCATTTGCGGCTCGCACTAGTGCAGAGTTATCTCAAAGAAAGGGGCCACGGTGTTTCTGTATCTCTATTATGTTGGTGCGGCTTCGGAACTTTTAAATATCTTGATATATCTCGAGAACTACGCGTCTGATCAAAAAATATCATAGAGCATAAAAAGCAGGAAACATAATTCTCTACAAAAAAGGTCTCTTAACATTTTGCCATAGCTCGCTTCGTTTCCGAGATATTTGCAGATTTATCTCAAGGGAAGGGGCCTGACGGACATATTTCGAGATATTTCTTCTTCTTGTTGTTCTTCTTCTGCACAGCTAAGCTGGAAGTGGCATTTCCGGCTCGCACTAGTGCAGAGTTATCTCAAAGAAAGGGGCCACGGTGTTTCTGTATCTCTATTATGTTGGTGCGGCTTCGGAACTTTTAAATATCTCGATATATCTCGAAAACTACGCTTCTGATCAAAAAATATCATAGAACATAAAAAGTAGGAAACTTAATTCTCTACAAAAAAGGTCTCTTAACATTTTGCCATAGCTCGCTTCGTTTCCGAGATATTTGCAGATTTATCTCAAGGGAAGGGGCCTGACGGACATATTTCGAGATATTTCTTCTTCTTGTTGTTCTTCTTCTGCACAGCTAAGCTGGAAGTGGCATTTGCGGCTCGCACTAGTGCAGAGTTATCTCAAAGAAAGGGGCCACGGTGTTTCTGTATCTGTATTATGTTGGTGCGGCTTCGGAACTTTTAAATATCTTGATATATCTCGAGAACTACGCATCTGATCAAAAAATATCATAGAAGATAAAAAGTAGGAGACTTAATTCTCTACAAAAAAGGTCTCTTAACATTTCGCCATAGCTCGCTTTGTTTCCGAGATATTTGCAGATTTATCTCAACGGAAGGGGCCTGTCGGACATATTTCGAGATATTTCTTCTTCTTGTTGTTCTTCTTCTGCACAGCTAAGCTGGAAGTGGCATTTGCGGCTCGCACTAGTGCAGAGTTATCTCAAAGAAAGGGGCCACGGTGTTTCTGTATCTCTATTATGTTGTTGCGGCTTCGGAACTTTTAAATATCTTGATATATCTCGAGAACTACGCATCTGATCAAAAAATATCATAGAACATAAAAAGTAGGAAACTTAATTCTCTACAAAAAAGGTCTCTTAACATTTTGCCATAGCTCGCTTCGTTTCCGAGATATTTGCAGATTTATCTCAAGGGAAGGGGCCTGACGGACATATTTCGAGATATTTCTTCTTCTTGTTGTTCTTCTTCTGCACAGCTAAGCTGGAAGTGGCATTTGCGGCTCGCACTAGTGCAGAGTTATCTCAAAGAAAGGGGCCACGGTGTTTCTGTATCTCTATTATGTTGGTGCGGCTTTGGAACTTTTAAATATCTTGATATATCTCGAGAACTACGCATCTGATCAAAAAATATCATAGAACATAAAAAGTAGGAAACTTAATTCTCTACAAAAAAGGTCTCTTAACATTTTGCCATAGCTCGCTTCGTTTCCGAGATATTTGCAGATTTATCTCAAGCGAAGGGGCCTGACGGACATATTTCGAGATATTTCTTCTTCTTGTTGTTCTTCTTCTGCACAGCTAAGCTGGAAGTGGCATTTGCGGCTCGCACTATTGCAGAGTTATCTCAAAGAAAGGGGCCACGGTGTTTCTGTATCTCTATTATGTTGGTGCGGCTTCGGAACTTTTAAATATCTTGATATATCTCGAGAACTACGCATCTGATCAAAAAATATCATACTACATAAAAAGTAGGAAACTTAATTCTCTACAAGAAAGGTCTCTAAACATTTTGCCATAGCTCGCTTCGTTTCCGAGATATTTGCAGATTTATCTCAAGGGAAGGGGCCTGACGGACATATTTCGAGATATTTCTTCTTCTTGTTGTTCTTCTTCTGCACAGCTAAGCTGGAAGTGGCATTTGCAGCTCGCAATAGTGCAGAGTTATCTCAAAGAGAGGGGCCACGGTGTTTCTGTATCTCTATTATGTTGGTGCGGCTTCGGAACTTTTAAATATCTTGATATATCTCGAGAAGTACGCATCTGATCAAAAAATATCATAGAAGATAAAAAGTAGGAAACTTAATTCTCTACAAAAAAGGTCTCTTAACATTTTGCCATAGCTCGCTTCGTTTCCGAGATATTCGCATATTTATCTCAAGGGAAGGGGCCTGACGGACATATTTCGAGATATTTCTTCTTCTTGTTGTTCTTCTTCTGCACAGCTAAGCTTGAAGTGGCATTTGCGGCTCGCACTAGTGCAGAGTTATCTCAAAGAAAGGGGCCACGGTGTTTCTGTATCTCTATTATGTTGGTGCGGCTTCGGAACTTTTAAATATCTCGATATATCTCGAAAACTACGCTTCTGATCAAAAAATATCATAGAACATAAAAAGTAGGAAACTTAATTCTCTACAAAAAAGGTCTCTTAACATTTTGCCATAGCTCGCTTCGTTTCCGAGATATTTGCAGATTTATCTCAAGGGAAGGGGCCTAACGGACATATTTCGAGATATTTCTTCTTCTTGTTGTTCTTCTTCTGCACAGCTAAACTGGAAGTGGCATTTCCAGCTCGCAATAGTGCCGAGTTATCTCAAAGAAAGGGGCCACGGTGTTTCTGTATCTCTATTATGTTGGTGCGGCTTCGGAACTTTTAAATATCTTGATATATCTCGAGAACTACGCATCTGATCAAAAAATATCATCGAACATAAAAAGTAGGAAACTTAATTCTCTACAAAAAAGGTCTCTTAACATTTTGCCATAGCTCGCTTCGTTTCCGAGATATTTGCAGATTTATCTCAAGGGAAGGGGCCTAACGGACATATTTCGAGATATTTCTTCTTCTTGTTGTTCTTCTTCTGCACAGCTAAACTGGAAGTGGCATTTCCAGCTCGCAATAGTGCCGAGTTATCTCAAAGAAAGGGGCCACGGTGTTTCTGTATCTCTATTATGTTGGTGCGGCTTCGGAACTTTTAAATATCTTGATATATCTCGAGAACTACGCATCTGATCAAAAAATATCATCAAACATAAAAAGTAGGAAACTTAATTCTCTACAAAAAAGGTCTCTTAACATTTTGCCATAGCTCGCTTCGTTTCCGAGATATTTGCAGATTTATCTCAAGGGAAGTGGCCTGACGGACATATTTCGAGATATTTCTTCTTCTTGTTGTTCTTCTTCTGCACAGCTAAGCTGGAAGTGGCATTTCCAGCTCGCAATAGTGCAGAGTTATCTCAATGATAGGGGCCACGGTGTTTCTGTATCTCTATTATGTTGGTGCGGCTTCGGAACTTTTAAATATCTTGATATATCTCGAGAACTACGCATCTGATCAAAAAATATCATAGAACATAAAAAGTAGGAAACTTAATACTCTACAAAAAAGGTCTCTTAACATTTTGCCATAGCTCGCTTCGTTTCCGAGATATTTGCAGATTTATCTCAAGGGAAGGGGCCTGACGGACATATTTCGAGATATTTCTTCTTCTTGTTGTTCTTCTTCTGCACAGCTGAGCTTGAAGTGGCATTTGCAGGTCGCAATAGTGCAGAGTTATCTCAAAGAAAGGGGCCACGGTGTTTCTGTATCTCTATTATGTTGGTGCGGCTTCGGAACTTTTAAATATCTCGATATATCTCGAAAACTACGCTTCTGATCAAAAAATATCATAGAACATAAATTGTAGGAAACATAATTCTCTACAAAAAAGGTCTCTTAACATTTTGCCATAGCTCGCTTCGTTTCCGAGATATTTGCAGATTTATCTCAAGGGAAGGGGCCTGACGGACATATTTCGAGATATTTCTTCTTCTTGTTGTTCTTCTTCTGCACAGCTAAGCTGGAAGTGGCATTTGCGGCTCGCACTAGTGCAGAGTTATCTCAAAGAAAGGGGCCACGGTGTTTCTGTATCTCTATTATGTTGGTGCGGCTTCGGAACTTTTAAATATCTCGATATATCTCGAAAACTACGCTTCTGATCAAAAAATATCATAGAACATAAATTGTAGGAAACATAATTCTCTACAAAGACGTATCTTAACATTTTGCCATAGCTCGCTTTGTTTCCGAGATATTTGCAGATTCAGCTCAAAGGAACGGGCCTGACGGACATATTTCGAGATACTTCTTCCTCTTGTTGTTCTTCCTCTGCACAGCTAAGCTGGAAGTGGCATTTGCAGCTCGCAATAGTGCAGAGTTATTTCAAAGAAAGGGGCCACGGTGTTTCTGTATCTCTATTATGTTGGTGCGGCTTCGGAACTTTTAAATATCTCGATATATCTCGAAAACTACGCTTGTGATCAAAAAATATCATAGAACATAAAAAGTAGGAAACTTAATTCTCTACAAAAAAGGTCTCTTAACATTTTGCCATAGCTCGCTTCGTTTCCGAGATATTTGCAGATTTATCTCAAGGGAAGGGGCCTGACGGACATATTTCGAGATATTTCTTCTTCTTGTTGTTCTTCTTCTGCACAGCTAAGCTGGAAGTGGCATTTGCGGCTCGCACTAGTGCAGAGTTATCTCAAAGAGAGGGGCCACGGTGTTTCTGTATCTCTATTATGTTGGTGCGGCTTCGGAACTTTTAAATATCTTGATATATCTCGAGAACTACGCATCTGATCAAAAAATATCATAGAACATAAAAAGTAGGAAACTTAATTCTCTACAAAAAAGGTCTCTTAACATTTTGCCATAGCTCGCTTCGTTTCCGAGATATTCGCATATTTATCTCAAGGGAAGGGGCCTGACGGACATATTTCGAGATATTTCTTCTTCTTGTTGTTGTTCTTCTGCACAGCTAAGCTGGAAGTGGCATTTGCGGCTCGCACTAGTGCAGAGTTATCTCAAAGAAAGGGGCCACGGTGTTTCTGTATCTCTATTATGTTGGTGCGACTTCGGAACTTTTAAATATCTCGATATATCTCGAAAACTACGCTTCTGATCAAAAAATATCATAGAACATAAAAAGTAGGAAACTTAATTCTCTACAAAAAAGGTCTCTTAACATTTTGCCATAGCTCGCTTCGTTTCCGAGATATTTGCAGATTTATCTCAAGGGAAGGGGCCTAACGGACATATTTCGAGATATTTCTTCTTCTTGTTGTTCTTCTTCTGCACAGATAAGCTGGAAGTGGCATTTGCGGCTCGCACTATTGCAGAGTTATCTCAAAGAAAGGGGCCACGGTGTTTCTGTATCTCTATTATGTTGGTGCGGCTTCGGAACTTTTAAATATATCGATATATCTCGAAAAGTACGCTTCTGATCAAAAAATATCATAGAACATAAATTGTAGGAAACATAATTCTCTACAAAAAACGTCTCTTAACATTTTGCCATAGCTCGCTTCGTTTCCGAGATATTTGCAGATTTATCTCAAGGGAAGGGGCCTGTCGGACATATTTCGAGATATTTCTTCTTCTTGTTGTTCTTCTTCTGCACAGCTAAGCTGGAAGTGGCATTTGCGGCTCGCACTAGTGCAGAGTTATCTCAAAGAAAGGGGCCACGGTGTTTCTGTATCTCTATTATGTTGGTGCGGCTTCGGAACTTTTAAATATCTCGATATATCTCGAAAACTACGCTTCTGATCGAAAAATATCATACAACATAAAAAGTAGGAAACTTAATTCTCTACAAAAAAGGTCTCTTAACATTTTGCCATAGCTCGCTTCGTTTCCGAGATATTTGCAGATTTATCTAAAGGGAAGGGGCCTAACGGACATATTTCGAGATATTTCTTCTTCTTGTTGTTCTTCTTCTGCACAGCTAAGCTGGAAGTGGCATTTGCGGCTCGCACTATTGCAGAGTTATCTCAAAGAAAGGGGCCACGGTGTTTCTGTATCTCTATTATGTTGGTGCGGCTTCGGAACTTTTAAATATCTTGATATATCTCGAGAACTACGCGTCTGATCAAAAAATATCATAGAGCATAAAAAGCAGGAAACATAATTCTCTACAAAAAAGGTCTCTTAACATTTTGCCATAGCTCGCTTCGTTTCCGAGATATTTGCAGATTTATCTCAAGGGAAGGGGCCTGACGGACATATTTCGAGATATTTCTTCTTCTTGTTGTTCTTCTTCTGCACAGCTAAGCTGGAAGTGGCATTTCCGGCTCGCACTAGTGCAGAGTTATCTCAAAGAAAGGGGCCACGGTGTTTCTGTATCTCTATTATGTTGGTGCGGCTTCGGAACTTTTAAATATCTCGATATATCTCGAAAACTACGCTTCTGATCAAAAAATATCATAGAACATAAAAAGTAGGAAACTTAATTCTCTACAAAAAAGGTCTCTTAACATTTTGCCATAGCTCGCTTCGTTTCCGAGATATTTGCAGATTTATCTCAAGGGAAGGGGCCTGACGGACATATTTCGAGATATTTCTTCTTCTTGTTGTTCTTCTTCTGCACAGCTAAGCTGGAAGTGGCATTTGCGGCTCGCACTAGTGCAGAGTTATCTCAAAGTAAGGGGCCACGGTGTTTCTGTATCTGTATTATGTTGGTGCGGCTTCGGAACTTTTAAATATCTTGATATATCTCGAGAACTACGCATCTGATCAAAAAATATCATAGAAGATAAAAAGTAGGAGACTTAATTCTCTACAAAAAAGGTCTCTTAACATTTCGCCATAGCTCGCTTCGTTTCCGAGATATTTGCAGATTTATCTCAACGGAAGGGGCCTGTCGGACATATTTCGAGATATTTCTTCTTCTTGTTGTTCTTCTTCTGCACAGCTAAGCTGGAAGTGGCATTTGCGGCTCGCACTAGTGCAGAGTTATCTCAAAGAAAGGGGCCACGGTGTTTCTGTATCTCTATTATGTTGGTGCGGCTTCGGAACTTTTAAATATCTTGATATATCTCGAGAACTACGCATCTGATCAAAAAATATCATAGAACATAAAAAGTAGGAAACTTAATTCTCTACAAAAAAGGTCTCTTAACATTTTGCCATAGCTCGCTTCGTTTCCGAGATATTTGCAGATTTATCTCAAGGGAAGGGGCCTGACGGACATATTTCGAGATATTTCTTCTTCTTGTTGTTCTTCTTCTGCACAGCTAAGCTGGAAGTGGCATTTGCGGCTCGCACTAGTGCAGAGTTATCTCAAAGAAAGGGGCCACGGTGTTTCTGTATCTCTATTATGTTGGTGCGGCTTTGGAACTTTTAAATATCTTGATATATCTCGAGAACTACGCATCTGATCAAAAAATATCATAGAACATAAAAAGTAGGAAACTTAATTCTCTACAAAAAAGGTCTCTTAACATTTTGCCATAGCTCGCTTCGTTTCCGAGATATTTGCAGATTTATCTCAAGCGAAGGGGCCTGACGGACATATTTCGAGATATTTCTTCTTCTTGTTGTTCTTCTTCTGCACAGCTAAGCTGGAAGTGGCATTTGCGGCTCGCACTATTGCAGAGTTATCTCAAAGAAAGGGGCCACGGTGTTTCTGTATCTCTATTATGTTGGTGCGGCTTCGGAACTTTTAAATATCTTGATATATCTCGAGAACTACGCATCTGATCAAAAAATATCATACTACATAAAAAGTAGGAAACTTAATTCTCTACAAGAAAGGTCTCTAAACATTTTGCCATAGCTCGCTTCGTTTCCGAGATATTTGCAGATTTATCTCAAGGGAAGGGGCCTGACGGACATATTTCGAGATATTTCTTCTTCTTGTTGTTCTTCTTCTGCACAGCTAAGCTGGAAGTGGCATTTGCAGCTCGCAATAGTGCAGAGTTATCTCAAAGAGAGGGGCCACGGTGTTTCTGTATCTCTATTATGTTGGTGCGGCTTCGGAACTTTTAAATATCTTGATATATCTCGAGAAGTACGCATCTGATCAAAAAATATCATAGAAGATAAAAAGTAGGAAACTTAATTCTCTACAAAAAAGGTCTCTTAACATTTTGCCATAGCTCGCTTCGTTTCCGAGATATTCGCATATTTATCTCAAGGGAAGGGGCCTGACGGACATATTTCGAGATATTTCTTCTTCTTGTTGTTCTTCTTCTGCACAGCTAAGCTTGAAGTGGCATTTGCGGCTCGCACTAGTGCAGAGTTATCTCAAAGAAAGGGGCCACGGTGTTTCTGTATCTCTATTATGTTGGTGCGGCTTCGGAACTTTTAAATATCTCGATATATCTCGAAAACTACGCTTCTGATCAAAAAATATCATAGAACATAAAAAGTAGGAAACTTAATTCTCTACAAAAAAGGTCTCTTAACATTTTGCCATAGCTCGCTTCGTTTCCGAGATATTTGCAGATTTATCTCAAGGGAAGGGTCCTGATGGACATATTTCGAGATATTTCTTCTTCTTGTTGTTGTTCTTCTGCACAGCTAAACTGGAAGTGGCATTTCCAGCTCGCAATCGTGCAGAGTTATCTCAAAGAAAGGGGCCACGGTGTTTCTGTATCTCTATTATGTTGGTGCGGCTTCGGAACTTTTAAATATCTTGATATATCTCGAGAACTACGCATCTGATCAAAAAATATCATAGAACATAAAAAGTAGGAAACTTAATTCTCCACAAAAAAGGTCTCTTAACATTTGGCCATAGCTCGCTTCGTTTCCGAGATATTTGCAGATTTATCTCAAGGGAAGGGGCCTGACGGACATATTTCGAGATATTTCTTCTTCTTGTTGTTCTTCCTCTGCACAGCTAAGCTGGAAGTGGCATTTGCAGCTCGCAATAGTGCAGAGTTATCTCAAAGAAAGGGGCCACGGTGTTTCTGTATCTCTATTATGTTGGTGCGGCTTCGGAACTTTTAAATATCTTGATATATCTCGAGAACTACGCTTCTGATCAAAAAATATCATAGAACATAAATTGTAGGAACCATAATTCTCTACAAAAGAGGTCTCTTAACATTTTGCGATAGCTCGCTTCGTTTCCGAGATATTTGCAGATTTATCTCAAGGGAAGGGTCCTGATGGACATATTTCGAGATATTTCTTCCTCTTGTTGTTCTTCTTCTGCACAGCTAAACTGGAAGTGGCATTTCCAGCTCGCAATCGTGCAGAGTTATCTCAAAGAAAGGGGCCACGGTGTTTCTGTATCTCTATTATGTTGGTGCGGCTTCGGAACTTTTAAATATCTTGATATATCTCGAGAACTACGCCTCTGATCGAAAAATATCTTAGAACATAAAAAGTAGGAAACTTAATTCTCTACAAAAAAGGTCTCTTAACATTTTGCCATAGCTCGCTTCGTTTCCGAGATATTTGCAGATTTATCTCAAGGGAAGGGGCCTGACGGACATATTTCGAGATATTTCTTCTTCTTGTTGTTCTTCTTCTGCACAGCTAAACTGGAAGTGGCATTTCCAGCTCGCAATAGTGCAGAGTTATCTCAAAGAAAGGAGCCACGGTGTTTCTGTATCTCTATTATGTTGGTGCGGCTTCGGAACTTTTAAATATCTTGATATATCTCGAGAACTACGCATCTGATCGAAAAATATCATAGAACATAAAAAGTAGGAAACTTAATTCTCTACAAAAAAGGTCTCTTAACATTTTGCCATAGCTCGCTTCGTTTCCGAGATATTTGCAGATTTATCTCAAGGGAAGGGGCCTAACGGACATATTTCGAGATATTTCTTCTTCTTGTTGTTCTTCTTCTGCACAGCTAAGCTCGAAGTGGCATTTGCAGCTCGCAATAGTGCAGAGTTATCTCAAAGAAAGAGGCCACGGTGTTTCTGTACCTCTATTATGTTGGTGCAGCTTCGGAACTTTTAAATATCTTGATATATCTCGAGAACTACGCATCTGATCAAAAAATATCATCGAACATAAAAAGTAGGAAACTTAATTCTCTACAAAAAAGGTCTCTTAACATTTTGCCATAGCTCGCTTCGTTTCCGAGCTATTTGCAGATTTATCTCAAGGGAAGGGTCCTGACGGACATATTTCGAGATATTTCTTCTTCTTGTTGTTCTTCTTCTGCACAGCTAAACTGGAAGTGGCATTTCCAGCTCGCAATAGTGCAGAGTTATCCCAAAGAAAGGGGCCACGATGTTTCTGTATCTCTATTATGTTGGTGCGGCTTCGGAACTTTTAAATATCTTGATATATCTCGAGAACTACGCATCTGATCAAAAAATATCATAGAACATAAAAAGTAGGAAACTTAATTCTCTACAAAAAAGGTCTCTTAACATTTTGCCATAGCTCGCTTCGTTTCCGAGATATTTGCAGATTTATCTCAAGGGAAGGGGCCTGACAGACATATTTCGAGATATTTCTTCTTCTTGTTGTTCTTCTTCTGCACAGCTAAGCTGGAAGTGGCATTTGCAGCTCGCACTAGTGCAGAGTTATCTCAAAGAAAGGGGCCACGGTGTTTCTGTATCTCTATTATGTTGGTGCGGCTTCGGAACTTTTAAATATCTCGATATATCTCGAAAACTACGCTTCTGATCAAAAAATATCATAGAACATAAAAAGTAGGAAACTTAATTCTCTACAAAAAAGGTCTCTTAACATTTTGCCATAGCTCGTTTCGTTTCCGAGATATTTGTAGATTTATCTCAAGGGAAGGGGCCTAACGGACATATTTCGAGATATTTCTTCTTCTTGTTGTTCTTCTTCTGCACAGCTAAACTGGAAGTGGCATTTCCAGCTCGCAATAGTGCAGAGTTATCTCAAAGAAAGGGGCCACGGTATTTCTGTATCTCTATTATGTTGGTGCGGTTTCGGAACTTTTAAATATCTTGATATATCTCGAGAACTACGCATCTGATCAAAAAATATCATAGAACAGAAAAAGTAGGAAACTTAATTCTCTACAAAAAAGGTCTCTTAACATTTTGCCATAGCTCGCTTCGTTTCCGAGATATTTGCAGATTTATCTCAAGGGAAGGGGCCTGACGGACATATTTCGAGATATTTCTTCTTCTTGTTGTTCTTCTTCTGCACAGCTGAGCTGGAAGTGGCATTTGCAGGTCGCAATAGTGCAGAGTTATCTCAAAGAAAGGGGCCACGGTGTTTCTGTATCTCTATTATGTTGGTGCGGCTTCGGAACTTTTAAATATCTCGATATATCTCGAAAACTACGCTTCTGATCAAAAAATATCATAGAACGTAAATTGTAGGAAACATTATTCTCTACAAAAAAGGTCTCTTAACATTTTGCCATAGCTCGCTTCGTTTCCGAGATATTTGCAGATTCATCTCAAGGGAAGGGGCCTGACGGACATATTTCGAGATATTTCTTCTTCTTGTTGTTCTTCTTCTGCACAGCTAAACTGGAAGTGGCATTTCCAGCTCGCAATAGTGCAGAGTTATCTCAAAGAAAGGAGCCACGGTGTTTCTGTATCTC
Source organism: Osmia lignaria lignaria (assembly GCF_051020975.1). NCBI lineage: Eukaryota > Metazoa > Arthropoda > Insecta > Hymenoptera > Megachilidae > Osmia > Osmia lignaria. Next base: position 3,409,190 of record NW_027478169.1, on the reverse strand, counting down.
TATTATGTTGGTGCGGCTTCGGAACTTTTAAATATCTTGATATATCTCGAGAACTACGCATCTGATCGAAAAATATCATAGAACATAAAAAGTAGGAAACTTAATTCTCTACAAAAAAGGTCTCTTAACATTTTGCCATAGCTCGCTTCGTTTCCGAGATATTTGCAGATTTATCTCAAGGGAAGGGGCCTAACGGACATATTTCGAGATATTTCTTCTTCTTGTTGTTCTTCTTCTGCACAGCTAAGCTCGAAGTGGCATTTGCAGCTCGCAATAGTGCAGAGTTATCTCAAAGAAAGAGGCCACGGTGTTTCTGTACCTCTATTATGTTGGTGCAGCTTCGGAACTTTTAAATATCTTGATATATCTCGAGAACTACGCATCTGATCAAAAAATATCATCGAACATAAAAAGTAGGAAACTTAATTCTCTACAAAAAAGGTCTCTTAACATTTTGCCATAGCTCGCTTCGTTTCCGAGCTATTTGCAGATTTATCTCAAGGGAAGGGTCCTGACGGACATATTTCGAGATATTTCTTCTTCTTGTTGTTCTTCTTCTGCACAGCTAAACTGGAAGTGGCATTTCCAGCTCGCAATAGTGCAGAGTTATCCCAAAGAAAGGGGCCACGATGTTTCTGTATCTCTATTATGTTGGTGCGGCTTCGGAACTTTTAAATATCTTGATATATCTCGAGAACTACGCATCTGATCAAAAAATATCATAGAACATAAAAAGTAGGAAACTTAATTCTCTACAAAAAAGGTCTCTTAACATTTTGCCATAGCTCGCTTCGTTTCCGAGATATTTGCAGATTTATCTCAAGGGAAGGGGCCTGACAGACATATTTCGAGATATTTCTTCTTCTTGTTGTTCTTCTTCTGCACAGCTAAGCTGGAAGTGGCATTTGCAGCTCGCACTAGTGCAGAGTTATCTCAAAGAAAGGGGCCACGGTGTTTCTGTATCTCTATTATGTTGGTGCGGCTTCGGAACTTTTAAATATCTCGATATATCTCGAAAACTACGCTTCTGATCAAAAAATATCATAGAACATAAAAAGTAGGAAACTTAATTCTCTACAAAAAAGGTCTCTTAACATTTTGCCATAGCTCGTTTCGTTTCCGAGATATTTGTAGATTTATCTCAAGGGAAGGGGCCTAACGGACATATTTCGAGATATTTCTTCTTCTTGTTGTTCTTCTTCTGCACAGCTAAACTGGAAGTGGCATTTCCAGCTCGCAATAGTGCAGAGTTATCTCAAAGAAAGGGGCCACGGTATTTCTGTATCTCTATTATGTTGGTGCGGTTTCGGAACTTTTAAATATCTTGATATATCTCGAGAACTACGCATCTGATCAAAAAATATCATAGAACAGAAAAAGTAGGAAACTTAATTCTCTACAAAAAAGGTCTCTTAACATTTTGCCATAGCTCGCTTCGTTTCCGAGATATTTGCAGATTTATCTCAAGGGAAGGGGCCTGACGGACATATTTCGAGATATTTCTTCTTCTTGTTGTTCTTCTTCTGCACAGCTGAGCTGGAAGTGGCATTTGCAGGTCGCAATAGTGCAGAGTTATCTCAAAGAAAGGGGCCACGGTGTTTCTGTATCTCTATTATGTTGGTGCGGCTTCGGAACTTTTAAATATCTCGATATATCTCGAAAACTACGCTTCTGATCAAAAAATATCATAGAACGTAAATTGTAGGAAACATTATTCTCTACAAAAAAGGTCTCTTAACATTTTGCCATAGCTCGCTTCGTTTCCGAGATATTTGCAGATTCATCTCAAGGGAAGGGGTCTGACGGACATATTTCGAGATATTTCTTCTTCTTGTTGTTCTTCTTCTGCACAGCTAAGCTCGAAGCGGCATTTGCAGCTCGCAATAGTGCAGAGTTATCTCAAAGAAAGAGGCCACGGTGTTTCTGTACCTCTATTATGTTGGTGCAGCTTCGGAACTTTTAAATATCTTGATATATCTCGAGAACTACGCATCTGATCAAAAAATATCATCGAACATAAAAAGTAGGAAACTTAATTCTCTACAAAAAAGGTCTCTTAACATTTTGCCATAGTTCGCTTCTTTTCCGAGATATTTGCAGATTCATCTCAAGGGAAGGGGTCTGACGGACATATTTCGAGATATTTCTTCTTCTTGTTGTTCTTCTTCTGCACAGCTAAGCTCGAAGTGGCATTTGCAGCTCGCAATAGTGCAGAGTTATCTCAAAGAAAGAGGCCACGGTGTTTCTGTACCTCTATTATGTTGGTGCAGCTTCGGAACTTTTAAATATCTTGATATATCTCGAGAACTACGCATCTGATCAAAAAATATCATCGAACATAAAAAGTAGGAAACTTAATTCTCTACAAAAAAGGTCTCTTAACATTTTGCCATAGCTCGCTTCGTTTCCGAGATATTTGCAGATTTATCTCAAGGGAAGTGGCCTGACGGACATATTTCGAGATATTTCTTCTTCTTGTTGTTCTTCTTCTGCACAGCTAAACTGGAAGTGGCATTTCCAGCTCGCAATAGTGCAGAGTTATCCCAAAGAAAGGGGCCACGATGTTTCTGTATCTCTATTATGTTGGTGCGGCTTCGGAACTTTTAAATATCTCGATATATCTCGAAAATTACGCTTCTGATCAAAAAATATCATAGAAGATAAATTGTAGGAAACATAATTCTCTACAAAAAAGGTCTCTTAACATTTTGCCATAGCTCGCTTCGTTTCCGAGATATTTGCAGATTTATCTCAAGGGAAGGGGCCTGACGGACATATTTCGAGATATTTCTTCTTCTTGTTGTTCTTCTTCTGCACAGCTAAGCTGGAAGTGGCATTTGCAGCGCGCAATAGTGCAGAGTTATCTCAAAGAAAGGGGCCACGGTGTTTCTGTATCTCTATTATGTTGGTGCGGCTTCGGAACTTTTAAATATCTTGATATATCTCGAGAACTACGCATCTGATCAAAAAATATCATACTACATAAAAAGTAGGAAACTTAATTCTCTACAAGAAAGGTCTCTAAACATTTTGCCATAGCTCGCTTCGTTTCCGAGACATTTGCAGATTTATCTCAAGGGAAGGGGCCTGACGGACATATTTCGAGATATTTCTTCTTCTTGTTGTTCTTCTTCTGCACAGCTAAGCTGGAAGTGGCATTTGCATCTCGCAATAGTGCAGAGTTATCTCAAAGAGAGGGGCCACGGTGTTTCTGTATCTCTATTATGTTGGTGCGGCTTCGGAACTTTTAAGTATCTTGATCTATCTCGAGAACTACGCATCTGATCAAAAAATATCATAGAAGATAAAAAGTAGGAAACTTAATTCTCTACAAAAAAGGTCTCTTAACATTTCGCCATAGCTCGCATCGTTTCCGAGATATTTGCAGATTTATCTCAAGGGAAGGGGCCTGTCGGACATATTTCGAGATATTTCTTCTTCTTGTTGTTCTTCTTCTGCACAGCTAAGCTGGAAGTGGCATTTGCAGCTCGCACTAGTGCAGAGTTATCTCAAAGAAAGGGGCCACGGTGTTTCTGTATCTCTATTATGTTGGTGCGGCTTCGGAACTTTTAAATATCTCGATATATCTCGAAAACTACGCTTCTGATCAAAAAATATCGTAGATCATAAATTGTAGGAAACATAATTCTCTACAAAAAAGGTCTCTTAACATTTTGCGATAGCTCGCTTCGTTTCCGAGATATTTGCAGATTTATCTCAAGGGAAGGGGCCTGACGGACATATTTCGAGATATTTCTTCTTCTTGTTGTTCTTCTTCTGCACAGCTAAGCTGGAAGTGGCATTTGCGGCTCGCACTAGTGCAGAGTTATCTCAAAGAAAGGGGCCACGGTGTTTCTGTTTCTCTATTATGTTGGTGCGGCTTCGGAACTTTTAAATATCTTGATATATCTCGAGAACTACGCATCTGATCAAAAAATATCATACAACATAAAAAGTAGGAAACTTAATTCTCTACAAGAAAGGTCTCTTAACATTTTGCCATAGCTCGCTTCGTTTCCGAGATATTTGCAGATTTATCTCAAGGGAAGGGGCCTGACGCACATATATCGAGATATTTCTTCTTCTTGTTGTTCTTCTCCTGCACAGCTAAGCTGGAAGTGGCATTTGCGGCTCGCACTAGTGCAGAGTTATCTCAAAGAAAGGGGCCACGGTGTTTCTGTATCCCTATTATGTTGGTGCGGCTTCGGAACTTTTAAGTATCTTGATCTATCTCGAGAACTACGCATCTGATCAAAAAATATCATAGAAGATAAAAAGTAGGAAACTTAATTCTCTACAAAAAAGGTCTCTTAACATTTCGCCATAGCTCGCATCGTTTCCGAGATATTTGCAGATTTATCTCAAGGGAAGGGGCCTGTCGGACATATTTCGAGATATTTCTTCTTCTTGTTGCTCTTCTTCTGCACAGCTAAGCTGGAAGTGGCATTTGCGGCTCGCACTAGTGCAGAGTTATCTCAAAGAAAGGGGCCACGGTGTTTCTGTATCTCTATTATGTTGGTGCGGCTTCGGAACTTTTAAATATCTCGATATATCTCGAAAACTACGCTTCTGATCAAAAAATTTCGTAGAACATAAATTGTAGGAAACATAATTCTCTACAAAAAAGGTCCCTTAACATTTTGCCATAGCTCGCTTCGTTTCCGAGATATTTGCATATTTATCTCAAGGGAAGGGGCTTGACGGACATATTTCGAGATATTTCTTCTTCTTGTTGTTCTTCTTCTGCACAGCTAAGCTGGAAGTGGCATTTGCAGCTCGCAATAGTGCAGAGTTATCCCAAAGAAAGGGGCCACGGTGTTTCTGTATCTCTATTATGTTGGTGCGGCTTCGGAACTTTTAAATATCTCGATATATCTCGAGAACTACGCATCTGATCAAAAAATATCATACTACATAAAAAGTAGGAAACTTAATTCTCTACAAGAAAGGTCTCTAAACATTTTGCCATAGCTCGCTTCGTTTCCGAGATATTTGCAGATTTATCTCAAGGGAAGGGGCCTGACGGACATATTTCGAGATATTTTTTCTTCTTGTTGTTCTTCTTCTGCACAGCTAAGCTGGAAGTGGCATTTGCATCTCGCAATAGTGCAGAGTTATCTCAAAGAGAGGGGCCACGGTGTTTCTGTATCTCTATTATGTTGGTGCGGCTTCGGAACTTTTAAGTATCTTGATCTATCTCGAGAACTACGCATCTGATCAAAAAATATCATAGAAGATAAAAAGTAGGAAACTTAATTCTCTACAAAAAAGGTCTCTTAACATTTCGCCATAGCTCGCATCGTTTCCGAGATATTTGCAGATTTATCTCAAGGGAAGGGGCCTGTCGGACATATTTCGAGATATTTCTTCTTCTTGTTGTTCTTCTTCTGCACAGCTAAGCTGGAAGTGGCATTTGCAGCTCGCACTAGTGCAGAGTTATCTCAAAGAAAGGGGCCACGGTGTTTCTGTATCTCTATTATGTTGGTGCGGCTTCGGAACTTTTAAATATCTCGATATATCTCGAAAACTACGCTTCTGATCAAAAAATATCGTAGAACATAAATTGTAGGAAACATAATTCTCTACAAAAAAGGTCTCTTAACATTTTGCGATAGCTCGCTTAGTTTCCGAGATATTTGCAGATTTATCTCAAGGGAAGGGGCCTGACGGACATATTTCGAGATATTTCTTCTTCTTGTTGTTCTTCTCCTGCACAGCTAAGCTGGAAGTGGCATTTGCGGCTCGCACTAGTGCAGAGTTATCTCAAAGAAAGGGGCCACGGTGTTTCTGTATCCCTATTATGTTGGTGCGGCTTCGGAACTTTTAAATATCTCGATATATCTCGAAAACTACGCTTCTGATCAAAAAATATCATAGAACATAAATTGTAGGAAACATAATTCTCTACAAAAAACGTCTCAACATTTTGCCATAGCTCGCTTCGTTTCCGAGATATTTGCAGATTCAGCTCAAAGGAACTGGCCTGACGGACATATTTCGAGATATTTCTTCTTCTTGTTGTTCTTCCTCTGCACAGCTAAGCTGGAAGTGGCATTTGCAGCTCGCAATAGTGCAGAGTTATCTCAAAGAAAGGGGCCACGGTGTTTCTGTTTCTCTATTATGTTGGTGCGGCTTCGGAACTTTTAAATATCTTGATATATCTCGAGAACTACGCATCTGATCAAAAAATATCATACAACATAAAAAGTAGGAAACTTAATTCTCTACAAGAAAGGTCTCTTAACATTTTGCCATAGCTCGCTTCGTTTCCGAGATATTTGCAGATTTATCTCAAGGGAAGGGGCCTGACGCACATATATCGAGATATTTCTTCTTCTTGTTGTTCTTCTCCTGCACAGCTAAGCTGGAAGTGGCATTTGCGGCTCGCACTAGTGCAGAGTTATCTCAAAGAAAGGGGCCACGGTGTTTCTGTATCCCTATTATGTTGGTGCGGCTTCGGAACTTTTAAGTATCTTGATCTATCTCGAGAACTACGCATCTGATCAAAAAATATCATAGAAGATAAAAAGTAGGAAACTTAATTCTCTACAAAAAAGGTCTCTTAACATTTCGCCATAGCTCGCATCGTTTCCGAGATATTTGCAGATTTATCTCAAGGGAAGGGGCCTGTCGGACATATTTCGAGATATTTCTTCTTCTTGTTGCTCTTCTTCTGCACAGCTAAGCTGGAAGTGGCATTTGCGGCTCGCACTAGTGCAGAGTTATCTCAAAGAAAGGGGCCACGGTGTTTCTGTATCTCTATTATGTTGGTGCGGCTTCGGAACTTTTAAATATCTCGATATATCTCGAAAACTACGCTTCTGATCAAAAAATTTCGTAGAACATAAATTGTAGGAAACATAATTCTCTACAAAAAAGGTCCCTTAACATTTTGCCATAGCTCGCTTCGTTTCCGAGATATTTGCATATTTATCTCAAGGGAAGGGGCTTGACGGACATATTTCGAGATATTTCTTCTTCTTGTTGTTCTTCTTCTGCACAGCTAAGCTGGAAGTGGCATTTGCAGCTCGCAATAGTGCAGAGTTATCCCAAAGAAAGGGGCCACGGTGTTTCTGTATCTCTATTATGTTGGTGCGGCTTCGGAACTTTTAAATATCTCGATATATCTCGAGAACTACGCATCTGATCAAAAAATATCATACTACATAAAAAGTAGGAAACTTAATTCTCTACAAGAAAGGTCTCTAAACATTTTGCCATAGCTCGCTTCGTTTCCGAGATATTTGCAGATTTATCTCAAGGGAAGGGGCCTGACGGACATATTTCGAGATATTTTTTCTTCTTGTTGTTCTTCTTCTGCACAGCTAAGCTGGAAGTGGCATTTGCATCTCGCAATAGTGCAGAGTTATCTCAAAGAGAGGGGCCACGGTGTTTCTGTATCTCTATTATGTTGGTGCGGCTTCGGAACTTTTAAGTATCTTGATCTATCTCGAGAACTACGCATCTGATCAAAAAATATCATAGAAGATAAAAAGTAGGAAACTTAATTCTCTACAAAAAAGGTCTCTTAACATTTCGCCATAGCTCGCATCGTTTCCGAGATATTTGCAGATTTATCTCAAGGGAAGGGGCCTGTCGGACATATTTCGAGATATTTCTTCTTCTTGTTGTTCTTCTTCTGCACAGCTAAGCTGGAAGTGGCATTTGCAGCTCGCACTAGTGCAGAGTTATCTCAAAGAAAGGGGCCACGGTGTTTCTGTATCTCTATTATGTTGGTGCGGCTTCGGAACTTTTAAATATCTCGATATATCTCGAAAACTACGCTTCTGATCAAAAAATATCGTAGAACATAAATTGTAGGAAACATAATTCTCTACAAAAAAGGTCTCTTAACATTTTGCGATAGCTCGCTTAGTTTCCGAGATATTTGCAGATTTATCTCAAGGGAAGGGGCCTGACGGACATATTTCGAGATATTTCTTCTTCTTGTTGTTCTTCTCCTGCACAGCTAAGCTGGAAGTGGCATTTGCGGCTCGCACTAGTGCAGAGTTATCTCAAAGAAAGGGGCCACGGTGTTTCTGTATCCCTATTCTGTTGGTGCGGCTTCGGAACTTTTAAATATCTTGATATATCTCGAGAACTACGCATCTGATCAAAAAATATCATAGAACATAATAAGTAGGAAACTTAATTCTCTACAAAAAAGCTCTCTTAACATTTTGCCATAGCTCGCTTCGTTTCCGAGATATTTGCAGATTTATCTCAAGGGAAGGGGCCTGACGGACATATTTCGAGATATTTCTTCTTCTTGTGGTTCTTCTTCTGCACAGCTAAGCTGGAAGTGGCATTTGCGGCTCGCACTAGTGCAGCGTTATCTCAAAGAAAGGGGCCACGGTGTTTCTGTATCTCTATTATGTTGGTGCGGCTTCGGAACTTTTAAATATCTTGATATATCTCGAGAACTACGCATCTGATCAAAAAATATCATAGAACATAAAAAGTAGGAAACTTAATTCTCTACAAAAAAGGTCTCTTAACATTTTGCCATAGCTCGCTTCGTTTCCGAGATATTTGCAGATTTATCTCAAGGGAAGGGGCATGACGGACATATTTCGAGATATTTCTTCTTCTTGTTGTTCTTCTTCTGCACAGCTAAGCTGTAAGTGGCATTTGCGGCTCGCACTAGTGCAGAGTTATCTCAACGAAAGGGGCCACGGTGTTTCTGTATCGCTATCATGTTGGTGCGGCTTCGGAACTTTTAAATATCTCGATATATCTCGAAAACTACGATTCTCATCAAAAAATATCATAGAACATAAATTGTAGGAAACATAATTCTCTACAAAAAAGGTCTCTTAACATTTTGCCATAGCTCGCTTCGTTTCCGAGATATTTGCAGATATATCTCAAGGGAAAGGGCCTGACGGACATATTTCGAGATATTTCTTCTTCTTGTTGTTCTTCTTCTGCACAGCTAAGCTGAAAGTGGCATTTACAGCTCGCAATAGTGCAAAGTTATCTCAAAGAAAGGGGCCACGGTGTTTCTGTATCTCTATTATGTTGGTGCGGCTTCGGAACTTTTAAATATCTCGATATATCTCGAAAACTACGCTTCTGATCAAAAAATATCATAGAACATAAATTGTAGGAAACTTAATTCTCTACAAAAAAGGTCGCTTAACATTTTGCCATAGCTCTCTTCGTTTCCGAGATATTTGCAGATATATCTCAAGGGAAGGGGCCTGACGGACATATTTCGAGATATTTCTTCTTCTTGTTGTTCTTCTTCTGCACAGCTAAGCTGGAAGTGGCATTTGCAGCTCGCAATAGTGCAGAGTTATCTCAAAGAAAGGGGCCACGGTGTTTCTGTATCTCTATTATGTTGGTGCGGCTTCGGAACTTTTAAATATCTTGATATATCTCGAGAACTACGCGTCTGATCAAAAAATATCATAGAACATAAAAAGTAGGAAACATAATTCTCTACAAAAAAGGTCTCTTAACATTTTGCCATAGCTCGCTTCGTTTCCGAGATATTTGCAGATTTATCTCAAGGCAAGTGGCCTGACGGACATATTTCGAGATATTTCTTCTTCTTGTTGCTCTTCTTCTGCACAGCTAAGCTGGAAGTGGCATTTGCGGCTCGCACTAGTGCAGAGTTATCTCAAAGAAAGGGGCCACGGTGTTTCTGTATCTCTATTATGTTGGTGCGGCTTCGGAACTTTTAAATATCTTGATATATCTCGAGAACTACGCATCTGATCAAAAAATATCATACAACATAAAAAGTAGGAAACTTAATTCTCTACAAAAAAGGTCTCTTAACATTTTGCCATAGCTCGCTTCGTTTCCGAGATATTTGCAGGTTTATCTCAAGGGAAGGGGCCTAACGGACATATTTCGAGATATTTCTTCTTGTTGTTCTTCTTCTGCACAGCTAAGCTGGAAGTGGCATTTGCGGCTCGCACTAGTGCAGAGTTATCTCAAAGAAAGGGGCCACGGTGTTTCTGTATCTCTATTATGTTGGTGCGGCTTCGGAACTTTTAAATATCTTGATATATCTCGAGAACTACGCATCTGATCAAAAAATATCATAGAACATAAAAAGTAGGAAACTTAATTCTCTACAAAAAAGGTCTCTCAACATTTTGCCATAGCTCTCTTCGTTTCCGAGATATTTGCAGATTTATCTCAAGGGAAGGGGCCTGACGGACATATTTCGAGATATTTCTTATTCTTGTTGTTCATCTTCTGCACAGCTAAGCTGGAAGTGGCATTTGCAGCTCGCAATAGTGCAGAGTTATCTCAAAGAAAGGGGCCACGGTGTTTCTGTATCTCTATTATGTTGGTGCGGCTTCGGAACTTTTAAATATCTCGATATACCTCGAAAACTACGCATCTGATCAAAAAATATCATAGAACATAAATTGTAGGAAACATAATTCTCTACAAAAAAGTTCTCTTAACATTTTGCCATAGCTCGCTTCGTTTCCGAGATATTTGCAGATATATCCCAAGGGAAGGGGCCTGACGGACATATTTCGAGATATTTCTTCTTCTTGTTGTTCTTCTTCTGCACAGCTAACCTGGAAGTGGCATTTGCAGCTCGCAATAGTGCAGAGTTATCTCAAAGAATGGGGCCACGGTGTTTCTGTATCTCTATTATGTTGGTGCGGCTTCGGAACTTTTAAATATCTTGATATATCTCGAGAACTACGCATCTGATTAAAAAATATCATAGAACATAAAAAGTAGGAAACTTAATTCTCTACAGAAAAGGTCTCTTAACATTTTGCCATAGCTCTCTTCGTTTCCGAGATATTTGCAGATTTATCTCAAGGGAAGGGGCCTGACGGACATATTTCGAGATATTTCTTATTCTTGTTGTTCTTCTTCTGCACAGCTAAGCTGGAAGTGGCATTTGCAGCTCGCAATAGTGCAGAGTTATCTCAAAGAAAGGGGCCACGGTGTTTCTGTATCTCTATTATGTTGGTGCGGCTTCGGAACTTTTAAATATCTCGATATATCTCGAAAACTACGCTTCTGATCAAAAAATATCATAGAACATAAATTGTAGGAAACATAATTCTCTACAAAAAAGGTCTCTTAACATTTTGCCATAGCTCGCTTCGTTTCCGAGATATTTGCAGATTTATCTCAAGGGAAGGGGCCTGACGGACATATTTCGAGATATTTCTTCTTCTTGTTGTTCTTCTTCTGCACAGCTAAGCTGGAAGTGGCATTTGCGGCTCGCACTAGTGCACAGTTATCTCAAAGAAAGGGGCCACGGTGTTTCTGTATCTCTATTATGTTGGTGCGGCTTCGGAACTTTTAAATATCTTGATATATCTCGAGAACTACGCATCTGATCAAAAAATATCATAGAACATAAAAAGTAGGAAACTTAATTCTCTACAGAAAAGGTCTCTTAACATTTTGCCATAGCTCTCTTCGTTTCCGAGATATTTGCAGATTTATCTCAAGGGAAGGGGCCTGACGGACATATTTCGAGATATTTCTTATTCTTGTTGTTCTTCTTCTGCACAGCTAAGCTGGAAGTGGCATTTGCAGCTCGCAATAGTGCAGAGTTATCTCAAAGAAAGGGCCACGGTGTTTCTGTATCTCTATTATGTTGGTGCGGCTTCGGAACTTTTAAATATCTTGATATATCTCGAGAACTACGCATCTGATCAAAAAATATCATAGAACATAAAAAGTAGGAAACTTAGTTCTCTACAAAAACGGTCTCTTAACATTTTGCCATAGCTCGCTTCGTTTCCGAGATATTTGCAGATTTATCTCAAGGGAAGGGGCCTGACGGACATATTTCGAGATATTTCTTCTTCTTGTTGTTCTTCTTCTGCACAGCTAAGTTGGAAGTGGCATTTGCGGCTCGCACTAGTGCACAGTTATCTCAAAGAAAGGGGCCACGGTGTTTCTGTATCTCTATTATGTTGGTGCGGCTTCGGAACTTTTAAATATCTCGATATATCTCGAAAACTACGCTTCTGATCAAAAAATATCATAGAACATAAATTGTAGGAAACATAATTCTCTACAAATAAGGTCTCTTAAGATTTTGCCATAGCTCGCTTCGTTTCCGAGATATTTGCAGATTTATCTCAAGGGAAGGGGCCTGACGGACATATTTCGAGATATTTCTTCTTCTTGTTGTTCTTCTTCTGCACAGCTAAGCTGGAAGTGGCATTTGCAGCTCGCAATAGTGCAGAATTATCTCAAAGAAAGGTGCCACGGTGTTTCTGTATCTCTATTATGTTGGTGCGGCTTCGGAACTTTTAAATATCTTGATATATCTCGAGAACTGCGCATCTGATCAAAAAATATCATAGAACATAAATAGTAGGAAACTTAATTCTCTACAAAAAAGGTCTCTCAACATTTTGCCATAGCTCTTTTCGTTTCCGAGATATTTGCAGATTTATCTCAAGGGAAGGGGCCTGACGGACATATTTCGAGATATTTCTTATTCTTGTTGTTCTTCTTCTGCACAGCTAAGCTGGAAGTGGCATTTGCAGCTCGCAATAGTGCAGAATTATCTCAAAGAAAGGGGCCACGGTGTTTCTGTATCTCTATTATGTTGGGGCGGCTTCGGAACTTTTAAATATCTTGATATATCTCGAGAACTACGCATCTGATCAAAAAATATCATAGAACATAAAAAGTAGGAAACTTAATTCTCTACAAAAACGGTCTCTTAACATTTTGCCATAGCTCGCTTCGTTTCCGAGATATTTGCAGATTTATCTCAAGGGAAGGGGCCTGACGGACATATTTCGAGATATTTCTTCTTCTTGTTGTTCTTCTTCTGCACAGCTAAGCTGGAAGTGGCATTTGCGGCTCGCACTAGTGCAGAGTTATCTCAAAGAAAGGGGCCACGGTGTTTCTGTATCTCTCTTATATTGGTGCGGCTTCGGAACTTTTAAATATCTTGATATATCTCGAGAACTACGCATCTGATCAAAAAATATCATAGATCATAAATAGTAGGAAACTTAATTCTCTACAAAAAAGGTCTCTCAACATTTTGCCATAGCTCTCTTCGTTTCCGAGATATTTGCAGATTTATCTCAAGGGAAGGGGCCTGACGGACATATTTCGAGATATTTCTTATTCTTGTTGTTCTTCTTCTGCACAGCTAAGCTGGAAGTGGCATTTGCGGCTCGCACTAGTGCAGAGTTATCTCAAAGAAAGGGGCCACGGTGTTTCTGTATCTCTATTATATTGGTGCGGCTTCGGAACTTTTAAATATCTTGATATATCTCGAGAACTACGCATCTGATCAAAAAATATCATAGAACATAAATAGTAGGAAACTTAATTCTCTACAAAAAAGGTCTCTCAACGTTTTGCCATAGCTCTTTTCGTTTCCGAGATATTTGCAGATTTATCTCAAGGGAAGGGGCCTGACGGACATATTTCGAGATATTTCTTCTTCTTGTTGTTCTTCTTCTGCACAGCTAAGCTGGAAGTGGCATTTGCGGCTCGCACTAGTGCAGAGTTATCTCAAAGAAAGGGGCCACGGTGTTTCTGTATCTCTATTATGTTGGTGCGGCTTCGGAACTTTTAAATATCTTGATATATCTCGAGAACTACGCATCTGATCAAAAAATATCATAGAACATAAATAGTAGGAAACTTAATTCTCTACAAAAAAGGTCTCTCAACATTTTGCCATAGCTCTCTTCGTTTCCGAGATATTTGCAGATTTATCTCAAGGGAAGGGGCCTGACGGACATATTTCGAGATATTTCTTATTCTTGTTGTTCTTCTTCTGCACAGCTAAGCTGGAAGTGGCATTTGCAGCTCGCAATAGTGCAGAATTATCTCAAAGAAAGGGGCCACGGTGTTTCTGTATCTCTATTATGTTGGTGCGGCTTCGGAACTTTTAAATATCTTGATATATCTCGAGAACTGCGCATCTGATCAAAAAATATCATAGAACATAAATAGTAGGAAACTTAATTCTCTACAAAAAAGGTCTCTCAACATTTTGCCATAGCTCTTTTCGTTTCCGAGATATTTGCAGATTTATCTCAAGGGAAGGGGCCTGACGGACATATTTCGAGATATTTCTTATTCTTGTTGTTCTTCTTCTGCACAGCTAAGCTGGAAGTGGCATTTGCAGCTCGCAATAGTGCAGAATTATCTCAAAGAAAGGGGCCACGGTGTTTCTGTATCTCTATTATGTTGGGGCGGCTTCGGAACTTTTAAATATCTTGATATATCTCGAGAACTACGCATCTGATCAAAAAATATCATAGAACATAAAAAGTAGGAAACTTAATTCTCTACAAAAACGGTCTCTTAACATTTTGCCATAGCTCGCTTCGTTTCCGGGATATTTGCAGATTTATCTCAAGGGAAGGGGCCTGACGGACATATTTCGAGATATTTCTTCTTCTTGTTGTTCTTCTTCTGCACAGCTAAGCTGGAAGTGGCATTTGCGGCTCGCACTAGTGCAGAGTTATCTCAAAGAAAGGGGCCACGGTGTTTCTGTATCTCTCTTATATTGGTGCGGCTTCGGAACTTTTAAATATCTTGATATATCTCGAGAACTACGCATCTGATCAAAAAATATCATAGAACATAAAAAGTAGGAAACTTAATTCTCTACAAAAACGGTCTCTTAACATTTTGCCATAGCTCGCTTCGTTTCCGGGATATTTGCAGATTTATCTCAAGGGAAGGGGCCTGACGGACATATTTCGAGATATTTCTTCTTCTTGTTGTTCTTCTTCTGCACAGCTAAGCTGGAAGTGGCATTTGCGGCTCGCACTAGTGCAGAGTTATCTCAAAGAAAGGGGCCACGGTGTTTCTGTATCTCTCTTATATTGGTGCGGCTTCGGAACTTTTAAATATCTTGATATATCTCGAGAACTACGCATCTGATCAAAAAATATCATAGAACATAAATAGTAGGAAACTTAATTCTCTACAAAAAAGGTCTCTCAACATTTTGCCATAGCTCTCTTCGTTTCCGAGATATTTGCAGATTTATCTCAAGGGAAGGGGCCTGACGGACATATTTCGAGATATTTCTTATTCTTGTTGTTCTTCTTCTGCACAGCTAAGCTGGAAGTGGCATTTGCAGCTCGCACTAGTGCAGAGTTATCTCAAAGAAAGGGGCCACGGTGTTTCTGTATCTCTATTATATTGGTGCGGCTTCGGAACTTTTAAATATCTTGATATATCTCGAGAACTACGCATCTGATCAAAAAATATCATAGAACATAAATAGTAGGAAACTTAATTCTCTACAAAAAAGGTCTCTCAACGTTTTGCCATAGCTCTTTTCGTTTCCGAGATATTTGCAGATTTATCTCAAGGGAAGGGGCCTGACGGACATATTTCGAGATATTTCTTATTCTTGTTGTTCTTCTTCTGCACAGCTAAGCTGGAAGTGGCATTTGCAGCTCGCAATAGTGCAGAATTATCTCAAAGAAAGGGGCCACGGTGTTTCTGTATCTCTATTATGTTGGGGCGGCTTCGGAACTTTTAAATATCTTGATATATCTCGAGAACTACGCATCTGATCAAAAAATATCATAGAACATAAAAAGTAGGAAACTTAATTCTCTACAAAAACGGTCTCTTAACATTTTGCCATAGCTCGCTTCGTTTCGAGATATTTGCAGATTTATCTCAAGGGAAGGGGCCTGACGGACATATTTCGAGATATTTCTTCTTCTTGTTGTTCTTCTTCTGCACAGCTAAGCTGGAAGTGGCATTTGCGGCTCGCACTAGTGCAGAGTTATCTCAAAGAAAGGGGCCACGGTGTTTCTGTATCCCTATTATGTTGGTGCGGCTTCGGAACTTTTAAATATCTCGATATATCTCGAAAACTACGCTTCTGATCAAAAAATATCATAGAACATAAATTGTAGGAAACTTAATTCTCTACAAAAAAGGTCTCTTAACATTTTGCCATAGCTCGCTTCGTTTCCGAGATATTTGCAGATTTATCTCAAGGGAAGGGGCCTGACGGACATATTTCGAGATATTTCTTCTTCTTGTTGTTCTTCTTCTGCACAGCTAAGCTGGAAGTGGCATTTGCAGCTCCCAATAGTGCAGAGTTAACTCAAAGAAAGGGGCCACGGTGTTTCTGTATCTCTATTATGTTGGTGCGGCTTCGGAACTTTTAAATATCTTGATATATCTCGAGAACTACGCATCTGATCAAAAAATATCATAGAACATAAAAAGTAGGAAACTTAATTCTCTACAAAAAAGGTCTCTTAACATTTTGCCATAGCTCGCTTCGTTTCCGAGATATTTGCAGGTGTATCTCAAGGGAAGGGGCCTAACGGACATATTTCGAGATATTTCTTCTTCTTGTTGTTCTTCTTCTGCACAGCTAAGCTGGAAGTGGCATTTGCGGCTCGCACTAGTGCAGAGTTATCTCAAAGAAAGGGGCCACGGTGTTTCTGTATCTCTATTATGTTGGTGCGGCTTCGGAACTTTTAAATATCTTGATATATTTCGAGAACTACGCATCTGATCAAAAAATATCATAGAACATAAAAAGTAGGAAACTTAATTCTCTACAAAAAAGGTCTCTTAACATTTTGCCATAGCTCGCTTCGTTTCCGAGATATCTGCAGATTTATCTCAAGGGAAGGGGCCTGACGGACATATTTCGAGATATTTCTTCTTCTTGTTGTTCTTCTTCTGCACAGCTAAGCTGGAAGTGGCATTTGCGGCTCGCACTAGTGCAGCGTTATCTCAAAGAAAGGGGCCACGGTGTTTCTGTATCTCTATTATGTTGGTGCGGCTTCGGAACTTTTAAATATCTTGATATATCTCGAGAACTACGCATCTGATCAAAAAATATCATAGAACATAAAAAGTAGGAAACTTAATTCTCTACAAAAAAGGTCTCTTAACATTTTGCCATAGCTCGCTTCGTTTCCGAGATATTTGCAGATTTATCTCAAGGGAAGGGGCCTGACGGACATATTTCGAGATATTTCTTCTTCTTGTTGTTCTTCTTCTGCACAGCTAAGCTGGAAGTGGCATTTGCGGCTCGCACTAGTGCAGAGTTATCTCAAAGAAAGAGGCCACGGTGTTTCTGTATCTCTATTATGTTGGTGCGGCTTCGGAACTTTTAAATATCTTGATATATCTCGAGAACTACGCATCTGATCAAAAAATATCATAGAACATAAAAAGTAGGAAACTTAATTCTCTACAAAAAAGGTCTCCTAACATTTTGCCATAGCTCGCTTTGTTTCCGAGATATTTGCAGATTTATCTCAAGGGAAGGGGCCTGACGGACATATTTCGAGATATTTCTTCTTCTTGTTGTTCTTCTTCTGCACAGCTAAGCTGGAAGTGGCATTTGCGGCTCGCACTATTGCAGAGTTATCTCAAACAAAGGGGCCACGGTGTTTCTGTATCTCTATTATGTTGGTGCGGCTTCGTAACTTTTAAATATCTCGATATATCTCGAAAACTACGCTTCTGATCAAAAAATATCATAGAACGTAAATTGTAGGAAACATTATTCTCTACAAAAAAGGTCTCTTAACATTTTGCCATAGCTCGCTTCGTTTCCGAGATATTTGCAGATTTATCTCAAGGGAAGGGGCCTGACGGACATATTTCGAGATATTTCTTCTTCATGTTGTTCTTCTTCTGCACAGCTAAGCTGGAAGTGGCATTTGCAGCGCGCAATAGTGCAGAGTTATCTCAAAGAAAGGGGCCACGGTGTTTCTGTATCTCTGTTATGTTGGTGCGGCTTCGGAACTTTTAAATATCTTGATATATCTCGAGAACTACGCATCTTATCAAAAAATATCATACTACATAAAAAGTAGGAAACTTAATTCTCTACAAGAAAGGTCTCTTAACATTTTGCCATAGCTCGCTTCGTTTCCGAGATATTTGCAGATATATCTCAAGGGAAGGGGCCTGACGGACATATTTCGAGATATTTCTTCTTCTTGTTGTTCTTCTTCTGCACAGCTAAGCTGGAAGTGGCATTTGCGGCTCGCACTAGTGCAGAGTTATCTCAAAGAAAGGGGCCACGGTGTTTCTGTATCTCTATTATGTTGGTGCGGCTTCGGAACTTTTAAATATCTTGATATATCTCGAGAACTACGCATCTGATCAAAAAATATCATAGAACATAAAAAGTAGGAAACTTAATTCTCTACAAAAAAGGTCTCTTAACATTTTGCCATAGCTCGCTTCGTTTCCGAGATATTTGCAGATTTATCTCAAGGGAAGGGGCCTGACGGACATATTTCGAGATATTTCTTCTTCTTGTTGTTCTTCTTCTGCACAGCTAAGCTGGAAGTGGCATTTGCGGCTCGCACTAGTGCAGCGTTATCTCAAAGGAAGGGGCCACGGTGTTTCTGTATCTCTATTATGTTGGTGCGGCTTCGGAACTTTTAAATATCTTGATATATCTCGAGAACTACGCATCTGATCAAAAAATATCATAGAACATAAAAAGTAGGAAACTTAATTCTCTACAAAAAAGGTCTCTTAACATTTTGCCATAGCTCGCTTCGTTTCCGAGATATTTGCAGATTTATCTCAAGGGAAGGGGCCTGACGGACATATTTCGAGATATTTCTTCTTCTTGTTGTTCTTCTTCTGCACAGCTAAGCTGGAAGTGGCATTTGCCGCTCGCACTAGTGCAGCGTTATCTCAAAGAAAGGGGCCAGGGTGTTTCTGTATCTCTATTATGTTGGTGCGGCTTCGGAACTTTTAAATATCTTGATATATCTCGAGAACTACGCATCTGATCAAAAAATATCATAGAAGATAAAAAGTAGGAAACTTAATTCTCTACAAAAAAGGTCTCTTAACATTTTGCCATAGCTCTCTTCGTTTCCGAGATATTTGCAGATTTATCTCAAGGGAAGGGGCCTGACGGACATATTTCGAGATATTTCTTCTTCTTGTTGTTCTTCTTCTGCACAGCTAAGCTGGAAGTGGCATTTGCAGCTCGCAATAGTGCAGAGTTATCTCAAAGAGAGGGGCCACGGTGTTTCTGTATCTCCATTATGTTGGTGCGGCTTCGGAACTTTTAAATATCTTGATATATCTCGAGAACTACGCATCTGATCAAAAAATATCATAGAAGATAAAAAGTAGGAAACTTAATTCTCTACAAAAAAGGTCTCTTAACATTTTGCCATAGCTCGCTTCGTTTCCGAGATATTTGCAGATTTATCTCAAGGGAAGGGGACTGACGGACATATTTCGAGATATTTCTTCTTCTTGTTGTTCTTCTTCTGCACAGCTAAGCTGGAAGTGGCATTTGCAGCTTGCAATAGTGCAGAATTATCTCAAAGAAAGGGGCCACGGTGTTTCTGTATCTCTATTATGTTGGTGCGGCTTCGGAACTTTTAAATATCTTGATATATCTCGAGAACTACGCATCTGATCAAAAAATATCATAGAACATAAAAAGTAGGAAACTTAATTCTCTACAAAAAAGGTCTCTTAACATTTTGCCATAGCTCGCTTCGTTTCCGAGATATTTGCAGATTTATCTCAAGGGAAGGGGCCTAACGGACATATTTCGAGATATTTCTTCTTCTTGTTGTTCTTCTTCTGCACAGCTAAGCTGGAAGTGGCATTTGCGGCTCGCACTAGTGCAGAGTTATCTCAAAGAAAGAGGCCACGGTGTTTCTGTATCTCTATTATGTTGGTGCGGCTTCGGAACTTTTAAATATCTTGATATATCTCGAGAACTACGCATCTGATCAAAAAATATCATAGAACATAAAAAGTAGGAAACTTAATTCTCTACAAAAAAGGTCTCTTAACATTTTGCCATAGCTCGCTTTGTTTCCGAGATATTTGCAGATTTATCTCAAGGGAAGGGGCCTGACGGACATATTTCGAGATATTTCTTCTTCTTGTTGTTCTTCTTCTGCACAGCTAAGCTGGAAGTGGCATTTGCGGCTCGCACTATTGCAGAGTTATCTCAAAGAAAGGGGCCACGGTGTTTCTGTATCTCTATTATGTTGGTGCGGCTTCGTAACTTTTAAATATCTCGATATATCTCGAAAACTACGCTTCTGATCAAAAAATATCATAGAACATAAATTGTAGGAAACATAATTCTCTAGAAAAAAGGTCTCTTAACATTTTGCCATAGCTCGCTTCGTTTCCGAGATATTTGCAGATTTATCTCAAGGGAAGGGGCCTGACGGACATATTTCGAGATATTTCTTCTTCTTGTTGTTCTTCTTCTGCACAGCTAAGCTGGAAGTGGCATTTGCAGCTCCCAATAGTGCAGAGTTAACTCAAAGAAAGGGGCCACGGTGTTTCTGTATCTCTATTATGTTGGTGCGGCTTCGGAACTTTTAAATATCTTGATATATCTCGAGAACTACGCATCTGATCAAAAAATATCATAGAACATAAAAAGTAGGAAACTTAATTCTCTACAAAAAAGGTCTCTTAACATTTTGCCATAGCTCGCTTCGTTTCCGAGATATTTGCAGGTTTATCTCAAGGGAAGGGGCCTAACGGACATATTTCGAGATATTTCTTCTTCTTGTTGTTCTTCTTCTGCACAGCTAAGCTGGAAGTGGCATTTGCGGCTCGCACTAGTACACAGTTATCTCAAAGAAAGGGGCCACGGTGTTTCTGTATCTCTATTATGTTGGTGCGGCTTCGGAACTTTTAAATATCTCGATATATCTCGAAAACTACGCTTCTGATCAAAAAATATCATAGAACATAAATTGTAGGAAACATAATTCTCTACAAAAAACGTCTCTTAACATTTTGCCATAGCTCGCTTCGTTTCCGAGATATTTGCAGATATATCCCAAGGGAAGGGGCCTGACGGACATATTTCGAGATATTTCTTCTTCTTGTTGTTCTTCTTCTGCACAGCTAAGCTGGAAGTGGCATTTGTAGGTCGCAATAGTGCAGAGTTATCTCAAAGAAAGGGGCCACGGTGTTTCTGTATCTCTATTATGTTGGTGCGCCTTCGGAACTTTTAAATATCTCGATATATCTCGAAAACTACGCTTCTGATCAAAAAATATCATAGAACGTAAATTGTAGGAAACATTATTCTCTACAAAAAAGGTCTCTTAACATTTTGCCATAGCTCGCTTCGTTTCCGAGATATTTGCAGATTTATCTCAAGGGAAGGGGCCTGACGGACATATTTCGAGATATTTCTTCTTCATGTTGTTCTTCTTCTGCACAGCTAAGCTGGAAGTGGCATTTGCAGCGCGCAATAGTGCAGAGTTATCTCAAAGAAAGGGGCCACGGTGTTTCTGTATCTCTGTTATGTTGGTGCGGCTTCGGAACTTTTAAATATCTTGATATATCTCGAGAACTACGCATCTTATCAAAAAATATCATACTACATAAAAAGTAGGAAACTTAATTCTCTACAAGAAAGGTCTCTTAACATTTTGCCATAGCTCGCTTCGTTTCCGAGATATTTGCAGATATATCTCAAGGGAAGGGGCCTGACGGACATATTTCGAGATATTTCTTCTTCTTGTTGTTCTTCTTCTGCACAGCTAAGCTGGAAGTGGCATTTGCGGCTCGCACTAGTGCAGAGTTATCTCAAAGAAAGGGGCCACGGTGTTTCTGTATCTCTATTATGTTGGTGCGGCTTCGGAACTTTTAAATATCTTGATATATTTCGAGAACCACGCATCTGATCAAAAAATATCATAGAACATAAAAAGTAGGAAACTTCATTCTCTACAAAAAAGGTCTCTTAACATTTTGCCATAGCTCGCTTCGTTTCCGAGATATTTGCAGATTTATCTCAAGGGAAGGGGCCTGACGGACATATTTCGAGATATTTCTTCTTCTTGTTGTTCTTCTTCTGCACAGCTAAGCTGGAAGTGGTATTTGCGGCTCGCACTAGTGCAGCGTTATCTCAAAGAAAGGGGCCACGGTGTTTCTGTATCTCTATTATGTTGGTGCGGCTTCGGAACTTTTAAATATCTTGATATATCTCGAGAACTACGCATCTGATCAAAAAATATCATAGAACATAAAAAGTAGGAAACTTAATTCTCTACAAAAAAGGTCTCTTAACATTTTGCCATAGCTCGCTTCGTTTCCGAGATATTTGCAGATTTATCTCAAGGGAAGGGGCCTGACGGACATATTTCGAGATATTTCTTCTTCTTGTTGTTCTTCTTCTGCACAGCTAAGCTGGAAGTGGCATTTGCCGCTCGCACTAGTGCAGCGTTATCTCAAAGAAAGGGGCCAGGGTGTTTCTGTATCTCTATTATGTTGGTGCGGCTTCGGAACTTTTAAATATCTTGATATATCTCGAGAACTACGCATCTGATCAAAAAATATCATAGAAGATAAAAAGTAGGAAACTTAATTCTCTACAAAAAAGGTCTCTTAACATTTTGCCATAGCTCGCTTCGTTTCCGAGATATTTGCAGATTTATCTCAAGGGAAGGGGCCTAACGGACATATTTCGAGATATTTCTTCTTCTTGTTGTTCTTCTTCTGCACAGCTAAGCTGGAAGTGGCATTTGCGGCTCGCACTAGTGCAGAGTTATCTCAAAGAAAGAGGCCACGGTGTTTCTGTATCTCTATTATGTTGGTGCGGCTTCGTAACTTTTAAATATCTCGATATATCTCGAAAACTACGCTTCTGATCAAAAAATATCATAGAACATAAATTGTAGGAAACATAATTCTCTACAAAAAAGGTCTCTTAACATTTTGCCATAGCTCGCTTCGTTTCCGAGATATTTGCAGATTTATCTCAAGGGAAGGGGCCTGACGGACATATTTCGAGATATTTCTTCTTCTTGTTGTTCTTCTTCTGCACAGCTAAGCTGGAAGTGGCATTTGCAGCTCCCAATAGTGCAGAGTTAACTCAAAGAAAGGGGCCACGGTGTTTCTGTATCTCTATTATGTTGGTGCGGCTTCGGAACTTTTAAATATCTTGATATATCTCGAGAACTACGCATCTGATCAAAAAATATCATAGAACATAAAAAGTAGGAAACTTAATTCTCTACAAAAAAGGTCTCTTAACATTTTGCCATAGCTCGCTTCGTTTCCGAGATATTTGCAGGTTTATCTCAAGGGAAGGGGCCTAACGGACATATTTCGAGATATTTCTTCTTCTTGTTGTTCTTCTTCTGCACAGCTAAGCTGGAAGTGGCATTTGCGGCTCGCACTAGTACACAGTTATCTCAAAGAAAGGGGCCACGGTGTTTCTGTATCTCTATTATGTTGGTGCGGCTTCGGAACTTTTAAATATCTCGATATATCTCGAAAACTACGCTTCTGATCAAAAAATATCATAGAACATAAATTGTAGGAGACATAATTCTCTACAAAAAACGTCTCTTAACATTTTGCCATAGCTCGCTTCGTTTCCGAGATATTTGCAGATATATCCCAAGGGAAGGGGCCTGACGGACATATTTCGAGATATTTCTTCTTCTTGTTGTTCTTCTTCTGCACAGCTAAGCTGGAAGTGGCATTTGCGGCTCGCACTAGTGCAGAGTTATCTCAAAGAAAGGGGCCACGGTGTTTCTGTATCTCTATTATGTTGGTGCGGCTTCGGAACTTTTAAATATCTTGATATATTTCGAGAACCACGCATCTGATCAAAAAATATCATAGAACATAAAAAGTAGGAAACTTAATTCTCTACAAAAAAGGTCTCTTAACATTTTGCCATAGCTCGCTTCGTTTCCGAGATATTTGCAGATTTATCTCAAGGGAAGGGGCCTGACGGACATATTTCGAGATATTTCTTCTTCTTGTTGTTCTTCTTCTGCACAGCTAAGCTGGAAGTGGCATTTGCCGCTCGCACTAGTGCAGCGTTATCTCAAAGAAAGGGGCCAGGGTGTTTCTGTATCTCTATTATGTTGGTGCGGCTTCGGAACTTTTAAATATCTTGATATATCTCGAGAACTACGCATCTGATCAAAAAATATCATAGAAGATAAAAAGTAGGAAACTTAATTCTCTACAAAAAAGGTCTCTTAACATTTTGCCATAGCTCGCTTCGTTTCCGAGATATTTGCAGATTTATCTCAAGGGAAGGGGCCTAACGGACATATTTCGAGATATTTCTTCTTCTTGTTGTTCTTCTTCTGCACAGCTAAGCTGGAAGTGGCATTTGCGGCTCGCACTAGTGCAGAGTTATCTCAAAGAAAGAGGCCACGGTGTTTCTGTATCTCTATTATGTTGGTGCGGCTTCGGAACTTTTAAATATCTTGATATATCTCGAGAACTACGCATCTGATCAAAAAATATCATAGAACATAAAAAGTAGGAAACTTAATTCTCTACAAAAAAGGTCTCCTAACATTTTGCCATAGCTCGCTTTGTTTCCGAGATATTTGCAGATTTATCTCAAGGGAAGGGGCCTGACGGACATATTTCGAGATATTTCTTCTTCTTGTTGTTCTTCTTCTGCACAGCTAAGCTGGAAGTGGCATTTGCGGCTCGCACTATTGCAGAGTTATCTCAAAGAAAGGGGCCACGGTGTTTCTGTATCTCTATTATGTTGGTGCGGCTTCGTAACTTTTAAATATCTCGATATATCTCGAAAACTACGCTTCTGATCAAAAAATATCATAGAACATAAATTGTAGGAAACATAATTCTCTACAAAAAAGGTCTCTTAACATTTTGCCATAGCTCGCTTCGTTTCCGAGGTATTTGCAGATATATCTCAAGCGCAGGGGCCTGACGGACATATTTCGAGATATTTCTTCTTCTTGTTGTTCTTCCTCTGCACAGCTAAGCTGGAAGTGGCATTTGCAGCTCGCAATAGTGCAGAGTTATCTCAAAGAAAGGGGCCACGGTGTTTCTGTATCTCTATTATGTTGGTGCGGCTTCGGAACTTTTAAATATCTCGATATATCTCGAAAACTACGCTTCTGATCAAAAAATATCATAGAACGTAAATTGTAGGAAACATTATTCTCTACAAAAAAGGTCTCTTAACATTTTGCCATAGCTCGCTTCGTTTCCGAGATATTTGCAGATTTATCTCAAGGGAAGGGGCCTGACGGACATATTTCGAGATATTTCTTCTTCATGTTGTTCTTCTTCTGCACAGCTAAGCTGGAAGTGGCATTTGCAGCGCGCAATAGTGCAGAGTTATCTCAAAGAAAGGGGCCACGGTGTTTCTGTATCTCTGTTATGTTGGTGCGGCTTCGGAACTTTTAAATATCTTGATATATCTCGAGAACTACGCATCTTATCAAAAAATATCATACTACATAAAAAGTAGGAAACTTAATTCTCTACAAGAAAGGTCTCTTAACATTTTGCCATAGCTCGCTTCGTTTCCGAGATATTTGCAGATATATCTCAAGGGAAGGGGCCTGACGGACATATTTCGAGATATTTCTTCTTCTTGTTGTTCTTCTTCTGCACAGCTAAGCTGGAAGTGGCATTTGCGGCTCGCACTAGTGCAGAGTTATCTCAAAGAAAGGGGCCACGGTGTTTCTGTATCTCTATTATGTTGGTGCGGCTTCGGAACTTTTAAATATCTTGATATATTTCGAGAACCACGCATCTGATCAAAAAATATCATAGAACATAAAAAGTAGGAAACTTCATTCTCTACAAAAAAGGTCTCTTAACATTTTGCCATAGCTCGCTTCGTTTCCGAGATATTTGCAGATTTATCTCAAGGGAAGGGGCCTGACGGACATATTTCGAGATATTTCTTCTTCTTGTTGTTCTTCTTCTGCACAGCTAAGCTGGAAGTGGTATTTGCGGCTCGCACTAGTGCAGCGTTATCTCAAAGAAAGGGGCCACGGTGTTTCTGTATCTCTATTATGTTGGTGCGGCTTCGGAACTTTTAAATATCTTGATATATCTCGAGAACTACGCATCTGATCAAAAAATATCATAGAACATAAAAAGTAGGAAACTTAATTCTCTACAAAAAAGGTCTCTTAACATTTTGCCATAGCTCGCTTCGTTTCCGAGATATTTGCAGATTTATCTCAAGGGAAGGGGCCTGACGGACATATTTCGAGATATTTCTTCTTCTTGTTGTTCTTCTTCTGCACAGCTAAGCTGGAAGTGGCATTTGCCGCTCGCACTAGTGCAGCGTTATCTCAAAGAAAGGGGCCAGGGTGTTTCTGTATCTCTATTATGTTGGTGCGGCTTCGGAACTTTTAAATATCTTGATATATCTCGAGAACTACGCATCTGATCAAAAAATATCATAGAAGATAAAAAGTAGGAAACTTAATTCTCTACAAAAAAGGTCTCTTAACATTTTGCCATAGCTCGCTTCGTTTCCGAGATATTTGCAGATTTATCTCAAGGGAAGGGGCCTAACGGACATATTTCGAGATATTTCTTCTTCTTGTTGTTCTTCTTCTGCACAGCTAAGCTGGAAGTGGCATTTGCGGCTCGCACTAGTGCAGAGTTATCTCAAAGAAAGAGGCCACGGTGTTTCTGTATCTCTATTATGTTGGTGCGGCTTCGTAACTTTTAAATATCTCGATATATCTCGAAAACTACGCTTCTGATCAAAAAATATCATAGAACATAAATTGTAGGAAACATAATTCTCTACAAAAAAGGTCTCTTAACATTTTGCCATAGCTCGCTTCGTTTCCGAGATATTTGCAGATTTATCTCAAGGGAAGGGGCCTGACGGACATATTTCGAGATATTTCTTCTTCTTGTTGTTCTTCTTCTGCACAGCTAAGCTGGAAGTGGCATTTGCAGCTCCCAATAGTGCAGAGTTAACTCAAAGAAAGGGGCCACGGTGTTTCTGTATCTCTATTATGTTGGTGCGGCTTCGGAACTTTTAAATATCTTGATATATCTCGAGAACTACGCATCTGATCAAAAAATATCATAGAACATAAAAAGTAGGAAACTTAATTCTCTACAAAAAAGGTCTCTTAACATTTTGCCATAGCTCGCTTCGTTTCCGAGATATTTGCAGGT
Source organism: Osmia lignaria lignaria (assembly GCF_051020975.1). Lineage (NCBI taxonomy): Eukaryota > Metazoa > Arthropoda > Insecta > Hymenoptera > Megachilidae > Osmia > Osmia lignaria. The sequence continues at coordinate 3,382,301 of NW_027478169.1, read as the reverse complement.
TTATCTCAAGGGAAGGGGCCTAACGGACATATTTCGAGATATTTCTTCTTCTTGTTGTTCTTCTTCTGCACAGCTAAGCTGGAAGTGGCATTTGCGGCTCGCACTAGTACACAGTTATCTCAAAGAAAGGGGCCACGGTGTTTCTGTATCTCTATTATGTTGGTGCGGCTTCGGAACTTTTAAATATCTCGATATATCTCGAAAACTACGCTTCTGATCAAAAAATATCATAGAACATAAATTGTAGGAGACATAATTCTCTACAAAAAACGTCTCTTAACATTTTGCCATAGCTCGCTTCGTTTCCGAGATATTTGCAGATATATCCCAAGGGAAGGGGCCTGACGGACATATTTCGAGATATTTCTTCTTCTTGTTGTTCTTCTTCTGCACAGCTAAGCTGGAAGTGGCATTTGCGGCTCGCACTAGTGCAGAGTTATCTCAAAGAAAGGGGCCACGGTGTTTCTGTATCTCTATTATGTTGGTGCGGCTTCGGAACTTTTAAATATCTTGATATATTTCGAGAACCACGCATCTGATCAAAAAATATCATAGAACATAAAAAGTAGGAAACTTAATTCTCTACAAAAAAGGTCTCTTAACATTTTGCCATAGCTCGCTTCGTTTCCGAGATATTTGCAGATTTATCTCAAGGGAAGGGGCCTGACGGACATATTTCGAGATATTTCTTCTTCTTGTTGTTCTTCTTCTGCACAGCTAAGCTGGAAGTGGCATTTGCCGCTCGCACTAGTGCAGCGTTATCTCAAAGAAAGGGGCCAGGGTGTTTCTGTATCTCTATTATGTTGGTGCGGCTTCGGAACTTTTAAATATCTTGATATATCTCGAGAACTACGCATCTGATCAAAAAATATCATAGAAGATAAAAAGTAGGAAACTTAATTCTCTACAAAAAAGGTCTCTTAACATTTTGCCATAGCTCGCTTCGTTTCCGAGATATTTGCAGATTTATCTCAAGGGAAGGGGCCTAACGGACATATTTCGAGATATTTCTTCTTCTTGTTGTTCTTCTTCTGCACAGCTAAGCTGGAAGTGGCATTTGCGGCTCGCACTAGTGCAGAGTTATCTCAAAGAAAGAGGCCACGGTGTTTCTGTATCTCTATTATGTTGGTGCGGCTTCGGAACTTTTAAATATCTTGATATATCTCGAGAACTACGCATCTGATCAAAAAATATCATAGAACATAAAAAGTAGGAAACTTAATTCTCTACAAAAAAGGTCTCCTAACATTTTGCCATAGCTCGCTTTGTTTCCGAGATATTTGCAGATTTATCTCAAGGGAAGGGGCCTGACGGACATATTTCGAGATATTTCTTCTTCTTGTTGTTCTTCTTCTGCACAGCTAAGCTGGAAGTGGCATTTGCGGCTCGCACTATTGCAGAGTTATCTCAAAGAAAGGGGCCACGGTGTTTCTGTATCTCTATTATGTTGGTGCGGCTTCGTAACTTTTAAATATCTCGATATATCTCGAAAACTACGCTTCTGATCAAAAAATATCATAGAACATAAATTGTAGGAAACATAATTCTCTACAAAAAAGGTCTCTTAACATTTTGCCATAGCTCGCTTCGTTTCCGAGGTATTTGCAGATATATCTCAAGCGCAGGGGCCTGACGGACATATTTCGAGATATTTCTTCTTCTTGTTGTTCTTCCTCTGCACAGCTAAGCTGGAAGTGGCATTTGCAGCTCGCAATAGTGCAGAGTTATCTCAAAGAAAGGGGCCACGGTGTTTCTGTATCTCTATTATGTTGGTGCGGCTTCGGAACTTTTAAATATCTCGATATATCTCGAAAACTACGCTTCTGATCAAAAAATATCATAGAACGTAAATTGTAGGAAACATTATTCTCTACAAAAAAGGTCTCTTAACATTTTGCCATAGCTCGCTTCGTTTCCGAGATATTTGCAGATTTATCTCAAGGGAAGGGGCCTGACGGACATATTTCGAGATATTTCTTCTTCATGTTGTTCTTCTTCTGCACAGCTAAGCTGGAAGTGGCATTTGCAGCGCGCAATAGTGCAGAGTTATCTCAAAGAAAGGGGCCACGGTGTTTCTGTATCTCTGTTATGTTGGTGCGGCTTCGGAACTTTTAAATATCTTGATATATCTCGAGAACTACGCATCTTATCAAAAAATATCATACTACATAAAAAGTAGGAAACTTAATTCTCTACAAGAAAGGTCTCTTAACATTTTGCCATAGCTCGCTTCGTTTCCGAGATATTTGCAGATATATCTCAAGGGAAGGGGCCTGACGGACATATTTCGAGATATTTCTTCTTCTTGTTGTTCTTCTTCTGCACAGCTAAGCTGGAAGTGGCATTTGCGGCTCGCACTAGTGCAGAGTTATCTCAAAGAAAGGGGCCACGGTGTTTCTGTATCTCTATTATGTTGGTGCGGCTTCGGAACTTTTAAATATCTTGATATATCTCGAGAACTACGCATCTGATCAAAAAATATCATAGAACATAAAAAGTAGGAAACTTAATTCTCTACAAAAAAGGTCTCTTAACATTTTGCCATAGCTCGCTTCGTTTCCGAGATATTTGCAGATTTATCTCAAAGGAAGGGGCCTGACGGACATATTTCGAGATATTTCTTCTTCTTGTTGTTCTTCTTCTGCACAGCTAAGCTGGAAGTGGCATTTGCGGCTCGCACTAGTGCAGTGTTATCTCAAAGAAAGGGGCCACGGTGTTTCTGTATCTCTATTATGTTGGTGCGGCTTCGGAACTTTTAAATATCTTGATATATCTCGAGAACTACGCATCTGATCAAAAAATATCATAGAACATAAAAAGTAGGAAACTTAATTCTCTACAAAAAAGGTCTCTTAACATTTTGCCATAGCTCGCTTCGTTTCCGAGATATTTGCAGATTTATCTCAAGGGAAGGGGCCTGACGGACATATTTCGAGATATTTCTTCTTCTTGTTGTTCTTCTTCTGCACAGCTAAGCTGGAAGTGGCATTTGCGGCTCGCACTAGTGCAGAGTTGTCTCAACGAAAGGGGCCACGGTGTTTCTGTATCTCTATTATGTTGGTGCGGCTTCGGAACTTTTAAATATCTCGATATATCTCGAAAACTACGCTTCTGATCAAAAAATATCATAGAACATAAATTGTAGGAAGCATAATTCTCTACAAAAAAGGTCTCTTAACATTTTGCCATAGCTCGTTTCGTTTCCGAGATATTTGCAGATATATCTCAAGGGAAGGGGCCTGACGGACATATTTCGAGATATTTCTTCTTCTTGTTGTTCTTCTTCTGCACAGCTAAGCTGGAAGTGGCATTTACAGCTCGCAATAGTGCAGAGTTATCTCAAAGAAAGGGGCCACGGTGTTTCTGTATCTCTATTATGTTGGTGCGGCTTCGGAACTTTTAAATATCTTGATATATCTCGAGAACTACGCATCTGATCAAAAAATATCATAGAACTTAAATTGTAGGAAATATAATTCTCTACAAAAAACGTCCCTTAACATTTTGCCATAGCTCTCTTCGTTTCCGAGATATTTGCAGATTTATCTCAAGGGAAGGGGCCTGACGGACATATTTCGAGATATTTCTTCTTCTTGTTGTTCTTCTTCTGCACAGCTAAGCTGGAAGTGGCATTTGCAGCTCGCAATAGTGCAGAGTTATCTCAAAGAAAGGGGCCACGGTGTTTCTGTATCTCTATTATGTTGGTGCGGCTTCGGAACTTTTAAATATCTTGATATATCTCGAGAACTACGCGTCTGATCAAAAAATATCATAGAACATAAAAAGTAGGAAACTTAATTCTCTACAAAAACGGTCTCTTAACATTTTGCCATAGCTCGCTTCGTTTCCGAGATATTTGCAGATATATCTCAAGGGAAGGGGCCTGACGGACATATTTCGAGATATTTCTTCTTCTTGTTGTTCTTCTTCTGCACAGCTAAGCTGGAAGTGGCATTTGCGGCTCGCACTAGTGCACAGTTATCTCAAAGAAAGGGGCCACGGTGTTTCTGTATCTCTATTATGTTGGTGCGTCTTCGGAACTTTTAAATATCTCGATATATCTCGAAAACTACGCTTCTGATCAAAAAATATCATAGAACATAAATTGTAGGAAACATAATTCTCTACAAAAAACGTCTCTTAACATTTTGCCATAGCTCGCTTCGTTTCCGAGATATTTGCAGATTCAGCTCAAAGGAACTGGCCTGACGGACATATTTCGAGATATTTCTTCTTCTTGTTGATCTTCTTCTGCACAGCTAAGCTGGAAGTGGCATTTGCGGCTCGCACTAGTGCACAGTTATCTCAAAGAAAGGGGCCACGGTGTTTCTGTATCTCTATTATGTTGGTGCGTCTTCGGAACTTTTAAATATCTCGATATATCTCGAAAACTACGCTTCTGATCAAAAAATATCATAGAACATAAATTGTAGGAAACATAATTCTCTACAAAAAACGTCTCTTAACATTTTGCCATAGCTCGCTTCGTTTCCGAGATATTTGCAGATTCAGCTCAAAGGAACTGGCCTGACGGACATATTTCGAGATATTTCTTCTTCTTGTTGTTCTTCTTCTGCACAGCTAAGCTGGAAGTGGCATTTGCAGCTCGCAATAGTGCAGAGTTATCTCAAAGAGAGGGGCCACGGTGTTTCTGTATCTCTATTATGTTGGTGCGGCTTCGGAACTTTTAAATATCTTGATATATCTCGAGAACTACGCATCTGATCAAAAAATATCATAGAAGATAAAAAGTAGGAAACTTAATTCTCTACAAAAAAGGTCTCTTAACATTTCGCCATAGCTCGCTTCGTTTCCGAGATATTTGCAGATGTATCTCAAGGGAAGGGGCCTGTCGGACATATTTCGAGATATTTCTTCTTCTTGTTGTTCTTCTTCTGCACAGCTAAGCTGGAAGTGGCATTTGCGGCTCGCACTAGTGCAGAGTTATCTCAAAGAAAGGGGCCACGGTGTTTCTGTATCTCTATTATGTTGGTGCGGCTTCGGAACTTTTAAATATCTCGATATATCTCGAAAACTACGCTTCTGATCAAAAAATATCATAGAACATAAATTGTAGGAAACATAATTCTCTACAAAAAAGGTCTCTTAACATTTTGCCATAGCTCGCTTCGTTTCCGAGATATTTGCAGAATTATCTCAAGGGAAGGGGCCTGACGGACATATTTCGAGATATTTCTTCTTCTTGTTGTTCTTCTTCTGCACAGCTAAGCTGGAAGTGGCATTTCCAGCTCGCAATAGTGCAGAGTTATCTCAAAGAAAGGGGCCACGGCGTTTCTGTATCTCTATTATGTTGGTGCGGCTTCGGAACTTTTAAATATCTTGATATATCTCGAGAACTACGCTTCTGATCAAAAAATATCATAGAACATAAATTGTAGGAAACATAATTCTCTACAAAAAAGGTCTCTCAACATTTTGCCATAGCTCGCTTCGTTTCCGAGATATTTGCAGATATATCTCAAGGGAAGGGGCCTGACGGACATATTTCGAGATATTTCTTCTTCTTGTTGTTCTTCTTCTGCACAGCTAAGCTGGAAGTGGCATTTACAGCTCGCAATAGTGCAGAGTTATCTCAAAGAAAGGGGCCACGGTGTTTCTGTATCTCTATTATGTTGGTGCGGCTTCGGAACTTTTAAATATCTTGATATATCTCGAAAACTACGCTTCTGATCAAAAAATATCATAGAACATAAATTGTAGGAAACATAATTCTCTACAAAAAACGTCTCTCAACATTTTGCCATAGCTCGCTTCGTTTCCGAGATATTTGCAGATTCAGCTCAAAGGAACTGGCCTGACGGACATATTTCGAGATATTTCTTCTTCTTGTTGTTCTTCCTCTGCACAGCTAAGCTGGAAGTGGCATTTGCAGCTCGCAATAGTGCAGAGTTATCTCAAAGAAAGGGGCCACGGCGTTTCTGTATCTCTATTATGTTGGTGCGGCTTCGGAACTTTTAAATATCTTGATATATCTCGAGAACTACGCATCTGATCAAAAAATATCATACAACATAAAAAGTAGGAAACTTAATTCTCTACAAAAAAGGTCTCTTAACATTTTGCCATAGCTCGCTTCGTTTCCGAGATATTTGCAGATTTATCTCAAGGGAAGGGGCCTGACGGACATATTTCGAGATATTTCTTCTTCTTGTTGTTCTTCTTCTGCACAGCTAAGCTGGAAGTGGCATTTGCGGCTCGCACTAGTGCAGAGTTATCTCAAAGAAAGGGGCCACGGTGTTTCTGTATCCCTATTATGTTGGTGCGGCTTCGGAACTTTTAAATATCTCGATATATCTCGAAAACTACGCTTCTGATCAAAAAATATCATAGAACATAAATTGTAGGAAACATAATTCTCTACAAAAAAGGTCTCTCAACATTTTGCCATAGCTCGCTTCGTTTCCGAGATATTTGCAGATTCAGCTCAAAGGAACTGGCCTGACGGACATATTTCGAGATATTTCTTCTTCTTGTTGTTCTTCCTCTGCACAGCTAAGCTGGAAGTGGCATTTGCAGCTCGCAATAGTGCAGAGTTATCTCAAAGAAAGGGGCCACGGCGTTTCTGTATCTCTATTATGTTGGTGCGGCTTCGGAACTTTTAAATATCTTGATATATCTCGAGAACTACGCATCTGATCAAAAAATATCATAGAAGATAAAAAGTAGGAAACTTAATTCTCTACAAAAAAGGTCTCTTAACATTTTGCCATAGCTCGCTTCGTTTCCGAGATATTTGCAGATTTATCTCAAGGGAAGGGGCCTGACAGACATATTTCGAGATATTTCTTCTTCTTGTTGTTCTTCTTCTGCACAGCTAAGCTGGAAGTGGCATTTGCGGCTCGCACTAGTGCAGAGTTATCTCAAAGAAAGGGGCCACGGTGTTTCTGTATCCCTATTATGTTGGTGCGGCTTCGGAACTTTTAAATATCTGGATATATCTCGAAAACTACGCTTCGGAACAAAAAATATCATAGAACATAAATAGTAGGATACATAATTCTCTACAAAAAACGTCTCTTAACATTTTGCCATAGCTAGCTTCGTTTCCGAGATATTTGCAGATATATCTCAAGGGAAGGGGCCTGACGGGAATATTTCGAGATATTTCTTCTTCTTGTTGTTCTTCTTCTGCACAGCTAAGCTGGAAGTGGCATTTGCGGCTCGCACTAGTGCAGAGTAATCTCAAAGAAAGGGGCCACGGTGTTTCTGTATCTCTATTATGTTGGTGCGGCTTCGGAACTTTTAAATATCTCGATATATCTCGAAAACTACGCTTCTGATCAAAAAACATCATAGAACATAAATTGTAGGAAACAGAATTCTCTACAAAAAAGGTCTCTTAACATTTTGCCATAGCTCGCTTCGTTTCCGAGATATTTGCAGATATACCTCAAGGGAAGGGGCCTGCCGGACATATTTCGAGATATTTCTTCTTCTTGTTGTTCTTCTTCTGCACAGCTAAGCTGGAAGTGGCATTTGCGGCTCGCACTAGTGCAGAGTTATCTCAAAGAAAGGGGCCACGGTGTTTCTGTATCTCTATTATGTTGGTGCGGCTTCGGAACTTTTAAATATCTCGATATATCTCGAAAACTACGCTTCTGATCAAAAAATATCATAGAAGATGAATTGTAGGAAACATAATTCTCTATAAAAAACGTCTCTTAACATTTTGCCATAGCTCGCTTCGTTTCCGAGATATTTGCAGATTCATCTCAAAGGAACTGGCCTGACGGACATATTTCGAGATATTTCTTCTTCTTGTTGTTCTTCCTCTGCACAGCTAAGCTGGAAGTGGCATTTGCAGCTCGCAATAGTGCAGAGTTATCTCAAAGAAAGGGGCCACGGCGTTTCTGTATCTCTATTATGTTGGTGCGGCTTCGGAACTTTTAAATATCTTGATATATCTCGAGAACTACGCATCTGATCAAAAAATATCATACAACATAAAAAGTAGGAAACTTAATTCTCTACAAAAAAGGTCTCTACACATTTTGCCATAGCTCGCTTCGTTTCCGAGATATTTGCAGATTTATCTCAAAGGAACTGGCCTGACGGACATATTTCGAGATATTTCTTCTTCTTGTTGTTCTTCCTCTGCACAGCTAAGCTGGAAGTGGCATTTGCAGCTCGCAATAGTGCAGAGTTATCTCAAAGAAAGGGGCCACGGTGTTTCTGTATCTCTATTATGTTGGTGCGGCTTCGGAACTTTTAAATATCTTGATATATCTCGAGAACTACGCATCTGATCAAAAAATATCATAGAACATAAAAAGTAGGAAACTTAATTCTCTACAAAAAAGGTCTCTTAACATTTTGTCATAGCTCGCTTCGTTTCCGAGATATTTGCAGATTTATCTCAAGGGAAGGGGCCTGACGGACATATTTCGAGATATTTCTTCTTCTTGTTGTTCTTCTTCTGCACAGCTAAGCTGGAAGTGGCATTTGCGGCTCGCACTAGTGCAGAGTTATCTCAAAGAAAGGGGCCACGGTGTTTCTGTATCTCTATTATGTTGGTGCGGCTTCGGAACTTTTAAATATCTCGATATATCTCGAAAACTACGCTTCTGATCAAAAAATATCATAGAACATAAATTGTAGGAAACAGAATTCTCTACAAAAAAGGTCTCTTAACATTTTGCCATAGCTCGCTTCGTTTCCGAGATATTTGCAGATATATCTCAAGGGAAGGGGCCTGCCGGACATATTTCGAGATATTTCTTCTTCTTGTTGTTCTTCTTCTGCACAGTTAAGCTGGAAGTGGCATTTGCGGCTCGCACTAGTGCAGAGTTATCTCAAAGAAAGGGGCCACGGTGTTTCTGTATCTCTATTATGTTGGTGCGGCTTCGGAACTTTTAAATATCTCGATGTATCTCGAAAACTACGCTTCTGATCAAAAAATATCATAGAACATAAATTGTAGGAAACATAATTCTCTACAAAAAAGGTCTCTTAACATTTTGCCATAGCTCGCTTCGTTTCCGAGATATGTGCAGATTTATCTCAAGGGAAGGGGCCTGACGGACATATTTCGAGATATTTCTTCTGCTTGTTGTTCTTCTTCTGCACAGCTAAGCTGGAAGTGGCATTTGCGGCTCGCACTAGTGCAGAGTTATCTCAAAGAAAGGGGCCACGGTGTTTCTGTATCTCTATTATGTTGGTGCGGCTTCGGAACTTTTAAATATCTCGATGTATCTCGAAAACTACGCTTCTGATCAAAAAATATCATAGAACATAAAAAGTAGGAAACTTAATTCTCTACAAAAAAGGTCTCTTAACATTTTGCCATAGCTCGCTTCGTTTCCGAGATATTTGCAGATTTATCTCAAGGGAAGGGGCCTGACGGACATATTTCGAGATATTTCTTCTTCTTGTTGTTCTTCTTCTGCACAGCTAAGCTGGAAGTGGCATTTGCGGCTCGCACTAGTGCAGCGTTATCTCAAACAAAGGGGCCACGGTGTTTCTGTATCTCTACTATGTTGGTGCGGCTTCGGAACTTTTAAATATCTTGATATATCTCGAGAACTACGCATCTGATCAAAAAATATCATAGAACATAAAAAGTAGGAAACTTAATTCTCTACAAAAAAGGTCTCTTAACATTTTGCCATAGCTCGCTTCGTTTCCGAGATATTTGCAGATTTATCTCAAGGGAAGGGGCATGACGGACATATTTCGAGATATTTCTTCTTCTTGTTGTTCTTCTTCTGCACAGCTAAGCTGGAAGTGGCATTTGCGGCTCGCACTAGTGCAGAGTTATCTCAAAGAAAGGGGCCACGGTGTTTCTGTATCTCTATTATGTTGGTGCGGCTTCGGAACTTTTAAATATCTCGATATATCTCGAAAACTACGCTTCTGATCAAAAAATATCATAGAACATAAATTGTAGGAAACATAATTCTCTACAAAAAAGGTCTCTTAACATTTTGCCATAGCTCGCTTCGTTTCCGAGATATTTGCAGATATATCTCAAGGGAAGGGGCCTGACGGACATATTTCGAGATATTTCTTCTTCTTCTTGTTCTTCTTCTGCACAGCTAAGCTGGAAGTGGCATTTACAGCTCGCAATAGTGCAAAGTTATCTCAAAGAAAGGGGCCACGGTGTTTCTGTATCTCTATTATGTTGGTGCGGCTTCGGAACTTTTAAATATCTTGATATATCTCGAGAACTGCGCATCTGATCAAAAAATATCATAGAACATAAAAAGTAGGAAACTTAATTCTCTACAAAAAAGGTCTCTTAACATTTTGCCATAGCTCTCTTCGTTTCCGAGATATTTGCAGATAGATCTCAAGGGAAGGGGCCTGATGGACATATTTCGAGATATTTCTTCTTCTTGTTGTTCTTCTTCTGCACAGCGAAGCTGGAAGTGGCATTTGCAGCTCGCAATAGTGCAGAGTTATCTCAAAGAAAGGGGCCACGGTGTTTCTGTACCTCTATTATGTTGGTGCGGCTTCCGAACTTTTAAATATCTTGATATATCTGGAGAACTACGCATCTGATCAAAAAATATCATAGAACATAAAAAGTAGGAAACTTAATTCTCTACAAAAAAGGTCTCTTAACATTTTGCCATAGCTCGCTTCGTTTCCGAGATATTTGCAGATTTATCTCAAGGGAAGGGGCATGACGGACATATTTCGAGATATTTCTTCTTCTTGTTGTTCTTCCTCTGCACAGCTAAGCTGGAAGTGGCATTTGCAGCTCGCAATAGTGCAGAGTTATCTCAAAGAAAGGGGCCACGGTGTTTCTGTATCTCTATTATGTTGGTGCGGCTTCGGAACTTTTAAATAACTTGATATATCTCGAGAACTACGCATCTGATCAAAAAATATCATAGAACATAAAAAGTAGGAAACTTAATTCTCTACAAAAAAGGTCTCTTAACATTTTGCCATAGCTCGCTTCGTTTCCGAGATATGTGCAGATTTATCTCAAGGGAAGGGGCCTGACGGACATATTTCGAGATATTTCTTCTTCTTGTTGTTCTTCTTCTGCACAGCTAAGCTGGAAGTGGCATTTGCGGCTCGCACTAGTGCAGAGTTATCTCAAAGAAAGGGGCCACGGTGTTTCTGTATCTCTATTATGTTGGTGCGGCTTCGGAACTTTTAAATATCTCGATGTATCTCGAAAACTACGCTTCTGATCAAAAAATATCATAGAACATAAATTGTAGGAAACATAATGCTCTACAAAAAAGGTCTCTGAACATTTTGCCATAGCTCGCTTCGTTTCCGAGATATTTGCAGATATATCTCAAGGGAAGAGGCCTGACGGACATATTTCGAGATATTTCTTCTTCTTGTTGTTCTTCTTCTGCACAGCTAAGCTGGAGGTGGCATTTACAGCTCGCAATAGCGCAGAGTTATCTCAAAGAAAGGGGCCACGGTGTTTCTGTATCTCTATTATGTTGGTGCGGCTTCGGAACTTTTAAATATCTTGATATATCTCGAGAACTACGCACTGATCAAAAAATATCATGCAAGATAAAAAGTAGGAAACTTAATTCTCTACAAAAAAGGTCTCTTAACATTTTGCCATAGCTCTCTTCGTTTCCGAGATATTTGCAGATTTATCTCAAGGGAAGGGGCCTGACGGACATATTTCGAGATATTTGTTCTTCTTGTTGTTCTTCTTCTGCACAGCTAAGCTGGAAGTGGCAGTTGCGGCTCGCACTAGTGCAGAGTTATCTCAAAGAAAGGGGCCACGGTGTTTCTGTATCTCTATTATGTTGGTGCGGCTTCGGAACTTTTAAATATCTCGATGTATCTCGAAAACTACGCTTCTGATCAAAAAATATCATAGAACATAAATTGTAGGAAACATAATTCTCTATAAAAAACGTCTCTTAACATTTTGCCATAGCTCGCTTCGTTTCCGAGATATTTGCAGATTCATCTCAAAGGAACTGGCCTGACGGACATATTTCGAGATATTTCTTCTTCTTGTTGTTCTTCCTCTGCACAGCTAAGCTGGAAGTGGCATTTGCAGCTCGCAATAGTGCAGAGTTATCTCAAAGAAAGGGGCCACGGTGTTTCTGTACCTCTATTATGTTGGTGCGGCTTCCGAACTTTTAAATATCTTGATATATCTGGAGAACTACGCATCTGATCAAAAAATATCATAGAACATAAAAAGTAGGAAACTTAATTCTCTACAAAAAAGGTCTCTTAACATTTTGCCATAGCTCGCTTCGTTTCCGAGATATTTGCAGATTTATCTCAAGGGAAGGGGCATGACGGACATATTTCGAGATATTTCTTCTTCTTGTTGTTCTTCTTCTGCACAGCTAAACTGGAAGTGGCATTTCCAGCTCGCAATAGTGCAGAGTTATCTCAAAGAAAGGGGCCACGGTGTTTCTGTATCTCTATTATGTTGGTGCGGCTTCGGAACTTTTAAATATCTTGATATATCTCGAGAACTACGCATCTGATCAAAAAACATTATACAACATAAAAAGTAGGAAACTTAATTCTCTACAAAAAAGGTCTCTTAACATTTTGCCATAGCTCGCTTCGTTTCCGAGATATTTGCAGATTTATCTCAAGGGAAGTGGCCTGACGGACATATTTCGAGATATTTCTTCTTCTTGTTGTTCTTCTTCTGCACAGCGAAGCTGGAAGTGGCATTTGCAGCTCGCAATAGTGCAGAGTTATCTCAAAGAAAGGGGCCACGGTGTTTCTGTACCTCTATTATGTTGGTGCGGCTTCCGAACTTTTAAATATCTTGATATATCTGGAGAACTACGCATCTGATCAAAAAATATCATAGAACATAAAAAGTAGGAAACTTAATTCTCTACAAAAAAGGTCTCTTAACATTTTGCCATAGCTCGCTTCGTTTCCGAGATATTTGCAGATATATCTCAAGGGAAGGGGCATGACGGACATACTTCGAGATATTTCTTCTTCTTGTTGTTCTTCTTCTGCACAGCTAAACTGGAAGTGGCATTTCCAGCTCGCAATAGTGCAGAGTTATCTCAAAGAAAGGGGCCACGGTGTTTCTGTATCTCTATTATGTTGGTGCGGCTTCGGAACTTTTAAATATCTTGATATATCTCGAGAACTACGCATCTGATCAAAAAACATTATACAACATAAAAAGTAGGAAACTTAATTCTCTACAAAAAAGGTCTCTTAACATTTTGCCATAGCTCGCTTCGTTTCCGAGATATTTGCAGATTTATCTCAAGGGAAGGGGCCTGACGGACATATTTCGAGATATTTCTTCTTCTTGTTGTTCTTCTTCTGCACAGCTAAACTGGAAGTGGCATTTCCAGCTCGCAATAGTGCAGAGTTATCTCAAAGAAAGGAGCCACGGTGTTTCTGTATCTCTATTATGTTGGTGCGGCTTCGGAACTTTTAAATATCTTGATATATCTCGAGAACTACGCATCTGATCAAAAAATATCGTAGAACATAAAAAGTAGGAAACTTAATTCTCTACAAATAAAGTCTCTTAACATTTTGCCATAGCTCGCTTCGTTTCCGAGATATTTGCAGATTTATCTCAAGGGAAGTGGCCTGACGGACATATTTCGAGATATTTCTTCTTCTTGTTGTTCTTCTTCTGCACAGCGAAGCTGGAAGTGGCATTTGCAGCACGCAATAGTGCAGAGTTATCTCAAAGAAAGGGGCCACGGTGTTTCTGTACCTCTATTATGTTGGTGCGGCTTCCGAACTTTTAAATATCTTGATATATCTGGAGAACTACGCATCTGATCAAAAAATATCATAGAACATAAAAAGTAGGAAACTTAATTCTCTACAAAAAAGGTCTCTTAACATTTTGCCATAGCTCGCTTCGTTTCCGAGATATTTGCAGATTTATCTCAAGGGAAGGGGCATGACGGACATATTTCGAGATATTTCTTCTTCTTGTTGTTCTTCTTCTGCACAGCTAAACTGGAAGTGGCATTTCCAGCTCGCAATAGTGCAGAGTTATCTCAAAGAAAGGGGCCACGGTGTTTCTGTATCTCTATTATGTTGGTGCGGTTTCGGAACTTTTAAATATCTTGATATATCTCGAGAACTACGCATCTGATCAAAAAACATTATACAACATAAAAAGTAGGAAACTTAATTCTCTACAAAAAAGGTCTCTTAACATTTTGCCATAGCTCGCTTCGTTTCCGAGATATTTGCAGATTTATCTCAAGGGAAGGGGCCTGACGGACATATTTCGAGATATTTCTTCTTCTTGTTGTTCTTCTTCTGCACAGCTAAACTGGAAGTGGCATTTCCAGCTCGCAATAGTGCAGAGTTATCTCAAAGAAAGGAGCCACGGTGTTTCTGTATCTCTATTATGTTGGTGCGGCTTCGGAACTTTTAAATATCTTGATATATCTCGAGAACTACGCATCTGATCAAAAAATATCGTAGAACAAAAAAAGTAGGAAACTTAATTCTCTACAAATAAAGTCTCTTAACATTTTGCCATAGCTCGCTTCGTTTCCGAGATATTTGCAGATTTATCTCAAGGGAAGGGGCATGACGGACATATTTCGAGATATTTCTTCTTCTTGTTGTTCTTCTTCTGCACAGCTAAGCTGGAAGTGGCATTTGCGGCTCGCACTAGTGCAGAGTTATCTCAAAGAAAGGGGCCACGGTGTTTCTGTATCTCTATTATGTTGGTGCGGCTTCGGAACTTTTAAATATCTCGATATATCTCGAAAACTACGCTTCTGATCAAAAAATATCATAGAACATAAATTGTAGGAAACATAATTCTCTACAAAAAAGGTCTCTTAACATTTTGCCATAGCTCGCTTCGTTTCCGAGATATTTGCAGATATATCTCAAGGGAAGGGGCCTGACGGACACATTTCGAGATATTTCTTCTTCTTGTTGTTCTTCTTCTGCACAGCTAAGCTGGAAGTGGCATTTACAGCTCGCAATAGTGCAAAGTTATCTCAAAGAAAGGGGCCACGGTGTTTCTGTATCTCTATTATGTTGGTGCGGCTTCGGAACTTTTAAATATCTTGATATATCTCGAGAACTGCGCATCTGATCAAAAAATATCATAGAACATAAAAAGTAGGAAACTTAATTCTCTACAAAAAGGGTCTCTTAACATTTTGCCATAGCTCTCTTCGTTTCCGAGATATTTGCAGATAGATCTCAAGGGAAGGGGCCTGACGGACATATTTCGAGATATTTCTTCTTCTTGTTGTTCTTCTTCTGCACAGCGAAGCTGGAAGTGGCATTTGCAGCTCGCAATAGTGCAGAGTTATCTCAAAGAAAGGGGCCACGGTGTTTCTGTACCTCTATTATGTTGGTGCGGCTTCCGAACTTTTAAATATCTTGATATATCTGGAGAACTACGCATCTGATCAAAAAATATCATAGAACATAAAAAGTAGGAAACTTAATTCTCTACAAAAAAGGTCTCTTAACATTTTGCCATAGCTCGCTTCGTTTCCGAGATATTTGCAGATTTATCTCAAGGGAAGGGGCATGACGGACATATTTCGAGATATTTCTTCTTCTTGTTGTTCTTCTTCTGCACAGCTAAACTGGAAGTGGCATTTCCAGCTCGCAATAGTGCAGAGTTATCTCAAAGAAAGGGGCCACGGTGTTTCTGTATCTCTATTATGTTGGTGCGGCTTCGGAACTTTTAAATATCTTGATATATCTCGAGAACTACGCATCTGATCAAAAAACATTATAGAACCTAAAAAGTAGGAAACTTAATTCTCTACAAAAAAGGTCTCTTAACATTTTGCCATAGCTCGCTTCGTTTCCGAGATATTTGCAGATTTATCTCAAGGGAAGGGGCCTGACGGACATATTTCGAGATATTTCTTCTTCTTGTTGTTCTTCTTCTGCACAGCTAAACTGGAAGTGGCATTTCCAGCTCGCAATAGTGCAGAGTTATCTCAAAGAAAGGAGCCACGGTGTTTCTGTATCTCTATTATGTTGGTGCGGCTTCGGAACTTTTAAATATCTTGATATATCTCGAGAACTACGCATCTGATCAAAAAATATCGTAGAACATAAAAAGTAGGAAACTTAATTCTCTACAAATAAAGTCTCTTAACATTTTGCCATAGCTCGCTTCGTTTCCGAGATATTTGCAGATTTATCTCAAGGGAAGTGGCCTGACGGACATATTTCGAGATATTTCTTCTTCTTGTTGTTCTTCTTCTGCACAGCTAAGCTAGAAGTGGCATTTGCAGCTCGCAATAGTGCAGAGTTATCTCAAAGAAAGGGGCCACGGTGTTTCTGTATCTCTATTATGTTGGTGCGGCTTCGGAACTTTTAAATATCTTGATATATCTCGAGAACTACGCATCTGATCAAAAAATATCATAGAACATAAAAAGTAGGAAACTTAATTCTCTACAAAAAAGGTCTCTTAACATTTTGCCATAGCTCGCTTCGTTTCCGAGATATTTGCAGATTTATCTCAAGGGAAGGGGCATGACGGACATATTTCGAGATATTTCTTCTTCTTGTTGTTCTTCTTCTGCACAGCTAAACTGGAAGTGGCATTTCCAGCTCGCAATAGTGCAGAGTTATCTCAAAGAAAGGGGCCACGGTGTTTCTGTATCTCTATTATGTTGGTGCGGCTTCGGAACTTTTAAATATCTTGATATATCTCGAGAACTACGCATCTGATCAAAAAACATTATACAACATAAAAAGTAGGAAACTTAATTCTCTACAAAAAAGGTCTCTTAACATTTTGCCATAGCTCGCTTCGTTTCCGAGATATTTGCAGATTTATCTCAAGGGAAGGGGCCTGACGGACATATTTCGAGATATTTCTTCTTCTTGTTGTTCTTCTTCTGCACAGCTAAACTGGAAGTGGCATTTCCAGCTCGCAATAGTGCAGAGTTATCTCAAAGAAAGGAGCCACGGTGTTTCTGTATCTCTATTATGTTGGTGCGGCTTCGGAACTTTTAAATATCTTGATATATCTCGAGAACTACGCATCTGATCAAAAAATATCGTAGAACATAAAAAGTAGGAAACTTAATTCTCTACAAATAAAGTCTCTTAACATTTTGCCATAGCTCGCTTCGTTTCCGAGATATTTGCAGATTTATCTCAAGGGAAGTGGCCTGACGGACATATTTCGAGATATTTCTTCTTCTTGTTGTTCTTCTTCTGCACAGCTAAGCTGGAAGTGGCATTTGCGGCTCGCACTAGTGCAGAGTTATCTCAAAGAAAGGGGCCACGGTGTTTCTGTATCTCTATTATGTTGGTGCGGCTTCGGAACTTTTAAATATCTCGATATATCTCGAAAACTACGCTTCTGATCAAAAAATATCATAGAACATAAATTGTAGGAAACATAATTCTCTACAAAAAAGGTCTCTTAACATTTTGCCATAGCTCGCTTCGTTTCCGAGATATTTGCAGATATATCTCAAGGGAAGGGGCCTGACGGACATATTTCGAGATATTTCTTCTTCTTGTTGTTCTTCTTCTGCACAGCTAAACTGGAAGTGGCATTTCCAGCTCGCAATAGTGCAGAGTTATCTCAAAGAAAGGAGCCACGGTGTTTCTGTATCTCTATTATGTTGGTGCGGCTTCGGAACTTTTAAATATCTTGATATATCTCGAGAACTACGCATCTGATCAAAAAATATCGTAGAACATAAAAAGTAGGAAACTTAATTCTCTACAAATAAAGTCTCTTAACATTTTGCCATAGCTCGCTTCGTTTCCGAGATATTTGCAGATTTATCTCAAGGGAAGTGGCCTGACGGACATATTTCGAGATATTTCTTCTTCTTGTTGTTCTTCTTCTGCACAGCGAAGCTGGAAGTGGCATTTGCAGCTCGCAATAGTGCAGAGTTATCTCAAAGAAAGGGGCCACGGTGTTTCTGTACCTCTATTATGTTGGTGCGGCTTCCGAACTTTTAAATATCTTGATATATCTGGAGAACTACGCATCTGATCAAAAAATATCATAGAACATAAAAAGTAGGAAACTTAATTCTCTACAAAAAAGGTCTCTTAACATTTTGCCATAGCTCGCTTCGTTTCCGAGATATTTGCAGATTTATCTCAAGGGAAGGGGCATGACGGACATATTTCGAGATATTTCTTCTTCTTGTTGTTCTTCTTCTGCACAGCTAAACTGGAAGTGGCATTTCCAGCTCGCAATAGTGCAGAGTTATCTCAAAGAAAGGGGCCACGGTGTTTCTGTATCTCTATTATGTTGGTGCGGCTTCGGAACTTTTAAATATCTTGATATATCTCGAGAACTACGCATCTGATCAAAAAATATCATAGAACATAAAAAGTAGGAAACTTAATTCTCTACAAAAAAGGTCTCTTAACATTTTGCCATAGCTCGCTTCGTTTCCGAGATATTTGCAGATTTATCTCAAGGGAAGGGGCATGACGGACATATTTCGAGATATTTCTTCTTCTTGTTGTTCTTCTTCTGCACAGCTAAACTGGAAGTGGCATTTCCAGCTCGCAATAGTGCAGAGTTATCTCAAAGAAAGGGGCCACGGTGTTTCTGTATCTCTATTATGTTGGTGCGGCTTCGGAACTTTTAAATATCTTGATATATCTCGAGAACTACGCATCTGATCAAAAAATATCATAGAACATAAAAAGTAGGAAACTTAATTCTCTACAAAAAAGGTCTCTTAACATTTTGCCATAGCTCGCTTCGTTTCCGAGATATTTGCAGATTTATCTCAAGGGAAGGGGCATGACGGACATATTTCGAGATATTTCTTCTTCTTGTTGTTCTTCTTCTGCACAGCTAAACTGGAAGTGGCATTTCCAGCTCGCAATAGTGCAGAGTTATCTCAAAGAAAGGGGCCACGGTGTTTCTGTATCTCTATTATGTTGGTGCGGCTTCGGAACTTTTAAATATCTTGATATATCTCGAGAACTACGCATCTGATCAAAAAACATTATAGAACATAAAAAGTAGGAAACTTAATTCTCTACAAAAAAGGTCTCTTAACATTTTGCCATAGCTCGCTTCGTTTCCGAGATATTTGCAGATTTATCTCAAGGGAAGGGGCCTGACGGACATATTTCCAGATATTTCTTCTTCTTGTTGTTCTTCTTCTGCACAGCTAAACTGGAAGTGGCATTTCCAGCTCGCAATAGTGCAGAGTTATCTCAAAGAAAGGAGCCACGGTGTTTCTGTATCTCTATTATGTTGGTGCGGCTTCGGAACTTTTAAATATCTTGATATATCTCGAGAACTACGCATCTGATCAAAAAATATCGTAGAACATAAAAAGTAGGAAACTTAATTCTCTACAAATAAAGTCTCTTAACATTTTGCCATAGCTCGCTTCGTTTCCGAGATATTTGCAGATTTATCTCAAGGGAAGTGGCCTGACGGACATATTTCGAGATATTTCTTCTTCTTGTTGTTCTACTTCTGCACAGCTAAGCTAGAAGTGGCATTTGCAGCTCGCAATAGTGCAGAGTTACCTCAAAGAAAGGGGCCACGGTGTTTCTGTATCTCTATTATGTTGGTGCGGCTTCGGAACTTTTAAATATCTTGATATATCTCGAGAACTACGCATCTGATCAAAAAATATCATAGAACATAAAAAGTAGGAAACTTAATTCTCTATAAAAAAAGGTCTCTTAACATTTTGCCATAGCTCGCTTCGTTTCCGAGATATTTGCAGGTTTATCTCAAGGGAAGGGGCCTAACGGACATATTTCGAGATATTTCTTCTTCTTGTTGTTCTTCTTCTGCACAGCTAAGCTGGAAGTGGCATTTGCGGCTCGCACTAGTGCAGCGTTATCTCAAAGAAAGGGGCCACGGTATTTCTGTATCTCTATTATGTTGGTGCGGCTTCGGAACTTTTAAATATCTTGATATATCTCGAGAACTACGCATCTGATCAAAAAATATCATAGAACATAAAAAGTAGGAAACTTAATTCTCTACAAAAAAGGTCTCTTAACATTTTGCCATAGTTCGCTTCGTTTCCGAGATATTTGCAGATTTATCTCAAGGGAAGGGGCATGACGGACATATTTCGAGATATTTCTTCTTCTTGTTGTTCTTCTTCTGCACAGCTAAGCTGGAAGTGGCATTTGCGGCTCGCACTAGTGCAGAGTTATCTCAAAGAAAGGGGCCACGGTGTTTCTGTATCTCTATTATGTTGGTGCGGCTTCGGAACTTTTAAATATCTCGATATATCTCGAAAACTACGCTTCTGATCAAAAAATATCATAGAACATAAATTGTAGGAAACATAATTCTCTACAAAAAAGGTCTCTTAACATTTTGCCATAGCTCGCTTCGTTTCCGAGATATTTGCAGATATATCTCAAGGGAAGGGGCCTGACGGACATATTTCGAGATATTTCTTCTTCTTGTTGTTCTTCTTCTGCACAGCTAAGCTGGAAGTGGCATTTACAGCTCGCAATAGTGCAAAGTTATCTCAAAGAAAGGGGCCACGGTGTTTCTGTATCTCTATTATGTTGGTGCGGCTTCGGAACTTTTAAATATCTCGATATATCTCGAAAACTACGCTTCTGATCAAAAAATATCATAGAACATAAATTGTAGGAAACATAATTCTCTACAAAAAAGGTCTCTTAACATTTTGCCATAGCTCGCTTCGTTTCCGAGATATTTGCAGATATATCTCAAGGGAAGGGGCCTGACGGACATATTTCGAGATATTTCTTCTTCTTGTTGTTCTTCTTCTGCACAGCTAAGCTGGAAGTGGCATTTACAGCTCGCAATAGTGCAAAGTTATCTCAAAGAAAGGGGCCACGGTGTTTCTGTATCTCTATTATGTTGGTGCGGCTTCGGAACTTTTAAATATCTTGATATATCTCGAGAACTGCGCATCTGATCAAAAAATATCATAGAACATAAAAAGTAGGAAACTTAATTCTCTACAAAAAAGGTCTCTTAACATTTTGCCATAGCTCGCTTCGTTTCCGAGATATTTGCAGATTTATCTCAAGGGAAGGGGCATGACGGACATATTTCGAGATATTTCTTCTTCTTGTTGTTCTTCTTCTGCACAGCTAAGCTGGAAGTGGCATTTGCGGCTCGCACTAGTGCAGAGTTATCTCAAAGAAAGGGGCCACGGTGTTTCTGTATCTCTATTATGTTGGTGCGGCTTCGGAACTTTTAAATATCTCGATATATCTCGAAAACTACGCTTCTGATCAAAAAATATCATAGAACATAAATTGTAGGAAACATGATTCTCTACAAAAAAGGTCTCTTAACATTTTGCCATAGCTCGCTTCGTTTCCGAGATATTTGCAGATATATCTCAAGGGAAGGGGCCTGACGGACATATTTCGAGATATTTCTTCTTCTTGTTGTTCTTCTTCTGCACAGCTAAGCTGGAAGTGGCATTTACAGCTCGCAATAGTGCAAAGTTATCTCAAAGAAAGGGGCCGCGGTGTTTCTGTATCTCTATTATGTTGGTGCGGCTTCGGAACTTTTAAATATCTTGATATATCTCGAGAACTGCGCATCTGATCAAAAAATATCATAGAACATAAAAAGTAGGAAACTTAATTCTCTACAAAAAAGGTCTCTTAACATTTTGCCATAGCTCTCTTCGTTTCCGAGACATTTGCAGATTTATCTCAAGGCAAGGGGCCTGACGGACATATTTCGAGATATTTCTTCTTCTTGTTGTTCTTCTTCTGCACAGCGAAGCTGGAAGTGGCATTTGCAGCTCGCAATAGTGCAGAGTTATCTCAAAGAAAGGGGCCACGGTGTTTCTGTACCTCTATTATGTTGGTGCGGCTTCCGAACTTTTAAATATCTTGATATATCTGGAGAACTACGCATCTGATCAAAAAATATCATAGAACATAAAAAGTAGGAAACTTAATTCTCTACAAAAAAGGTCTCTTAACATTTTGCCATAGCTCGCTTCGTTTCCGAGATATTTGCAGATTTATCTCAAGGGAAGGGGCATGACGGACATATTTCGAGATATTTCTTCTTCTTGTTGTTCTTCTTCTGCACAGCTAAGCTGGAAGTGGCATTTGCGGCTCGCACTAGTGCAGAGTTATCTCAAAGAAAGGGGCCACGGTGTTTCTGTATCTCTATTATGTTGGTGCGGCTTCGGAACTTTTAAATATCTCGATATATCTCGAAAACTACGCTTCTTATCAAAAAATATCATAGAACATAAATTGTAGGAGACATAATTCTCTACAAAAAAGGTCTCTTAACATTTTGCCATAGCTCGCTTCGTTTCCGAGATATTTGCAGATATATCTCAAGGGAAGGGGCCTGACGGACATATTTCGAGATATTTCTTCTTCTTGTTGTTCTTCTTCTGCACAGCTAAGCTGGAAGTGGCATTTACAGCTCGCAATAGTGCAAAGTTATCTCAAAGAAAGGGGCCACGGTGTTTCTGTATCTCTATTATGTTGGTGCGGCTTCGGAACTTTTAAATATCTTGATATATCTCGAGAACTGCGCATCTGATCAAAAAATATCATAGAACATAAAAAGTAGGAAACTTAATTCTCTACAAAAAAGGTCTCTTAGCATTTTGCCATAGCTCTCTTCGTTTCCGAGATATTTGCAGATTTATCTCAAGGGAAGGGGCCTGACGGACATATTTCGAGATATTTCTTCTTCTTGTTGTTCTTCTTCTGCACAGCGAAGCTGGAAGTGGCATTTGCAGCTCGCAATAGTGCAGAGTTATCTCAAAGAAAGGGGCCACGGTGTTTCTGTACCTCTATTATGTTGGTGCGGCTTCCGAACTTTTAAATATCTTGATATATCTGGAGAACTACGCATCTGATCAAAAAATATCATAGAACATAAAAAGTAGGAAACTTAATTCTCTACAAAAAAGGTCTCTTAACATTTTGCCATAGCTCTCTTCGTTTCCGAGATATTTGCAGATTTATCTCAAGGGAAGGGGCCTGACGGACATATTTCGAGATATTTCTTCTTCTTGTTGTCCTTCTTCTGCACAGCTAAGCTGGAAGTGGCATTTGCAGCTCGCAATAGTGCAGAGTTATCTCAAAGAAAGGGGCCACGGTGTTTCTGTATCTCTATTATGTTGGTGCGGCTTCGGAACTTTTAAATATCTTGATATATCTCGAGAACTGCGCATCTGATCAAAAAATATCATAGAACATAAAAAGTAGGAAACTTAATTCTCTACAAAAAAGGTCTCTTAGCATTTTGCCATAGCTCTCTTCGTTTCCGAGATATTTGCAGATTTATCTCAAGGGAAGGGGCCTGACGGACATATTTCGAGATATTTCTTCTTCTTGTTGTTCTTCTTCTGCACAGCGAAGCTGGAAGTGGCATTTGCAGCTCGCAATAGTGCAGAGTTATCTCAAAGAAAGGGGCCACGGTGTTTCTGTACCTCTATTATGTTGGTGCGGCTTCCGAACTTTTAAATATCTTGATATATCTGGAGAACTACGCATCTGATCAAAAAATATCATAGAACATAAAAAGTAGGAAACTTAATTCTCTACAAAAAAGGTCTCTTAACATTTTGCCATAGCTCTCTTCGTTTCCGAGATATTTGCAGATTTATCTCAAGGGAAGGGGCCTGACGGACATATTTCGAGATATTTCTTCTTCTTGTTGTCCTTCTTCTGCACAGCTAAGCTGGAAGTGGCATTTGCAGCTCGCAATAGTGCAGAGTTATCTCAAAGAAAGGGGCCACGGTGTTTCTGTATCTCTATTATGTTGGTGCGGCTTCGGAACTTTTAAATATCTTGATATATCTCGAGAACTGCGCATCTGATCAAAAAATATCATAGAACATAAAAAGTAGGAAACTTAATTCTCTACAAAAAAGGTCTCTTAACATTTTGCCATAGCTCGCTTCGTTTCCGAGATATTTGCAGATTTATCTCAAGGGAAGGGGCCTGACGGACATATTTCGAGATATTTCTTCTTCTTGTTGTCCTTCTTCTGCACAGCTAAACTGGAAGTGGCATTTCCAGCTCGCAATAGTGCAGAGTTATCTCAAAGAAAGGAGCCACGGTGTTTCTGTATCTCTATTCTGTTGGTGCGGCTTCGGAACTTTTAAATATCTTGATATATCTCGAGAACTACGCATCTGATCAAAAAATATCATAGAACATAAAAAGTAGGAAACTTAATTCTCTACAAAAAAGGTCTCTTAACATTTTGCCATAGCTCGCTTCGTTTCCGAGATATTTGCAGATTTATCTCAAGGGAAGGGGCCTGACGGACATATTTCGAGATATTTCTTCTTCTTGTTGTTCTTCTTCTGCACAGCTAAGCTGGAAGTGGCATTTGCGGCTCGCACTAGTGCAGCGTTATCTCAAAGAAAGGGGCCACGGTGTTTCTGTATCTCTATTATGTTGGTGCGGCTTCGGAACTTTTAAATATCTTGATATATCTCGAGAACTACGCATCTGATCAAAAAATATCATAGAACATAAAAAGTAGCAAACTTAATTCTCTACAAAAAAGGTCTCTTAACATTTTGCCATAGCTCTCTTCGTTTCCGAGATATTTGCAGATTTATCTCAAGGGAAGGGGCCTGACGGACATATTTCGAGATATTTCTTCTTCTTGTTGTCCTTCTTCTGCACAGCTAAGCTGGAAGTGGCATTTGCAGCTCGCAATAGTGCAGAGTTATCTCAAAGAAAGGGGCCACGGTGTTTCTGTATCTCTATTATGTTGGTGCGGCTTCGGAACTTTTAAATATCTTGATATATCTCGAGAACTGCGCATCTGATCAAAAAATATCATAGAACATAAAAAGTAGGAAACTTAATTCTCTACAAAAAAGGTCTCTTAACATTTTGCCATAGCTCGCTTCGTTTCCGAGATATTTGCAGATTTATCTCAAGGGAAGGGGCATGACGGACATATTTCGAGATATTTCTTCTTCTTGTTGTCCTTCTTCTGCACAGCTAAACTGGAAGTGGCATTTCCAGCTCGCAATAGTGCAGAGTTATCTCAAAGAAAGGAGCCACGGTGTTTCTGTATCTCTATTCTGTTGGTGCGGCTTCGGAACTTTTAAATATCTTGATATATCTCGAGAACTACGCATCTGATCAAAAAATATCATAGAACATAAAAAGTAGGAAACTTAATTCTCTACAAAAAAGGTCTCTTAACATTTTGCCATAGCTCGCTTCGTTTCCGAGATATTTGCAGATTTATCTCAAGGGAAGGGGCCTGACGGACATATTTCGAGATATTTCTTCTTCTTGTTGTTCTTCTTCTGCACAGCTAAACTGGAAGTGGCATTTCCAGCTCGCAATAGTGCAGAGTTATCTCAAAGAAAGGGGCCACGGTGTTTCTGTATCTCTATTATGTTGGTGCAGCTTCGGAACTTTTAAATATCTTGATATATCTCGAGAACTACGCATCTGATCAAAAAATATCATAGAACATAAAAAGTAGGAAACTTAATTCTCTACAAAAACGGTCTCTTAACATTTTGCCATAGCTCGCTTCGTTTCCGAGATATTTGCAGATTTATCTCAAGGGAAGGGGCCTGACGGACATATTTCGAGATATTTCTTCTTCTTGTTGTTCTTCTTCTGCACAGCTAAGCTGGAAGTGGCATTTGCAGCTCGCAATAGTGCAGAGTTGTCTCAAAGAAAGGGGCCACGGTGTTTCTGTATCTCTATTATGTTGGTGCAGCTTCGGAACTTTTAAATATCTTGATATATCTCGAGAACTACGCATCTGATCAAAAAATATCATAGAACATAAAAAGTAGGAAACTTAATTCTCTACAAAAACGGTCTCTTAACATTTTGCCATAGCTCGCTTCGTTTCCGAGATATTTGCAGATTTATCTCAAGGGAAGGGGCCTGACGGACATATTTCGAGATATTTCTTCTTCTTGTTGTTCTTCTTCTGCACAGCTAAGCTGGAAGTGGCATTTGCGGCTCACACTAGTGCACAGTTATCTCAAAGAAAGGGGCCACGGTGTTTCTGTATCTCTATTATGTTGGTGCGGCTTCGGAACTTTTAAATATCTCGATATATCTCGAAAACTACGCTTCTGATCAAAAAATATCATAGAACGTAAATTGTAGGAAACATTATTCTCTACAAAAAAGGTCTCTTAACATTTTGCCATAGCTCGCTTCGTTTCCGAGATATTTGCAGATTTATCTCAAGGGAAGGGTCCTGATGGACATATTTCGAGATATTTCTTCTTCTTGTTGTTCTTCTTCTGCACAGCTAAACTGGAAGTGGCATTTCCAGCTCGCAATCGTGCAGAGTTATCTCGAAGAAAGGGGCCACGGTGTTTCTGTATCTCTATTACGTTGGTGCGGCTTCGGAACTTTTAAATATCTTGATATATCTCGAGAACTGCGCATCTGATCAAAAAATATCATAGAACATAAAAAGTAGGAAACTTAATTCTCTACAAAAAAGGTCTCTTAACATTTTGCCATAGCTCTCTTCGTTTCCGAGATATTTGCAGATTTATCTCAAGGGAAGGGGCCTGACGGACATATTTCGAGATATTTCTTCTTCTTGTTGTTCTTCTTTTGCACAGCTAAGCTGGAAGTGGCATTTACAGCTCGCAATAGTGCAAAGTTATCTCAAAGAAAGGGGCCACGGTGTTTCTGTATCTCTATTATGTTGGTGCGGCTTCGGAACTTTTAAATATCTTGATATATCTCGAGAACTGCGCATCTGATCAAAAAATATCATAGAACATAAAAAGTAGGAAACTTAATTCTCTACAAAAAAGGTCTCTTAACATTTTGCCATAGCTCTCTTCGTTTCCGAGATATTTGCAGATTTATCTCAAGGGAAGGGGCCTGACGGACATATTTCGAGATATTTCTTCTTCTTGTTGTTCTTCTTCTGCACAGCTAAGCTGGAAGTGGCATTTGCAGCTCGCAATAGTGCAGAGTTATCTCAAAGAAAGGGGCCACGGTGTTTCTGTACCTCTATTATGTTGGTGCGGCTTCCGAACTTTTAAATATCTTGATATATCTGGAGAACTACGCATCTGACCAAAAAATATCATAGAACATAAAAAGTAGGAAACTTAATTCTCTACAAAAAAGGTCTCTTAACATTTTGCCATAGCTCTCTTCGTTTCCGAGATATTTGCAGATTTATCTCAAGGGAAGGGGCCTGACGGACATATTTCGAGATATTTCTTCTTCTTGTTGTTCTTGTTCTGCACAGCTACGCTGGAAGTGGCATTTGCAGGTCGCAATAGTGCAGAGTTATCTCAAAGAAAGGGGTCACGGTGTTTCTGTATCTCTATTATGTTGGTGCGGCTTCGGAACTTTTAAATATCTCGATATATCTCGAAAACTACGCTTCTGATCAAAAAATATCATAGAACGTAAATTGTAGGAAACATTATTCTCTACAAAAAAGGTCTCTTAACATTTTGCCATAGCTCGCTTCGTTTCCGAGATATTTGCAGATTTATCTCAAGGGAAGGGTCCTGATGGACATATTTCGAGATATTTCTTCTTCTTGTTGTTCTTCTTCTGCACAGCTAAACTGGAAGTGGCATTTCCAGCTCGCAATCGTGCAGAGTTATCTCGAAGAAAGGGGCCACGGTGTTTCTGTATCTCTATTACGTTGGTGCGGCTTCGGAACTTTTAAATATCTTGATATATCTCGAGAACTGCGCATCTGATCAAAAAATATCATAGAACATAAAAAGTAGGAAACTTAATTCTCTACAAAAAAGGTCTCTTAACATTTTGCCATAGCTCTCTTCGTTTCCGAGATATTTGCAGATTTATCTCAAGGGAAGGGGCCTGACGGACATATTTCGAGATATTTCTTCTTCTTGTTGTTCTTCTTCTGCACAGCTAAGCTGTAAGTGGCATTTGCAGCTCGCAATAGTGCAGAGTTATCTCAAAGAAAGGGGCCACGGTGTTTCTGTACCTCTATTATGTTGGTGCGGCTTCCGAACTTTTAAATATCTTGATATATCTGGAGAACTACGCATCTGATCAAAAAATATCATAGAACATAAAAAGTAGGAAACTTAATTCTCTACAAAAAAGGTCTCTTAACATTTTGCCATAGCTCTCTTCGTTTCCGAGATATTTGCAGATTTATCTCAAGGGAAGGGGCCTGACGGACATATTTCGAGATATTTCTTCTTCTTGTTGTTCTTCTTCTGCACAGCTAAGCTGGAAGTGGCATTTGCAGCTCGCAATAGTGCAGAGTTATCTCAAAGAAAGGGGCCACGGTGTTTCTGTATCTCTATTATGTTGGTGCAGCTTCGGAACTTTTAAATATCTTGATATATCTCGAGAACTACGCATCTGATCAAAAAATATCATAGAACATAAAAAGTAGGAAACTTAATTCTCTACAAAAACGGTCTCTTAACATTTTGCCATAGCTCGCTTCGTTTCCGAGATATTTGCAGATTTATCTCAAGGGAAGGGGCCTGACGGACATATTTCGAGATATTTCTTCTTCTTGTTGTTCTTCTTCTGCACAGCTAAGCTGGAAGTGGCATTTGCAGCTCGCAATAGTGCAGAGTTATCTCAAAGAAAGGGGCCACGGTGTTTCTGTATCTCTATTATGTTGGTGCAGCTTCGGAACTTTTAAATATCTTGATATATCTCGAGAACTACGCATCTGATCAAAAAATATCATAGAACATAAAAAGTAGGAAACTTAATTCTCTACAAAAACGGTCTCTTAACATTTTGCCATAGCTCGCTTCGTTTCCGAGATATTTGCAGATTTATCTCAAGGGAAGGGGCCTGACGGACATATTTCGAGATATTTCTTCTTCTTGTTGTTCTTCTTCTGCACAGCTAAGCTGGAAGTGGCATTTGCGGCTCGCACTAGTGCACAGTTATCTCAAAGAAAGGGGCCACGGTGTTTCTGTATCTCTATTATGTTGGTGCGGCTTCGGAACTTTTAAATATCTCGATATATCTCGAAAACTACGTTTCTGATCAAAAAATATCATAGAACGTAAATTGTAGGAAACATTATTCTCTACAAAAAAGGTCTCTTAGTATTTTGCCATAGCTCGCTTCGTTTCCGAGATATTTGCAGATTTATCTCAAGGGAAGGGTCCTGATGGACATATTTCGAGATATTTCTTCTTCTTGTTGTTCTTCTTCTGCACAGCTAAACTGGAAGTGGCATTTCCAGCTCGCAATAGTGCAGAGTTATCTCAAAGAAAGGGGCCACGGTGTTTCTGTATCTCTATTATGTTGGTGCAGCTTCGGAACTTTTAAATATCTTGATATATCTCGAGAACTACGCATCTGATCAAAAAATATCATAGAACATAAAAAGTAGGAAACTTAATTCTCTACAAAAACGGTCTCTTAACATTTTGCCATAGCTCGCTTCGTTTCCGAGATATTTGCAGATTTATCTCAAGGGAAGGGGCCTGACGGACATATTTCGAGATATTTCTTCTTCTTGTTGTTCTTCTTCTGCACAGCTAAGCTGGAAGTGGCATTTGCAGCTCGCAATAGTGCAGAGTTGTCTCAAAGAAAGGGGCCACGGTGTTTCTGTATCTCTATTATGTTGGTGCAGCTTCGGAACTTTTAAATATCTTGATATATCTCGAGAACTACGCATCTGATCAAAAAATATCATAGAACATAAAAAGTAGGAAACTTAATTCTCTACAAAAACGGTCTCTTAACATTTTGCCATAGCTCGCTTCGTTTCCGAGATATTTGCAGATTTATCTCAAGGGAAGGGGCCTGACGGACATATTTCGAGATATTTCTTCTTCTTGTTGTTCTTCTTCTGCACAGCTAAGCTGGAAGTGGCATTTGCGGCTCACACTAGTGCACAGTTATCTCAAAGAAAGGGGCCACGGTGTTTCTGTATCTCTATTATGTTGGTGCGGCTTCGGAACTTTTAAATATCTCGATATATCTCGAAAACTACGCTTCTGATCAAAAAATATCATAGAACGTAAATTATAGGAAACATTATTCTCTACAAAAAAGGTCTCTTAGTATTTTGCCATAGCTCGCTTCGTTTCCGAGATATTTGCAGATTTATCTCAAGGGAAGGGTCCTGATGGACATATTTCGAGATATTTCTTCTTCTTGTTGTTCTTCTTCTGCACAGCTAAACTGGAAGTGGCATTTCCAGCTCGCAATCGTGCAGAGTTATCTCGAAGAAAGGGGCCACGGTGTTTCTGTATCTCTATTACGTTGGTGCGGCTTCGGAACTTTTAAATATCTTGATATATCTCGAGAACTACGCCTCTGATCGAAAAATATCATAGAACATAAAAAGTAGGAAACTTAATTCTCTACAAAAAAGGTCTCTTAACATTTTGTCATAGCTCGCTTCGTTTCCGAGATATTTGCAGATTTATCTCAAGGGAAGGGGCCTGACGGACATATTTCGAGATATTTCTTCTTCTTGTTGTTCTTCTTCTGCACAGCTAAGCTGGAAGTGGCATTTGCAGCTCGCAATAGTGCAGAGTTATCTCAAAGAGAGGGGCCACGGTGTTTCTGTATCTCTATTATGTTGGTGCGGCTTCGGAACTTTTAAATATCTTGATATATCTCGAGAACTACGCCTCTGATCGAAAAATATCATAGAACATAAAAAGTAGGAAACTTAATTCTCTACAAAAAAGGTCTCTCAACATTTTGCCATAGCTCTCTTCGTTTCCGAGATATTTGCAGATTTATCTCAAGGGAAGGGGCCTGACGGACATATTTCGAGATATTTCTTCTTCTTGTTGTTCTTCTTCTGCACAGCTAAGCTGGAAGTGGCATTTGCAGCTCGCAATAGTGCAGAGTTATCTCAAAGAAAGGGGCCACGGTGTTTCTGTATCTCTATTATGTTGGTGCGGCTTCGGAACTTTTAAATATCTTGATATATCTCGAGAACTGCGCATCTGATCAAAAAATATCATAGAACATAAAAAGTAGGAAACTTAATTCTCTACAAAAAAGGTCTCTTAACATTTTGCCATAGCTCTCTTCGTTTCCGAGATATTTGCAGATTTATCTCAAGGGAAGGGGCCTGACGGACATATTTCGAGATATTTCTTCTTCTTGTTGTTCTTCTTCTGCACAGCTAAGCTGGAAGTGGCATTTGCAGCTCGCAATAGTGCAGAGTTATCTCAAAGAAAGGGGCCACGGTGTTTCTGTACCTCTATTATGTTGGTGCGGCTTCCGAACTTTTAAATATCTTGATATATCTGGAGAACTACGCATCTGACCAAAAAATATCATAGAACATAAAAAGTAGGAAACTTCATTCTCTACAAAAAAGGTCTCTTAACATTTTGCCATAGCTCTCTTCGTTTCCGAGATATTTGCAGATTTATCTCAAGGGAAGGGGCCTGACGGACATATTTCGAGATATTTCTTCTTCTTGTTGTTCTTGTTCTGCACAGCTAAGCTGGAAGTGGCATTTGCAGGTCGCAATAGTGCAGAGTTATCTCAAAGAAAGGGGTCACGGTGTTTCTGTATCTCTATTATGTTGGTGCGGCTTCGGAACTTTTAAATATCTCGATATATCTCGATAACTACGCTTCTGATCAAAAAATATCATAGAACGTAAATTGTAGGAAACATTATTCTCTACAAAAAAGGTCTCTTAACATTTTGCCATAGCTCGCTTCGTTTCCGAGATATTTGCAGATTTATCTCAAGGGAAGGGTCCTGATGGACATATTTCGAGATATTTCTTCTTCTTGTTGTTCTTCTTCTGCACAGCTAAACTGGAAGTGGCATTTCCAGCTCGCAATCGTGCAGAGTTATCTCGAAGAAAGGGGCCACGGTGTTTCTGTATCTCTATTACGTTGGTGCGGCTTCGGAACTTTTAAATATCTTGATATATCTCGAGAACTGCGCATCTGATCAAAAAATATCATAGAACATAAAAAGTAGGAAACTTAATTCTCTACAAAAAAGGTCTCTTAACATTTTGCCATAGCTCTCTTCGTTTCCGAGATATTTGCAGATTTATCTCAAGGGAAGGGGCCTGACGGACATATTTCGAGATATTTCTTCTTCTTGTTGTTCTTCTTCTGCACAGCTAAGCTGGAAGTGGCATTTGCAGCTCGCAATAGTGCAGAGTTATCTCAAAGAAAGGGGCCACGGTGTTTCTGTACCTCTATTATGTTGGTGCGGCTTCCGAACTTTTAAATATCTTGATATATCTGGAGAACTACGCATCTGATCAAAAAATATCATAGAACATAAAAAGTAGGAAACTTAATTCTCTACAAAAAAGGTCTCTTAACATTTTGCCATAGCTCTCTTCGTTTCCGAGATATTTGCAGATTTATCTCAAGGGAAGGGGCCTGACGGACATATTTCGAGATATTTCTTCTTCTTGTTGTTCTTCTTCTGCACAGCTAAGCTGGAAGTGGCATTTGCAGCTCGCAATAGTGCAGAGTTATCTCAAAGAAAGGGGCCACGGTGTTTCTGTATCTCTATTATGTTGGTGCAGCTTCGGAACTTTTAAATATCTTGATATATCTCGAGAACTACGCATCTGATCAAAAAATATCATAGAACATAAAAAGTAGGAAACTTAATTCTCTACAAAAACGGTCTCTTAACATTTTGCCATAGCTCGCTTCGTTTCCGAGATATTTGCAGATTTATCTCAAGGGAAGGGGCCTGACGGACATATTTCGAGATATTTCTTCTTCTTGTTGTTCTTCTTCTGCACAGCTAAGCTGGAAGTGGCATTTGCGGCTCGCACTAGTGCACAGTTATCTCAAAGAAAGGGGCCACGGTGTTTCTGTATCTCTATTATGTTGGTGCGGCTTCGGAACTTTTAAATATCTCGATATATCTCGAAAACTACGCTTCTGATCAAAAAATATCATAGAACGTAAATTGTAGGAAACATTATTCTCTACAAAAAAGGTCTCTTAGTATTTTGCCATAGCTCGCTTCGTTTCCGAGATATTCGCAGATTTATCTCAAGGGAAGGGTCCTGATGGACATATTTCGAGATATTTCTTCTTCTTGTTGTTCTTCTTCTGCACAGCTAAACTGGAAGTGGCATTTCCAGCTCGCAATCGTGCAGAGTTATCTCGAAGAAAGGGGCCACGGTGTTTCTGTATCTCTATTACGTTGGTGCGGCTTCGGAACTTTTAAATATCTTGATATATCTCGAGAACTACGCCTCTGATCGAAAAATATCATAGAACATAAATAGTAGGAAACTTAATTTCCTACAAAAAAGATCTCTTACTATTTTGCCATAGCTCGCTTCGTTTCCGAGATATTTGCAGATTTATCTCAAGGGAAGGGTCCTCATGGACATATTTCGAGATATTTCTTCTTCTTGTTGTTCTTCTTCTGCACAGCTAAACTGGAAGTGGCATTTCCAGCTCGCAATAGTGCAGAGTTATCTCAAAGAAAGGGGCCACGGTGTTTCTGTATCTCTATTATGTTGGTGCAGCTTCGGAACTTTTAAATATCTTGATATATCTCGAGAACTACGCATCTGATCAAAAAATATCATAGAACATAAAAAGTAGGAAACTTAATTCTCTACAAAAACGGTCTCTTAACATTTTGCCATAGCTCGCTTCGTTTCCGAGATATTTGCAGATTTATCTCAAGGGAAGGGGCCTGACGGACATATTTCGAGATATTTCTTCTTCTTGTTGTTCTTCTTCTGCACAGCTAAGCTGGAAGTGGCATTTGCAGCTCGCAATAGTGCAGAGTTATCTCAAAGAAAGGGGCCACGGTGTTTCTGTATCTCTATTATGTTGGTGCAGCTTCGGAACTTTTAAATATCTTGATATATCTCGAGAACTACGCATCTGATCAAAAAATATCATAGAACATAAAAAGTAGGAAACTTAATTCTCTACAAAAACGGTCTCTTAACATTTTGCCATAGCTCGCTTCGTTTCCGAGATATTTGCAGATTTATCTCAAGGGAAGGGGCCTGACGGACATATTTCGAGATATTTCTTCTTCTTGTTGTTCTTCTTCTGCACAGCTAAGCTGGAAGTGGCATTTGCGGCTCGCACTAGTGCACAGTTATCTCAAAGAAAGGGGCCACGGTGTTTCTGTATCTCTATTATGTTGGTGCGGCTTCGGAACTTTTAAATATCTCGATATATCTCGAAAACTACGCTTCTGATCAAAAAATATCATAGAACGTAAATTGTAGGAAACATTATTCTCTACAAAAAAGGTCTCTTAGTATTTTGCCATAGCTCGCTTCGTTTCCGAGATATTCGCAGATTTATCTCAAGGGAAGGGTCCTGATGGACATATTTCGAGATATTTCTTCTTCTTGTTGTTCTTCTTCTGCACAGCTAAACTGGAAGTGGCATTTCCAGCTCGCAATCGTGCAGAGTTATCTCGAAGAAAGGGGCCACGGTGTTTCTGTATCTCTATTACGTTGGTGCGGCTTCGGAACTTTTAAATATCTTGATATATCTCGAGAACTACGCCTCTGATCGAAAAATATCATAGAACATAAATAGTAGGAAACTTAATTTCCTACAAAAAAGATCTCTTACTATTTTGCCATAGCTCGCTTCGTTTCCGAGATATTTGCAGATTTATCTCAAGGGAAGGGTCCTGATGGACATATTTCGAGATATTTCTTCTTCTTGTTGTTCTTCTTCTGCACAGCTAAACTGGAAGTGGCATTTCCAGCTCGCAATAGTGCAGAGTTATCTCAAAGAAAGGGGCCACGGTGTTTCTGTATCTCTATTATGTTGGTGCAGCTTCGGAACTTTTAAATATCTTGATATATCTCGAGAACTACGCATCTGATCAAAAAATATCATAGAACATAAAAAGTAGGAAACTTAATTCTCTACAAAAACGGTCTCTTAACATTTTGCCATAGCTCGCTTCGTTTCCGAGATATTTGCAGATTTATCTCAAGGGAAGGGGCCTGACGGACATATTTCGAGATATTTCTTCTTCTTGTTGTTCTTCTTCTGCACAGCTAAGCTGGAAGTGGCATTTGCAGCTCGCAATAGTGCAGAGTTGTCTCAAAGAAAGGGGCCACGGTGTTTCTGTATCTCTATTATGTTGGTGCAGCTTCGGAACTTTTAAATATCTTGATATATCTGGAGAACTACGCATCTGATCAAAAAATATCATAGAACATAAAAAGTAGGAAACTTAATTCTCTACAAAAACGGTCTCTTAACATTTTGCCATAGCTCGCTTCGTTTCCGAGATATTTGCAGATTTATCTCAAGGGAAGGGGCCTGACGGACATATTTCGAGATATTTCTTCTTCTTGTTGTTCTTCTTCTGCACAGCTAAGCTGGAAGTGGCATTTGCGGCTCACACTAGTGCACAGTTATCTCAAAGAAAGGGGCCACGGTGTTTCTGTATCTCTATTATGTTGGTGCGGCTTCGGAACTTTTAAATATCTCGATATATCTCGAAAACTACGCTTCTGATCAAAAAATATCATAGAACGTAAATTGTAGGAAACATTATTCTCTACAAAAAAGGTCTCTTAGTATTTTGCCATAGCTCGCTTCGTTTCCGAGATATTTGCAGATTTATCTCAAGGGAAGGGTCCTGATGGACATATTTCGAGATATTTCTTCTTCTTGTTGTTCTTCTTCTGCACAGCTAAACTGGAAGTGGCATTTCCAGCTCGCAATCGTGCAGAGTTATCTCGAAGAAAGGGGCCACGGTGTTTCTGTATCTCTATTACGTTGGTGCGGCTTCGGAACTTTTAAATATCTTGATATATCTCGAGAACTACGCCTCTGATCGAAAAATATCATAGAACATAAAAAGTAGGAAACTTAATTCTCTACAAAAAAGGTCTCTTAACATTTTGTCATAGCTCGCTTCGTTTCCGAGATATTTGCAGATTTATCTCAAGGGAAGGGGCCTGATGGACATATTTCGAGATATTTCTTCTTCTTGTTGTTCTTCTTCTGCACAGCTAAGCTGGAAGTGGCATTTGCAGCTCGCAATAGTGCAGAGTTATCTCAAAGAGAGGGGCCACGGTGTTTCTGTATCTCTATTATGTTGGTGCGGCTTCGGAACTTTTAAATATTTTGATATATCTCGAGAACTACGCCTCTGATCGAAAAATATCATAGAACATAAAAAGTAGGAAACTTAATTCTCTACAAAAAAGGTCTCTCAACATTTTGCCATAGCTCTCTTCGTTTCCGAGATATTTGCAGATTTATCTCAAGGGAAGGGGCCTGACGGACATATTTCGAGATATTTCTTCTTCTTGTTGTTCTTCTTCTGCACAGCTAAGCTGGAAGTGGCATTTGCAGCTCGCAATAGTGCAGAGTTATCTCAAAGAAAGGGGCCACGGTGTTTCTGTATCTCTATTATGTTGGTGCAGCTTCGGAACTTTTAAATATCTTGATATATCTCGAGAACTACGCATCTGATCAAAAAATATCATAGAACATAAAAAGTAGGAAACTTAATTCTCTACAAAAACGGTCTCTTAACATTTTGCCATAGCTCGCTTCGTTTCCGAGATATTTGCAGATTTATCTCAAGGGAAGGGGCCTGACGGACATATTTCGAGATATTTCTTCTTCTTGTTGTTCTTCTTCTGCACAGCTAAGCTGGAAGTGGCATTTGCAGCTCGCAATAGTGCAGAGTTATCTCAAAGAAAGGGGCCACGGTGTTTCTGTATCTCTATTATGTTGGTGCAGCTTCGGAACTTTTAAATATCTTGATATATCTCGAGAACTACGCATCTGATCAAAAAATATCATAGAACATAAAAAGTAGGAAACTTAATTCTCTACAAAAACGGTCTCTTAACATTTTGCCATAGCTCGCTTCGTTTCCGAGATATTTGCAGATTTATCTCAAGGGAAGGGGCCTGACGGACATATTTCGAGATATTTCTTCTTCTTGTTGTTCTTCTTCTGCACAGCTAAGCTGGAAGTGGCATTTGCGGCTCGCACTAGTGCACAGTTATCTCAAAGAAAGGGGCCACGGTGTTTCTGTATCTCTATTATGTTGGTGCGGCTTCGGAACTTTTAAATATCTCGATATATCTCGAAAACTACGCTTCTGATCAAAAAATATCATAGAACGTAAATTGTAGGAAACATTATTCTCTACAAAAAAGGTCTCTTAGTATTTTGCCATAGCTCGCTTCGTTTCCGAGATATTCGCAGATTTATCTCAAGGGAAGGGTCCTGATGGACATATTTCGAGATATTTCTTCTTCTTGTTGTTCTTCTTCTGCACAGCTAAACTGGAAGTGGCATTTCCAGCTCGCAATCGTGCAGAGTTATCTCGAAGAAAGGGGCCACGGTGTTTCTGTATCTCTATTACGTTGGTGCGGCTTCGGAACTTTTAAATATCTTGATATATCTCGAGAACTACGCCTCTGATCGAAAAATATCATAGAACATAAATAGTAGGAAACTTAATTTCCTACAAAAAAGATCTCTTACTATTTTGCCATAGCTCGCTTCGTTTCCGAAATATTTGCAGATTTATCTCAAGGGAAGGGTCCTGATGGACATATTTCGAGATATTTCTTCTTCTTGTTGTTCTTCTTCTGCACAGCTAAACTGGAAGTGGCATTTGCAGCTCGCAATAGTGCAGAGTTATCTCAAAGAAAGGGGCCACGGTGTTTCTGTATCTCTATTATGTTGGTGCAGCTTCGGAACTTTTAAATATCTTGATATATCTCGAGAACTACGCATCTGATCAAAAAATATCATATAACATAAAAAGTAGGAAACTTAATTCTCTACAAAAACGGTCTCTTAACATTTTGCCATAGCTCGCTTCGTTTCCGAGATATTTGCAGATTTATCTCAAGGGAAGGGGCCTGACGGACATATTTCGAGATATTTCTTCTTCTTGTTGTTCTTCTTCTGCACAGCTAAGCTGGAAGTGGCATTTGCGGCTCACACTAGTGCACAGTTATCTCAAAGAAAGGGGCCACGGTGTTTCTGTATCTCTATTATGTTGGTGCGGCTTCGGAACTTTTAAATATCTCGATATATGTCGAAAACTACGCTTCTGATCAAAAAATATCATAGAACATAAATTGTAGGAAACATAATTCTCTACAAAAAACGTCTCTTAACATTTTGCCATAGCTCGCTTCGTTTCCGAGATATTTGCAGATTCAACTCAAAGGAACTGGCCTGACGGACATATTTCGAGACATTTCTTCTTCTTGTTGTTCTTCCTCTGCACAGCTAAGCTGGAAGTGGCATTTGCAGCTCGCAATAGTGCAGAGTTATCTCAAAGAAAGGGGCCACGGTGTTTCTGTATCTCTATTATGTTGGTGCGGCTTCGGAACTTTTAAATATCTTGATATATCTCGAGAACTACGCTTCTGATCAAAAAATATCATAGAACGTAAATTGTAGGAAACATTATTCCCTACAAAAAAGGTCTCTTAACATTTTGCCATAGCTCGCTTCGTTTCCGAGATATTTGCAGATTCATCTCAAGGGAAGGGGTCTGACGGACATATTTCGAGATATTTCTTCTTCTTGTTGTTCTTCTTCTGCACAGCTAAGCTCGAAGTGGCATTTGCAGCTCGCAATAGTGCAGAGTTATCTCAAAGAAAGAGGCCACGGTGTTTCTGTACCTCTATTATGTTGGTGCAGCTTCGGAACTTTTAAATATCTTGATATATCTCGAGAACTACGCATCTGATCAAAAAATATCATCGAACATAAAAAGTAGGAAACTTAATTCTCTACAAAAAAGGTCTCTTAACATTTTGCCATAGCTCGCTTCGTTTCCGAGATATTTGCAGATTTATCTCAAGGGAAGGGTCCTGATGGACATATTTCGAGATATTTCTTCTTCTTGTTGTTCTTCTTCTGCACAGCTAAACTGGAAGTGGCATTTCCAGCTCGCAATCGTGCAGAGTTATCTCAAAGAAAGGGGCCACGGTGTTTCTGTATCTCTATTATGTTGGTGCGGCTTCGGAACTTTTAAATATCTCGATATATCTCGAAAACTACGCTTCTGATCAAAAAATATCATAGAACATAAATTGTAGGAAACATAATTCGCTACAAAAAAGGTCTCTTAACTTTTTGCCATAGCTCTCTTCGTTTCCGAGATATTTGCAGATTTATCTCAAGGGAAGGGGCCTGACGGACATATTTCGAGATATTTCTTCTTCTTGTTGTTCTTCTTCTGCACAGCTAAGCTGGAAGTGGCATTTGCGGCTCGCACTAGTGCAGAGTTATCTCAAAGAAAGGGGCCACGGTGTTTCTGTATCTCTATTATGTTGGTGCGGCTTCGGAACTTTTAAATATCTTGATATATCTCGAGAACTACGCATCTGATCAAAAAATATCATAGAACATAAAAAGTAGGAAACTTAATTCTCTACAAAAAAGGTCTCTTAAGATTTTGCCATAGCTCGCTTCGTTTCCGAGATATTTGCAGGTTTATCTCAAGGGAAGGGGCCTAACGGACATATTTCGAGATATTTCTTCTTCTTGTTGTTCTTCTTCTGCACAGCTAAGCTGGAAGTGGCATTTGCAGCTCGCAATAGTGCAGAGTTATCTCAAAGAAAGGGGCCACGGTGTTTCTGTATCTCTATTATGTTGGTGCAGCTTCGGAACTTTTAAATATCTTGATATATCTCGAGAACTACGCATCTGATCAAAAAATATCATAGAACATAAAAAGTAGGAAACTTAATTCTCTACAAAAACGGTCTCTTAACATTTTGCCATAGCTCGCTTCGTTTCCGAGATATTTGCAGATTTATCTCAAGGGAAGGGGCCTGACGGACATATTTCGAGATATTTCTTCTTCTTGTTGTTCTTCTTCTGCACAGCTAAGCTGGAAGTGGCATTTGCGGCTCGCACTAGTGCACAGTTATCTCAAAGAAAGGGGCCACGGTGTTTCTGTATCTCTATTATGTTGGTGCGGCTTCGGAACTTTTAAATATCTCGATATATCTCGAAAACTACGCTTCTGATCAAAAAATATCATAGAACGTAAATTGTAGGAAACATTATTCTCTACAAAAAAGGTCTCTTAGTATTTTGCCATAGCTCGCTTCGTTTCCGAGATATTCGCAGATTTATCTCAAGGGAAGGGTCCTGATGGACATATTTCGAGATATTTCTTCTTCTTGTTGTTCTTCTTCTGCACAGCTAAACTGGAAGTGGCATTTCCAGCTCGCAATCGTGCAGAGTTATCTCGAAGAAAGGGGCCACGGTGTTTCTGTATCTCTATTACGTTGGTGCGGCTTCGGAACTTTTAAATATCTTGATATATCTCGAGAACTACGCCTCTGATCGAAAAATATCATAGAACATAAATAGTAGGAAACTTAATTTCCTACAAAAAAGATCTCTTACTATTTTGCCATAGCTCGCTTCGTTTCCGAGATATTTGCAGATTTATCTCAAGGGAAGGGTCCTGATGGACATATTTCGAGATATTTCTTCTTCTTGTTGTTCTTCTTCTGCACAGCTAAACTGGATGTGGCATTTCCAGCTCGCAATAGTGCAGAGTTATCTCAAAGAAAGGGGCCACGGTGTTTCTGTATCTCTATTATGTTGGTGCAGCTTCGGAACTTTTAAATATCTTGATATATCTCGAGAACTACGCATCTGATCAAAAAATATCATAGAACATAAAAAGTAGGAAACTTAATTCTCTACAAAAACGGTCTCTTAACATTTTGCCATAGCTCGCTTCGTTTCCGAGATATTTGCAGATTTATCTCAAGGGAAGGGGCCTGACGGACATATTTCGAGATATTTCTTCTTCTTGTTGTTCTTCTTCTGCACAGCTAAGCTGGAAGTGGCATTTGCAGCTCGCAATAGTGCAGAGTTGTCTCAAAGAAAGGGGCCACGGTGTTTCTGTATCTCTATTATGTTGGTGCAGCTTCGGAACTTTTAAATATCTTGATATATCTCGAGAACTACGCATCTGATCAAAAAATATCATAGAACATAAAAAGTAGGAAACTTAATTCTCTACAAAAACGGTCTCTTAACATTTTGCCATAGCTCGCTTCGTTTCCGAGATATTTGCAGATTTATCTCAAGGGAAGGGGCCTGACGGACATATTTCGAGATATTTCTTCTTCTTGTTGTTCTTCTTCTGCACAGCTAAGCTGGAAGTGGCATTTGCGGCTCACACTAGTGCACAGTTATCTCAAAGAAAGGGGCCACGGTGTTTCTGTATCTCTATTATGTTGGTGCGGCTTCGGAACTTTTAAATATCTCGATATATCTCGAAAACTACGCTTCTGATCAAAAAATATCATAGAACGTAAATTGTAGGAAACATTATTCTCTACAAAAAAGGTCTCTTAGTATTTTGCCATAGCTCGCTTCGTTTCCGAGATATTTGCAGATTTATCTCAAGGGAAGGGTCCTGATGGACATATTTCGAGATATTTCTTCTTCTTGTTGTTCTTCTTCTGCACAGCTAAACTGGAAGTGGCATTTCCAGCTCGCAATCGTGCAGAGTTATCTCGAAGAAAGGGGCCACGGTGTATCTGTATCTCTATTACGTTGGTGCGGCTTCGGAACTTTTAAATATCTTGATATATCTCGAGAACTACGCCTCTGATCGAAAAATATCATAGAACATAAAAAGTAGGAAACTTAATTCTCTACAAAAAAGGTCTCTTAACATTTTGTCATAGCTCGCTTCGTTTCCGAGATATTTGCAGATTTATCTCAAGGGAAGGGGCCTGACGGACATATTTCGAGATATTTCTTCTTCTTGTTGTTCTTCTTCTGCACAGCTAAGCTGGAAGTGGCATTTGCAGCTCGCAATAGTGCAGAGTTATCTCAAAGAGAGGGGCCACGGTGTTTCTGTATCTCTATTATGTTGGTGCGGCTTCGGAACTTTTAAATATCTTGATATATCTCGAGAACTACGCCTCTGATCGAAAAATATCATAGAACATAAAAAGTAGGAAACTTAATTCTCTACAAAAAAGGTCTCTCAACATTTTGCCATAGCTCTCTTCGTTTCCGAGATATTTGCAGATTTATCTCAAGGGAAGGGGCCTGACGGACATATTTCGAGATATTTCTTCTTCTTGTTGTTCTTCTTCTGCACAGCTAAGCTGGAAGTGGCATTTGCAGCTCGCAATAGTGCAGAGTTATCTCAAAGAAAGGGGCCACGGTGTTTCTGTATCTCTATTATGTTGGTGCAGCTTCGGAACTTTTAAATATCTTGATATATCTCGAGAACTACGCATCTGATCAAAAAATATCATAGAACATAAAAAGTAGGAAACTTAATTCTCTACAAAAACGGTCTCTTAACATTTTGCCATAGCTCGCTTCGTTTCCGAGATATTTGCAGATTTATCTCAAGGGAAGGGGCCTGACGGACATATTTCGAGATATTTCTTCTTCTTGTTGTTCTTCTTCTGCACAGCTAAGCTGGAAGTGGCATTTGCAGCTCGCAATAGTGCAGAGTTATCTCAAAGAAAGGGGCCACGGTGTTTCTGTATCTCTATTATGTTGGTGCAGCTTCGGAACTTTTAAATATCTTGATATATCTCGAGAACTACGCATCTGATCAAAAAATATCATAGAACATAAAAAGTAGGAAACTTAATTCTCTACAAAAACGGTCTCTTAACATTTTGCCATAGCTCGCTTCGTTTCCGAGATATTTGCAGATTTATCTCAAGGGAAGGGGCCTGACGGACATATTTCGAGATATTTCTTCTTCTTGTTGTTCTTCTTCTGCACAGCTAAGCTGGAAGTGGCATTTGCGGCTCGCACTAGTGCACAGTTATCTCAAAGAAAGGGGCCACGGTGTTTCTGTATCTCTATTATGTTGGTGCGGCTTCGGAACTTTTAAATATCTCGATATATCTCGAAAACTACGCTTCTGATCAAAAAATATCATAGAACGTAAATTGTAGGAAACATTATTCTCTACAAAAAAGGTCTCTTAGTATTTTGCCATAGCTCGCTTCGTTTCCGAGATATTCGCAGATTTATCTCAAGGGAAGGGTCCTGATGGACATATTTCGAGATATTTCTTCTTCTTGTTGTTCTTCTTCTGCACAGCTAAACTGGAAGTGGCATTTCCAGCTCGCAATCGTGCAGAGTTATCTCGAAGAAAGGGGCCACGGTGTTTCTGTATCTCTATTACGTTGGTGCGGCTTCGGAACTTTTAAATATCTTGATATATCTCGAGAACTACGCCTCTGATCGAAAAATATCATACAACATAAATAGTAGGAAACTTAATTTCCTACAAAAAAGATCTCTTACTATTTTGCCATAGCTCGCTTCGTTTCCGAGATATTTGCAGATTTATCTCAAGGGAAGGGTCCTGATGGACATATTTCGAGATATTTCTTCTTCTTGTTGTTCTTCTTCTGCACAGCTAAACTGGAAGTGGCATTTGCAGCTCGCAATAGTGCAGAGTTATCTCAAAGAAAGGGGCCACGGTGTTTCTGTATCTCTATTATGTTGGTGCAGCTTCGGAACTTTTAAATATCTTGATATATC
The DNA here is from genome assembly GCF_051020975.1 of Osmia lignaria lignaria. Classification (NCBI taxonomy): domain Eukaryota; kingdom Metazoa; phylum Arthropoda; class Insecta; order Hymenoptera; family Megachilidae; genus Osmia; species Osmia lignaria. Next base: position 3,338,955 of record NW_027478169.1, on the reverse strand, counting down.
TCGAGAACTACGCATCTGATCAAAAAATATCATATAACATAAAAAGTAGGAAACTTAATTCTCTACAAAAACGGTCTCTTAACATTTTGCCATAGCTCGCTTCGTTTCCGAGATATTTGCAGATTTATCTCAAGGGAAGGGGCCTGACGGACATATTTCGAGATATTTCTTCTTCTTGTTGTTCTTCTTCTGCACAGCTAAGCTGGAAGTGGCATTTGCGGCTCGCACTAGTGCAGAGTTATCTCAAAGAAAGGGGCCACGGTGTTTCTGTATCTCTATTATGTTGGTGCGGCTTCGGAACTTTTAAATATCTTGATATATCTCGAGAACTACGCATCTGATCAAAAAATATCATAGAACATAAAAAGTAGGAAACTTAATTCTCTACAAAAAAGGTCTCTTAAGATTTTGCCATAGCTCGCTTCGTTTCCGAGATATTTGCAGGTTTATCTCAAGGGAAGGGGCCTAACGGACATATTTCGAGATATTTCTTCTTCTTGTTGTTCTTCTTCTGCACAGCTAAGCTGGAAGTGGCATTTGCAGCTCGCAATAGTGCAGAGTTATCTCAAAGAAAGGGGCCACGGTGTTTCTGTATCTCTATTATGTTGGTGCAGCTTCGGAACTTTTAAATATCTTGATATATCTCGAGAACTACGCATCTGATCAAAAAATATCATAGAACATAAAAAGTAGGAAACTTAATTCTCTACAAAAACGGTCTCTTAACATTTTGCCATAGCTCGCTTCGTTTCCGAGATATTTGCAGATTTATCTCAAGGGAAGGGGCCTGACGGACATATTTCGAGATATTTCTTCTTCTTGTTGTTCTTCTTCTGCACAGCTAAGCTGGAAGTGGCATTTGCGGCTCGCACTAGTGCACAGTTATCTCAAAGAAAGGGGCCACGGTGTTTCTGTATCTCTATTATGTTGGTGCGGCTTCGGAACTTTTAAATATCTCGATATATCTCGAAAACTACGCTTCTGATCAAAAAATATCATAGAACGTAAATTGTAGGAAACATTATTCTCTACAAAAAAGGTCTCTTAGTATTTTGCCATAGCTCGCTTCGTTTCCGAGATATTCGCAGATTTATCTCAAGGGAAGGGTCCTGATGGACATATTTCGAGATATTTCTTCTTCTTGTTGTTCTTCTTCTGCACAGCTAAACTGGAAGTGGCATTTCCAGCTCGCAATCGTGCAGAGTTATCTCGAAGAAAGGGGCCACGGTGTTTCTGTATCTCTATTACGTTGGTGCGGCTTCGGAACTTTTAAATATCTTGATATATCTCGAGAACTACGCCTCTGATCGAAAAATATCATAGAACATAAATAGTAGGAAACTTAATTTCCTACAAAAAAGATCTCTTACTATTTTGCCATAGCTCGCTTCGTTTCCGAGATATTTGCAGATTTATCTCAAGGGAAGGGTCCTGATGGACATATTTCGAGATATTTCTTCTTCTTGTTGTTCTTCTTCTGCACAGCTAAACTGGAAGTGGCATTTCCAGCTCGCAATAGTGCAGAGTTATCTCAAAGAAAGGGGCCACGGTGTTTCTGTATCTCTATTATGTTGGTGCAGCTTCGGAACTTTTAAATATCTTGATATATCTCGAGAACTACGCATCTGATCAAAAAATATCATAGAACATAAAAAGTAGGAAACTTAATTCTCTACAAAAACGGTCTCTTAACATTTTGCCATAGCTCGCTTCGTTTCCGAGATATTTGCAGATTTATCTCAAGGGAAGGGGCCTGACGGACATATTTCGAGATATTTCTTCTTCTTGTTGTTCTTCTTCTGCACAGCTAAGCTGGAAGTGGCATTTGCGGCTCACACTAGTGCACAGTTATCTCAAAGAAAGGGGCCACGGTGTTTCTGTATCTCTATTATGTTGGTGCGGCTTCGGAACTTTTAAATATCTCGATATATCTCGAAAACTACGCTTCTGATCAAAAAATATCATAGAACGTAAATTGTAGGAAACATTATTCTCTACAAAAAAGGTCTCTTAGTATTTTGCCATAGCTCGCTTCGTTTCCGAGATATTTGCAGATTTATCTCAAGGGAAGGGTCCTGATGGACATATTTCGAGATATTTCTTCTTCTTGTTGTTCTTCTTCTGCACAGCTAAACTGGAAGTGGCATTTCCAGCTCGCAATCGTGCAGAGTTATCTCGAAGAAAGGGGCCACGGTGTTTCTGTATCTCTATTACGTTGGTGCGGCTTCGGAACTTTTAAATATCTTGATATATCTCGAGAACTACGCCTCTGATCGAAAAATATCATAGAACATAAAAAGTAGGAAACTTAATTCTCTACAAAAAAGGTCTCTTAACATTTTGTCATAGCTCGCTTCGTTTCCGAGATATTTGCAGATTTATCTCAAGGGAAGGGGCCTGACGGACATATTTCGAGATATTTCTTCTTCTTGTTGTTCTTCTTCTGCACAGCTAAGCTGGAAGTGGCATTTGCAGCTCGCAATAGTGCAGAGTTATCTCAAAGAGAGGGGCCACGGTGTTTCTGTATCTCTATTATGTTGGTGCGGCTTCGGAACTTTTAAATATCTTGATATATCTCGAGAACTACGCCTCTGATCGAAAAATATCATAGAACATAAAAAGTAGGAAACTTAATTCTCTACAAAAAAGGTCTCTCAACATTTTGCCATAGCTCTCTTCGTTTCCGAGATATTTGCAGATTTATCTCAAGGGAAGGGGCCTGACGGACATATTTCGAGATATTTCTTCTTCTTGTTGTTCTTCTTCTGCACAGCTAAGCTGGAAGTGGCATTTGCAGCTCGCAATAGTGCAGAGTTATCTCAAAGAAAGGGGCCACGGTGTTTCTGTATCTCTATTATGTTGGTGCAGCTTCGGAACTTTTAAATATCTTGATATATCTCGAGAACTACGCATCTGATCAAAAAATGTCATAGAACATAAAAAGTAGGAAACTTAATTCTCTACAAAAACGGTCTCTTAACATTTTGCCATAGCTCGCTTCGTTTCCGAGATATTTGCAGATTCATCTCAAGGGAAGGGGCCTGACGGACATATTTCGAGATATTTCTTCTTCTTGTTGTTCTTGTTCTGCACAGCTAAGCTGGAGGTGGCATTTGCAGCTCGCAATAGTGCAGAGTTATCTCAAAGAAAGAGGCCACAGTGTTTCTGTACCTCTATTATGTTGGTGCAGCTTCGGAACTTTTAAATATCTTGATATATCTCGAGAACTACGCATCTGATCAAAAAATATCATCGAACATAAAAAGTAGGAAACTTAATTCTCTACAAAAAAGGTCTCTTAACATTTTGCCATAGCTCGCTTCGTTTCCGAGATATTTGCAGATTTATCTCAAGGGAAGGGTCCTGATGGACATATTTCGAGATATTTCTTCTTCTTGTTGTTCTTCTTCTGCACAGCTAAACTGGAAGTGGCATTTCCAGCTCGCAATCGTGCAGAGTTATCTCAAAGAAAGGGGCCACGGTGTTTCTGTATCTCTATTATGTTGGTGCGGCTTCGGAACTTTTAAATATCTCGATATATCTCGAAAACTACGCTTCTGATCAAAAAATATCATAGAACATAAATTGTAGGAAGCATAATTCTCTACAAAAAACGTCTCTTAACATTTTGCCATAGCTCGCTTCGTTTCCGAGATATTTGCAGATTCAGCTCAAAGGAACGGGCCTGACGGACATATTTCGAGATACTTCTTCTTCTTGTTGTTCTTCTTCTGCACAGCTAAGCTGGAAGTGGCATTTGCGGCTCGCACAAGTGCAGAGTTATCTCAAAGAAAGGGGCCACGGTGTTTCTGTATCTCTATTATGTTGGTGCGGCTTCGGAACTTTTAAATATCTCGATATATCTCGAAAACTACGCTTCTGATCAAAAAATATCATAGAACATAAATTGTAGGAAACATAATTCGCTACAAAAAAGGTCTCTCAACATTTTGCCATAGCTCTCTTCGTTTCCGAGATATTTGCAGATTTATCTCAAGGGAAGGGGCCTGACGGACATATTTCGAGATATTTCTTCTTCTTGTTGTTCTTCTTATGCACAGCTAAGCTGGAAGTGGCATTTGCAGCTCGCAATAGTGCAGAGTTATCTCAAAGAGAGGGGCCACGGTGTTTCTGTATCTCTATTATGTTGGTGCGGCTTCGGAACTTTTAAATATCTTGATATATCTCGAGAACTACGCATCTGATCAAAAAATATCATAGAACATAAAAAGTAGGAAACTTAATTCTCTACAAAAAAGGTCTCTTAAGATTTTGCCATAGCTCGCTTCGTTTCCGAGATATTTGCAGGTTTATCTCAAGGGAAGGGGCCTAACGGACATATTTCGAGATATTTCTTCTTCTTGTTGTTCTTCTTCTGCACAGCTAAGCTGGACGTGGCATTTGCAGCTCGCAATAGTGCAGAGTTATCTCAAAGAAAGGGGCCACGGTGTTTCTGTATCTCTATTATGTTGGTGCGGCTTCGGAACTTTTAAATATCTCGATATATCTCGAAAACTACGCTTCTGATCAAAAAATATCATAGAACATAAATTGTAGGAAACATAATTCTCTACAAAAAACGTCTCTTAACATTTTGCCATAGCTCGCTTCGTTTCCGAGATATTTGCAGATTCAACTCAAAGGAACTGGCCTGACGGACATATTTCGAGATATTTCTTCTTCTTGTTGTTCTTCCTCTGCACAGCTACGCTGGAAGTGGCATTTGCAGCACGCAATAGTGCAGAGTTATCTCAAAGAAAGGGGCCACGGTGTTTCTGTATCTCTATTATGTTGGTGCGGCTTCGGAACTTTTAAATATCTTGATATATCTCGAGAACTACGCATCTGATCAAAAAATATCATAGGACATAAAAAGTAGGAAACATTATTCTCTACAAAAAAGGTCTCTTAACATTTTGCCATAGCTCGCTTCGTTTCCGAGATATTTGCAGATTCAGCTCAAAGGAACGGGCCTGACGGACATATTTCGAGATATTTCTTCTTCTTGTTGTTCTTCCTCTGCACAGCTAAGCTGGAAGTGGCATTTGCAGCTCGCAATAGTGCAGAGTTATCTCAAAGAAAGGGGCCACGGTGTTTCTGTATCTCTATTATGTTGGTGCGGCTTCGGAACTTTTAAATATCTTGATATATCTCGAGAACTACGCATCTGATCAGAAAATATCATAGAACATAAAAAGTAGGAAACTTAATTCTCTACAAAAAAGGTCTCTTAACATTTTGCCATAGCTCGCTTCGTTTCCGAGATATTTGCATATTTATCTCAAGCGAAGGGTCCTGATGGACATATTTCGAGATATTTCTTCTTCTTGTTGTTCTTCTTCTGCACAGCTAAACTGGAAGTGGCATTTCCAGCTCGCAATCGTGCAGAGTTATCTCAAAGAAAGGGGCCACGGTGTTTCTGTATCTCTATTATGTTGGTGCAGCTTCGGAACTTTTAAATATCTTGATATATCTCGAGAACTACGCATCTGATCAAAAAATATCATATAACATAAAAAGTAGGAAACTTAATTCTCTACAAAAACGGTCTCTTAACATTTTGCCATAGCTCGCTTCGTTTCCGAGATATTTGCAGATTTATCTCAAGGGAAGGGGCCTGACGGACATATTTCGAGATATTTCTTCTTCTTGTTGTTCTTCTTCTGCACAGCTAAGCTGGAAGTGGCATTTGCGGCTCGCACTAGTGCAGAGTTATCTCAAAGAAAGGGGCCACGGTGTTTCTGTATCTCTATTATGTTGGTGCGGCTTCGGAACTTTTAAATATCTTGATATATCTCGAGAACTACGCACCTGATCAAAAAATATCATAGAACATAAAAAGTAGGAAACTTAATTCTCTACAAAAAAGGTCTCTTAAGATTTTGCCATAGCTCGCTTCGTTTCCGAGATATTTGCAGGTTTATCTCAAGGGAAGGGGCCTAACGGACATATTTCGAGATATTTCTTCTTCTTGTTGTTCTTCTTCTGCACAGCTAAGCTGGAAGTGGCATTTGCAGCTCGCAATAGTGCAGAGTTATCTCAAAGAAAGGGGCCACGGTGTTTCTGTATCTCTATTATGTTGGTGCGGCTTCGGAACGTTTAAATATCTCGATATATCTCGAAAACTACGCTTCTGATCAAAAAATATCATAGAACATAAATTGTAGGAAACATAATTCTCTACAAAAAACGTCTCTTAACATTTTGCCATAGCTCGCTTCGTTTCCGAGATATTTGCAGATTCAACTCAAAGGAACTGGCCTGACGGACATATTTCGAGATATTTCTTCTTCTTGTTGTTCTTCCTCTGCACAGCTACGCTGGAAGTGGCATTTGCAGCTCGCAATAGTGCAGAGTTATCTCAAAGAAAGGGGCCACGGTGTTTCTGTATCTCTATTATGTTGGTGCGGCTTCGGAACTTTTAAATATCTTGATATATCTCGAGAACTACGCATCTGATCAAAAAATATCATAGGACATAAAAAGTAGGAAACTTAATTCTCTACAAAAAAGGTCTCTTAACATTTTGCCATAGCTCGCTTCGTTTCCGAGATATTTGCATATTTATCTCAAGGGAAGGGGCCTGACGGACATATTTCGAGATATTTCTTCTTCTTGTTGTTCTTCTTCTGCACAGCTAAGCTGGAAGTGGCATTTGCGGCTCGCACTACGGCAGAGTTATCTCAAAGAAAGGGGCCACGGTGTTTCTGTATCTCTATTATGTTGGTGCGGCTTCGGAACTTTTAAATATCTTGATATATCTCGAGAACTACGCTTCTGATCAAAAAATATCATAGAACGTAAATTGTAGGAAACATTATTCTCTACAAAAAAGGTCTCTTAACATTTTGCCATAGCTCGCTTCGTTTCCGAGATATTTGCAGATTCATCTCAAGGGAAGGGGTCTGACGGACATATTTCGAGATATTTCTTCTTCTTGTTGTTCTTCTTCTGCACAGCTAAGCTCGAAGTGGCATTTGCAGCTCGCAATAGTGCAGAGTTATCTCAAAGAAAGAGGCCACAGTGTTTCTGTACCTCTATTATGTTGGTGCAGCTTCGGAACTTTTAAATATCTTGATATATCTCGAGAACTACGCATCTGATCAAAAAATATCATCGAACATAAAAAGTAGGAAACTTAATTCTCTACAAAAAAGGTCTCTTAACATTTTGCCATAGCTCGCTTCGTTTCCGAGATATTTGCAGATTTATCTCAAGGGAAGGGTCCTGATGGACATATTTCGAGATATTTCTTCTTCTTGTTGTTCTTCTTCTGCACAGCTAAACTGGAAGTGGCATTTCCAGCTCGCAATCGTGCAGAGTTATCTCAAAGAAAGGGGCCACGGTGTTTCTGTATCTCTATTATGTTGGTGCGGCTTCGGAACTTTTAAATATCTCGATATATCTCGAAAACTACGCTTCTGATCAAAAAATATCATAGAACATAAATTGTAGGAAGCATAATTCTCTACAAAAAACGTCTCTTAACATTTTGCCATAGCTCGCTTCGTTTCCGAGATATTTGCAGATTCAGCTCAAAGGAACGGGCCTGACGGACATATTTCGAGATACTTCTTCTTCTTGTTGTTCTTCTTCTGCACAGCTAAGCTGGAAGTGGCATTTGCGGCTCGCACTAGTGCAGAGTTATCTCAAAGAAAGGGGCCACGGTGTTTCTGTATCTCTATTATGTTGGTGCGGCTTCGGAACTTTTAAATATCTCGATATATCTCGAAAACTACGCTTCTGATCAAAAAATATCATAGAACATAAATTGTAGGAAACATAATTCGCTACAAAAAAGGTCTCTCAACATTTTGCCATAGCTCTCTTCGTTTCCGAGATATTTGCAGATTTATCTCAAGGGAAGGGGCCTGACGGACATATTTCGAGATATTTCTTCTTCTTGTTGTTCTTCTTATGCACAGCTAAGCTGGAAGTGGCATTTGCAGCTCGCAATAGTGCAGAGTTATCTCAAAGAGAGGGGCCACGGTGTTTCTGTATCTCTATTATGTTGGTGCGGCTTCGGAACTTTTAAATATCTTGATATATCTCGAGAACTACGCATCTGATCAAAAAATATCATAGAACATAAAAAGTAGGAAACTTAATTCTCTACAAAAAAGGTCTCTTAAGATTTTGCCATAGCTCGCTTCGTTTCCGAGATATTTGCAGGTTTATCTCAAGGGAAGGGGCCTAACGGACATATTTCGAGATATTTCTTCTTCTTGTTGTTCTTCTTCTGCACAGCTAAGCTGGACGTGGCATTTGCAGCTCGCAATAGTGCAGAGTTATCTCAAAGAAAGGGGCCACGGTGTTTCTGTATCTCTATTATGTTGGTGCGGCTTCGGAACTTTTAAATATCTCGATATATCTCGAAAACTACGCTTCTGATCAAAAAATATCATAGAACATAAATTGTAGGAAACATAATTCTCTACAAAAAACGTCTCTTAACATTTTGCCATAGCTCGCTTCGTTTCCGAGATATTTGCAGATTCAACTCAAAGGAACTGGCCTGACGGACATATTTCGAGATATTTCTTCTTCTTGTTGTTCTTCCTCTGCACAGCTACGCTGGAAGTGGCATTTGCAGCACGCAATAGTGCAGAGTTATCTCAAAGAAAGGGGCCACGGTGTTTCTGTATCTCTATTATGTTGGTGCGGCTTCGGAACTTTTAAATATCTTGATATATCTCGAGAACTACGCATCTGATCAAAAAATATCATAGGACATAAAAAGTAGGAAACTTAATTCTCTACAAAAAAGGTCTCTTAACATTTTGCCATAGCTCGCTTCGTTTCCGAGATATTTGCAGGTTTATCTCAAGGGAAGGGGCCTAACGGACATATTTCGAGATATTTCTTCTTCTTGTTGTTCTTCTTCTGCACAGCTAAACTGGAAGTGGCATTTCCAGCTCGCAATAGTGCAGAGTTATCTCAAAGAAAGGTGCCACGATGTTTCTGTATCTCTATTCTGTTGGTGCGGCTTCGGAACTTTTAAATATCTTGATATATCTCGAGAACTACGCATCTGATCAAAATATATCATAGAACATAAAAAGTAGGAAACTTAATTCTCTAGAAAAAAGGTCTCTTAACATTTTGCCATAGCTCTCTTCGTTTCCGAGATATTTGCAGATTTATCTCAAGGGAAGGGGCCTGACGGACATATTTCGAGATATTTCTCCTTCTTGTTGTTCTTCTTCTGCACAGCTAAGCTGGAAGTGGCATTTGCAGCTCGCAATAGTGCAGAGTTATCTCAAAGAAAGGGGCCACGGTGTTTCTGTATCTCTATTATGTTGGTGCGGCTTCGGAACTTTTAAATATCTTGATATATCTCGAGAACTACGCATCTGATCAAAAAATATCATAGGACATAAAAAGTAGGAAACTTAATTCTCTACAAAAAAGGTTTCTTAACATTTTGCCATAGCTCGCTTCGTTTCCGAGATATTTGCATATTTATCTCAAGGGAAGGGGCCTGACGGACATATTTCGAGATATTTCTTCTTCTTGTTGTTCTTCTTCTGCACAGCTAAGCTGGAAGTGGCATTTGCGGCTCGCACTACGGCAGAGTTATCTCAAAGAAAGGGGCCACGGTGTTTCTGTATCTCTATTATGTTGGTGCGGCTTCGGAACTTTTAAATATCTTGATATATCTCGAGAACTACGCTTCTGATCAAAAAATATCATAGAACGTAAATTGTAGGAAACATTATTCTCTACAAAAAAGGTCTCTTAACATTTTGCCATAGCTCGCTTCGTTTCCGAGATATTTGCAGATTCATCTCAAGGGAAGGGGTCTGACGGACATATTTCGAGATATTTCTTCTTCTTGTTGTTCTTCTTATGCACAGCTAAGCTGGAAGTGGCATTTGCAGCTCGCAATAGTGCAGAGTTATCTCAAAGAAAGGGGCCACGGTGTTTCTGTATCTCTATTATGTTGGTGCGGCTTCGGAACTTTTAAATATCTCGATATATCTCGAAAACTACGCTTCTGATCAAAAAATATCATAGAACATAAATTGTAGGAAGCATAATTCTCTACAAAAAACGTCTCTTAACATTTTGCCATAGCTCGCTTCGTTTCCGAGATATTTGCAGATTCAGCTCAAAGGAACGGGCCTGACGGACATATTTCGAGATACTTCTTCTTCTTGTTGTTCTTCTTCTGCACAGCTAAGCTGGAAGTGGCATTTGCGGCTCGCACTAGTGCAGAGTTATCTCAAAGAAAGGGGCCACGGTGTTTCTTTTTCTCTATTATGTTGGTGCGGCTTCGGAACTTTTAAATATCTCGATATATCTCGAAAACTACGCTTCTGATCAAAAAATATCATAGAACATAAATTGTAGGAAACATAATTCGCTACAAAAAAGGTCTCTTAACATTTTGCCATAGCTCTCTTCGTTTCCGAGATATTTGCAGATTTATCTCAAGGGAAGGGGCCTGACGGACATATTTCGAGATATTTCTTCTTCTTGTTGTTCTTCTTATGCACAGCTAAGCTGGAAGTGGCATTTGCAGCTCGCAATAGTGCAGAGTTATCTCAAAGAAAGGGGCCACGGTGTTTCTGTATCTCTATTATGTTGGTGCGGCTTCGGAACTTTTAAATATCTCGATATATCTCGAAAACTACGCTTCTGATCAAAAAATATCATAGAACATAAATTGTAGGAAACATAATTCGCTACAAAAAAGGTCTCTCAACATTTTGCCATAGCTCTCTTCGTTTCCGAGATATTTGCAGATTTATCTCAAGGGAAGGGGCCTGACGGACATATTTCGAGATATTTCTTCTTCTTGTTGTTCTTCTTATGCACAGCTAAGCTGGAAGTGGCATTTGCAGCTCGCAATAGTGCAGAGTTATCTCAAAGAAAGGGGCCACGGTGTTTCTGTATCTCTATTATGTTGGTGCGGCTTCGGAACTTTTAAATATCTTGATATATCTCGAGAACTACGCGTCTGATCAAAAAATATCATAGAACATAAAAAGTAGGAAACTTAATTCTCTACAAAAAAGGTCTCTTAAGATTTTGCCATAGCTCGCTTCGTTTCCGAGATATTTGCAGGTTTATCTCAAGGGAAGGGGCCTAACGGACATATTTCGAGATATTTCTTCTTCTTGTTGTTCTTCTTCTGCACAGCTAAGCTGGAAGTGGCATTTGCAGCTCGCAATAGTGCAGAGTTATCTCAAAGAAAGGGGCCACGGTGTTTCTGTATCTCTATTATGTTGGTGCGGCTTCGGAACTTTTAAATATCTCGATATATCTCGAAAACTACGCTTCTGATCAAAAAATATCATAGAACATAAATTGTAGGAAACATAATTCTCTACAAAAAACGTCTCTTAACATTTTGCCATAGCTCGCTTCGTTTCCGAGATATTTGCAGATTCAACTCAAAGGAACTGGCCTGACGGACATATTTCGAGATATTTCTTCTTCTTGTTGTTCTTCCTCTGCACAGCTACGCTGGAAGTGGCATTTCCAGCTCGCAATCGTGCAGAGTTATCTCAAAGAAAGGGGCCACGGTGTTTCTGTATCTCTATTATGTTGGTGCGGCTTCGGAACTTTTAAATATCTCGATATATCTCGAAAACTACGCTTCTGATCAAAAAATATCATAGAACATAAATTGTAGGAAGCATAATTCTCTACAAAAAACGTCTCTTAACATTTTGCCATAGCTCGCTTCGTTTCCGAGATATTTGCAGATTCAGCTCAAAGGAACGGGCCTGACGGACATATTTCGAGATACTTCTTCTTCTTGTTGTTCTTCTTCTGCACAGCTAAGCTGGAAGTGGCATTTGCGGCTCGCACTAGTGCAGAGTTATCTCAAAGAAAGGGGCCACGGTGTTTCTGTATCTCTATTATGTTGGTGCGGCTTCGGAACTTTTAAATATCTCGATATATCTCGAAAACTACGCTTCTGATCAAAAAATATCATAGAACATAAATTGTAGGAAACATAATTCGCTACAAAAAAGGTCTCTCAACATTTTGCCATAGCTCTCTTCGTTTCCGAGATATTTGCAGATTTATCTCAAGGGAAGGGGCCTGACGGACATATTTCGAGATATTTCTTCTTCTTGTTGTTCTTCTTATGCACAGCTAAGCTGGAAGTGGCATTTGCAGCTCGCAATAGTGCAGAGTTATCTCAAAGAGAGGGGCCACGGTGTTTCTGTATCTCTATTATGTTGGTGCGGCTTCGGAACTTTTAAATATCTTGATATATCTCGAGAACTACGCATCTGATCAAAAAATATCATAGAACATAAAAAGTAGGAAACTTAATTCTCTACAAAAAAGGTCTCTTAAGATTTTGCCATAGCTCGCTTCGTTTCCGAGATATTTGCAGGTTTATCTCAAGGGAAGGGGCCTAACGGACATATTTCGAGATATTTCTTCTTCTTGTTGTTCTTCTTCTGCACAGCTAAGCTGGACGTGGCATTTGCAGCTCGCAATAGTGCAGAGTTATCTCAAAGAAAGGGGCCACGGTGTTTCTGTATCTCTATTATGTTGGTGCGGCTTCGGAACTTTTAAATATCTCGATATATCTCGAAAACTACGCTTCTGATCAAAAAATATCATAGAACATAAATTGTAGGAAACATAATTCTCTACAAAAAACGTCTCTTAACATTTTGCCATAGCTCGCTTCGTTTCCGAGATATTTGCAGATTCAACTCAAAGGAACTGGCCTGACGGACATATTTCGAGATATTTCTTCTTCTTGTTGTTCTTCCTCTGCACAGCTACGCTGGAAGTGGCATTTGCAGCACGCAATAGTGCAGAGTTATCTCAAAGAAAGGGGCCACGGTGTTTCTGTATCTCTATTATGTTGGTGCGGCTTCGGAACTTTTAAATATCTTGATATATCTCGAGAACTACGCATCTGATCAAAAAATATCATAGGACATAAAAAGTAGGAAACTTAATTCTCTACAAAAAAGGTCTCTTAACATTTTGCCATAGCTCGCTTCGTTTCCGAGATATTTGCAGGTTTATCTCAAGGGAAGGGGCCTAACGGACATATTTCGAGATATTTCTTCTTCTTGTTGTTCTTCTTCTGCACAGCTAAACTGGAAGTGGCATTTCCAGCTCGCAATAGTGCAGAGTTATCTCAAAGAAAGGTGCCACGATGTTTCTGTATCTCTATTCTGTTGGTGCGGCTTCGGAACTTTTAAATATCTTGATATATCTCGAGAACTACGCATCTGATCAAAATATATCATAGAACATAAAAAGTAGGAAACTTAATTCTCTAGAAAAAAGGTCTCTTAACATTTTGCCATAGCTCTCTTCGTTTCCGAGATATTTGCAGATTTATCTCAAGGGAAGGGGCCTGACGGACATATTTCGAGATATTTCTCCTTCTTGTTGTTCTTCTTCTGCACAGCTAAGCTGGAAGTGGCATTTGCAGCTCGCAATAGTGCAGAGTTATCTCAAAGAAAGGGGCCACGGTGTTTCTGTATCTCTATTATGTTGGTGCGGCTTCGGAACTTTTAAATATCTTGATATATCTCGAGAACTACGCATCTGATCAAAAAATATCATAGGACATAAAAAGTAGGAAACTTAATTCTCTACAAAAAAGGTTTCTTAACATTTTGCCATAGCTCGCTTCGTTTCCGAGATATTTGCATATTTATCTCAAGGGAAGGGGCCTGACGGACATATTTCGAGATATTTCTTCTTCTTGTTGTTCTTCTTCTGCACAGCTAAGCTGGAAGTGGCATTTGCGGCTCGCACTACGGCAGAGTTATCTCAAAGAAAGGGGCCACGGTGTTTCTGTATCTCTATTATGTTGGTGCGGCTTCGGAACTTTTAAATATCTTGATATATCTCGAGAACTACGCTTCTGATCAAAAAATATCATAGAACGTAAATTGTAGGAAACATTATTCTCTACAAAAAAGGTCTCTTAACATTTTGCCATAGCTCGCTTCGTTTCCGAGATATTTGCAGATTTATCTCAAGGGAACGGTCCTGATGGACATATTTCGAGATATTTCTTCTTCTTGTTGTTCTTCTTCTGCACAGCTAAACTGGAAGTGGCATTTCCAGCTCGCAATCGTGCAGAGTTATCTCAAAGAAAGGGGCCACGGTGTTTCTGTATCTCTATTATGTTGGTGCGGCTTCGGAACTTTTAAATATCTCGATATATCTCGAAAACTACGCTTCTGATCAAAAAATATCATAGAACATAAATTGTAGGAAGCATAATTCTCTACAAAAAACGTCTCTTAACATTTTGCCATAGCTCGCTTCGTTTCCGAGATATTTGCAGATTCAGCTCAAAGGAACGGGCCTGACGGACATATTTCGAGATACTTCTTCTTCTTGTTGTTCTTCTTCTGCACAGCTAAGCTGGAAGTGGCATTTGCGGCTCGCACTAGTGCAGAGTTATCTCAAAGAAAGGGGCCACGGTGTTTCTGTATCTCTATTATGTTGGTGCGGCTTCGGAACTTTTAAATATCTCGATATATCTCGAAAACTACGCTTCTGATCAAAAAATATCATAGAACATAAATTGTAGGAAACATAATTCGCTACAAAAAAGGTCTCTTAACATTTTGCCATAGCTCTCTTCGTTTCCGAGATATTTGCAGATTTATCTCAAGGGAAGGGGCCTGACGGACATATTTCGAGATATTTCTTCTTCTTGTTGTTCTTCTTATGCACAGCTAAGCTGGAAGTGGCATTTGCAGCTCGCAATAGTGCAGAGTTATCTCAAAGAAAGGGGCCACGGTGTTTCTGTATCTCTATTATGTTGGTGCGGCTTCGGAACTTTTAAATATCTCGATATATCTCGAAAACTACGCTTCTGATCAAAAAATATCATAGAACATAAATTGTAGGAAGCATAATTCTCTACAAAAAACGTCTCTTAACATTTTGCCATAGCTCGCTTCGTTTCCGAGATATTTGCAGATTCAGCTCAAAGGAACGGGCCTGACGGACATATTTCGAGATACTTCTTCTTCTTGTTGTTCTTCTTCTGCACAGCTAAGCTGGAAGTGGCATTTGCGGCTCGCACTAGTGCAGAGTTATCTCAAAGAAAGGGGCCACGGTGTTTCTGTATCTCTATTATGTTGGTGCGGCTTCGGAACTTTTAAATATCTCGATATATCTCGAAAACTACGCTTCTGATCAAAAAATATCATAGAACATAAATTGTAGGAAACATAATTCGCTACAAAAAAGGTCTCTTAACATTTTGCCATAGCTCTCTTCGTTTCCGAGATATTTGCAGATTTATCTCAAGGGAAGGGGCCTGACGGACATATTTCGAGATATTTCTTCTTCTTGTTGTTCTTCTTATGCACAGCTAAGCTGGAAGTGGCATTTGCAGCTCGCAATAGTGCAGAGTTATCTCAAAGAAAGGGGCCACGGTGTTTCTGTATCTCTATTATGTTGGTGCGGCTTCGGAACTTTTAAATATCTTGATATATCTCGAGAACTACGCATCTGATCAAAAAATATCATAGAACATAAAAAGTAGGAAACTTAATTCTCTACAAAAAAGGTCTCTTAAGATTTTGCCATAGCTCGCTTCGTTTCCGAGATATTTGCAGGTTTATCTCAAGGGAAGGGGCCTAACGGACATATTTCGAGATATTTCTTCTTCTTGTTGTTCTTCTTCTGCACAGCTAAGCTGGAAGTGGCATTTGCAGCTCGCAATAGTGCAGAGTTATCTCAAAGAAAGGGGCCACGGTGTTTCTGTATCTCTATTATGTTGGTGCGGCTTCGGAACTTTTAAATATCTCGATATATCTCGAAAACTACGCTTCTGATCAAAAAATATCATAGAACATAAATTGTAGGAAACATAATTCTCTACAAAAAACGTCTCTTAACATTTTGCCATAGCTCGCTTCGTTTCCGAGATATTTGCAGATTCAACTCAAAGGAACTGGCCTGACGGACATATTTCGAGATATTTCTTCTTCTTGTTGTTCTTCCTCTGCACAGCTACGCTGGAAGTGGCATTTGCAGCACGCAATAGTGCAGAGTTATCTCAAAGAAAGGGGCCACGGTGTTTCTGTATCTCTATTATGTTGGTGCGGCTTCGGAACTTTTAAATATCTTGATATATCTCGAGAACTACGCATCTGATCAAAAAATATCATAGGACATAAAAAGTAGGAAACTTAATTCTCTACAAAAAAGGTCTCTTAACATTTTGCCATAGCTCGCTTCGTTTCCGAGATATTTGCAGGTTTATCTCAAGGGAAGGGGCCTAACGGACATATTTCGAGATATTTCTTCTTCTTGTTGTTCATCTTCTGCACAGCTAAGCTGGAAGTGGCATTTGCAGCTCGCAATAGTGCAGAGTTATCTCAAAGAAAGGGGCCACGGTGTTTCTGTATCTCTATTATGTTGGTGCGGCTTCGGAACTTTTAAATATCTCGATATATCTCGAAAACTACGCTTCTGATCAAAAAATATCATAGAACATAAATTGTAGGAAACATAATTCTCTACAAAAAACGTCTCTTAACATTTTGCCATAGCTCGCTTCGTTTCCGAGATATTTGCAGATTCAACTCAAAGGAACTGGCCTGACGGACATATTTCGAGATATTTCTTCTTCTTGTTGTTCTTCCTCTGCACAGCTACGCTGGAAGTGGCATTTGCAGCACGCAATAGTGCAGAGTTATCTCAAAGAAAGGGGCCACGGTGTTTCTGTATCTCTATTATGTTGGTGCGGCTTCGGAACTTTTAAATATCTTGATATATCTCGAGAACTACGCATCTGATCAAAAAATATCATAGGACATAAAAAGTAGGAAACTTAATTCTCTACAAAAAAGGTCTCTTAACATTTTGCCATAGCTCGCTTCGTTTCCGAGATATTTGCAGGTTTATCTCAAGGGAAGGGGCCTAACGGACATATTTCGAGATATTTCTTCTTCTTGTTGTTCATCTTCTGCACAGCTAAGCTGGAAGTGGCATTTGCAGCTCGCAATAGTGCAGAGTTATCTCAAAGAAAGGGGCCACGGTGTTTCTGTATCTCTATTATGTTGGTGCGGCTTCGGAACTTTTAAATATCTTGATATATCTCGAGAACTACGCATCTGATCAAAAAATATCATAGGACATAAAAAGTAGCAAACTTAATTCTCTACAAAAAAGGTCTCTTAACATTTTGCCATAGCTCGCTTCGTTTCCGAGATATTTGCATATTTATCTCAAGGGAAGGGGCCTGACGGACATATTTCGAGATATTTCTTCTTCTTGTTGTTCTTCTTCTGCACAGCTAAGCTGGAAGTGGCATTTGCGGCTCGCACTAGTGCAGAGTTATCTCAAAGAAAGGGGCCACGGTGTTTCTGTATCTCTATTATGTTGGTGCGGCTTCGGAACTTTTAAATATCTTGATATATCTCGAGAACTACGCATCTGATCAAAAAATATCATAGAACATAAATTGTAGGAAGCATAATTCTCTACAAAAAACGTCTCTTAACATTTTGCCATAGCTCGCTTCGTTTCCGAGATATTTGCAGATTCAGCTCAAAGGAACGGGCCTGACGGACATATTTCGAGATATTTTTTCTTCTTGTTGTTCTTCTTCTGCACAGCTAAGCTCGAAGTGGCATTTGCAGCTCGCAATAGTGCAGAGTTATCTCAAAGAAAGAGGCCACGGTGTTTCTGTACCTCTATTATGTTGGTGCAGCTTCGGAACTTTTAAATATCTTGATATATCTCGAGAACTACGCATCTGATCAAAAAATATCATCGAACATAAAAAGTAGGAAACTTAATTCTCTACAAAAAAGGTCTCTTAACATTTTGCCATAGCTCGCTTCGTTTCCGAGATATTTGCAGATTTATCTCAAGCGAAGGGTCCTGATGGACATATTTCGAGATATTTCTTCTTCTTGTTGTTCTTCTTCTGCACAGCTAAACTGGAAGTGGCATTTCCAGCTCGCAATCGTGCAGAGTTATCTCAAAGAAAGGGGCCACGGTGTTTCTGTATCTCTATTATGTTGGTGCGGCTTCGGAACTTTTAAATATCTCGATATATCTCGAAAACTACGCTTCTGATCAAAAAATATCATAGAACATAAATTGTAGGAAGCATAATTCTCTACAAAAAACGTCTCTTAACATTTTGCCATAGCTCGCTTCGTTTCCGAGATATTTGCAGATTCAGCTCAAAGGAACGGGCCTGACGGACATATTTCGAGATACTTCTTCTTCTTGTTGTTCTTCTTCTGCACAGCTAAGCTGGAAGTGGCATTTGCGGCTCGCACTAGTGCAGAGTTATCTCAAAGAAAGGGGCCACGGTGTTTCTGTATCTCTATTATGTTGGTGCGGCTTCGGAACTTTTAAATATCTCGATATATCTCGAAAACTACGCTTCTGAACTAAAAATATCATAGAACATAAATTGTAGGAAACATAATTCGCTACAAAAAAGGTCTCTTAACATTTTGCCATAGCTCTCTTCGCTTCCGAGATATTTGCAGATTTATCTCAAGGGAAGGGGCCTGACGGACATATTTCGAGATATTTCTTCTTCTTGTTGTTCTTCTTCTGCACAGCTAAGCTGGAAGTGGCATTTGCAGCTCGCAATAGTGCAGAGTTATCTCAAAGAAAGGGGCCACGGTGTTTCTGTATCTCTATTATGTTGGTGCGGCTTCGGAACTTTTAAATATCTTGATATATCTCGAGAACTACGCATCTGATCAAAAAATATCATAGAACATAAAAAGTAGGAAACTTAATTCTCTACAAAAAAGGTCTCTTAACATTTTGCCATAGCTCGCTTCGTTTCCGAGATATTTGCATATTTATCTCAAGGGAAGGGGCCTGACGGACATATTTCGAGATATTTCTTCTTCTTGTTGTTCTTCTTCTGCACAGCTAAGCTGGAAGTGGCATTTGCGGCTCGCACTAGTGCAGAGTTATCTCAAAGAAAGGGGCCACGGTGTTTCTGTATCTCTATTATGTTGGTGCGGCTTCGGAACTTTTAAAAATCTTGATATATCTCGAGAACTACGCTTCTGATCAAAAAATATCATAGAACATAAATTATAGGAAACATTATTCTCTACAAAAAAGGTCTCTTAACATTTTGCCATAGCTCGCTTCGTTTCCGAGATATTTGCAGATTCAACTCAAGGGAAGGGGCCTGACGGACATATTTCGAGATATTTCTTCTTCTTGTTGTTCTTCTTCTGCACAGCTAAGCTGGAAGTGGCATTTGCGGCTCGCACTAGTGCAGAGTTACCTCAAAGAAAGGGGCCACGGTGTTTCTGTATCTCTATTATTTTGGTGCGGCTTCGGAACTTTTAAATATCTTGATATATCTCGAGAACTACGCTTCTGATCAAAAAATATCATAGAACGTAAATTGTAGGAAACATTATTCTCTACAAAAAAGGTCTCTTAACATTTTGCCATAGCTCGCTTCGTTTCCGAGATATTTGCAGATTCAACTCAAAGGATCTGGCCTGACGGACATATTTCGAGATATTTCTTCTTCTTGTTGTTCTTCCTCTGCACAGCTAAGCTGGAAGTGGCATTTGCAGCTCGCAATAGTGCAGAGTTATCTCAAAGAAAGGGGCCACGGTGTTTCTGTATCTCTATTATGTTGGTGCGGCTTCGGAACTTTTAAATATCTTGATATATCTCGAGAACTACGCATCTGATCAAAAAATATCATAGAACATAAAAAGTAGGAAACTTAATTCTCTACAAAAAAGGTCTCTTAACATTTTGCCATAGCTCGCTTCGTTTCCGAGATATTTGCATATTTATCTCAAGGGAAGGGGCCTGACGGACATATTTCGAGATATTTCTTCTTCTTGTTGTTCTTCTTCTGCACAGCTAAGCTGGAAGTGGCATTTGCAGCTCGCAATAGTGCAGAGTTATCCCAAAGAAAGGGGCCACGGTGTTTCTGTATCTCTATTATGTTGGTGCGGCTTCGGAACTTTTAAATATCTCGATATATCTCGAAAACTACGCTTCTGATCAAAAAATATCATAGAACATAAATTGCAGGAAACATAATTCTCTACAAAAGAGGTCTCTTAACATTTTGCCATAACTCGCTTCGTTTCCGAGATATTTGCAGATTTATCTCAAGGGAAGGGTCCTGATGGACATATTTCGAGATACTTCTTCTTCTTGTTGTTCTTCTTCTGCACAGCTAAGCTGGAAGTGGCATTTGCAGCTCGCAATAGTGCAGAGTTATCTCAAAGAAAGGGGCCACGGTGTTTCTGTATCTCTATTATGTTGGTGCGGCTTCGGAACTTTTAAATATCTTAATATATCTCGAGAACTACGCATCTGATCAAAAAATATCATAGAACATAAAAAGTAGGAAACCTAATTCTCTACAAAAAAGGTCTCTTAACATTTTGCCATAGCTCGCTTCGTTTCCGAGATATTTGCAGATTTATCTCAAGGGAAGGGGCCTCACGGACATATTGCGAGATATTTCTTCTTCTTGTTGTTCTTCTTCTGCACAGCTAAGCTGGAAGTGGCATTTGCAGCTCGCAATAGTGCAGAGATATCTCAAAGAAAGGGGCCACGGTGTTTCTGTATCTCTATTATGTTGGTGCGGCTTCGGAACTTTTAAGTATCTCGATATATCTCGAAAACTACGCTTCTGATCAAAAAATATCATAGAACATAAATTGTAGGAAACATAATTCTCTACAAAAAAGATCTCTTAACATTTTGACATAGCTCGCTTCGTTTCCGAGATATTTGCAGATTTATCTCAAGGGAAGGGGCCTGACGGACATATTTCGAGATATTTCTTCTTCTCGTTGTTCTTCTTCTGCACAGCTAAGCTGTAAGTGGCATTTGCGGCTCGCGCTAGTGCAGAGTTATCTCAAAGAAAGGGGCCACGGTGTTTCTGTATCTCTATTATGTTGGTGCGGCTTCGGAACTTTTAAATATCTTGATATATCTCGAGAACTACGCATCTGATCAAAAAATATCATAGAACATAAAAAGTAGGAAACTTAATTCTCTACAAAAAAGGTCTCTTAACATTTTGCCATAGCTCGCTTCGTTTCCGAGATATTTGCAGATTTATCTCAAGGGAAGGGGCCTGACGGACATATTTCGAGATATTTCTTCTTCTTGTTGTTCTTCTTCTGCACAGCTGAGCTGGAAGTGGCATTTGCAGGTCGCAATAGTGCAGAGTTATCTGAAAGAAAGGGGCCACGGTGTTTCTGTATCTCTATTATGTTGGTGCGGCTTCGGAACTTTTAAATATCTCGATATATCTCGAAAACTACGCTTCTGATCAAAAAATATCATAGAACATAAATTGTAGGAAACATAATTCTCTACAAAAAACGTCTCTTAACATTTTGCCATAGCTCGCTTCGTTTCCGAGATATTTGCAGATTCAGCTCAAAGGAACTGGCCTGACGGACATATTTCGAGATATTTCTTCTTCTTGTTGTTCTTCCTCTGCACAGCTAAGCTGGAAGTGGCATTTGCAGCTCGCAATAGTGCAGAGTTATCTCAAAGAAAGGGGCCACGGTGTTTCTGTATCTCTATTATGTTGGTGCGGCTTCGGAACTTTTAAATATCTTGATATATCTCGAGAACTACGCATCTGATCAAAAAATATCGTAGATCATAAATTGTAGGAAACGTAATTCTCTACAAAAAAGGTATCTTAACATTTTGCCATAGCTCGCTTCGTTTCCGAGATATTTGCAGATATATCTCAAGGGAAGGGGCCTGCCGGACATATTTCGAGATATTTCTTCTTCTTGTTGTTCTTCTTCTGCACAGCTAAGCTGGAAGTGGCATTTACAGCTCGCAATAGTGCAGAGTTATCTCAAAGAAAGGGGCCACGGTGTTTCTGTATCTCTATTATGTTGGTGCTGCTTCGGAACTTTTAAATATCTTGATATATCTCGAGAACTACGCATCTGATCAAAAAATATCGTAGAACATGAAAAGTAGGAAACTTAATTCTCTACAAAAAAGGTCTCTTAACATTTTGCCATAGCTCTCTTCGTTTCCGAGATATTTGCAGATTTATCTCAAGGGAAGGGGCCTGACGGACATATTTCGAGATATTTCTTCTTCTTGTTGTTCTTCTTCTGCACAGCTAAGCTGGAAGTGGCATTTGCAGGTCGCAATAGTGCAGAGTTATCTCAAAGAAAGGGGCCACGGTGTTTCTGTATCTCTATTATGTTGGTGCGGCTTCGGAACTTTTAAATATCTTGATATATCTCGAGAACTACGCATCTGATCAAAAAATGTCATAGAACGTAAAAAGTAGGAAACTTAATTCTCTACAAAAAAGGTCTCTTAACATTTTGCCATAGCTCTCTTCGTTTCCGAGATATTTCCAGATTTATCTCAAGGGAAGGGGCCTCACGGACATATTTCGAGATATTTCTTCTTCTTGTTGTTCTTCTTCTGCACAGCTAAACGGGAAGTGGCATTTCCAGCTCGCAATAGTGCAGAGTTATCTCAAAGAAAGGAGCCACGGTGTTTCTGTATCTCTATTATGTTGGTGCGGCTTCGGAACTTTTAAATATCTTGATATATCTCATGAACTACGCGTCTGATCAAAAAATATCATAAAACATAAAAAGTAGGAAACATAATTCTCTACAAAAAAGGTCTCTTAACATTTTGCCATAGCTCGCTTCGTTTCCGAGATATTTGCAGATTTATCTCAAGGGAAGGGGCCTGACGGACATATTTCGAGATATTTCTTCTTCTTGTTGTTCTTCTTCTGCACAGCTGAGCTGGAAGTGGCATTTGCAGGTCGCAATAGTGCAGAGTTATCTGAAAGAAAGGGGCCACGGTGTTTCTGTATCTCTATTATGTTGGTGCGGCTTCGGAACTTTTAAATATCTCGATATATCTCGAAAACTACGCATCTGATCAAAAAATATCATAGAACATAAATTGTAGGAAACATAATTCTCTACAAAAAACGTCTCTTAACATTTTGCCATAGCTCGCTTCGTTTCCGAGATATTTGCAGATTCAGCTCAAAGGAACTGGCCTGACGGACATATTTCGAGATATTTCTTCTTCTTGTTGTTCTTCCTCTGCACAGCTAAGCTGGAAGTGGCATTTGCAGCTCGCAATAGTGCAGAGTTATCTCAAAGAAAGGGGCCACGGTGTTTCTGTATCTCTATTATGTTGGTGCGGCTTCGGAACTTTTAAATATCTTGATATATCTCGAGAACTACGCATCTGATCAAAAAATATCGTAGATCATAAATTGTAGGAAACATAATTCTCTACAAAAAAGGTATCTTAACATTTTGCCATAGCTCGCTTCGTTTCCGAGATATTTGCAGAGATATCTCAAGGGAAGGGGCCTGCCGGACATATTTCGAGATATTTCTTCTTCTTGTTGTTCTTCTTCTGCACAGCTAAGCTGGAAGTGGCATTTACAGCTCGCAATAGTGCAGAGTTATCTCAAAGAAAGGGGCCACGGTGTTTCTGTATCTCTATTATGTTGGTGCTGCTTCGGAACTTTTAAATATCTTGATATATCTCGAGAACTACGCATCTGATCAAAAAATATCGTAGAACATGAAAAGTAGGAAACTTAATTCTCTACAAAAAAGGTCTCTTAACATTTTGCCATAGCTCTCTTCGTTTCCGAGATATTTGCAGATTTATCTCAAGGGAAGGGGCCTGACGGACATATTTCGAGATATTTCTTCTTCTTGTTGTTCTTCTTCTGCACAGCTAAGCTGGAAGTGGCATTTGCAGGTCGCAATAGTGCAGAGTTATCTCAAAGAAAGGGGCCACGGTGTTTCTGTATCTCTATTATGTTGGTGCGGCTTCGGAACTTTTAAATATCTTGATATATCTCGAGAACTACGCATCTGATCAAAAAATGTCATAGAACGTAAAAAGTAGGAAACTTAATTCTCTACAAAAAAGGTCCCTTAACATTTTGCCATAGCTCTCTTCGTTTCCGAGATATTTCCAGATTTATCTCAAGGGAAGGGGCCTCACGGACATATTTCGAGATATTTCTTCTTCTTGTTGTTCTTCTTCTGCACAGCTAAGCTGGAAGTGGCATTTGCAGCTCGCAATAGTGCAGAGATATCTCAAAGAAAGGGGCCACGGTGTTTCTGTATCTCTATTATGTTGGTGCGGCTTCGGAACTTTTAAATATCTTGATATATCTCGAGAACTACGCGTCTGATCAAAAAATATCATAGAACATAAAATGTAGGAAACTTAATTCTCTACAAAAAAGGTCTCCTAACATTTTGCCATAGCTCGCTTCGTTTCCGAGATATTTGCAGATTTATCTCAAGGGAAGGGGCCTGGCGGACATATTTCGAGATATTTCTTCTTCTTGTTGTTCTTCTTCTGCACAGCTAAGCTGGAAGTGGCATTTGCGGCTCGCACTAGTGCACAGTTATCTCAAAGAAAGGGGCCACGGTGTTTCTGTATCTCTATTATGTTGGTGCGGCTTCGGAACTTTTAAGTATCTCGATATATCTCGAAAACTACGCTTCTGATCAAAAAATATCATAGAACATAAAAAGTAGGAAACATAATTCTGTACAAAAAAGGTCTCCTAACATTTTGCCATAGCTCGCTTCGTTTCCGAGATATTTGCAGATTTATCTCAAGGGAAGGGGCCTGACGGACATATTTCGAGATATTTCTTCTTCTTGTTGTTCTTCTTCTGCACAGCTAAGCTGGAAGTGGCATTTGCGGCTCGCACTAGTGCACAGTTATCTCAAAGAAAGGGGCCACGGTGTTTCTGTATCTCTATTATGTTGGTGCGGCTTCGGAACTTTTAAGTATCTCGATATATCTCGAAAACTACGCTTCTGATCAAAAAATATCATAGAACATAAAAAGTAGGAAACTTAATTCTCTACAAAAAAGATCTCTTAACATTTTGACATAGCTCGCTTCGTTTCCGAGATATTTGCAGATTTATCTCAAGGGAAGGGGCCTGACGGACATATTTCGAGATATTTCTTCTTCTCGTTGTTCTTCTTCTGCACAGCTAAGCTGTAAGTGGCATTTGCGGCTCGCGCTAGTGCAGAGTTATCTCAAAGAAAGGGGCCACGGTGTTTCTGTATCTCTATTATGTTGGTGCGGCTTCGGAACTTTTAAATATCTTGATATATCTCGAGAACTACGCATCTGATCAAAAAATATCATAGAACATAAAAAGTAGGAAACTTAATTCTCTACAAAAAAGATCTCTTAACATTTTGCCATAGCTCGCTTCGTTTCCGAGATATTTGCAGATTTATCTCAAGGGAAGGGGCCTGACGGACATATTTCGAGATACTTCTTCTTCTTGTTGTTCTTCCTCTGCACAGCTAAGCTGGAAGTGGCATTTGCAGCTCGCAATAGTGCAGAGTTATCTCAAAGAAAGGGGCCACGGTGTTTCTGTATCTCTATTATGTTGGTGCGGCTTCGGAACTTTTAAATATCTTAATATATCTCGAGAACTACGCATCTGATCAAAAAATATCATAGAACATAAAAAGTAGGAAACTTAATTCTCTACAAAAAAGGTCTCTTAACATTTTGCCATAGCTCGCTTCGTTTCCGAGATATTTGCAGATTTATCTCAAGGGAAGGGGCCTCACGGACATATTTCGAGATATTTCTTCTTCTTGTTGTTCTTCTTCTGCACAGCTAAGCTGGAAGTGGCATTTGCAGCTCGCAATAGTGCAGAGATATCTCAAAGAAAGGGGCCACGGTGTTTCTGTATCTCTATTATGTTGGTGCGGCTTCGGAACTTTTAAATATCTTGATATATCTCGAGAACTACGCGTCTGATCAAAAAATATCATAGAACATAAAATGTAGGAAACTTAATTCTCTACAAAAAAGGTCTCCTAACATTTTGCCATAGCTCGCTTCGTTTCCGAGATATTTGCAGATTTATCTCAAGGGAAGGGGCCTGACGGACATATTTCGAGATATTTCTTCTTCTTGTTGTTCTTCTTCTGCACAGCTAAGCTGGAAGTGGCATTTGCGGCTCGCACTAGTGCACAGTTATCTCAAAGAAAGGGGCCACGGTGTTTCTGTATCTCAATTATGTTGGTGCGGCTTCGGAACTTTTAAGTATCTCGATATATCTCGAAAACTACGCTTCTGATCAAAAAATATCATAGAACATAAAAAGTAGGAAACTTAATTCTCTACAAAAAAGATCTCTTAACATTTTGACATAGCTCGCTTCGTTTCCGAGATATTTGCAGATTTATCTCAAGGGAAGGGGCCTGACGGACATATTTCGAGATATTTCTTCTTCTCGTTGTTCTTCTTCTGCACAGCTAAGCTGTAAGTGGCATTTGCGGCTCGCGCTAGTGCAGAGTTATCTCAAAGAAAGGGGCCACAGTGTTTCTGTATCTCTATTATGTTGGTGCGGCTTCGGAACTTTTAAATATCTTAATATATCTCGAGAACTACGGATCTGATCAAAAAATATCATAGAACATAAAAAGTAGGAAACTTAATTCTCTACAAAAAAGGTCTCTTAACATTTTGCCATAGCTCGCTTCGTTTCCGAGATATTTGCAGATTTATCTCAAGGGAAGGGGCCTCACGGACATATTTCGAGATATTTCTTCTTCTTGTTGTTCTTCTTCTGCACAGCTAAGCTGGAAGTGGCATTTGCAGCTCGCAATAGTGCAGAGATATCTCAAAGAAAGGGGCCACGGTGTTTCTGTATCCCTATTATGTTGGTGCGGCTTCGGACCTTTTAAGTATCTCGATATATCTCGAAAACTACGCTTCTGATCAAAAAATATCATAGAACATAAATTGTAGGAAACATAATTCTCTACAAAAAACGTCTCTTAACATTTTGCCATAGCTCGCTTCGTTTCCGAGATATTTGCAGATTCAGCTCAAAGGAACTGGCCTGACGGACATATTTCGAGATATTTCTTCTTCTTGTTGTTCTTCCTCTGCACAGCTAAGCTGGAAGTGGCTTTTCCAGCTCGCAATAGTGCAGAGTTATCTCAAAGAAAGGAGCCACGGTGTTTCTGTATCTCTATTATGTTGGTGCGGCTTCGGAACTTTTAAATATCTTGATATATCTCGAGAACTACGCATCTGATCAAAAAATATCATAGAACATAAAATGTAGGAAACTTAATTCTCTACAAAAAAGGTCTCTTAACATTTTGCCATAGCTCGCTTCGTTTCCGAGATATTTGCAGATTTATCTCAAGGGAAGGGGCCTGACGGACATATTTCGAGATATTTCTTCTTCTCGTTGTTCTTCTTCTGCACAGCTAAGCTGTAAGTGGCATTTGCGGCTCGCACTAGTGCAGAGTTATCTCAAAGAAAGGGGCCACGGTGTTTCTGTATCTCTATTATGTTGGTGCGGCTTCGGAACCTTTAAATATCTCGATATATCTCGAAAACTACGCTTCTGATCAAAAAATATCATAGAACATAAATTGTAGGAAACATAATTCTCTACAAAAAAGATCTCTTAACATTTTGACATAGCTCGCTTCGTTTCCGAGATATTTGCAGATTTATCTCAAGGGAAGGGGCCTGACGGACATATTTCGAGATATTTCTTCTTCTTGTTGTTCTTCCTCTGCACAGCTAAGCTGGAAGTGGCATTTGCAGCTCGCAATAGTGCAGAGTTATCTCAAAGAAAGGGGCCACGGTGTTTCTGTATCTCTATTATGTTGGTGCGGCTTCGGAACTTTTAAATATCTTGATATATCTCGAGAACTACGCATCTGATCAAAAAATATCGTAGATCATAAATTGTAGGAAACATAATTCTCTACAAAAAAGGTATCTTAACATTTTGCCATAGCTCGCTTCGTTTCCGAGATATTTGCAGATATATCTCAAGGGAAGGGGCCTGCCGGACATATTTCGAGATATTTCTTCTTCTTGTTGTTCTTCTTCTGCACAGCTAAGCTGGAAGTGGCATTTACAGCTCGCAATAGTGCAGAGTTATCTCAAAGAAAGGGGCCACGGTGTTTCTGTATCTCTATTATGTTGGTGCGGCTTCGGAACTTTTAAATATCTCGATATATCTCGAAAACTACGCTTCTGATCAAAAAATATCATAGAACATAAATTGTAGGAAACATAATTCTCTACAAAAAACATCTCTTAACATTTTGCCATAGCTCGCTTCGTTTCCGAGATATTTGCAGATTCAGCTCAAAGGAACTGGCCTGACGGACATATTTCGAGATATTTCTTCTTCTTGTTGTTCTTCCTCTGCACAGCTAAGCTGGAAGTGGTGTTTGCAGCTCGCAATAGTGCAGAGTTATCTCAAAGAAAGGGGCCACAGTGTTTCTGTATCTCTATTATGTTGGTGCGGCTTCGGAACTTTTAAATATCTTGATATCTCTCGAGAACTACGCATCTGATCAAAAAATATCATAGAACATAAAAAGTAGGAAACTTAATTCTCTACAAAAAAGATCTCTTAACATTTTGCCATAGCTCGCTTCGTTTCCGAGATATTTGCAGATTTATCTCAAGGGAAGGGGCCTGACGGACATATTTCGAGATACTTCTTCTTCTTGTTGTTCTTCTTCTGCACAGCTAAGCTGGAAGTGGCATTTGCAGCTCGCAATAGTGCAGAGTTATCTCAAAGAAAGGGGCCACGGTGTTTCTGTATCTCTATTATGTTGGTGCGGCTTCGGAACTTTTAAATATCTTAATATATCTCGAGAACTACGCATCTGATCAAAAAATATCATAGAACATGAAAAGTAGGAAACTTAATTCTCTACAAAAAAGGTCTCTTAACATTTTGCCATAGCTCGCTTCGTTTCCGAGATATTTGCAGATTTATCTCAAGGGAAGGGGCCTCACGGACATATTTCGAGATATTTCTTCTTCTTGTTGTTCTTCTTCTGCACAGCTAAGCTGGAAGTGGCATTTGCAGCTCGCAATAGTGCAGAGATATCTCAAAGAAAGGGGCCACGGTGTTTCTGTATCCCTATTATGTTGGTGCGGCTTCGGAACTTTTAAGTATCTCGATATATCTCGAAAACTACGCTTCTGATCAAAAAATATCATAGAACATAAATTGTAGGAAACATAATTCTCTACAAAAAACGTCTCTTAACATTTTGCCATAGCTCGCTTCGTTTCCGAGATATTTGCAGATTCAGCTCAAAGGAACTGGCCTGACGGACATATTTCGAGATATTTCTTCTTCTTGTTGTTCTTCCTCTGCACAGCTAAGCTGGAAGTGGCATTTGCAGCTCGCAATAGTGCAGAGTTATCTCAAAGAAAGGGGCCACGGTGTTTCTGTATCTCTATTATGTTGGTGCGGCTTCGGAACTTTTAAATATCTTGATATATCTCGAGAACTACGCGTCTGATCAAAAAATATCATAGAACATAAAATGTAGGAAACTTAATTCTCTACAAAAAAGGTCTCCTAACATTTTGCCATAGCTCGCTTCGTTTCCGAGATATTTGCAGATTTATCTCAAGGGAAGGGGCCTGGCGGACATATTTCGCGATATTTCTTCTTCTTGTTGTTCTTCTTCTGCACAGCTAAGCTGGAAGTGGCATTTGCGGCTCGCACTAGTGCACAGTTATCTCAAAGAAAGGGGCCACGGTGTTTCTGTATCTCTATTATGTTGGTGCGGCTTCGGAACTTTTAAGTATCTCGATATATCTCGAAAACTACGCTTCTGATCAAAAAATATCATAGAACATAAAAAGTAGGAAACATAATTCTGTACAAAAAAGGTCTCCTAACATTTTGCCATAGCTCGCTTCGTTTCCGAGATATTTGCAGATTTATCTCAAGGGAAGGGGCCTGACGGACATATTTCGAGATATTTCTTCTTCTTGTTGTTCTTCTTCTGCACAGCTAAGCTGGAAGTGGCATTTGCGGCTCGCACTAGTGCACAGTTATCTCAAAGAAAGGGGCCACGGTGTTTCTGTATCTCTATTATGTTGGTGCGGCTTCGGAACTTTTAAGTATCTCGATATATCTCGAAAACTACGCTTCTGATCAAAAAATATCATAGAACATAAAAAGTAGGAAACTTAATTCTCTACAAAAAAGATCTCTTAACATTTTGACATAGCTCGCTTCGTTTCCGAGATATTTGCAGATTTATCTCAAGGGAAGGGGCCTGACGGACATATTTCGAGATATTTCTTCTTCTCGTTGTTCTTCTTCTGCACAGCTAAGCTGTAAGTGGCATTTGCGGCTCGCGCTAGTGCAGAGTTATCTCAAAGAAAGGGGCCACGGTGTTTCTGTATCTCTATTATGTTGGTGCGGCTTCGGAACTTTTAAATATCTTGATATATCTCGAGAACTACGCATCTGATCAAAAAATATCATAGAACATAAAAAGTAGGAAACTTAATTCTCTACAAAAAAGATCTCTTAACATTTTGCCATAGCTCGCTTCGTTTCCGAGATATTTGCAGATTTATCTCAAGGGAAGGGGCCTGACGGACATATTTCGAGATACTTCTTCTTCTTGTTGTTCTTCTTCTGCACAGCTAAGCTGGAAGTGGCATTTGCAGCTCGCAATAGTGCAGAGTTATCTCAAAGAAAGGGGCCACGGTGTTTCTGTATCTCTATTATGTTGGTGCGGCTTCGGAACTTTTAAATATCTTAATATATCTCGAGAACTACGCATCTGATCAAAAAATATCATAGAACATAAAAAGTAGGAAACTTAATTCTCTACAAAAAAGGTCTCTTAACATTTTGCCATAGCTCGCTTCGTTTCCGAGATATTTGCAGATTTATCTCAAGGGAAGGGGCCTCACGGACATATTTCGAGATATTTCTTCTTCTTGTTGTTCTTCTTCTGCACAGCTAAGCTGGAAGTGGCATTTGCAGCTCGCAATAGTGCAGAGATATCTCAAAGAAAGGGGCCACGGTGTTTCTGTATCTCTATTATGTTGGTGCGGCTTCGGAACTTTTAAATATCTTGATATATCTCGAGAACTACGCGTCTGATCAAAAAATATCATAGAACATAAAATGTAGGAAACTTAATTCTCTACAAAAAAGGTCTCCTAACATTTTGCCATAGCTCGCTTCGTTTCCGAGATATTTGCAGATTTATCTCAAGGGAAGGGGCCTGACGGACATATTTCGAGATATTTCTTCTTCTTGTTGTTCTTCTTCTGCACAGCTAAGCTGGAAGTGGCATTTGCGGCTCGCACTAGTGCACAGTTATCTCAAAGAAAGGGGCCACGGTGTTTCTGTATCTCAATTATGTTGGTGCGGCTTCGGAACTTTTAAGTATCTCGATATATCTCGAAAACTACGCTTCTGATCAAAAAATATCATAGAACATAAAAAGTAGGAAACTTAATTCTCTACAAAAAAGATCTCTCAACATTTTGACATAGCTCGCTTCGTTTCCGAGATATTTGCAGATTTATCTCAAGGGAAGGGGCCTGACGGACATATTTCGAGATATTTCTTCTTCTCGTTGTTCTTCTTCTGCACAGCTAAGCTGTAAGTGGCATTTGCGGCTCGCGCTAGTGCAGAGTTATCTCAAAGAAAGGGGCCACAGTGTTTCTGTATCTCTATTATGTTGGTGCGGCTTCGGAACTTTTAAATATCTTAATATATCTCGAGAACTACGGATCTGATCAAAAAATATCATAGAACATAAAAAGTAGGAAACTTAATTCTCTACAAAAAAGGTCTCTTAACATTTTGCCATAGCTCGCTTCGTTTCCGAGATATTTGCAGATTTATCTCAAGGGAAGGGGCCTCACGGACATATTTCGAGATATTTCTTCTTCTTGTTGTTCTTCTTCTGCACAGCTAAGCTGGAAGTGGCATTTGCAGCTCGCAATAGTGCAGAGATATCTCAAAGAAAGGGGCCACGGTGTTTCTGTATCCCTATTATGTTGGTGCGGCTTCGGACCTTTTAAGTATCTCGATATATCTCGAAAACTACGCTTCTGATCAAAAAATATCATAGAACATAAATTGTAGGAAACATAATTCTCTACAAAAAACGTCTCTTAACATTTTGCCATAGCTCGCTTCGTTTCCGAGATATTTGCAGATTCAGCTCAAAGGAACTGGCCTGACGGACATATTTCGAGATATTTCTTCTTCTTGTTGTTCTTCCTCTGCACAGCTAAGCTGGAAGTGGCATTTCCAGCTCGCAATAGTGCAGAGTTATCTCAAAGAAAGGAGCCACGGTGTTTCTGTATCTCTATTATGTTGGTGCGGCTTCGGAACTTTTAAATATCTTGATATATCTCGAGAACTACGCATCTGATCAAAAAATATCATAGAACATAAAATGTAGGAAACTTAATTCTCTACAAAAAAGGTCTCTTAACATTTTGCCATAGCTCGCTTCGTTTCCGAGATATTTGCAGATTTATCTCAAGGGAAGGGGCCTGACGGACATATTTCGAGATATTTCTTCTTCTCGTTGTTCTTCTTCTGCACAGCTAAGCTGTAAGTGGCATTTGCGGCTCGCACTAGTGCAGAGTTATCTCAAAGAAAGGGGCCACGGTGTTTCTGTATCTCTATTATGTTGGTGCGGCTTCGGAACCTTTAAATATCTCGATATATCTCGAAAACTACGCTTCTGATCAAAAAATATCATAGAACATAAATTGTAGGAAACATAATTCTCTACAAAAAAGATCTCTTAACATTTTGACATAGCTCGCTTCGTTTCCGAGATATTTGCAGATTTATCTCAAGGGAAGGGGCCTGACGGACATATTTCGAGATATTTCTTCTTCTTGTTGTTCTTCCTCTGCACAGCTAAGCTGGAAGTGGCATTTGCAGCTCGCAATAGTGCAGAGTTATCTCAAAGAAAGGGGCCACGGTGTTTCTGTATCTCTATTATGTTGGTGCGGCTTCGGAACTTTTAAATATCTTGATATATCTCGAGAACTACGCATCTGATCAAAAAATATCGTAGATCATAAATTGTAGGAAACATAATTCTCTACAAAAAAGGTATCTTAACATTTTGCCATAGCTCGCTTCGTTTCCGAGATATTTGCAGATATATCTCAAGGGAAGGGGCCTGCCGGACATATTTCGAGATATTTCTTCTTCTTGTTGTTCTTCTTCTGCACAGCTAAGCTGGAAGTGGCATTTACAGCTCGCAATAGTGCAGAGTTATCTCAAAGAAAGGGGCCACGGTGTTTCTGTATCTCTATTATGTTGGTGCGGCTTCGGAACTTTTAAATATCTCGATATATCTCGAAAACTACGCTTCTGATCAAAAAATATCATAGAACATAAATTGTAGGAAACATAATTCTCTACAAAAAACATCTCTTAACATTTTGCCATAGCTCGCTTCGTTTCCGAGATATTTGCAGATTCAGCTCAAAGGAACTGGCCTGACGGACATATTTCGAGATATTTCTTCTTCTTGTTGTTCTTCCTCTGCACAGCTAAGCTGGAAGTGGCGTTTGCAGCTCGCAATAGTGCAGAGTTATCTCAAAGAAAGGGGCCACAGTGTTTCTGTATCTCTATTATGTTGGTGCGGCTTCGGAACTTTTAAATATCTTGATATATCTCGAGAACTACGCATCTGATCAAAAAATATCATAGAACATAAAAAGTAGGAAACTTAATTCTCTACAAAAAAGATCTCTTAACATTTTGCCATAGCTCGCTTCGTTTCCGAGATATTTGCAGATTTATCTCAAGGGAAGGGGCCTGACGGACATATTTCGAGATACTTCTTCTTCTTGTTGTTCTTCTTCTGCACAGCTAAGCTGGAAGTGGCATTTGCAGCTCGCAATAGTGCAGAGTTATCTCAAAGAAAGGGGCCACGGTGTTTCTGTATCTCTATTATGTTGGTGCGGCTTCGGAACTTTTAAATATCTTAATATATCTCGAGAACTACGCATCTGATCAAAAAATATCATAGAACATGAAAAGTAGGAAACTTAATTCTCTACAAAAAAGGTCTCTTAACATTTTGCCATAGCTCGCTTCGTTTCCGAGATATTTGCAGATTTATCTCAAGGGAAGGGGCCTCACGGACATATTTCGAGATATTTCTTCTTCTTGTTGTTCTTCTTCTGCACAGCTAAGCTGGAAGTGGCATTTGCAGCTCGCAATAGTGCAGAGATATCTCAAAGAAAGGGGCCACGGTGTTTCTGTATCCCTATTATGTTGGTGCGGCTTCGGAACTTTTAAGTATCTCGATATATCTCGAAAACTACGCTTCTGATCAAAAAATATCATAGAACATAAATTGTAGGAAACATAATTCTCTACAAAAAACGTCTCTTAACATTTTGCCATAGCTCGCTTCGTTTCCGAGATATTTGCAGATTCAGCTCAAAGGAACTGGCCTGACGGACATATTTCGAGATATTTCTTCTTCTTGTTGTTCTTCCTCTGCACAGCTAAGCTGGAAGTGGCATTTCCAGCTCGCAATAGTGCAGAGTTATCTCAAAGAAAGGAGCCACGGTGTTTCTGTATCTCTATTATGTTGGTGCGGCTTCGGAACTTTTAAATATCTTGATATATCTCGAGAACTACGCATCTGATCAAAAAATATCATAGAACATAAAATGTAGGAAACTTAATTCTCTACAAAAAAGGTCTCTTAACATTTTGCCATAGCTCGCTTCGTTTCCGAGATATTTGCAGATTTATCTCAAGGGAAGGGGCCTGACGGACATATTTCGAGATATTTCTTCTTCTCGTTGTTCTTCTTCTGCACAGCTAAGCTGTAAGTGGCATTTGCGGCTCGCACTAGTGCAGAGTTATCTCAAAGAAAGGGGCCACGGTGTTTCTGTATCTCTATTATGTTGGTGCGGCTTCGGAACCTTTAAATATCTCGATATATCTCGAAAACTACGCTTCTGATCAAAAAATATCATAGAACATAAATTGTAGGAAACATAATTCTCTACAAAAAAGATCTCTTAACATTTTGACATAGCTCGCTTCGTTTCCGAGATATTTGCAGATTTATCTCAAGGGGAGGGGCCTGACGGACATATTTCGAGATATTTCTTCTTCTTGTTGTTCTTCCTCTGCACAGCTAAGCTGGAAGTGGCATTTGCAGCTCGCAATAGTGCAGAGTTATCTCAAAGAAAGGGGCCACGGTGTTTCTGTATCTCTATTATGTTGGTGCGGCTTCGGAACTTTTAAATATCTTGATATATCTCGAGAACTACGCATCTGATCAAAAAATATCGTAGATCATAAATTGTAGGAAACATAATTCTCTACAAAAAAGGTATCTTAACATTTTGCCATAGCTCGCTTCGTTTCCGAGATATTTGCAGATATATCTCAAGGGAAGGGGCCTGCCGGACATATTTCGAGATATTTCTTCTTCTTGTTGTTCTTCTTCTGCACAGCTAAGCTGGAAGTGGCATTTACAGCTCGCAATAGTGCAGAGTTATCTCAAAGAAAGGGGCCACGGTGTTTCTGTATCTCTATTATGTTGGTGCTGCTTCGGAACTTTTAAATATCTTGATATATCTCGAGAACTACGCATCTGACCAAAAAATATCGTAGAACATGAAAAGTAGGAAACTTAATTCTCTACAAAAAAGGTCTCTTAACATTTTGCCATAGCTCTCTTCGTTTCCGAGATATTTGCAGATTTATCTCAAGGGAAGGGGCCTGACGGACATATTTCGAGATATTTCTTCTTCTTGTTGTTCTTCTTCTGCACAGCTAAGCTGGAAGTGGCATTTGCAGCTCGCAATAGTGCAGAGTTATCTCAAAGAAAGGGGCCACGGTGTTTCTGTATCTCTATTATGTTGGTGCGGCTTCGGAACTTTTAAATATCTTGATATATCTCGAGAACTACGCATCTGATCAAAAAATATCATAGAACATAAAAAGTAGGAAACTTAATTCTCTACAAAAAAGGTCTCTTAACATTTCGCCATAGCTCGCTTCGTTTCCGAGATATTTGCAGATTTATCTCAAGGGAAGGGGCCTGACGGACATATTTCGAGATATTTCTTCTTCTTGTTGTCCTTCTTCTGCACAGCTAAACTGGAAGTGGCATTTCCAGCTCGCAATCGTGCAGAGTTATCTCAATGAAAGGGGCCACGGTGTTTCTGTATCTCTATTATGTTGGTGCGGCTTCGGAACTTTTAAATATCTTGATATATCTCGAGAACTACGCCTCTGATCGAAAAATATCATAGAACATAAAAAGTAGGAAACTTAATTCTCTACAAAAAAGGTCTCTTAACATTTTGCCATAGCTCGCTTCGTTTCCGAGATATTTGCAGATTTATCTCAAGGGAAGGGGCCTGACGGACATATTTCGAGATATTTCTTCTTCTTGTTGTTCTTCTTCTGCACAGCTGAGCTGGAAGTGGCATTTGCAGGTCGCAATAGTGCAGAGTTATCTCAAAGAAAGGGGCCACGGTGTTTCTGTATCTCTATTATGTTGGTGCGGCTTCGGAACTTTTAAATATCTCGATATATCTCGAAAACTACGCTTCTGATCAAAAAATATCATAGAACGTAAATTGTAGGAAACATGATTCTCTACAAAAAAGGGCTCTTAACATTTTGCCATAGCTCGCTTCGTTTCCGAGATATTTGCAGATTTATCTCAAGGGAAGGGTCCTGATGGACATATTTCGAGATATTTCTTCTTCTTGTTGTTCTTCTTCTGCACAGCTAAGCTGGAAGTGGCATTTGCAGCTCGCAATAGTGCAGAGTTATCTCTAAGAAAGGGGCCACGGTGTTTCTGTATCTCTATTATGTTGGTGCGGCTTCGGAACTTTTAAATATCTCGATATATCTCGAAAACTACGCTTCTGATCAAAAAATATCATAGAACGTAAATTGTAGGAAACATTATTCTCTACAAAAAAGGTCTCTTAACATTTTGCCATAGCTCGCTTCGTTTCCGAGATATTTGCAGATTCAGCTCAAAGGAACGGGCCTGACGGACATATTTCGAGATACATCTTCTTCTTGTTGTTCTTCTTCTGCACAGCTGAGCTGGAAGTGGCATTTGCAGGTCGCAATAGTGCAGAGTTATCTCAAAGAAAGGGGCCACGGTGTTTCTGTATCTCTATTATGTTGGTGCGGCTTCGGAACTTTTAAATATCTCGATATATCTCGAAAACTACGCTTCTGATCAAAAAATATCATAGAACGTAAATTGTAGGAAACATTATTCTCTACAAAAAAGGTCTCTTAACATTTTGCCATAGCTCGCTTCGTTTCCGAGATATTTGCAGATTTATCTCAAGGGAAGGGTCCTGATGGACATATTTCGAGATATTTCTTCTTCTTGTTGTTCTTCTTCTGCACAGCTAAACTGGAAGTGGCATTTCCAGCTCGCAATCGTGCAGAGTTATCTCAAAGAAAGGGGCCACGGTGTTTCTGTATCTCTATTATGTTGGTGCGGCTTCGGAGCTTTTAAATATCTTGATATATCTCGAGAACTACGCCTCTGATCGAAAAATATCATAGAACATAAAAAGTAGGAAACTTAATTCTCTACAAAAAAGGTCTCTTAACATTTTGCCATAGCTCGCTTCGTTTCCGAGATATTTGCAGATTTATCTCAAGGGAAGGGGCCTGACGGACATATTTCGAGATATTTCTTCTTCTTGTTGTTCTTCTCCTGCACAGCTAAGCTGGAAGTGGCATTTGCAGCGCGCAATCGTGCAGAGTTATCTCAAAGAAAGGGGCCACGGTGTTTCTGTATCTCTATTATGTTGGTGCGGCTTCGGAACTTTTAAGTATCTTGATATATCTCGAGAACTACGCATCTGATCAAAAAATATCATAGAAGATAAAAAGTAGGAAACTTAATTCTCTACAAAAAAGGTCTCTTAACATTTCGCCATAGCTCGCTTCGTTTCCGAGATATTTGCAGATTCAGCTCAAAGGAACGGGCCTGACGGACATATTTCGAGATACATCTTCTTCTTGTTGTTCTTCTTCTGCACAGCTAAGCTGGAAGTGGCATTTGCGGCTCGCACTAGTGCAGAGTTATCTCAAAGAAAGGGGCCACGGTGTTTCTGTATCCCTATTATGTTGGTGCGGCTTCGGAACTTTTAAATATCTCGATATATCTCGAAAACTACGCTTCTGATCAAAAAATATCATAGAACATAAATTGTAGGAAACATAATTCTCTACAAAAAACGTCTCTTAACATTTTGCCATAGCTCGCTTCGTTTCCGAGATATTTGCAGATTCAGCTCAAAGGAACGGGCCTGACGGACATATTTCGAGATACATCTTCTTCTTGTTGTTCTTCCTCTGCACAGCTAAGCTGGAAGTGGCATTTGCAGCTCGCAATAGTGCAGAGTTATCTCAAAGAAAGGAGCCACGGTGTTTCTGTATCTCTATTATGTTGGTGCGGCTTCGGAACTTTTAAATATCTTGATATATCTCGAAAACTACGCATCTGATCAAAAAATATCATAGAACATAAAAAGTAGGAAACTTAATTCTCTACAAAAAAGGTCTCTTAACATTTTGCCATAGCTCGCTTCGTTTCCGAGATATTTGCAGATTTATCTCAAGGGAAGGGGCCTGTCGGACATATTTCGAGATATTTCTTCTTCTTGTTGTTCTTCTTCTGCACAGCTAAGCTGGAAGTGGCATTTGCGGCTCGCACTAGTGCAGAGTTATCTCAAAGAAAGGGGCCACGGTGTTTCTGTATCTCTATTATGTTGGTGCGGCTTCGGAACTTTTAAATATCTCGATATATCTCGAAAACTACGCTTCTGATCAAAAAATATCATAGAACATGAATTGTAGGAAACATAATTCTCTACAAAAAACGTCTCTTAACATTTTGCCATAGCTCGCTTCGTTTCCGAGATATTTGCAGATTCAGCTCAAAGGAACGGGCCTGACGGACATATTTCGAGATACTTCTTCTTCTTGCTGTTCTTCCTCTGCACAGCTAAGCTGGAAGTGGCATTTGCAGCTCGCAATAGTGCAGAGTTATCTCAAAGAAAGGGGCCACGGTGTTTC
This sequence comes from Osmia lignaria lignaria, assembly GCF_051020975.1. Classification (NCBI taxonomy): domain Eukaryota; kingdom Metazoa; phylum Arthropoda; class Insecta; order Hymenoptera; family Megachilidae; genus Osmia; species Osmia lignaria. The sequence continues at coordinate 3,300,047 of NW_027478169.1, read as the reverse complement.
TGTATCTCTATTATGTTGGTGCGGCTTCGGAACTTTTAAATATCTTGATATATCTCGAGAACTACGCATCTCATCAAAAAATATCATAGAACATAAAAAGTAGGAAACTTAATTCTCTACAAAAAAGGTCTCTTAACATTTTGCCATAGCTCGCTTCGTTTCCGAGATATTTGCAGATTTATCTCAAGGGAAGGGGCCTGACGGACATATTTCGAGATACTTCTTCTTCTTGTTGTTCTTCCTCTGCACAGCTAAGCTGGAAGTGGCATTTGCAGCTCGCAATAGTGCAGAGTTATCTCAAAGAAAGGGGCCACGGTGTTTCTGTATCTCTATTATGTTGGTGCGGCTTCGGAACTTTTAGATATCTTGATATATCTCGAGAACTACGCATCTGATCAGAAAATATCATAGAACATGAAAAGTAGGAAACTTAATTCTCTACAAAAAAGGTCTCTTAACATTTTGCCATAGCTCGCTTCGTTTCCGAGATATTTGCAGATTTATCTCAAGGGAAGGGGCCTGACGGACATATTTCGAGATATTTCTTCTTCTTGTTGTTCTTCTTCTGCACAGCTAAGCTGGAAGTGGCATTTGCGGCTCGCACTAGTGCAGAGTTATCTCAACGAAAGGGGCCACGGTGTTTCTGTATCTCTATTATGTTGGTGCGGCTTCGGAACTTTTAAATATCTCGATATATCTCGAAAACTACGCTTCTGATCAAAAAATATCATAGAACATAAATTGTAGGAAACATAATTCTCTACAAAAAAGGTCTCTTAACATTTTGTCATAGCTCGCTTCGTTTCCGAGATATTTGCAGATATATCTCAAGGGAAGGGGCCTGACGGACATATTTCGAGATATTTCTTCTTCTTGTTGTTCTTCTTCTGCACAGCTAAGCTGGAAGTGGCATTTACAGCGCGCAATAGTGCAGAGTTATCTCAAAGAAAGGGGCCACGGTGTTTCTGTATCTCTATTATGTTGGTGCGGCTTCGGAACTTTTAAATATCTTGATATATCTCGAGAACTACGCATCTGATCAAAAAATATCATAGAACATAAAAAGTAGGAAGCTTAATTCTCTACAAAAGAGGTCTCTTAACATTTTGCCATAGCTCGCTTCGTTTCCGAGATATTTGCAGATTTATCTCAAGGGAAGGGGCCTAACGGACATATTTCGAGATATTTCTTCTTCTTGTTGTTCTTCTTCTGCACAGCTAAGCTGGAAGTGGCATTTGCGGCTCGCACTAGTGCAGGGTTATCTCAAAGAAAGGGGCCACGGTGTTTCTGTATCCCTATTATGTTGGTGCGGCTTCGGAACTTTTAAATATCTCGATATATCTCGAAAACTACGCTTCTGATCAAAAAATATCATAGAACATAAATTGTAGGAAACATAATTCTCTACAAAAAAGGTCTCTTAACATTTTGTCATAGCTCGCTTCGTTTCCGAGATATTTGCAGATATATCTCAAGGGAAGGGGCCTGACGGACATATTTCGAGATATTTCTTCTTCTTGTTGTTCTTCTTCTGCACAGCTAAGCTGGAAGTGGCATTTGCGGCTCGCACTAGTGCAGGGTTATCTCAAAGAAAGGGGCCACGGTGTTTCTGTATCCCTATTATGTTGGTGCGGCTTCGGAACTTTTAAATATCTCGATATATCTCGAAAACTACGCTTCTGATCAAAAAATATCATAGAACATAAATTGTAGGAAACATAATTCTCTATAAAAAACGTCTCTTAACATTTTGCCATAGCTCGCTTCGTTTCCGAGATATTTGCAGATTTATCTCAAGGGAAGGGGCCTGACGGACATATTTCGAGATATTTCTTCTTCTTGTTGTTCTTCTTCTGCACAGCTAAGCTGGAAGTGGCATTTGCGGCTCGCACTAGTGCAGAGTTATCTCAAAGAAAGGGGCCACGGTGTTTCTGTATCTCTATTATGTTGGTGCGGTTTCGGAACTTTTAAATATCTTGATATATCTCGAGAGCTACGCGTCTGATCAAAAAATATCATAGAACATAAAAAGTAGGAAACATAATTCTCTACAAAAAAGGTCTCTTAACATTTTGCCATAGCTCGCTTCGTTTCCGAGATATTTGCAGATTCAGCTCAAAGGAACGGGCCTGACGGACATATTTCGAGATACATCTTCTTCTTGTTGTTCTTCTTCTGCACAGCTAAGCTGGAAGTGGCATTTGCAGCTCGCAATAGTGCAGAGTTATCTCAAAGAAAGGGGCCACGGTGTTTCTGTATCTCTATTATGTTGGTGCGGCTTCGGAACTTTTAGATATCTTGATATATCTCGAGAACTACGCATCTGATCAGAAAATATCATAGAACATGAAAAGTAGGAAACTTAATTCTCTACAAAAAAGGTCTCTTAACATTTTGCCATAGCTCGCTTCGTTTCCGAGATATTTGCAGATTTATCTCAAGGGAAGGGGCCTGACGGACATATTTCGAGATATTTCTTCTTCTTGTTGTTCTTCTTCTGCACAGCTAAGCTGGAAGTGGCATTTGCGGCTCGCACTAGTGCAGAGTTATCTCAACGAAAGGGGCCACGGTGTTTCTGTATCTCTATTATGTTGGTGCGGCTTCGGAACTTTTAAATATCTCGATATATCTCGAAAACTACGCTTCTGATCAAAAAATATCATAGAACATAAATTGTAGGAAACATAATTCTCTACAAAAAAGGTCTCTTAACATTTTGTCATAGCTCGCTTCGTTTCCGAGATATTTGCAGATATATCTCAAGGGAAGGGGCCTGACGGACATATTTCGAGATATTTCTTCTTCTTGTTGTTCTTCTTCTGCACAGCTAAGCTGGAAGTGGCATTTACAGCGCGCAATAGTGCAGAGTTATCTCAAAGAAAGGGGCCACGGTGTTTCTGTATCTCTATTATGTTGGTGCGGCTTCGGAACTTTTAAATATCTTGATATATCTCGAGAACTACGCATCTGATCAAAAAATATCATAGAACATAAAAAGTAGGAAGCTTAATTCTCTACAAAAGAGGTCTCTTAACATTTTGCCATAGCTCGCTTCGTTTCCGAGATATTTGCAGATTTATCTCAAGGGAAGGGGCCTAACGGACATATTTCGAGATATTTCTTCTTCTTGTTGTTCTTCTTCTGCACAGCTAAGCTGGAAGTGGCATTTGCGGCTCGCACTAGTGCAGAGTTATCTCAAAGAAAGGGGCCACGGTGTTTCTGTATCTCTATTATGTTGGTGCGGCTTCGGAACTTTTAAATATCTTGATATATCTCGAGAACTACGCATCTGATCAAAAAATATCATAGAACATAAAAAGTAGGAAGCTTAATTCTCTACAAAAGAGGTCTCTTAACATTTTGCCATAGCTCGCTTCGTTTCCGAGATATTTGCAGATTTATCTCAAGGGAAGGGGCCTAACGGACATATTTCGAGATATTTCTTCTTCTTGTTGTTCTTCTTCTGCACAGCTAAGCTGGAAGTGGCATTTGCGGCTCGCACTAGTGCAGGGTTATCTCAAAGAAAGGGGCCACGGTGTTTCTGTATCCCTATTATGTTGGTGCGGCTTCGGAACTTTTAAATATCTCGATATATCTCGAAAACTACGCTTCTGATCAAAAAATATCATAGAACATAAATTGTATGAAACATAATTCTCTATAAAAAACGTCTCTTAACATTTTGCCATAGCTCGCTTCGTTTCCGAGATATTTGCAGATTTATCTCAAGGGAAGGGGCCTGACGGACATATTTCGAGATATTTCTTCTTCTTGTTGTTCTTCTTCTGCACAGCTAAGCTGGAAGTGGCATTTGCGGCTCGCACTAGTGCAGAGTTATCTCAAAGAAAGGGGCCACGGTGTTTCTGTATCTCTATTATGTTGGTGCGGTTTCGGAACTTTTAAATATCTTGATATATCTCGAGAGCTACGCGTCTGATCAAAAAATATCATAGAACATAAAAAGTAGGAAACATAATTCTCTACAAAAAAGGTCTCTTAACATTTTGCCATAGCTCGCTTCGTTTCCGAGATATTTGCAGATTCAGCTCAAAGGAACGGGCCTGACGGACATATTTCGAGATACATCTTCTTCTTGTTGTTCTTCTTCTGCACAGCTAAGCTGGAAGTGGCATTTGCAGCTCGCAATAGTGCAGAGTTATCTCAAAGAAAGGGGCCACGGTGTTTCTGTATCTCTATTATGTTGGTGCGGCTTCGGAACTTTTAGATATCTTGATATATCTCGAGAACTACGCATCTGATCAGAAAATATCATAGAACATGAAAAGTAGGAAACTTAATTCTCTACAAAAAAGGTCTCTTAACATTTTGCCATAGCTCGCTTCGTTTCCGAGATATTTGCAGATTTATCTCAAGGGAAGGGGCCTGACGGACATATTTCGAGATATTTCTTCTTCTTGTTGTTCTTCTTCTGCACAGCTAAGCTGGAAGTGGCATTTGCGGCTCGCACTAGTGCAGAGTTATCTCAACGAAAGGGGCCACGGTGTTTCTGTATCTCTATTATGTTGGTGCGGCTTCGGAACTTTTAAATATCTCGATATATCTCGAAAACTACGCTTCTGATCAAAAAATATCATAGAACATAAATTGTAGGAAACATAATTCTCTACAAAAAAGGTCTCTTAACATTTTGTCATAGCTCGCTTCGTTTCCGAGATATTTGCAGATATATCTCAAGGGAAGGGGCCTGACGGACATATTTCGAGATATTTCTTCTTCTTGTTGTTCTTCTTCTGCACAGCTAAGCTGGAAGTGGCATTTACAGCGCGCAATAGTGCAGAGTTATCTCAAAGAAAGGGGCCACGGTGTTTCTGTATCTCTATTATGTTGGTGCGGCTTCGGAACTTTTAAATATCTTGATATATCTCGAGAACTACGCATCTGATCAAAAAATATCATAGAACATAAAAAGTAGGAAGCTTAATTCTCTACAAAAGAGGTCTCTTAACATTTTGCCATAGCTCGCTTCGTTTCCGAGATATTTGCAGATTTATCTCAAGGGAAGGGGCCTAACGGACATATTTCGAGATATTTCTTCTTCTTGTTGTTCTTCTTCTGCACAGCTAAGCTGGAAGTGGCATTTGCGGCTCGCACTAGTGCAGAGTTATCTCAAAGAAAGGGGCCACGGTGTTTCTGTATCTCTATTATGTTGGTGCGGCTTCGGAACTTTTAAATATCTTGATATATCTCGAGAACTACGCATCTGATCAAAAAATATCATAGAACATAAAAAGTAGGAAGCTTAATTCTCTACAAAAGAGGTCTCTTAACATTTTGCCATAGCTCGCTTCGTTTCCGAGATATTTGCAGATTTATCTCAAGGGAAGGGGCCTAACGGACATATTTCGAGATATTTCTTCTTCTTGTTGTTCTTCTTCTGCACAGCTAAGCTGGAAGTGGCATTTGCGGCTCGCACTAGTGCAGGGTTATCTCAAAGAAAGGGGCCACGGTGTTTCTGTATCCCTATTATGTTGGTGCGGCTTCGGAACTTTTAAATATCTCGATATATCTCGAAAACTACGCTTCTGATCAAAAAATATCATAGAACATAAATTGTATGAAACATAATTCTCTACAAAAAAGGTCTCTTAACATTTTGTCATAGCTCGCTTCGTTTCCGAGATATTTGCAGATATATCTCAAGGGAAGGGGCCTGACGGACATATTTCGAGATATTTCTTCTTCTTGTTGTTCTTCTTCTGCACAGCTAAGCTGGAAGTGGCATTTGCGGCTCGCACTAGTGCAGGGTTATCTCAAAGAAAGGGGCCACGGTGTTTCTGTATCCCTATTATGTTGGTGCGGCTTCGGAACTTTTAAATATCTCGATATATCTCGAAAACTACGCTTCTGATCAAAAAATATCATAGAACATAAATTGTAGGAAACATAATTCTCTATAAAAAACGTCTCTTAACATTTTGCCATAGCTCGCTTCGTTTCCGAGATATTTGCAGATTTATCTCAAGGGAAGGGGCCTGACGGACATATTTCGAGATATTTCTTCTTCTTGTTGTTCTTCTTCTGCACAGCTAAGCTGGAAGTGGCATTTGCGGCTCGCACTAGTGCAGAGTTATCTCAAAGAAAGGGGCCACGGTGTTTCTGTATCTCTATTATGTTGGTGCGGTTTCGGAACTTTTAAATATCTTGATATATCTCGAGAGCTACGCGTCTGATCAAAAAATATCATAGAACATAAAAAGTAGGAAACATAATTCTCTACAAAAAAGGTCTCTTAACATTTTGCCATAGCTCGCTTCGTTTCCGAGATATTTGCAGATTTATCTCAAGGGAAGTGGCCTGACGGACATATTTCGAGATATTTCTTCTTCTTGTTGTTCTTCTTCTGCACAGCTAAGCTGGAAGTGGCATTTGCGGCTCGCTCTAGTGCAGAGTTATCTCAAAGAAAGGGGCCACGGTGTTTCTGTATCTCTATTATGTTGGTGCGGCTTCGGAACTTTTAAATATCTTGATATATCTCGAGAACTACGCATCTGATCAAAAAATATCATAGAACATAAAAAGTAGGAAACTTAATTCTCTACAAAAAAGGTCTCTTAACATTTTGCCATAGCTCGCTTCGTTTCCGAGATATTTGCAGATTTATCTCAAGGGAAGGGGCCTGACGGACATATTTCGAGATACTTCTTCTTCTTGTTGTTCTTCTTCTGCACAGCTAAGCTGGAAGTGGCATTTACAGCGCGCAATAGTGCAGAGTTATCTCAAAGAAAGGGGCCACGGTGTTTCTGTATCTCTATTATGTTGGTGCGGCTTCGGAACTTTTAAATATCTTGATATATCTCGAGAACTACGCATCTGATCAAAAAATATCATAGAACATAAAAGGTAGGAAGCTTAATTCTCTACAAAAGAGGTCTCTTAACATTTTGCCATAGCTCGCTTCGTTTCCGAGATATTTGCAGATTTATCTCAAGGGAAGGGGCCTAACGGACATATTTCGAGATATTTCTTCTTCTTGTTGTTCTTCTTCTGCACAGCTAAGCTGGAAGTGGCATTTGCGGCTCGCACTAGTGCAGGGTTATCTCAAAGAAAGGGGCCACGGTGTTTCTGTATCCCTATTATGTTGGTGCGGCTTCGGAACTTTTAAATATCTCGATATATCTCGAAAACTACGCTTCTGATCAAAAAATATCATAGAACATAAATTGTAGGAAACATAATTCTCTATAAAAAACGTCTCTTAACATTTTGCCATAGCTCGCTTCGTTTCCGAGATATTTGCAGATTTATCTCAAGGGAAGGGGCCTGACGGACATATTTCGAGATATTTCTTCTTCATGTTGTTCTTCTTCTGCACAGCTAAGCTGGAAGTGGCATTTGCGGCTCGCTCTAGTGCAGAGTTATCTCAAAGAAAGGGGCCACGGTGTTTCTGTATCTCTATTATGTTGGTGCGGCTTCGGAACTTTTAAATATCTTGATATATCTCGAGAACTACGCATCTGATCCAAAAATATCATAGAACATAAATAGTAGGAAACTTAATTCTCTACAAAAAAGGTCTCTCAACATTTTGCCATAGCTCGCTTCGTTTCCGAGATATTTGCAGATTTATCTCAAGGGAAGGGGCCTGACGGACATATTTCCAGATATTTCTTCTTCTTGTTGTTCTTCTTCTGCACAGCTAAGCTGGAAGTGGCATTTGCAACTCGCAATAGTGCAGAGTTATCTCAAAGAAAGGGGCCACGGTGTTTCTGTATCTCTATTATGTTGGTGCGGCTTCGGAACTTTTAAATATCTTGATATATCTCGAGAACTACGCATCTGATCAAAAAATATCATAGAACATAAAAGGTAGGAAGCTTAATTCTCTACAAAAGAGGTCTCTTAACATTTTGCCATAGCTCGCTTCGTTTCCGAGATATTTGCAGATTTATCTCAAGGGAAGGGGCCTAACGGACATATTTCGAGATATTTCTTCTTCTTGTTGTTCTTCTTCTGCACAGCTAAGCTGGAAGTGGCATTTGCGGCTCGCACTAGTGCAGGGTTATCTCAAAGAAAGGGGCCACGGTGTTTCTGTATCCCTATTATGTTGGTGCGGCTTCGGAACTTTTAAATATCTCGATATATCTCGAAAACTACGCTTCTGATCAAAAAATATCATAGAACATAAATTGTAGGAAACATAATTCTCTATAAAAAACGTCTCTTAACATTTTGCCATAGCTCGCTTCGTTTCCGAGATATTTGCAGATTTATCTCAAGGGAAGGGGCCTGACGGACATATTTCGAGATATTTCTTCTTCATGTTGTTCTTCTTCTGCACAGCTAAGCTGGAAGTGGCATTTGCGGCTCGCTCTAGTGCAGAGTTATCTCAAAGAAAGGGGCCACGGTGTTTCTGTATCTCTATTATGTTGGTGCGGCTTCGGAACTTTTAAATATCTTGATATATCTCGAGAACTACGCATCTGATCCAAAAATATCATAGAACATAAATAGTAGGAAACTTAATTCTCTACAAAAAAGGTCTCTCAACATTTTGCCATAGCTCGCTTCGTTTCCGAGATATTTGCAGATTTATCTCAAGGGAAGGGGCCTGACGGACATATTTCCAGATATTTCTTCTTCTTGTTGTTCTTCTTCTGCACAGCTAAGCTGGAAGTGGCATTTGCAACTCGCAATAGTGCAGAGTTATCTCAAAGAAAGGGGCCACGGTGTTTCTGTATCTCTATTATGTTGGTGCGGCTTCGGAACTTTTAAATATCTTGATATATCTCGAGAACTACGCATCTGATCAAAAAATATCATAGAACATAAAAAGTAGGAAACTTAATTCTCTACAAAAAAGGTCTCTTAACATTTTGCCATAGCTCGCTTCGTTTCCGAGATATTTGCAGATTTATCTCAAGGGAAGGGGCCTGACGGACATATTTCGAGATATTTCTTCTTCTTGTTGTTCTTCTTCTGCACAGCTAAGCTGGAAGTGGCATTTGCGGCTCGCACTAGTGCAGAGTTATCTCAACGAAAGGGGCCACGGTGTTTCTGTATCTCTATTATGTTGGTGCGGCTTCGGAACTTTTAAATATCTCGATATATCTCGAAAACTACGCTTCTGATCAAAAAATATCATAGAACATAAATTGTAGGAAACATAATTCTCTACAAAAAAGGTCTCTTAACATTTCGCCATAGCTCGCTTCGTTTCCGAGATATTTGCAGATATATCTCAAGGGAAGGGGCCTGACGGACATATTTCGAGATATTTCTTCTTCTTGTTGTTCTTCTTCTGCACAGCTAAGCTGGAAGTGGCATTTGCGGCTCGCACTAGTGCAGAGTTATCTCAAAGAAAGGGGCCACGGTGTTTCTGTATCTCTATTATGTTGGTGCGGCTTTGGAACTTTTAAATATCTCGATATATCTCGAAAACTACGCTTCTGACCAAAAAATATCATAGAACATAAATTGTACGAAACATAATTCTCTACAAAAAAGGTCTCTTAACATTTTGCCATAGCTCGCTTCGTTTCCGAGATATTTGCAGATATATCTCAAGGGAAGGGTCCTGACGGACATATTTCGAGATATTTCTTCTTCTTGTTGTTCTTCTTCTGCACAGCTAAGCTGGAAGTGGCATTTACAGCTCGCAATAGTGCAGAGTTATCTCAAAGAAAGGGGCCACGGTGTTTCTGTATCTCTATTATGTTGGTGCGGCTTCGGAACTTTTAAATATCTCGATATATCTCGAAAACTACGCTTCTGATCAAAAAATATCATAGAACATGAATTGTAGGAAACATAATTCTCTACAAAAAAGGTCTCTTAACATTTTGCCATAGCTCGCTTCGTTTCCGAGATATTTGCAGATATATCTCAAGAGAAGGGGCCTGACGGACATATTTCGAGATATTTCTTCTTCTTGTTGTTCTTCTTCTGCACAGCTAAGCTGGAAGTGGCATTTACAGCTCGCAATAGTGCAGAGTTATCTCAAAGAAAGGGGCCACGGTGTTTCTGTATCTCTATTATGTTGGTGCGGCTTCGGAACTTTTAAATATCTTGATATATCTCGAGAACTACGCATCAGATCAAAAAATATCATAGAACATAAAAAGTAGGAAACTTAATTCTCTACAAAAAAGATCTCTTAACATTTTGCCATAGCTCTCTTCGTTTCCGAGATATTTGCAGATTTATCTCAAGGGAAGGGGCCTGACGGACATATTTTCAGATATTTCTTCTTCTTGTTGTTCTTCTTCTGCACAGCTAAGCTGGAAGTGGCATTTGCAGCTCGCAATAGTGCAGAGTTATCTCAAAGAAAGGGGCCACGGTGTTTCTGTATCTCTATTATGTTGGTGCGGCTTCGGAACTTTTAAATATCTCGATATATCTCGAAAACTACGCATCTGATCAAAAAATATCATAGAAGATAAAACGTAGGAAACTTAATTCTCTACAAAAAAGGTCTCTCAACATTTTGCCATAGCTCGCTTCGTTTCCGAGATATTTGCAGATTTATCTCAAGGGAAGGGGCCTGACGGACATATTTCGAGATATTTCTTCTTCTTGTTGTTCTTCTTCTGCACAGCTAAGCTGGAAGTGGCATTTGCGGCTCGCACTAGTGCAGGGTTATCTCAAAGAAAGGGGCCACGGTGTTTCTGTATCTCTATTATGTTGGTGCGGCTTTGGAACTTTTAAATATCTCGATATATCTCGAAAACTACGCTTCTGACCAAAAAATATCATAGAACATAAATTGTACGAAACATAATTCTCTACAAAAAAGGTCTCTTAACATTTTGCCATAGCTCGCTTCGTTTCCGAGATATTTGCAGATATATCTCAAGAGAAGGGGCCTGACGGACATATTTCGAGATATTTCTTCTTCTTGTTGTTCTTCTGCTGCACAGCTAAGCTGGAAGTGGCATTTGCGGCTCGCACTAGTGCAGAGTTATCTCAAAGAAAGGGGCCACGGTGTTTCTGTATCTCTATTATGTTGGTGCGGCTTCGGAACTTTTAAATATCTTGATATATCTCGAGAACTACGCATCTGATCAGAAAATATCATAGAAGATAAAAAGTAGGAAACTTAATTCTCTACAAAAAAGGTCTCTTAACATTTTGCCATAGCTCGCTTCGTTTCCGAGATATTTGCAGATTCAGCTCAAAGGAACTGGCCTGACGGACATATTTCGAGATATTTCTTCTTCTTGTTGTTCTTCCTCTGCACAGCTAAGCTGGAAGTGGCATTTGCAGCTCGCAATAGTGCAGAGTTATCTCAAAGAAAGGGGCCACGGTGTTTCTGTATCTCTATTATGTTGGTGCGGCTTCGGAACTGTTAAATATCTCGATATATCTCGAAAACTACGCTTCTGATCAAAAAATATCATAGAACATAAATTGTAGGAAACATAATTCTCTACAAAAAAGGTCTCTTAACATTTTGCCATAGCTCGCTTCGTTTCCGAGATATTTGCAGATTTATCTCAAGGGAAGGGGCCTAACGGACATATTTCGAGATATTTCTTCTTCTTGTTGTTCTTCTTCTTCACAGCTAAACTGGAAGTGGCATTTCCAGCTCGCAATAGTGCAGAGTTATCTCAAAGAGAGGGGCCACGGTGTTTCTGTATCTCTATTATGTTGGTGCGGCTTCGGAACTTTTAAATATCTTGATATATCTCGAGAGCTACGCGTCTGATCAAAAAATATCATAGAACATAAAAAGTAGGAAACATAATTCTCTACAAAAAAGGTCTCCTAACATTTTGCCATAGCTCGCTTCGTTTCCGAGATATTTGCAGATATATCTCAAGGGAAGGGGCCTGACGGACATATTTCGAGATATGTCTTCTTCTTGTTGTTCTTCTTCTGCACAGCTAAGCTGGAAGTGGCATTTACAGCTCGCAATAGTGCAGAGTTATCTCAAAGAAAGGGGCCACGGTGTTTCTGTATCCCTATTATGTTGGTGCGGCTTCGGAACTTTTAAATATCTCGATATATCTCGAAAACTACGCTTCTGATCAAAAAATATCATAGAGCATAAATTGTAGGAAACATAATTCTCTACAAAAAACGTCTCTTAACATTTTGCCATAGCTCGCTTCGTTTCCGAGATATTTGCAGATTCAGCTCAAAGGAACTGGCCCGACGGACATATTTCGAGATATTTCTTCTTCTTGTTGTTCTTCCTCTGCACAGCTAAGCTGGAAGTGGCATTTGCGGCTCGCACTAGTGCAGAGTTATCTCGAAGAAAGGGGCCACGGTGTTTCTATATCTCTATTATGTTGGTGCGGCTTCGGAACTTTTATATATCTCGATATATCTCGAAAACTACGCTTCTGATCAAAAAATATCATAGAACATAAATTGTAGGAAACATAATTCTCTACAAAAAAGGTCTCTCAACATTTTACCATAGCTCGCTTCGTTTCCGAGATATTTGCAGATTTATCTCAAGGGAAGGGGCCTGACGGACATATTTCGAGATATTTCTTCTTCTTGTTGTTCTTCTTCTGCACAGCTAAGCTGGAAGTGGCATTTACAGCTCGCAATAGTGCAGAGTTATCTCAAAGAAAGGGGCCACGGTGTTTCTGTATCTCTATTATGTTGGTGCGGCTTCGGAACTTTTAAATATCTTGATATATCTCGAGAACTACGCATCTGATCAAAAAATATCATAGAACATAAAAAGTAGGAAACTTAATTCTCTACAAAAAAGGTCTCTTAACATTTTGCCATAGCTCGCTTCGTTTCCGAGATATTTGCAGATTTATCTCAAGGGAAGTGGCCTGACGGACATATTTCGAGATATTTCTTCTTCTTGTTGTTCTTCTGCTGCACAGCTAAGCTGGAAGTGGCATTTGCGGCTCGCACTAGTGCAGAGTTATCTCAAAGAAAGGGGCCACGGTGTTTCTGTATCTCTATTATGTTGGTGCGGCTTCGGAACTTTTAAATATCTTGATATATCTCGAGAACTACGCATCTGATCAGAAAATATCATAGAAGATAAAAAGTAGGAAACTTAATTCTCTACAAAAAAGGTCTCTTAACATTTTGCCATAGCTCGCTTCGTTTCCGAGATATTTGCAGATTCAGCTCAAAGGAACTGGCCTGACGGACATATTTCGAGATATTTCTTCTTCTTGTTGTTCTTCCTCTGCACAGCTAAGCTGGAAGTGGCATTTGCAGCTCGCAATAGTGCAGAGTTATCTCAAAGAAAGGGGCCACGGTGTTTCTGTATCTCTATTATGTTGGAGCGGCTTCGGAACTGTTAAATATCTCGATATATCTCGAAAACTACGCTTCTGATCAAAAAATATCATAGAACATAAATTGTAGGAAACATAATTCTCTACAAAAAAGGTCTCTTAACATTTTGCCATAGCTCGCTTCGTTTCCGAGATATTTGCAGATTTATCTCAAGGGAAGGGGCCTAACGGACATATTTCGAGATATTTCTTCTTCTTGTTGTTCTTCTTCTTCACAGCTAAACTGGAAGTGGCATTTCCAGCTCGCAATAGTGCAGAGTTATCTCAAAGAGAGGGGCCACGGTGTTTCTGTATCTCTATTATGTTGGTGCGGCTTCGGAACTTTTAAATATCTTGATATATCTCGAGAGCTACGCGTCTGATCAAAAAATATCATAGAACATAAAAAGTAGGAAACATAATTCTCTACAAAAAAGGTCTCTTAACATTTTGCCATAGCTCGCTTCGTTTCCGAGATATTTGCAGATATATCTCAAGGGAAGGGGCCTGACGGACATATTTCGAGATATGTCTTCTTCTTGTTGTTCTTCTTCTGCACAGCTAAGCTGGAAGTGGCATTTACAGCTCGCAATAGTGCAGAGTTATCTCAAAGAAAGGGGCCACGGTGTTTCTGTATCCCTATTATGTTGGTGCGGCTTCGGAACTTTTAAATATCTCGATATATCTCGAAAACTACGCTTCTGATCAAAAAATATCATAGAGCATAAATTGTAGGAAACATAATTCTCTACAAAAAACGTCTCTTAACATTTTGCCATAGCTCGCTTCGTTTCCGAGATATTTGCAGATTCAGCTCAAAGGAACTGGCCTGACGGACATATTTCGAGATATTTCTTCTTCTTGTTGTTCTTCCTCTGCACAGCTAAGCTGGAAGTGGCATTTGCGGCTCGCACTAGTGCAGAGTTATCTCGAAGAAAGGGGCCACGGTGTTTCTGTATCTCTATTATGTTGGTGCGGCTTCGGAACTGTTAAATATCTCGATATATCTCGAAAACTACGCTTCTGGTCAAAAAATATCATAGAACATAAATTGTAGGAAACATAATTCTCTACAAAAAAGGTCTCTTAACATTTTGCCATAGCTCGCTTCGTTTCCGAGATATTTGCAGATTTATCTCAAGGGAAGGGGCCTAACGGACATATTTCGAGATATTTCTTCTTCTTGTTGTTCTTCTTCTGCACAGCTAAGCTGGAAGTGGCATTTGCGGCTCGCACTAGTGCAGAGTTATCTCGAAGAAAGGGGCCACGGTGTTTCTGTATCTCTATTATGTTGGTGCGGCTTCGGAACTTTTAAATATCTCGATATATCTCGAAAACTACGCTTCTGATCAAAAAATATCATAGAACGTAAATTGTAGGAAACATTATTCTCTACAAAAAAGGTCTCTTAACATTTTGCCATAGCTCGCTTCGTTTCCGAGATATTTGCAGATATATCTCAAGGGAAGGGGCCTGACGGACATATTTCGAGATATGTCTTCTTCTTGTTGTTCTTCTTCTGCACAGCTAAGCTGGAAGTGGCATTTACAGCTCGCAATAGTGCAGAGTTATCTCAAAGAAAGGGGCCACGGTGTTTCTGTATCCCTATTATGTTGGTGCGGCTTCGGAACTTTTAAATATCTCGATATATCTCGAAAACTACGCTTCTGATCAAAAAATATCATAGAGCATAAATTGTAGGAAACATAATTCTCTACAAAAAACGTCTCTTAACATTTTGCCATAGCTCGCTTCGTTTCCGAGATATTTGCAGATTCAGCTCAAAGGAACTGGCCTGACGGACATATTTCGAGATATTTCTTCTTCTTGTTGTTCTTCCTCTGCACAGCTAAGCTGGAAGTGGCATTTGCAGCTCGCAATAGTGCAGAGTTATCTGTAAGAAAGGGGCCACGGTGTTTCTGTATCTCTATTATGTTGGTGCGGCTTCGGAACTTTTAAATATCTCGATATATCTCGAAAACTACGCTTCTGATCAAAAAATATCATAGAACATAAATTGTAGGAAACATAATTCTCTACAACAAAGGTCTCTTAACATTTTGCCATAGCTCGCTTCGTTTCCGAGATATTTGCAGATTTATCTCAAGGGAAGGGGCCTAACGGACATATTTCGAGATATTTCTTCTTCTTGTTGTTCTTCTTCTGCACAGCTAAACTGGAAGTGGCATTTCCAGCTCGCAACAGTGCAGAGTTATCTCAAAGAGAGGGGCCACGGTGTTTCTGTATCTCTATTATGTTGGTGCGGCTTCGGAACTTTTAAATATCTTGATATATCTTGAGAGCTACGCGTCTGATCAAAAAATATCATAGAACATAAAAAGTAGGAAACATAATTCTCTACAAAAAAGGTCTCTTAACATTTTGCCATAGCTCGCTTCGTTTCCGAGATATTTGCAGATTTATCTCAAGGGAAGTGGCCTGACGGACATATTTCGAGATATTTCTTCTTCTTGTTGTTCTTCTGCTGCACAGCTAAGCTGGAAGTGGCATTTGCGGCTCGCACTAGTGCAGAGTTATCTCAAAGAAAGGGGCCACGGTGTTTCTGTATCTCTATTATGTTGGTGCGGCTTCGGAACTTTTAAATATCTTGATATATCTCGAGAACTACGCATCTGATCAGAAAATATCATAGAAGATAAAAAGTAGGAAACTTAATTCTCTACAAAAAAGGTCTCTTAACATTTTGCCATAGCTCGCTTCGTTTCCGAGATATTTGCAGATTCAGCTCAAAGGAACTGGCCTGACGGACATATTTCGAGATATTTCTTCTTCTTGTTGTTCTTCCTCTGCACAGCTAAGCTGGAAGTGGCATTTGCAGCTCGCAATAGTGCAGAGTTATCTCAAAGAAAGGGGCCACGGTGTTTCTGTATCTCTATTATGTTGGTGCGGCTTCGGAACTGTTAAATATCTCGATATATCTCGAAAACTACGCTTCTGATCAAAAAATATCATAGAACATAAATTGTAGGAAACATAATTCTCTACAAAAAAGGTCTCTTAACATTTTGCCATAGCTCGCTTCGTTTCCGAGATATTTGCAGATTTATCTCAAGGGAAGGGGCCTAACGGACATATTTCGAGATATTTCTTCTTCTTGTTGTTCTTCTTCTGCACAGCTAAGCTGGAAGTGGCATTTGCGGCTCGCACTAGTGCAGAGTTATCTCGAAGAAAGGGGCCACGGTGTTTCTGTATCTCTATTATGTTGGTGCGGCTTCGGAACTTTTAAATATCTCGATATATCTCGAAAACTACGCTTCTGATCAAAAAATATCATAGAACGTAAATTGTAGGAAACATTATTCTCTACAAAAAAGGTCTCTTAACATTTTGCCATAGCTCGCTTCGTTTCCGAGATATTTGCAGATATATCTCAAGGGAAGGGGCCTGACGGACATATTTCGAGATATGTCTTCTTCTTGTTGTTCTTCTTCTGCACAGCTAAGCTGGAAGTGGCATTTACAGCTCGCAATAGTGCAGAGTTATCTCAAAGAAAGGGGCCACGGTGTTTCTGTATCCCTATTATGTTGGTGCGGCTTCGGAACTTTTAAATATCTCGATATATCTCGAAAACTACGCTTCTGATCAAAAAATATCATAGAGCATAAATTGTAGGAAACATAATTCTCTACAAAAAACGTCTCTTAACATTTTGCCATAGCTCGCTTCGTTTCCGAGATATTTGCAGATTCAGCTCAAAGGAACTGGCCTGACGGACATATTTCGAGATATTTCTTCTTCTTGTTGTTCTTCCTCTGCACAGCTAAGCTGGAAGTGGCATTTGCAGCTCGCAATAGTGCAGAGTTATCTGTAAGAAAGGGGCCACGGTGTTTCTGTATCTCTATTATGTTGGTGCGGCTTCGGAACTTTTAAATATCTTGATATATCTCGAGAACTACGCATCTGATCAAAAAATATCATAGAACATAAAAAGTATGAAACTTAATTCTCTACAAAAAAGGTCTCTTAACATTTTACCATAGCTCGCTTCGTTTCCGAGATATTTGCAGATTTATCTCAAGGGAAGGGGCCTGACGGACATATTTCGAGATATTTCTTCTTCTTGTTGTTCTTCTTCTGCACAGCTAAGCTGGAAGTGGCATTTGCAGCTCGCAATAGTGCAGAGTTATCTGTAAGAAAGGGGCCACGGTGTTTCTGTATCTCTATTATGTTGGTGCGGCTTCGGAACTTTTAAATATCTCGATATATCTCGAAAACTACGCTTCTGATCAAAAAATATCATAGAACATAAATTGTAGGAAACATAATTCTCTACAAAAAAGGTCTCTTAACATTTTGCCATAGCTCGCTTCGTTTCCGAGATATTTGCAGATTCAGCTCAAAGGAACTGGCCTGACGGACATATTTCGAGATATTTCTTCTTCTTGTTGTTCTTCCTCTGCACAGCTAAGCTGGAAGTGGCATTTGCAGCTCGCAATAGTGCAGAGTTATCTCAAAGAAAGGGGCCACGGTGTTTCTGTATCTCTATTATGTTGGTGCGGCTTCGGAACTTTTAAATATCTTGATATATCTCGAGAACTACGCATCTGATCAAAAAATATCATAGAACATAAAAAGTAGGAAACTTAATTCTCTACAAAAAAGGTCTCTTAACATTTTGCCATAGCTCGCTTCGTTTCCGAGATATTTGCAGATTTATCTCAAGGGAAGTGGCCTGACGGACATATTTCGAGATATTTCTTCTTCTTGTTGTTCTTCTGCTGCACAGCTAAGCTGGAAGTGGCATTTGCGGCTCGCACTAGTGCAGAGTTATTTCAAAGAAAGGGGCCACGGTGTTTCTGTATCTCTATTATGTTGGTGCGGCTTCGGAACTTTTAAATATCTTGATATATCTCGAGAACTACGCATCTGATCAGAAAATATCATAGAAGATAAAAAGTAGGAAACTTAATTCTCTACAAAAAAGGTCTCTTAACATTTTGCCATAGCTCGCTTCGTTTCCGAGATATTTGCAGATTCAGCTCAAAGGAACTGGCCTGACGGACATATTTCGAGATATTTC
This sequence comes from Osmia lignaria lignaria, assembly GCF_051020975.1. Lineage (NCBI taxonomy): Eukaryota > Metazoa > Arthropoda > Insecta > Hymenoptera > Megachilidae > Osmia > Osmia lignaria. The sequence continues at coordinate 3,281,792 of NW_027478169.1, read as the reverse complement.
TTCTTCTTGTTGTTCTTCCTCTGCACAGCTAAGCTGGAAGTGGCATTTGCAGCTCGCAATAGTGCAGAGTTATCTCAAAGAAAGGGGCCACGGTGTTTCTGTATCTCTATTATGTTGGTGCGGCTTCGGAACTTTTAAATATCTCGATATATCTCGAAAACTACGCTTCTGATCAAAAAATATCATAGAACATAAAAAGTAGGAAACATAATTCTCTACAAAAAAGGTCTCTTAACATTTTGCCATAGCTCGCTTCGTTTCCGAGATATTTGCAGATTTATCTCAAGGGAAGGGGCCTAACGGACATATTTCGAGATATTTCTTCTTCTTGTTGTTCTTCTTCTGCACAGCTAAACTGGAAGTGGCATTTCCAGCTCGCAATAGTGCAGAGTTATCTCAAAGAGAGGGGCCACGGTGTTTCTGTATCTCTATTATGTTGGTGCGGCTTCGGAACTTTTAAATATCTTGATATATCTCGAGAGCTACGCGTCTGATCAAAAAATATCATAGAACATAAAAAGTAGGAAACATAATTCTCTACAAAAAAGGTCTCTTAACATTTTGCCATACCTCGCTTCGTTTCCGAGATATTTGCAGATTTATCTCATGGGAAGGGGCCTAACGGACATATTTCGAGATATTTCTTCTTCTTGTTGTTCTTCTTCTGCACAGCTAAACTGGAAGTGGCATTTCCAGCTCGCAATAGTGCAGAGTTATCTCAAAGAGAGGGGCCACGGTGTTTCTGTATCTCTATTATGTTGGTGCGGCTTCGGAACTTTTAAATATCTTGATATATCTCGAGAACTACGCATCTGATCAGAAAATATCATACAAGGTAAAAAGTAGGAAACTTAATTCTCTACAAAAAACGTCTCTTAACATTTTGCCATAGCTCGCTTCGTTTCCGAGATATTTGCAGATTTATCTCAAGGTAAGGGGCCTGACGGACATATTTCGAGATATTTCGTCTTCTTGTTGTTCTTCTTCTGCACAGCTAAGCTGGAAGTGGCATTTACAGCTCGCAATAGTGCATAGTTATCTGAAAGAAAGGGGCCACGGTGTTTCTGTATCTCTATTATGTTGGTGCGGCTTCGGAACTTTTAAATATCTTGATATATCTCGAGAACTACGCATCTGATCAAAAAATATCATAGAGCGTAAAAAGTAGGAAACTCAATTCTCTACAAAAAAGGTCTCTTAACATTTTGCAATAGCTCGCTTCGTTTCCGAGATATTTGCAGATTTATCTCAAGGGAAGGGGCCTGACGGACATATTTCGAGATATTTCTTCTTCTTGTTGTTCTTCTTCTGCACAGCTAAGCTGGAAGTGGCATTTGCGGCTCGCACTAGTGCAGAGTTATCTCAAAGAAAGGGGCCACGGTGTTTCTGTATCTCTATTATGTTGGTGCTGCTTCGGAACTTTTAAATATCTTGATATATCTCAAGAACTACGCATCTGATCAAAAAATATCATAGAACATAAAAAGTAGGAAACTTAATTCGCTACAAAAAAGGTCTCTTAACATTTTGCCATAGCTCGCTTCGTTTCCGAGATATTTGCAGATTTATCTCAAGGGAAGGGGCCTAACGGACATATTTCGTGATATTTCTTCTTCTTGTTGTTCTTCTTCTGCACAGCTAAACTGGAAGTGGCATTTCCAGGTCGCAATAGTGCAGAGTTATCTAAAAGAAAGGAGCCACGGTGTTTCTGTATCTCTATTATGTTGGTGCGGCTTCGGAACTTTTAAATATCTTGATATATCTCGAGAACTACGCGTCTGATCAAAAAATATCATAGAACATAAATTGTAGGAAACATAATTCTCTACAAAAAACGTCTCTTAACATTTTGCCATAGCTCGCTTCGTTTCCGAGATATTTGCAGATTTATCTCAAGGGAAGGGGTCTAACGGACATATTTCGAGATATTTCTTCTTCTTGTTGTTCTTCTTCTGCACAGCTAAACTGGAAGTGGCATTTCCAGCTCGCAATAGTACAGAGTTATCTCAAAGAAAGGGGCCACGGTGTTTCTGTATCTCTATTATGTTGGTGCGGCTTCGGAACTTTTAAATATCTTGATATATCTCGAGAACTACGCATCTGATCAAAAAATATCATAGAACATAAAAAGTAGGAAACTTAATTCTCTACAAAAAAGGTCTCTTAACATTTTGCCATAGCTCTCTTCGTTTCCGAGATATTTGCAGATTTATCTCAAGGGAAGGGGCCTGACGGACACATTTCGAGATATTTCTTCTTCTTGTTGTTCTTCTTCTGCACAGCTAAGCTGGAAGTGGCATTTGCAGCTCGCAATAGTGCAGAGTTATCTCAAAGAAAGGGGCCACGGTGTTTCTGTATCTCTATTATGTTGGTGCGGCTTCGGAACTTTTAAATATCTTGATATATCTCGAGAACTACGCATCTGATCAAAAAATATCATAGAACATAAAAAGTAGGAAACTTAATTCTCTACAAAAAAGTCTGGTAAGATTTTGCCATAGCTCGCTTCGTTTCCGAGATATTTGCAGATTTATCTCAAGGGAAGGGGCCTGACGGACATATTTCGAGATATTTCTTCTTCTTGTTGTTCTTCTTCTGCACAGCTAAGCTGGAAGTGGCATTTGCAGCTCGCAATTGTGCAGAGTTATCTCAAAGAGAGGGGCCACGGTGTTTCTGTATCTCTATTATGTTGGTGCGGCTTCGGAACTTTTAAATATCTTGATATATCTCGAGAACTACGCATCTGATCAAAAAATATCATAGAACATAAAAAGTAGGAAACTTAATTCTCTACAAAAAAGGTCTCTTAACATTTTGCCATAGCTCTCTTCGTTTCCGAGATATTTGCAGATTTATCTCAAGGGAAGGGGCCTGACGGACACATTTCGAGATATTTCTTCTTCTTGTTGTTCTTCTTCTGCACAGCTAAGCTGGAAGTGGCATTTGCAGCTCGCAATTGTGCAGAGTTATCTCAAAGAGAGGGGCCACGGTGTTTCTGTATCTCTATTATGTTGGTGCGGCTTCGGAACTTTTAAATATCTTGATATATCTCTAGAACTACGCATCTGATCAAAAAATATCATAGAACATAAAAAGTAGGAAACTTAATTCGCTACAAAAAAGGTCTCTTAACATTTTGCCATAGCTCGCTTCGTTTCCGAGATATTTGCAGATTTATCTCAAGGGAAGGGGCCTAACGGACATATTTCGTGATATTTCTTCTTCTTGTTGTTCTTCTTCTGCACAGCTAAACTGGAAGTGGCATTTCCAGGTCGCAATAGTGCAGAGTTATCTAAAAGAAAGGAGCCACGGTGTTTCTGTATCTCTATTATGTTGGTGCGGCTTCGGAACTTTTAAATATCCTGATATATCTCGAGAACTACGCGTCTGATCAAAAAATATCATAGAACATAAAAAGTAGGAAACATAATTCCATACAAAAAAGGTCTCTTAACATTTTGCCATAGCTCTCTTCGTTTCCGAGATATTTGCAGATTTATCTCAAGGGAAGGGGCCTGACGGACACATTTCGAGATATTTCTTCTTCTTGTTGTTCTTCTTCTGCACGCTAAGCTGGAAGTGGCATTTGCAGCTCGCAATAGTGCAGAGTTATCTAAAAGAAAGGAGCCACGGTGTTTCTGTATCTCTATTATGTTGGTGCGGCTTCGGAACTTTTAAATATCTTGATATATCTCGAGAACTACGCATCTGATCAAAAAATATCATGGAACATAAAAAGTAGAAAACTTAATTCTCTACAGAAAAGGTCTCTTAACATTTTGCCATAGCTCGCTTCGTTTCCGAGATATTTGCAGATTTATCTCAAGGGAAGGGGCCTGACGGACATATTTCGAGATATTTCTTCTTCTTGTTGTTCTTCTTCTGCACAGCTAAACTGGAAGTGGCATTTCCAGCTCGCAATAGTACAGAGTTATCTCAAAGAAAGGGGCCACGGTGTTTCTGTATCTCTATTATGTTGGTGCGGCTTCGGAACTTTTAAATATCTTGATATATCTCTAGAACTACGCATCTGATCAAAAAATATCATAGAACATAAAAAGTAGGAAACTTAATTCGCTACAAAAAAGGTCTCTTAACATTTTGCCATAGCTCGCTTCGTTTCCGAGATATTTGCAGATTTATCTCAAGGGAAGGGGCCTAACGGACATATTTCGTGATATTTCTTCTTCTTGTTGTTCTTCTTCTGCACAGCTAAACTGGAAGTGGCATTTCCAGGTCGCAATAGTGCAGAGTTATCTAAAAGAAAGGAGCCACGGTGTTTCTGTATCTCTATTATGTTGGTGCGGCTTCGGAACTTTTAAATATCCTGATATATCTCGAGAACTACGCGTCTGATCAAAAAATATCATAGAACATAAAAAGTAGGAAACATAATTCCATACAAAAAAGGTCTCTTAACATTTTGCCATAGCTCTCTTCGTTTCCGAGATATTTGCAGATTTATCTCAAGGGAAGGGGCCTGACGGACACATTTCGAGATATTTCTTCTTCTTGTTGTTCTTCTTCTGCACGCTAAGCTGGAAGTGGCATTTGCAGCTCGCAATAGTGCAGAGTTATCTAAAAGAAAGGAGCCACGGTGTTTCTGTATCTCTATTATGTTGGTGCGGCTTCGGAACTTTTAAATATCTTGATATATCTCGAGAACTACGCATCTGATCAAAAAATATCATGGAACATAAAAAGTAGAAAACTTAATTCTCTACAGAAAAGGTCTCTTAACATTTTGCCATAGCTCGCTTCGTTTCCGAGATATTTGCAGATTTATCTCAAGGGAAGGGGCCTGACGGACATATTTCGAGATATTTCTTCTTCTTGTTGTTCTTCTTCTGCACAGCTAAACTGGAAGTGGCATTTCCAGCTCGCAATAGTACAGAGTTATCTCAAAGAAAGGGGCCACGGTGTTTCTGTATCTCTATTATGTTGGTGCGGCTTCGGAACTTTTAAATATCTTGATATATCTCGAGAACTACGCATCTGATCAAAAAATATCATAGAACATAAAAAGTAGGAAACTTAATTCTCTACAAAAAAGGTCTCTTAACATTTTGCCATAGCTCTCTTCGTTTCCGAGATATTTGCAGATTTATCTCAAGGGAAGGGGCCTGACGGACACATTTCGAGATATTTCTTCTTCTTGTTGTTCTACTTCTGCACAGCTAAGCTGGAAGTGGCATTTGCAGCTCGCAATAGTGCAGAGTTATCTCAAAGAAAGGGGCCACGGTGTTTCTGTATCTCTATTATGTTGGTGCGGCTTCGGAACTTTTAAATATCTTGATATATCTCGAGAACTACGCATCTGATCAAAAAATATCATAGAACATAAAAAGTAGGAAACTTAATTCTCTACAAAAAAGTCTCGTAAGATTTTGCCATAGCTCGCTTCGTTTCCGAGATATTTGCAGATTTATCTCAAGGGAAGGGGCCTGACGGACATATTTCGAGATATTTCTTCTTCTTGTTGTTCTTCTTCTGCACAGCTAAGCTGGAAGTGGCATTTGCAGCTCGCAATTGTGCAGAGTTATCTCAAAGAGAGGGGCCACGGTGTTTCTGTATCTCTATTATGTTGGTGCGGCTTCGGAACTTTTAAATATCTTGATATATCTCTAGAACTACGCATCTGATCAAAAAATATCATAGAACATAAAAAGTAGGAAACTTAATTCGCTACAAAAAAGGTCTCTTAACATTTTGCCATAGCTCGCTTCGTTTCCGAGATATTTGCAGATTTATCTCAAGGGAAGGGGCCTAACGGACATATTTCGTGATATTTCTTCTTCTTGTTGTTCTTCTTCTGCACAGCTAAACTGGAAGTGGCATTTCCAGGTCGCAATAGTGCAGAGTTATCTAAAAGAAAGGAGCCACGGTGTTTCTGTATCTCTATTATGTTGGTGCGGCTTCGGAACTTTTAAATATCCTGATATATCTCGAGAACTACGCGTCTGATCAAAAAATATCATAGAACATAAAAAGTAGGAAACATAATTCCATACAAAAAAGGTCTCTTAACATTTTGCCATAGCTCTCTTCGTTTCCGAGATATTTGCAGATTTATCTCAAGGGAAGGGGCCTGACGGACACATTTCGAGATATTTCTTCTTCTTGTTGTTCTTCTTCTGCACGCTAAGCTGGAAGTGGCATTTGCAGCTCGCAATAGTGCAGAGTTATCTAAAAGAAAGGAGCCACGGTGTTTCTGTATCTCTATTATGTTGGTGCGGCTTCGGAACTTTTAAATATCTTGATATATCTCGAGAACTACGCATCTGATCAAAAAATATCATGGAACATAAAAAGTAGAAAACTTAATTCTCTACAGAAAAGGTCTCTTAACATTTTGCCATAGCTCGCTTCGTTTCCGAGATATTTGCAGATTTATCTCAAGGGAAGGGGCCTGACGGACATATTTCGAGATATTTCTTCTTCTTGTTGTTCTTCTTCTGCACAGCTAAGCTGGAAGTGGCATTTGCAGCTCGCAATAGTGCAGAGTTATCTCAAAGAAAGGGGCCACGGTGTTTCTGTATCTCTATTATGTTGGTGCGGCTTCGGAACTTTTAAATATCTTGATATATCTCGAGAACTACGCATCTGATCAAAAAATATCATGGAACATAAAAAGTAGGAAACATAATTCCATACAAAAAAGGTCTCTTAACATTTTGCCATAGCTCGCTTCGTTTCCGAGATATTTGCAGATTTATCTCAAGGGAAGGGGCCTGACGGACATATTTCGAGATATTTCTTCTTCTTGTTGTTCTTCTTCTGCACAGCTAAGCTGGAAGTGGCATTTGCAGCTCGCAATAGTGCAGAGTTATCTCAAAGAAAGCGGCCACGGTGTTTCTGTATCTCTATTATGTTGGTGCGGCTTCGGAACTTTTAAATATCTCGATATATCTCGAGATCTACGCATCTGCTCAAAAAATATCATAGAACATAAAAAGTAGGAAACTTAATTCTCTACAAAAAAGGTCTCTCAACATTTTGCCATAGCTCGCTTCGTTTCCGAGATACTTGCCGATTTATCTCAAGGGAAGGGGCCTGACGGACATATTTCGAGATATTTCTTCTTCTTGTTGTTCTTCTTCTGCACAGCTAAGCTGGAAGTGGCATTTGCAGCTCGCAATTGTGCAGAGTTATCTCAAAGAGAGGGGCCACGGTGTTTCTGTATCTCTATTATGTTGGTGCGGCTTCGGAACTTTTAAATATCTTGATATATCTCGAGAACTACGAATCTGATCAGAAAATATCATAGAAGATAAAAAGTAGGAAACTTAATTCTCTACAAAAAAGGTCTCTTAACATTTTGCCATAGCTCGCTTCGTTTCCGAGATATTTGCAGATTTATCTCAAGGGAAGGGGCCTGACGGACATATTTCGAGATATTTCTTCTTCTTGTTGTTCTTCTTCTCCACAGCTAAGCTGGAAGTGGCATTTGCAGCTCGCAATAGTGCAGAGTTATCTCAAAGAAAGGGGCCACGGTGTTTCTGTACCTCTATTATGTTGGTGCAGCTTCGGAGCTTTTAAATATCTTGATATATCTCGAGAACTACGCATCTGATCAAAAAATATCATAGAACATAAAAAGTAGGAAACTTAATTCTCTACAAAAAAGGTCTCTTAACGTTTTGCAATAGCTCGCTTCGTTTCCGAGATATTTGCAGATTTATCTCAAGGGAAGGGTCCTGATGGACATTTTTCGAGATATTTCTTCTTCTTGTTGTTCTTCTTCTGCACAGCTAAACTGGAAGTGGCATTTCCAGCTCGCAATCGTGCAGAGTTATCTCAAAGAATGGGGCCACGGTGTTTCTGTACCTCTATTATGTTGGTGCAGCTTCGGAGCTTTTAAATATCTTGATATATCTCGAGAACTACGCATCTGATCAAAAAATATCATAGAACATAAAAAGTAGGAAACTTAATTCTCTACAAAAAAGGTCTCTTAACATTTTGCCATAGCTCTCTTCGTTTCCGAGATATTTGCAGATTTATCTCAAGGGAAGGGGCCTGACGGACACATTTCGAGATATTTCTTCTTCTTGTTGTTCTACTTCTGCACAGCTAAGCTGGAAGTGGCATTTGCAGCTCGCAATAGTGCAGAGTTATCTCAAAGAAAGGGGCCACGGTGTTTCTGTATCTCTATTATGTTGGTGCGGCTTCGGAACTTTTAAATATCTTGATATATCTCGAGAACTACGCATCTGATCAAAAAATATCATAGAACATAAAAAGTAGGAAACTTAATTCTCTACAAAAAAGTCTCGTAAGATTTTGCCATAGCTCGCTTCGTTTCCGAGATATTTGCAGATTTATCTCAAGGGAAGGGGCCTGACGGACATATTTCGAGATATTTCTTCTTCTTGTTGTTCTTCTTCTGCACAGCTAAGCTGGAAGTGGCATTTGCAGCTCGCAATTGTGCAGAGTTATCTCAAAGAGAGGGGCCACGGTGTTTCTGTATCTCTATTATGTTGGTGCGGCTTCGGAACTTTTAAATATCTTGATATATCTCTAGAACTACGCATCTGATCAAAAAATATCATAGAACATAAAAAGTAGGAAACTTAATTCGCTACAAAAAAGGTCTCTTAACATTTTGCCATAGCTCGCTTCGTTTCCGAGATATTTGCAGATTTATCTCAAGGGAAGGGGCCTAACGGACATATTTCGTGATATTTCTTCTTCTTGTTGTTCTTCTTCTGCACAGCTAAACTGGAAGTGGCATTTCCAGGTCGCAATAGTGCAGAGTTATCTAAAAGAAAGGAGCCACGGTGTTTCTGTATCTCTATTATGTTGGTGCGGCTTCGGAACTTTTAAATATCCTGATATATCTCGAGAACTACGCGTCTGATCAAAAAATATCATAGAACATAAAAAGTAGGAAACATAATTCCATACAAAAAAGGTCTCTTAACATTTTGCCATAGCTCTCTTCGTTTCCGAGATATTTGCAGATTTATCTCAAGGGAAGGGGCCTGACGGACACATTTCGAGATATTTCTTCTTCTTGTTGTTCTTCTTCTGCACGCTAAGCTGGAAGTGGCATTTGCAGCTCGCAATAGTGCAGAGTTATCTCAAAGAAAGGGGCCACGGTGTTTCTGTATCTCTATTATGTTGGTGCGGCTTCGGAACTTTTAAATATCTTGATATATCTCGAGAACTACGCATCTGATCAAAAAATATCATAGAACATAAAAAGTAGGAAACTTAATTCTCTACAAAAAAGTCTCGTAAGATTTTGCCATAGCTCGCTTCGTTTCCGAGATATTTGCAGATTTATCTCAAGGGAAGGGGCCTGACGGACATATTTCGAGATATTTCTTCTTCTTGTTGTTCTTCTTCTGCACAGCTAAGCTGGAAGTGGCATTTGCTGCTCGCAATTGTGCAGAGTTATCTCAAAGAGAGGGGCCACGGTGTTTCTGTATCTCTATTATGTTGGTGCGGCTTCGGAACTTTTAAATATCTTGATATATCTCTAGAACTACGCATCTGATCAAAAAATATCATAGAACATAAAAAGTAGGAAACTTAATTCGCTACAAAAAAGGTCTCTTAACATTTTGCCATAGCTCGCTTCGTTTCCGAGATATTTGCAGATTTATCTCAAGGGAAGGGGCCTAACGGACATATTTCGTGATATTTCTTCTTCTTGTTGTTCTTCTTCTGCACAGCTAAACTGGAAGTGGCATTTCCAGGTCGCAATAGTGCAGAGTTATCTAAAAGAAAGGAGCCACGGTGTTTCTGTATCTCTATTATGTTGGTGCGGCTTCGGAACTTTTAAATATCCTGATATATCTCGAGAACTACGCGTCTGATCAAAAAATATCATAGAACATAAAAAGTAGGAAACATAATTCCATACAAAAAAGGTCTCTTAACATTTTGCCATAGCTCTCTTCGTTTCCGAGATATTTGCAGATTTATCTCAAGGGAAGGGGCCTGACGGACACATTTCGAGATATTTCTTCTTCTTGTTGTTCTTCTTCTGCACGCTAAGCTGGAAGTGGCATTTGCAGCTCGCAATAGTGCAGAGTTATCTAAAAGAAAGGAGCCACGGTGTTTCTGTATCTCTATTATGTTGGTGCGGCTTCGGAACTTTTAAATATCTTGATATATCTCGAGAACTACGCATCTGATCAAAAAATATCATGCAACATAAAAAGTAGAAAACTTAATTCTCTACAGAAAAGGTCTCTTAACATTTTGCCATAGCTCGCTTCGTTTCCGAGATATTTGCAGATTTATCTCAAGGGAAGGGGCCTGACGGACATATTTCGAGATATTTCTTCTTCTTGTTGTTCTTCTTCTGCACAGCTAAGCTGGAAGTGGCATTTGCAGCTCGCAATAGTGCAGAGTTATCTCAAAGAAAGGGGCCACGGTGTTTCTGTATCTCTATTATGTTGGTGCGGCTTCGGAACTTTTAAATATCTTGATATATCTCGAGATCTACGCATCTGATCAAAAAATATCATAGAACATAAAAAGTAGGAAACTTAATTCTCTACAAAAAAGGTCTCTTAACATTTTGCCATAGCTCGCTTCGTTTCCGAGATACTTGCCGATTTATCTCAAGGGAAGGGGCCTGACGGACATATTTCGAGATATTTCTTCTTCTTGTTGTTCTTCTTCTGCACAGCTAAGCTGGAGGTGGCATTTGCAGCTCGCAATTGTGCAGAGTTATCTCAAAGAGAGGGGCCACGGTGTTTCTGTATCTCTATTATGTTGGTGCGGCTTCGGAACTTTTAAATATCTTGATATATCTCGAGAACTACGAATCTGATCAGAAAATATCATAGAAGATAAAAAGTAGGAAACTTAATTCTCTACAAAAAAGGTCTCTTAACATTTTGCCATAGCTCGCTTCGTTTCCGAGATATTTGCAGATTTATCTCAAGGGAAGGGGCCTGACGGACATATTTCGAGATATTTCTTCTTCTTGTTGTTCTTCTTCTGCACAGCTAAGCTGGAAGTGGCATTTGCGGCTCGCACTAGTGCAGAGTTATCTCAAAGAAAGGGGCCACGGTGTTTCTGTATCTCTATTATGTTGGTGCGGCTTCGGAACTTTTAAATATCTTGATATATCTCGAGAACTACGCATCTGATCAAAAAATATCATAGAACATAAAAAGTAGGAAACTTAATTCGCTACAAAAAAGGTCTCTTAACATTTTGCCATAGCTCGCTTCGTTTCCGAGATATTTGCAGATTTATCTCAAGGGAAGGGGCCTAACGGACATATTTCGTGATATTTCTTCTTCTTGTTGTTCTTCTTCTGCACAGCTAAACTGGAAGTGGCATTTCCAGGTCGCAATAGTGCAGAGTTATCTAAAAGAAAGGAGCCACGGTGTTTCTGTATCTCTATTATGTTGGTGCGGCTTCGGAACTTTTAAATATCCTGATATATCTCGAGAACTACGCGTCTGATCAAAAAATATCATAGAACATAAAAAGTAGGAAACATAATTCCATACAAAAAAGGTCTCTTAACATTTTGCCATAGCTCGCTTCGTTTCCGAGATATTTGCAGATTTATCTCAAGGGAAGGGGCCTGACGGACATATTTCGAGATATTTCTTCTTCTTGTTGTTCTTCTTCTGCACAGCTAAGCTGGAAGTGGCATTTGCAGCTCGCAATAGTGCAGAGTTATCTCAAAGAAAGCGGCCACGGTGTTTCTGTATCTCTATTATGTTGGTGCGGCTTCGGAACTTTTAAATATCTCGATATATCTCGAGATCTACGCATCTGCTCAAAAAATATCATAGAACATAAAAAGTAGGAAACTTAATTCTCTACAAAAAAGGTCTCTCAACATTTTGCCATAGCTCGCTTCGTTTCCGAGATACTTGCCGATTTATCTCAAGGGAAGGGGCCTGACGGACATATTTCGAGATATTTCTTCTTCTTGTTGTTCTTCTTCTGCACAGCTAAGCTGGAAGTGGCATTTGCAGCTCGCAATTGTGCAGAGTTATCTCAAAGAGAGGGGCCACGGTGTTTCTGTATCTCTATTATGTTGGTGCGGCTTCGGAACTTTTAAATATCTTGATATATCTCGAGAACTACGAATCTGATCAGAATATATCATAGAAGATAAAAAGTAGGAAACTTAATTCTCTACAAAAAAGGTCTCTTAACATTTTGCCATAGCTCGCTTCGTTTCCGAGATATTTGCAGATTTATCTCAAGGGAAGGGGCCTGACGGACATATTTCGAGATATTTCTTCTTCTTGTTGTTCTTCTTCTCCACAGCTAAGCTGGAAGTGGCATTTGCAGCTCGCAATAGTGCAGAGTTATCTCAAAGAAAGGGGCCACGGTGTTTCTGTACCTCTATTATGTTGGTGCAGCTTCGGAGCTTTTAAATATCTTGATATATCTCGAGAACTACGCATCTGATCAAAAAATATCATAGAACATAAAAAGTAGGAAACTTAATTCTCTACAAAAAAGGTCTCTTAACGTTTTGCAATAGCTCGCTTCGTTTCCGAGATATTTGCAGATTTATCTCAAGGGAAGGGTCCTGATGGACATTTTTCGAGATATTTCTTCTTCTTGTTGTTCTTCTTCTGCACAGCTAAACTGGAAGTGGCATTTCCAGCTCGCAATCGTGCAGAGTTATCTCAAAGAATGGGGCCACGGTGTTTCTGTACCTCTATTATGTTGGTGCAGCTTCGGAGCTTTTAAATATCTTGATATATCTCGAGAACTACGCATCTGATCAAAAAATATCATAGAACATAAAAAGTAGGAAACTTAATTCTCTACAAAAAAGGTCTCTTAACGTTTTGCAATAGCTCGCTTCGTTTCCGAGATATTTGCAGATTTATCTCAAGGGAAGGGTCCTGATGGACATTTTTCGAGATATTTCTTCTTCTTGTTGTTCTTCTTCTGCACAGCTAAACTGGAAGTGGCATTTCCAGCTCGCAATCGTGCAGAGTTATCTCAAAGAAAGGGGCCACGGTGTTTCTGTACCTCTATTATGTTGGTGCACCTTCGGAGCTTTTAAATATCTTGATATATCTCGAGAACTACGCATCTGATCAAAAAATATCATAGAACATAAAAAGTAGGAAACTTAATTCTCTACAAAAAAGGTCTCTTAACGTTTTGCAATAGCTCGCTTCGTTTCCGAGATATTTGCAGATTTATCTCAAGGGAAGGGTCCTGATGGACATTTTTCGAGATATTTCTTCTTCTTGTTGTTCTTCTTCTGCACAGCTATGCTGGAAGTGGCATTTGCAGCTCGCAATAGTGCAGAGTTATCTCAAAGAAAGGGGCCACGGTGTTTCTGTATCTCTATTATGTTGGTGCGGCTTCGGAACTTTTAAATATCTTGATATATCTCGAGATCTACGCATCTGATCAAAAAATATCATAGAACATAAAAAGTAGGAAACTTAATTCTCTACAAAAAAGGTCTCTCAACATTTTGCCATAGCTCGCTTCGTTTCCGAGATACTTGCCGATTTATCTCAAGGGAAGGGGCCTGACGGACATATTTCGAGATATTTCTTCTTCTTGTTGTTCTTCTTCTGCACAGCTAAGCTGGAAGTGGCATTTGCAGCTCGCAATTGTGCAGAGTTATCTCAAAGAGAGGGGCCACGGTGTTTCTGTATCTCTATTATGTTGGTGCGGCTTCGGAACTTTTAAATATCTTGATATATCTCGAGAACTACGAATCTGATCAGAAAATATCATAGAAGATAAAAAGTAGGAAACTTAATTCTCTACAAAAAAGGTCTCTTAACATTTTGCCATAGCTCGCTTCGTTTCCGAGATATTTGCAGATTTATCTCAAGGGAAGGGTCCTGATGGACATTTTTCGAGATATTTCTTCTTCTTGTTGTTCTTCTTCTGCACAGCTAAACTGGAAGTGGCATTTCCAGCTCGCAATCGTGCAGAGTTATCTCAAAGAAAGGGGCCACGGTGTTTCTGTATCTCTATTATGTTGGTGCGGCTTCGGAACTTTTAAATATCTTGATATATCTCGAGAACTACGAATCTGATCAGAAAATATCATAGAAGATAAAAAGTAGGAAACTTAATTCTCTACAAAAAAGGTCTCTTATCATTTTGCCATAGCTCGCTTCGTTTCCGAGATATTTGCAGATTTATCTCAAGGGAAGGGGCCTGACGGACATATTTCGAGATATTTCTTCTTCTTGTTGTTCTTCTTCTGCACAGCTAAGCTGGAAGTGGCATTTGCAGCTCGCAATAGTGCACAGTTATCTCAAAGAAAGGGGCCACGGTGTTTCTGTATCTCTATTATGTTGGTGCGGCTTCGGAACTTTTAAATATCTCGATATATCTCGAGAACTACGCATCTGATCAAAAAATATCATAGAACATAAAAAGTAGGAAACTTAATTCTCTACAAATAAGGTCTCTTAACATTTTGGCATAGCTCGCATTCGTTTCCAAGATATTTGCAGATTTATCTCAAGGGAAGGGGCCTGACGGACATATTTCGAGATATTTCTTCTTCTTGTTGTTCTTCTTCTCCACAGCTAAGCTGGAAGTGGCATTTGCAGCTCGCAATAGTGCAGAGTTATCTCAAAGAAAGGGGCCACGGTGTTTCTGTACCTCTATTATGTTGGTGCAGCTTCGGAGCTTTTAAATATCTTGATATATCTCGAGAACTACGCATCTGATCAAAAAATATCATAGAACATAAAAAGTAGGAAACTTAATTCTCTAGAAAAAAGGTCTCTTAACGTTTTGCAATAGCTCGCTTCGTTTCCGAGATATTTGCAGATTTATCTCAAGGGAAGGGTCCTGATGGACATTTTTCGAGATATTTCTTCTTCTTGTTGTTCTTCTTCTGCACAGCTAAACTGGAAGTGGCATTTCCAGCTCGCAATCGTGCAGAGTTATCTCAAAGAAAGGGGCCACGGTGTTTCTGTATCTCTATTATGTTGGTGCGGCTTCGGAACTTTTAAATATCTTGATATATCTCGAGAACTACGCCTCTGATCGAAAAATATCATAGAACATAAAAAGTAGGAAACTTAATTCTCTACAAAAAAGGTCTCTTAACATTTTGCCATAGCTCGCTTCGTTTCCGAGATATTTGCAGATTTATCTCAAGGGAAGGGGCCTGACGGACATATTTCGAGATATTTCTTCTTCTTGTTGTTCTTCTTCTGCACATCTATGCTGGAAGTGGCATTTGCAGCTCGCAATAGTGCAGAGTTATCGCAAAGAAAGGGGCCACGGTGTTTCTGTATCTCTATTATGTTGGTGCGGCTTCGGAACTTTTAAATATCTTGATATATCTCGAGAACTACGCATCTGATCAAAAAATATCATAGAACATAAAAAGTAGGAAACCTAATTTTCTACAAAAAAGGTCTCTTAACATTTTGCCGTAGCTCGCTTCGTTTCCGAGATATTTGCAGATTTATCTCAAGGGAAGGGGTCTGACGGACATATTTCGAGATGTTTCTTCTTCTTGTTGTTCTTCTTCTGCACAGCTAAGCTGGAAGTGGCATTTGCAGCTCGCAATAGTGCAGAGTTATCTCAAAGAAAGGGGCCACGGTGTTTCTGTATCTCTATTATGTTGGTGCGGCTTCGGAACTTTTAAATATGTTGATATATCTCGAGAACTACGCATCTGATCGAAAAATATCATAGAACACAAAAAGTAGGAAACTTAATTCTCTACAAAACAGGTCTCTTAACATTTTGCCATAGCTCGCTTCGTTTCCGAGATATTTGCAGATTTATCTCAAGGGAAGGGGCCTGACGGACATATTTCGAGATATTTCTTCTTCTTGTTGTTCTTCTTCTGCACTGCTAAGCTGGAAGTGGCATTTGCAGCTCGCAGTAGTGCAGAGTTATCTCAAAGAAAGGGGCCACGGTGTTTCTGTATCTCTATTATGTTGGTGCGGCTTCGGAACTTTTAAATATCTTGATATATCTCGAGAACTACGCATCTGATCAAAAAATATCATAGAACATAAAAAGTAGGAATCCTAATTTTCTACAAAAAAGGTCTCTTAACATTTTGCCGTAGCTCGCTTCGTTTCCGAGATATTTGCAGATTTATCTCAAGTGAAGGGGCCTGACGGACATATTTCCAGATATTTCTTCTTCTTGTTGTTCTTCTTCTGCACAGCTAAGCTGGAAGTGGCATTTGCAGCTCGCAATAGTGCAGAGTTATCTCAAAGAAAGGGGCCACGGTGTGTCTGTATCTCTATTATGTTGGTGCGGCTTCGGAACTTTTAAATATCTTGATATATCTCGAGAACTACGCATCTGATCGAAAAATATCATAGAACATAAAAAGTAGGAAACTTAATTCTCTACAAAAGAGGTCTCTTAACATTTTGCCATAGCTCGCTTCGTTTCCGAGATATTTGCAGATTTATCTCAAGGGAAGGGGCCTGACGGACATATTTCGAGATATTTCTTCTTTTTGTTGTTCTTCTTCTGCACAGCTAAGCTGGAAGTGGCATTTGCAGCTCGCAATAGTGCAGAGTTATCTCAAAGAAAGGGGCCACGGTGTTTCTGTATCTCTATTATGTTGGTGCGGCTTCGGAACTTTTAAATATCTTTATATATCTCGAGAACTACGCATCCGATCAAAAAATATCATAGAACATAAAAAGTAGGAAACTTAATTCTCTACAAAAAAGGTCTCTCAACATTTTGCCATAGCTCGCTTGGTTTCCGAGATATTTGCAGATTTATCTCGAGGGAAGGGGCCTGACGGACATATTTCGAGATATTTCTTCTTCTTGTTGTTCTTCTTCTGCACAGCTAAGCTGGAAGCGGCATTTGCGGCTCGCACTAGTGCAGAGTTATCTCAAAGAAAGGGGCCACGGTGTTTCTGTATCTCTATTATGTTGGTGCAGCTTCGGATCTTTTAAATATCTCGATATATCTCGAAAACTACGCTTCTGATCAAAAAATGTCATAGAACATAAATTGTAGGAAACATAATTCTCTACAAAAAAGGTCTCTTAACATTTTGCCATAGCTCGTTTCGTTTCCGAGATATTTGCAGATATATCTCAAGGGAAGGGGCCTGACGGACATATTTCGAGATATTTCCTCTTCTTGTTGTTCTTCTTCTGCACAGCTAAGCTGGAAGTGGCATTTGCAGCTCGCAATAGTGCAGAGTTATCTCAAAGAAAGGGGCCACGGTGTTTCTGTATCTCTATTATGTTGGTGCGGCTTCGGAACTTTTAAATATCTTGATATATCTCGAGAACTACGCATCTGATCAAAAAATATCATAGAACATAAAAAGTAGGAAACTTAATTCTCTACAAAAAAGGTCTCTCAACATTTTGCCATAGCTCGCTTCGTTTCCGAGATATATGCAGATTTATCTCAAGGGAAGGGGCCTGACGGACATATTTCGAGATATTTCTTCTTCTTGTTGTTCTTCTTCTGCACAGCTAAACTGGAAGTGGCATTTCCAGCTCGCAATAGTGCAGAGTTATCTGAAAGAAAGGGGCCACGGTGTTTCTGTATCTCTATTATGTTGGTGCGGCTTCGGATCTTTTAAATATCTCGATATATCTCGAAAACTACGCTTCTGATCAAAAAATATCATAGAACCTAAATTGTGGGAAATATAATTCTCTACAAAAAAGGTCTCTTAACATTTTGCCGTAGCTCGCTTCGTTTCCGAGATATTTGCAGATTTATCTCAAGGGAAGGGGCCTGACGGACATATTTCCAGATATTTCTTCTTCTTGTTGTTCTTCTTCTGCACAGCTAAGCTGGAAGTGGCATTTGCAGCTCGCAATAGTGCAGAGTTATCTCAAAGAAAGGGGCCACGGTGTGTCTGTATCTCTATTATGTTGGTGCGGCTTCGGAACTTTTAAATATCTTGATATATCTCGAGAACTACGCATCTGATCGAAAAATATCATAGAACATAAAAAGTAGGAAACTTAATTCTCTACAAAAGAGGTCTCTTAACATTTTGCCATAGCTCGCTTCGTTTCCGAGATATTTGCAGATTTATCTCAAGGGAAGGGGCCTGACGGACATATTTCGAGATATTTCTTCTTCTTGTTGTTCTTCTTCTGCACAGCTAAGCTGGAAGTGGCATTTCCAGCTCGCAATAGTGCAGAGTTATCTGAAAGAAAGGGGCCACGGTGTTTCTGTATCTCTATTATGTTGGTGCGGCTTCGGATCTTTTAAATATCTCGATATATCTCGAAAACTACGCTTCTGATCAAAAAATATCATAGAACCTAAATTGTGGGAAATATAATTCTCTACAAAAAAGGTCTCTTAACATTTTGCCGTAGCTCGCTTCGTTTCCGAGATATTTGCAGATTCATCTCAAGGGAAGGGGCCTGACGGACATATTTCGAGATATTTCTTCTTCTTGTTGTTCTTCTTCTGCACAGCTAAGCTGGAAGTGGCATTTGCAGCTCGCAATAGTGCAGAGTTATCTCAAAGAAAGGGGCCACGGTGTTTCTGTATCTCTATTATGTTGGTGCGGCTTCGGAACTTTTAAATATCTTGATATATCTCGAGAACTACGCATCTGATCAAAAAATATCATAGAACATAAAAAGTAGGAAACTTAATTCTCTACAAAAAAGGTCTCTTAACATTTTGCCATAGCTCGCTTCGTTTCCCAGATACTTGCAGATTTATCTCAAGGGAAGGGGCCTGACGGACATATTTCGAGATATTTCTTCTTCTTGTTGTTCTTCTTCTGCACAGCTAAGCTGGAAGTGGCATTTGCAGCTCGCAATAGTGCAGAGTTATCTCAAAGAAAGGGGCCACGGTGTTTCTGTATCTCTATTATGTTGGTGCGGCTTCGGAACTTTTAAATATCTTGATATATCTCGAGAACTACGCATCTGATCAAAAAATATCATAGAACATAAAAAGTAGAAAACTTAATTCTCTACAAAAAAGGTCTCTCAACATTTTGCCATAGCTCGCTTCGTTTCCGAGATATATGCAGATTTATCTCAAGGGAAGGGGCCTGACGGACATATTTCGAGATATTTCTTCTTCTTGTTGTTCTTCTTCTGCACAGCTAAGCTGGAAGTGGCATTTGCAGCTCGCAATAGTGCAGAGTTATCTCAAAGAAAGGGGCCACGGTGTTTCTGTATCTCTATTATGTTGGTGCGGCTTCGGAACTTTTAAATATCTTGATATATCTCGAGAACTACGCATCTGATCAAATAATATCATAGAACATAAAAAGTAGGAAACTTAATTCTCCACAAATAAGGTCTCTTAACATTTTGCCATAGCTCGCTTCGTTTCCGAGATATTTGCAGATTTATCTCAAGGGAAGGGGCCTGACGGACATATTTCGAGATATTTCTTCTTCTTGTTGGTCTTCTTCTGCACAGCTAAGCTGGAAGTGGCATTTGCAGCTCGCAATAGTGCACAGTTATCTCAAAGAAAGGGGCCACGGTGTTTCTGTATCTCTATTATGTTGGTGCGGCTTCGGAACTTTTAAATATCTCGATATATCTCGAGAACTACGCATCTGATCAAAAAATATCATAGAACATAAAAAGTAGGAAACTTAATTCTCTACAAATAAGGTCTCTTAACATTTTGGCATAGCTCGCATTCGTTTCCAAGATATTTGCAGATTTATCTCAAGGGAAGGGGCCTGACGGACATATTTCGAGATATTTCTTCTTCTTGTTGTTCTTCTTCTCCACAGCTAAGCTGGAAGTGGCATTTGCAGCTCGCAATAGTGCAGAGTTATCTCAAAGAAAGGGGCCACGGTGTTTCTGTACCTCTATTATGTTGGTGCAGCTTCGGAGCTTTTAAATATCTTGATATATCTCGAGAACTACGCATCTGATCAAAAAATATCATAGAACATAAAAAGTAGGAAACTTAATTCTCTACAAAAAAGGTCTCTTAACGTTTTGCAATAGCTCGCTTCGTTTCCGAGATATTTGCAGATTTATCTCAAGGGAAGGGTCCTGATGGACATTTTTCGAGATATTTCTTCTTCTTGTTGTTCTTCTTCTGCACAGCTAAACTGGAAGTGGCATTTCCAGCTCGCAATCGTGCAGAGTTATCTCAAAGAAAGGGGCCACGGTGTTTCTGTATCTCTATTATGTTGGTGCGGCTTCGGAACTTTTAAATATCTTGATATATCTCGAGAACTACGCCTCTGATCGAAAAATATCATAGAACATAAAAAGTAGGAAACTTAATTCTCTACAAAAAAGGTCTCTTAACATTTTGCCATAGCTCGCTTCGTTTCCGAGATATTTGCAGATTTATCTCAAGGGAAGGGGCCTGACGGACATATTTCGAGATATTTCTTCTTCTTGTTGTTCTTCTTCTGCACATCTAAGCTGGAAGTGGCATTTGCAGCTCGCAATAGTGCAGAGTTATCGCAAAGAAAGGGGCCACGGTGTTTCTGTATCTCTATTATGTTGGTGCGGCTTCGGAACTTTTAAATATCTTGATATATCTCGAGAACTACGCATCTGATCAAAAAATATCATAGAACATAAAAAGTAGGAAACCTAATTTTCTACAAAAAAGGTCTCTTAACATTTTGCCGTAGCTCGCTTCGTTTCCGAGATATTTGCAGATTTATCTCAAGGGAAGGGGTCTGACGGACATATTTCGAGATATTTCTTCTTCTTGTTGTTCTTCTTCTGCACAGCTAAGCTGGAAGTGGCATTTGCAGCTCGCAATAGTGCAGAGTTATCTCAAAGAAAGGGGCCACGGTGTTTCTGTATCTCTATTATGTTGGTGCGGCTTCGGAACTTTTAAATATCTTGATATATCTCGAGAACTACGCATCTGATCGAAAAATATCATAGAACACCAAAAGTAGGAAACTTAATTCTCTACAAAACAGGTCTCTTAACATTTTGCCATAGCTCGCTTCGTTTCCGAGATATTTGCAGATTTATCTCAAGGGAAGGGGCCTGACGGACATATTTCGAGATATTTCTTCTTCTTGTTGTTCTTCTTCTGCACTGCTAAGCTGGAAGTGGCATTTGCAGCTCGCAGTAGTGCAGAGTTATCTCAAAGAAAGGGGCCACGGTGTTTCTGTATCTCTATTATGTTGGTGCGGCTTCGGAACTTTTAAATATCTTGATATATCTCGAGAACTACGCATCTGATCAAAAAATATCATAGAACATAAAAAGTAGGAATCCTAATTTTCTACAAAAAAGGTCTCTTAACATTTTGCCATAGCTCGCTTCGTTTCCGAGATATTTGCAGATTTATCTCAAGGGAAGGGGCCTGACGGACATATTTCGAGATATTTCTTCTTTTTGTTGTTCTTCTTCTGCACAGCTAAGCTGGAAGTGGCATTTGCAGCTCGCAATAGTGCAGAGTTATCTCAAAGAAAGGGGCCACGGTGTTTCTGTATCTCTATTATGTTGGTGCGGCTTCGGAACTTTTAAATATCTTTATATATCTCGAGAACTACGCATCCGATCAAAAAATATCATAGAACATAAAAAGTAGGAAACTTAATTCTCTACAAAAAAGGTCTCTCAACATTTTGCCATAGCTCGCTTCGTTTCCGAGATATTTGCAGATTTATCTCGAGGGAAGGGGCCTGACGGACATATTTCGAGATATTTCTTCTTCTTGTTGTTCTTCTTCTGCACAGCTAAGCTGGAAGCGGCATTTGCGGCTCGCACTAGTGCAGAGTTATCTCAAAGAAAGGGGCCACGGTGTTTCTGTATCTCTATTATGTTGGTGCAGCTTCGGATCTTTTAAATATCTCGATATATCTCGAAAACTACGCTTCTGATCAAAAAATGTCATAGAACATAAATTGTAGGAAACATAATTCTCTACAAAAAAGGTCTCTTAACATTTTGCCATAGCTCGTTTCGTTTCCGAGATATTTGCAGATATATCTCAAGGGAAGGGGCCTGACGGACATATTTCGAGATATTTCCTCTTCTTGTTGTTCTTCTTCTGCACAGCTAAGCTGGAAGTGGCATTTGCAGCTCGCAATAGTGCAGAGTTATCTCAAAGAAAGGGGCCACGGTGTTTCTGTATCTCTATTATGTTGGTGCGGCTTCGGAACTTTTAAATATCTTGATATATCTCGAGAACTACGCATCTGATCAAAAAATATCATAGAATATAAAAAGTAGGAAACTTAATTCTCTACAAAAAAGGTCTCTTAACATTTTGCCATAGCTCGCTTCGTTTCCGAGATATATGCAGATTTATCTCAAGGGAAGGGGCCTGACGGACATATTTCGAGATATTTCTTCTTCTTGTTGTTCTTCTTCTGCACAGCTAAACTGGAAGTGGCATTTCCAGCTCGCAATAGTGCAGAGTTATCTGAAAGAAAGGGGCCACGGTGTTTCTGTATCTCTATTATGTTGGTGCGGCTTCGGATCTTTTAAATATCTCGATATATCTCGAAAACTACGCTTCTGATCAAAAAATATCATAGAACCTAAATTGTGGGAAATATAATTCTCTACAAAAAAGGTCTCTTAACATTTTGCCGTAGCTCGCTTCGTTTCCGAGATATTTGCAGATTTATCTCAAGGGAAGGGGCCTGACGGACATATTTCCAGATATTTCTTCTTCTTGTTGTTCTTCTTCTGCACAGCTAAGCTGGAAGTGGCATTTGCAGCTCGCAATAGTGCAGAGTTATCTCAAAGAAAGGGGCCACGGTGTGTCTGTATCTCTATTATGTTGGTGCGGCTTCGGAACTTTTAAATATCTTGATATATCTCGAGAACTACGCATCTGATCGAAAAATATCATAGAACATAAAAAGTAGGAAACTTAATTCTCTACAAAAGAGGTCTCTTAACATTTTGCCATAGCTCGCTTCGTTTCCGAGATATTTGCAGATTTATCTCAAGGGAAGGGGCCTGACGGACATATTTCGAGATATTTCTTCTTCTTGTTGTTCTTCTTCTGCACAGCTAAGCTGGAAGTGGCATTTCCAGCTCGCAATAGTGCAGAGTTATCTGAAAGAAAGGGGCCACGGTGTTTCTGTATCTCTATTATGTTGGTGCGGCTTCGGATCTTTTAAATATCTCGATATATCTCGAAAACTACGCTTCTGATCAAAAAATATCATAGAACCTAAATTGTGGGAAATATAATTCTCTACAAAAAAGGTCTCTTAACATTTTGCCGTAGCTCGCTTCGTTTCCGAGATATTTGCAGATTTATCTCAAGGGAAGGGGCCTGACGGACATATTTCGAGATATTTCTTCTTCTTGTTGTTCTTCTTCTGCACAGCTAAGCTGGAAGTGGCATTTGCAGCTCGCAATAGTGCAGAGTTATCTCAAAGAAAGGGGCCACGGTGTTTCTGTATCTCTATTATGTTGGTGCGGCTTCGGAACTTTTAAATATCTTGATATATCTCGAGAACTACGCATCTGATCAAAAAATATCATAGAACATAAAAAGTAGGAAACTTAATTCTCTACAAAAAAGGTCTCTTAACATTTTGCCATAGCTCGCTTCGTTTCCCAGATACTTGCAGATTTATCTCAAGGGAAGGGGCCTGACGGACATATTTCGAGATATTTCTTCTTCTTGTTGTTCTTCTTCTGCACAGCTAAGCTGGAAGTGGCATTTGCAGCTCGCAATAGTGCAGAGTTATCTCAAAGAAAGGGGCCACGGTGTTTCTGTATCTCTATTATGTTGGTGCGGCTTCGGAACTTTTAAATATCTTGATATATCTCGAGAACTACGCATCTGATCAAATAATATCATAGAACATAAAAAGTAGGAAACTTAATTCTCCACAAATAAGGTCTCTTAACATTTTGCCATAGCTCGCTTCGTTTCCGAGATATTTGCAGATTTATCTCAAGGGAAGGGGCCTGACGGACATATTTCGAGATATTTCTTCTTCTTGTTGGTCTTCTTCTGCACAGCTAAGCTGGAAGTGGCATTTGCAGCTCGCAATAGTGCAGAGTTATCTCAAAGAAAGGGGCCACGGTGTTTCTGTATCTCTATTATGTTGGTGCGGCTTCGGAACTTTTAAATATCTTGATATATCTCGAGAGTTACGCATCCGATCAAAAAATATCATAGAACATAAAAAGTAGGAAACTTAATTCTCTACAAAAAAGGTCTCTTAACATTTTGCCATAGCTCGCTTCGTTTCCGAGATATTTGCAGATTTATCTCAAGGGAAGGGGCCTGACGGACATATTTCGAGATATTTCTTCTTTTTGTTGTTCTTCTTCTGCACAGCTAAGCTGGAAGTGGCATTTGCAGCTCGCAATAGTGCAGAGTTATCTCAAAGAAAGGGGCCACGGTGTTTCTGTATCTCTATTATGTTGGTGCGGCTTCGGAACTTTTAAATATCTTTATATATCTCGAGAACTACGCATCCGATCAAAAAATATCATAGAACATAAAAAGTAGGAAACTTAATTCTCTACAAAAAAGGTCTCTCAACATTTTGCCATAGCTCGCTTCGTTTCCGAGATATTTGCAGATTTATCTCGAGGGAAGGGGCCTGACGGACATATTTCGAGATATTTCTTCTTCTTGTTGTTCTTCTTCTGCACAGCTAAGCTGGAAGCGGCATTTGCGGCTCGCACTAGTGCAGAGTTATCTCAAAGAAAGGGGCCACGGTGTTTCTGTATCTCTATTATGTTGGTGCGGCTTCGGAACTTTTAAATATCTTGATATATCTCGAGAACTACGCATCTGATCAAATAATATCATAGAACATAAAAAGTAGGAAACTTAATTCTCCACAAATAAGGTCTCTTAACATTTTGCCATAGCTCGCTTCGTTTCCGAGATATTTGCAGATTTATCTCAAGGGAAGGGGCCTGACGGACATATTTCGAGATATTTCTTCTTCTTGTTGGTCTTCTTCTGCACAGCTAAGCTGGAAGTGGCATTTGCAGCTCGCAATAGTGCAGAGTTATCTCAAAGAAAGGGGCCACGGTGTTTCTGTATCTCTATTATGTTGGTGCGGCTTCGGAACTTTTAAATATCTTGATATATCTCGAGAGCTACGCATCCGATCAAAAAATATCATAGAACATAAAAAGTAGGAAACTTAATTCTCTACAAAAAAGGTCTCTTAACATTTTGCCATAGCTCGCTTCGTTTCCGAGATATTTGCAGATTTATCTCGAGGGAAGGGGCCTGACGGACATATTTCGAGATATTTCTTCTTCTTGTTGTTCTTCTTCTGCACAGCTAAGCTGGACGTGGCATTTACTGCTCGCAATAGTGCAGAGTTATCTCAAAGAAAGGGGCCACGGTGTTTCTGTATCTCTATTATGTTGGTGCGACTTCGGAACGTTTAAATATCTTGATATATCTCGAGAGCTACGCATCCGATCAAAAAATATCATAGAACATAAAAAGTAGGAAACTTAATTCTCTACAAAAAAGGTCTCTTAACATTTTGCCATAGCTCGCTTCGTTTCCGAGATATTTGCAGATTTATCTCGAGGGAAGGGGCCTGACGGACATATTTCGAGATATTTCTTCTTCTTGTTGTTCTTCTTCTGCACAGCTAAGCTGGACGTGGCATTTACAGCTCGCAATAGTGCAGAGTTATCTCAAAGAAAGGGGCCACGGTGTTTCTGTATCTCTATTATGTTGGTGCGGCTTCGGAACTTTTAAATATCTTGATATATCTCGAGAACTACGCATCTGATCAAAAAATATCATAGAACATAAAAAGTAGGAAACTTAATTCTCTACAAATAAGGTCTCTTAACATTTTGCGATAACTCGCTTCGTTTCCGAGATATTTGCAGATTTATCTCAAGGGAAGGGGCCTGACGGACATTTTTCGAGATATTTCTTCTTCTTGTTGTTCTTCTTCTGCACAGCTAAGCTGGTAGTGGCATTTGCAGCTCGCAATAGTGCAGAGTTATCTCGAAGAAAGGGGCCACGGTGTTTCTGTATCTCTATTATGTTGGTGCGGCTTCGGAACTTTTAAATATCTTGATATATCTCGAGAACTACGCATCTGATCAAAAAATATCATAGAACATAAAAAGTAGGAAACTTAATTCTCTACAAAAAAGGTCTCTCAACATTTTGCCATAGCTCGGTTCGTTTCCAAGATACTTGCAGATTTATCTCAAGGGAAGGGGCCTGACGGACATAATTCGAGATATTTCTTCTTCTTGTTGTTCTTCTTCTGCACAGCTAAACTGGAAGTGGCATTTCCAGCTCGCAGTAGTGCCGAGTTATCTCAAAGAAAGGGGCCACGGTGTTTCTGTATCTCTATTATGTTGGTGCGGCTTCGGAACTTTTAAATATCTTGATATATCTCGAGAGCTACGCATCCGATCAAAAAATATCATAGAACATAAAAAGTAGGAAACTTAATTCTCTACAAAAAAGGTCTCTTAACATTTTGCCATAGCTCGCTTCGTTTCCGAGATATTTGCAGATTTATCTCGAGGGAAGGGGCCTGACGGACATATCTCGAGATATTTCTTCTTCTTGTTGTTCTTCTTCTGCACAGCTAAGCTGGACGTGGCATTTACAGCTCGCAATAGTGCAGAGTTATCTCAAAGAAAGGGGCCACGGTGTTTCTGTATCTCTATTATGTTGGTGCGGCTTCGCAACTTTTAAATATCTTGATATATCTCGAGAACTACGCATCTGATCAAATAATATCATAGAACATAAAAAGTAGGAAACTTAATTCTCCACAAATAAGGTCTCTTAACATTTTGCCATAGCTCGCTTCGTTTCCGAGATATTTGCAGATTTATCTCGAGGGAAGGGGCCTGACGGACATATTTCGAGATATTTCTTCTTCTTGTTGGTCTTCTTCTGCACAGCTAAGCTGGAAGTGGCATTTGCAGCTCGCAATAGTGCAGAGTTATCTCGAAGAAAGGGGCCACGGTGTTTCTGTATCTCTATTATGTTGGTGCGGCTTCGGATCTTTTAAATATCTCGATATATCTCGAAAACTACGCTTCTGATCAAAAAATATCATAGAACGTAAAAAGTAGGAAACTTAATTCTCCACAAATAAGGTCTCTTAACATTTTGCCATAGCTCGCTTCGTTTCCGAGATATTTGCAGATTTATCTCAAGGGAAGGGGCCTGACGGACATATTTCGAGATATTTCTTCTTCTTGTTGGTCTTCTTCTGCACAGCTAAGCTGGAAGTGGCATTTGCAGCTCGCAATAGTGCAGAGTTATCTCAAAGAAAGGGGCCACGGTGTTTCTGTATCTCTATTATGTTGGTGCGGCTTCGGAACTTTTAAATATCTTGATATATCTCGAGAGCTACGCATCCGATCAAAAAATATCATAGAACATAAAAAGTAGGAAACTTAATTCTCTACAAAAAAGGTCTCTTAACATTTTGCCATAGCTCGCTTCGTTTCCGAGATATTTGCAGATTTATCTCGAGGGAAGGGGCCTGACGGACATATTTCGAGATATTTCTTCTTCTTGTTGTTCTTCTTCTGCACAGCTATGCTGGACGTGGCATTTACTGCTCGCAATAGTGCAGAGTTATCTCAAAGAAAGGGGCCACGGTGTTTCTGTATCTCTATTATGTTGGTGCGACTTCGGAACGTTTAAATATCTTGATATATCTCGAGAGCTACGCATCCGATCAAAAAATATCATAGAACATAAAAAGTAGGAAACTTAATTCTCTACAAAAAAGGTCTGTTAACATTTTGCCATAGCTCGCTTCGTTTCCGAGATATTTGCAGATTTATCTCGAGGGAAGGGGCCTGACGGACATATTTCGAGATATTTCTTCTTCTTGTTGTTCTTCTTCTGCACAGCTAAGCTGGACGTGGCATTTACAGCTCGCAATAGTGCAGAGTTATCTCAAAGAAAGGGGCCACGGTGTTTCTGTATCTCTATTATGTTGGTGCGGCTTCGGAACTTTTAAATATCTTGATATATCTCGAGAACTACGCATCTGATCAAAAAATATCATAGAACATAAAAAGTAGGAAACTTAATTCTCTACAAATAAGGTCTCTTAACATTTTGCGATAACTCGCTTCGTTTCCGAGATATTTGCAGATTTATCTCAAGGGAAGGGGCCTGACGGACATTTTTCGAGATATTTCTTCTTCTTGTTGTTCTTCTTCTGCACAGCTAAGCTGGTAGTGGCATTTGCAGCTCGCAATAGTGCAGAGTTATCTCGAAGAAAGGGGCCACGGTGTTTCTGTATCTCTATTATGTTGGTGCGGCTTCGGAACTTTTAAATATCTTGATATATCTCGAGAACTACGCATCTGATCAAAAAATATCATAGAACATGAAAAGTAGGAAACCTAATTCTCTACAAATAAGGTCTCTTAACATTTTGCCATAGCTCGCTTCGTTTCCGAGATATTTGCAGATTTATCTCAAGGGAAGGGGCCTGACGGACATATTTCGAGATATTTCTTCTTCTTGTTGTTCTTCTTCTGCACAGCTAAGCTGGAAGTGGCATTTGCAGCTCGCAATAGTGCAGAGTTATCTCAAAGAAAGGGGCCACGGTGTTTCTGTATCTCTATTATGTTGGTGCGGCTTCGGATCTTTTAAATATCTCGATATATCTCGAAAACTACGCTTCTGATCAAAAAATATCATAGAACCTAAATTGTGGGAAATATAATTCTCTACAAAAAAGGTCTCTTAACATTTTGCCGTAGCTCGCTTCGTTTCCGAGATATTTGCAGATTTATCTCAAGGGAAGGGGCCTGACGGACATATTTCCAGATATTTCTTCTTCTTGTTGTTCTTCTTCTGCACAGCTAAGCTGGAAGTGGCATTTGCAGCTCGCAATAGTGCAGAGTTATCTCAAAGAAAGGGGCCACGGTGTTTCTGTATCTCTATTATGTTGGTGCGGCTTCGGAACTTTTAAATATCTTGATATATCTCGAGAACTAGGCATCCGATCAAAAAATATCATAGAACATAAAAAGGAGGAAACTTCATTCTCTACAAAAAAGGTCTCTTAACATTTTGCCATAGCTCGCTTCGTTTCCGAGATATTTGCAGATTTATCTCGAGGGAAGGGGCCTGACGGACATATTTCGAGATATTTCTTCTTCTTGTTGTTCTTCTTCTGCACAGCTAAGCTGGAAGCGGCATTTGCGGCTCGCATTAGGGCAGAGTTATCTCAAAGAAAGGGGCCACGGTGTTTCTGTATCTCTATTATGTTGGTGCGGCTTCGGAACTTTTAAATATCTTGATATATCTCGAGAACTACGCATCTGATCAAATAATATCATAGAACGTAAAAAGTAGGAAACTTAATTCTCTACAAATAAGGTCTCTTAACATTTTGCCATAGCTCCCTTCGTTTCCGAGATATTTGCAGATTTATCTCAAGGGAAGGGGCCTGACGGACATATTTCGAGATATTTCTTCTTCTTGTTGGTCTTCTTCTGCACAGCTAAGCTGGAAGTGGCATTTGCAGCTCGCAATGGTGCAGAGTTATCTCAAAGAAAGGGGCCACGGTGTTTCTGTATCTCTATTATGTTGGTGCGGCTTCGGATCTTTTAAATATCTCGATATATCTCGAAAACTACGCTTCTGATCAAAAAATATCATAGAACCTAAATTGTGGGAAATATAATTCTCTACAAAAAAGGTCTCTTAACATTTTGCCGTAGCTCGCTTCGTTTCCGAGATATTTGCAGATGTATCTCAAGGGAAGGGGCCTGACGGACATATTTCCAGATATTTCTTCTTCTTGTTGTTCTTCTTCTGCACAGCTAAGCTGGAAGTGGCATTTGCAGCTCGCAATAGTGCAGAGTTATCTCAAAGAAAGGGGCCACGGTGTTTCTGTATCTCTATTATGTTGGTGCGGCTTCGGAACTTTTAAATATCTTGATATATCTCGAGAACTACGCATCCGATCAAAAAATATCATAGAACATAAAAAGTAGGAAACTTAATTCTCTACAAAAAAGGTCTCTTGACATTTTGCCATACCTCGCTTCGTTTCCGAGATATTTGCAGATTTATCTCGAGGGAAGGGGCCTGACGGACATATTTCGAGATATTTCTTCTTCTTGTTGTTCTTCTTCTGCACAGCTAAGCTGGAAGCGGCATTTGCGGCTCGCACTAGTGCAGAGTTATCTCAAAGAAAGGGGCCACGGTGTTTCTGTATCTCTATTATGTTGGTGCAGCTTCGGATCTTTTAAATATCTCGATATATCTCGAAAACTACGCTTCTGATCAAAAAATATCATAGAACCTAAATTGTGGGAAATATAATTCTCTACAAAAAAGGTCTCTTAACATTTTGCCGTAGCTCGCTTCGTTTCCGAGATATTTGCAGATTTATCTCAAGGGAAGGGGCCTGACGGACATATTTCCAGATATTTCTTCTTCTTGTTGTTCTTCTTCTGCACAGCTAAGCTGGAAGTGGCATTTGCAGCTCGCAATAGTGCAGAGTTATCTCAAAGAAAGGGGCCACGGTGTTTCTGTATCTCTATTATGTTGGTGCAGCTTCGGAACTTTTAAATATCTTGATATATCTCGAGAACTACGCATCCGATCAAAAAATATCATAGAACATAAAAAGGAGGAAACTTCATTCTCTACAAAAAAGGTCTCTCAACATTTTGCCATAGCTCGCTTCGTTTCCGAGATATTTGCAGATTTATCTCGAGGGAAGGGGCCTGACGGACATATTTCAAGATATTTCTTCTTCTTGTTGTTCTTCTTCTGCACAGCTAAGCTGGAAGCGGCATTTGCGGCTCGCACTAGGGCAGAGTTATCTCAAAGAAAGGGGCCACGGTGTTTCTGTATCTCTATTATGTTGGTGCAGCTTCGGATCTTTTAAATATCTCGATCTATCTCGAAAACTACGCTTCTGATCAAAAAATATCATAGAACATAAATTGTAGGAAACATAATTCTCTACAAAAAAGGTCTCTTAACATTTTGCCATAGCTCGTTTCGTTTCCGAGATATTTGCAGATATATCTCAAGGGAAGGGGCCTGACGGACATATTTCGAGATATTTCCTCTTCTTGTTGTTCTTCTTCTGCACAGCTAAACTGGAAGTGGCATTTCCAGCTCGCAATAGCGCAGAGTTATCTCAAAGAAAGGGGCCACGGTGTTTCTGTATCTCTATTATGTTGGTGCGGCTTCGGAACTTTTAAATATCTTGATATATCTCGAGAACTACGCATCTGATCAAAAAATATCATAGAACATAAAAAGTAGGAAACTTAATTCTCTACAAATAAGATCTCTTAACATTTTGCCATAGCTCGCTTCGTTTCCTAGATATTTGCAGATTTATCTCAAGGGAAGGGGCCTGACGGACATTTTTCGAGATATTTCTTCTTCTTGTTGTTCTTCTTCTGCACAGCTAAGCTGGAAGTGGCATTTGCAGCTCGCAATAGTGCAGAGTTATCTCGAAGAAAGGGGCCACGGTGTTTCTGTATCTCTATTATGTTGGTGCGGCTTCGGAACTTTTAGATATCTTGATATATCTCGAGAACTACGCATCTGATCAAAAAATATCATAGAACATAAAAAGTAGGAAACATAATTCTCTACAAAAAAGGTCTCTTAACATTTTGCCATAGCTCGCTTCGTTTCCGAGATATTTGCAGATTTATCTCAAGGGAAGGGGCCTGACGGACATATTTCGAGATATTTCTTCTTCTTGTTGTTCTTCTTCTGCACAGCTAAGCTGGAAGTGGCATTTGCAGCTCGCAATAGTGCAGAGTTATCTCAAAGAAAGGGGCCACGGTGTTTCTGTATCTCTATTTTGTTGGTGCGGCTTCGGATTTTTTAAATATCTTGATATATCTCGAGAACTACGCATCCGATCCAAAAATATCATAGAGCATAAAAAGTAGGAAACTTAATTCTCTACAAAAAAGGTCTCTTAACATTTTGCCATAGCTCGTTTCGTTTCCGAGATATTTGCAGATATATCTCAAGGGAAGGGGCCTGACGGACATATTTCGAGATATTTCCTCTTCTTGTTGTTCTTCTTCTGCGCAGCTAAACTGGAAGTGGCATTTCCAGCTCGCAATAGCGCAGAGTTATCTCAAAGAAAGGGGCCACGGTGTTTCTGTATCTCTATTATGTTGGTGCGTCTTCGGAACTTTTAAATATCTCGATATATCTCGAAAACTACGCTTCTGATCAAAAAATATCATAGAACATAAATTGTAGGAAACATAATTCTCTACAAAAAACGTCTCTTAACATTTTGCCATAGCCCGCTTCGTTTCCGAGATATTTGCAGCCTCAGCTCAAAGGAGCTGGCCTGACGGACATATTTCGAGATATTTTTTCTTCTTGTTGTTCTTCCTCTGCACAGCTAAGCTGGAAGTGGCATCTGCAGCTCGCAATAGTGCAGAGTTATCTCAAAGAAAGGGGCCACGGTGTTTCTGTATCTCTATTATGTTGGGGCGGCTTCGGAACTTTTAAATATCTCGATATATCTCGAAAACTACGCTTCTGATCAAAAAATATCATAGAACCTAAATTGTGGGAAATATAATTCTCTACAAAAAAGGTCTCTTAACATTTTGCCGTAGCTCGCTTCGTTTCCGAGATATTTGCAGATTTATCTCAAGGGAAGGGGCCTGACGGACATATTTCCAGATATTTCTTCTTCTTGTTGTTCTTCTTCTGCACAGCTAAGCTGGAAGTGGCATTTGCAGCTCGCAATAGTGCAGAGTTATCTCAAAGAAAGGGGCCACGGTGTTTCTGTATCTCTATTATGTTGGTGCGGCTTCGGAACTTTTAAATATCTTGATATATCTCGAGAACTACGCATCCGATCAAAAAATATCATAGAACATAAAAAGGAGGAAACTTCATTCTCTACAAAAAAGGTCTCTCAACATTTTGCCATAGCTCGCTTCGTTTCCGAGATATTTGCAGATTTATCTCGAGGGAAGGGGCCTGACGGACATATTTCAAGATATTTCTTCTTCTTGTTGTTCTTCTTCTGCACAGCTAAGCTGGAAGCGGCATTTGCGGCTCGCACTAGGGCAGAGTTATCTCAAAGAAAGGGGCCACGGTGTTTCTGTATCTCTATTATGTTGGTGCAGCTTCGGATCTTTTAAATATCTCGATCTATCTCGAAAACTACGCTTCTGATCAAAAAATATCATAGAACATAAATTGTAGGAAACATAATTCTCTACAAAAAAGGTCTCTTAACATTTTGCCATAGCTCGTTTCGTTTCCGAGATATTTGCAGATATATCTCAAGGGAAGGGGCCTGACGGACATATTTCGAGATATTTCCTCTTCTTGTTGTTCTTCTTCTGCACAGCTAAACTGGAAGTGGCATTTCCAGCTCGCAATAGCGCAGAGTTATCTCAAAGAAAGGGGCCACGGTGTTTCTGTATCTCTATTATGTTGGTGCGGCTTCGGAACTTTTAAATATCTTGATATATCTCGAGAACTACGCATCTGATCAAAAAATATCATAGAACATAAAAAGTAGGAAACTTAATTCTCTACAAATAAGATCTCTTAACATTTTGCCATAGCTCGCTTCGTTTCCTAGATATTTGCAGATTTATCTCAAGGGAAGGGGCCTGACGGACATTTTTCGAGATATTTCTTCTTCTTGTTGTTCTTCTTCTGCACAGCTAAGCTGGAAGTGGCATTTGCAGCTCGCAATAGTGCAGAGTTATCTCGAAGAAAGGGGCCACGGTGTTTCTGTATCTCTATTATGTTGGTGCGGCTTCGGAACTTTTAGATATCTTGATATATCTCGAGAACTACGCATCTGATCAAAAAATATCATAGAACATAAAAAGTAGGAAACATAATTCTCTACAAAAAAGGTCTCTTAACATTTTGCCATAGCTCGCTTCGTTTCCGAGATATTTGCAGATTTATCTCAAGGGAAGGGGCCTGACGGACATATTTCGAGATATTTCTTCTTCTTGTTGTTCTTCTTCTGCACAGCTAAGCTGGAAGTGGCATTTGCAGCTCGCAATAGTGCAGAGTTATCTCAAAGAAAGGGGCCACGGTGTTTCTGTATCTCTATTTTGTTGGTGCGGCTTCGGATTTTTTAAATATCTTGATATATCTCGAGAACTACGCATCCGATCCAAAAATATCATAGAGCATAAAAAGTAGGAAACTTAATTCTCTACAAAAAAGGTCTCTTAACATTTTGCCATAGCTCGTTTCGTTTCCGAGATATTTGCAGATATATCTCAAGGGAAGGGGCCTGACGGACATATTTCGAGATATTTCCTCTTCTTGTTGTTCTTCTTCTGCGCAGCTAAACTGGAAGTGGCATTTCCAGCTCGCAATAGCGCAGAGTTATCTCAAAGAAAGGGGCCACGGTGTTTCTGTATCTCTATTATGTTGGTGCGTCTTCGGAACTTTTAAATATCTCGATATATCTCGAAAACTACGCTTCTGATCAAAAAATATCATAGAACATAAATTGTAGGAAACATAATTCTCTACAAAAAACGTCTCTTAACATTTTGCCATAGCCCGCTTCGTTTCCGAGATATTTGCAGCCTCAGCTCAAAGGAGCTGGCCTGACGGACATATTTCGAGATATTTTTTCTTCTTGTTGTTCTTCCTCTGCACAGCTAAGCTGGAAGTGGCATCTGCAGCTCGCAATAGTGCAGAGTTATCTCAAAGAAAGGGGCCACGGTGTTTCTGTATCTCTATTATGTTGGGGCGGCTTCGGAACTTTTAAATATCTCGATATATCTCGAAAACTACGCTTCTGATCAAAAAATATCATAGAACATAAATTGTAGGAAACATAATTCTCTACAAAAAAGGTCTCTTAACATTTTGCCATAGCTCGCTTCGTTTCCGAGATATTGCAGATATATCTCAAGGGAAGGGGCCTGACGGACATATTTCGAGATATTTCTTCTTCTTGTTGTTCTTCTTCTGCACAGCTAAACTGGAAGTGGCATTTACAGCTCGCAATAGTGCAGAGTTATCTCAAAGAAAGGGGCCACGGTGTTTCTGTACCTCTATTATGTTGGTGCGGCTTCGGAACTTTTAAATATCTTGATATATCTCGAGAACTACGCATCTGATCAAAAAATATCATAGAACATGAAAAGTAGGAAACTTAATTCTCTACAAAAAAGGTCTCTTAACATTTTGCCATAGCTCTCTTCGTTTCCGAGATATTTGCAGATTTATCTCAAGGGAAGGGGCCTGACGGACATATTTCGAGATATTTCTTCTTCTTGTTGTTCTTCTTCTGCACAGCTTAGCTGGAAGTGGCATTTGCAGCTCGCAATAGTGCAGAGTTATCTCAAAGAAAGGGGCCACGGTGTTTCTGTATCTCTATTATGTTGGTGCGGCTTCGGAACTTTTAAATATCTTGATATATCTCGAGAACTACGCGTCTGATCAAAAAATATCATAGAACATAAAAAGTAGGAAACTTAATTCTCTACAAAAACGGTCTCTTAACATTTTGCCATGGCTCGCTTCGTTTCCGAGATATTTGCAGATATATCTCAAGGGAAGGGGCCTGACGGACATATTTCGAGATATTTCTTCTTCTTGTTGCTCTTCTTCTGCACAGCTAAGCTGGAAGCGGCATTTGCGGCTCGCACTAGGGCAGAGTTATCTCAAAGAAAGGGGCCACGGTGTTTCTGTATCTCTATTATGTTGGTGCGGCTTCGGAACTTTTAAATATCTTGA
Source organism: Osmia lignaria lignaria (assembly GCF_051020975.1). Classification (NCBI taxonomy): domain Eukaryota; kingdom Metazoa; phylum Arthropoda; class Insecta; order Hymenoptera; family Megachilidae; genus Osmia; species Osmia lignaria. The sequence continues at coordinate 3,246,233 of NW_027478169.1, read as the reverse complement.
TATATCTCGAGAACTACGCATCCGATCAAAAAATATCATAGAACATGAAAAGTAGGAAACTTAATTCTCTACAAAAAAGGTCTCTTCACATTTTGCCATAGCTCGCTTCGTTTCCGAGATATTTGCAGATTTATCTCGAGGGAAGGGGCCTGACGGACATATTTCGAGATATTTCTTCTTCTTGTTGTTCTTCTTCTGCACAGCTAAGCTGGAAGCGGCATTTGCGGCTCGCACTAGGGCAGAGTTATCTCAAAGAAAGGGGCCACGGTGTTTCTGTATCTCTATTATGTTGGTGCAGCTTCGGATCTTTTAAATATCTCGATATATCTCGAAAACTACGCTTCTGATCAAAAAATATCATAGAACATAAATTGTAGGAAACATAATTCTCTACAAAAAAGGTCTCTTAACATTTTGCCATAGCTCGTTTCGTTTCCGAGATATTTGCAGATATATCTCAAGGGAAGGGGCCTGACGGACATATTTCGAGATATTTCCTCTTCTTGTTGTTCTTCTTCTGCACAGCTAAACTGGAAGTGGCATCTCCAGCTCGCAATAGCGCAGAGTTATCTCAAAGAAGGGGGCCACGGTGTTTCTGTATCTCTATTATGTTGGTGCGGCTTCGGAACTTTTAAATATCTTGATATATCTCGAGAACTACGCATCTGATCAAAAAATATCATAGAACATAAAAAGTAGGAAACTTAATTCTCTACAAATAAGGTCTCTTAACATTTTGCCATAGCTCGCTTCGTTTCCTAGATATTTGCAGATTTATCTCAAGGGAAGGGGCCTGACGGACATTTTTCGAGATATTTCTTCTTCTTGTTGTTCTTCTTCTGCACAGCTAAGCTGGAAGTGGCATTTGCAGCTCGCAATAGTGCAGAGTTATCTCGAAGAAAGGGGCCACGGTGTTTCTGTATCTCTATTATGTTGGTGCGGCTTCGGAACTTTTAGATATCTTGATATGTCTCGAGAACTACGCATCTGATCAAAAAATATCATAGAACATAAAAAGTAGGAAACTTAATTCTCTACAAGAAAGGTCTCTAAACATTTTGCCGTAGCTCGCTTCGTTTCCGAGATATTTGCAGATTTATCTCAAGGGAAGGGGCCTGACGGACGTATATCGAGATGTTTCTTCTTCTTGTTGTTCTTCCTCTGCACAGCTAAGCTGGAAGTGGCATTTGCAGCTCGCAATAGTGCAGAGTTATCTCAAAGAGAGGGGCCACCGTGTTTCTGTATCTCTATTATGTTGGTGCGGCTTCGGAACTTTTAAATATCATGATATATCTCGAGAACTACGCATCTGATCAAAAAATATCATAGAAGATAAAAAGTAGGAAACTTAATTCTCTACAAAAAAGGTCTCTTAACATTTTGCCATAGCTCGCTTCGTTTCCGAGATATTTGCAGATTTATCTCAAGGGAAGGGGCCTGACGGACATATTTCGAGATATTTCTTCTTCTTGTTGTTCTTCTTCGGCACAGCTAAGCTGGAAGTGGCATTTGCGGCTCGCAATAGTGCAGAGTTATCTCAAAGAAAGGGGCCACGGTGTTTCTGTATCTCTATTATGTTGGTGCGGCTTCGGAACTTTTAAATATCTTGATATATCTCGAGAACTACGCATCTGATCAAAAAATATCATAGAACATAAAAAGTAGGAAACTTAATTCTCTACAAAAGAGGTCTCTTAACATTTTGCCATAGCTCGCTTCGTTTCCGAGATATTTGCAGATTTATCTCACGGGAAGGGGCCTAACGGACATATTTCGAGATATTTCTTCTTCTTGTTGTTCTTCTTCTGCACAGCTAAACTGGAAGTGGCATTTCCAGCTCGCAATAGTGCAGAGTTATCTCAAAGAAAGGGGCCACGGTGTTTCTGTATCCCTATTATGTTGGTGCGGCTTCGGAACTTTCAAATATCTCGATATATCTCGAAAACTACGCTTCTGATCAAAAAATATCATAGAACATAAATTGTAGGAAACATAATTCTCTATAAAAAACGTCTCTTAACATTTTGCCATAGCTCGCTTCGTTTCCGAGATATTTGCAGATTCAGCTCAAAGGAACTGGCCTGACGGACATATTTCGAGATATTTTTTCTTCTTGTTGTTCTTCCTCTGCACAGCTAAGCTGGAAGTGGCATCTGCAGCTCGCAATAGTGCAGAGTTATCTCAAAGAAAGGGGCCACGGTGTTTCTGTATCTCTATTATGTTGGTGCGGCTTCGGAACTTTTAAATATCTTGATATATCTCGAGAACTACGCCTCTGATCGAAAAATATCATAGAACATAAAATGTAGGAAACTTAATTCTCTACAAAAAAGGTCTCTTAACATTTTGCCATAGCTCGCTTCGTTTCCGAGATATTTGCAGATTTATCTCAAGGGAAGGGGCCTGACGGACATATTTCGAGATATTTCTTCTTCTTGTTGTTCTTCTGCACAGCTAAGCTGGAAGTGGCATTTGCAGCTCGCAATAGTGCATAGTTATCTGAAAGAAAGGGGCCACGGTGTTTCTGTATCTCTATTATGTTGGTGCGGCTTCGTAACTTTTAAATATCTTGATATATCTCGAGAACTACGCATCTGATCAAAAAATATCATAGAACATAAAAAGTAGGAAACTTAATTCTCTACAAAAAAGGTCTCTTAACATTTTGCCATAGCTCTCTTCGTTTCCGAGATATTTGCAGATTTATCTCAAGGGATGGGGCCTGACGGACATATTTCGAGATATTTCTTCTTCTTGTTGTTCTTCTGCACAGCTAAGCTGGAAGTGGCATTTGCAGCTCGCAATAGTGCATAGTTATCTGAAAGAAAGGGGCCACGGTGTTTCTGTATCTCTATTATGTTGGTGCGGCTTCGTAACTTTTAAATATCTTGATATATCTCGAGAACTACGCATCTGATCAAAAAATATCATAGAACATAAAAAGTAGGAAACTTAATTCTCTACAAAAAAGGTCTCTTAACATTTTGCCATAGCTCTCTTCGTTTCCGAGATATTTGCAGATTTATCTCAAGGGAAGGGGCCTGACGGACATATTTCGAGATATTTCTTATTCTTGTTGTTCTTCTTCTGCACAGCTAAGCTGGAAGTGGCATTTGCGGCTCGCACTAGTGCAGAGTTATCTCAAAGAAAGGGGCCACGGTGTTTCTGTATCTCTATTATGTTGGTGCGGCTTCGGAACTTTTAAATATCTCGATGTATCTCGAAAACTACGCTTCTGATCAAAAAATATCATAGAACATAAATTGTAGGAAACATAATTCTCTACAAAAAAGGTCTCTTAACATTTTGCCATAGCTCGCTTCGTTTCCGAGATATGTGCTGATATATCTCAAGGGAAGGGGCCTGACGGACATATTTCGAGATATTTCTTCTTCTTGTTGTTCTTCTTCTGCACAGCTAAGCTGGAAGTGGCATTTCCAGCTCGCAATAGTGCATAGTTATCTCAAAGAAAGGGGCCACGGTGTTTCTGTATCTCTATTATGTTGGTGCGGCTTCGGAACTTTTAAATATCTTGATATATCTCGAGAACTACGCATCAGATCAAAAAATATCATAGAACATAAAAAGTAGGAAACTTAATTCTCTACAAAAAAAGTCTCTTAACATTTTGCCATAGCTCTCTTCGTTTCCGAGATATTTGCAGATTTATCTCAAGGGAAGGGGCCTGACGGACATATTTCGAGATATTTCTTCTTCGTGTTGTTCTTCTGCACAGCTAAGCTGGAAGTGGCATTTGCAGCTCGCAATAGTGCATAGTTATCTGAAAGAAAGGGGCCACGGTGTTTCTGTATCTCTATTATGTTGGTGCGGCTTCGGAACTTTTAAATATCTCGATGTATCTCGAAAACTACGCTTCTGATCAAAAAATATCATAGAACATAAATTGTAGGAAACATAATTCTCTACAAAAAAGGTCTCTTAACATTTTGCCATAGCTCGCTTCGTTTCCGAGATATTTGCAGATTTATCTCAAGGGAAGGGGCCTGACGGACATATTTCGAGATATTTCTTCTTCTTGTTGCTCTTCTTCTGCACAGCTAAGCTGGAAGTGGCATTTGCGGCTCGCAATAGTGCAGAGTTATCTCAAAGAAAGGGGCCACGGTGTTTCTGTATCCCTATTATGTTGGTGCGGCTTCGGAACTTTTAAATATCTCGATATATCTCGAAAACTACGCTTCTGATCAAAAAATATCATAGAACATAAATTGTAGGAAACATAATTCTCTATAAAAAACGTCTCTTAACATTTTGTCATAGCTCGCTTCGTTTCCGAGATATTTGCAGATTTAGCTCAAAGGAACTGGCCTGACGGACATATTTCGAGATATTTCTTCTTCTTGTTGTTCTTCCTCTGCACAGCTAAGCTGGAAGTGGCATTTGCAGCTCGCAATAGTGCAGAGTTATCTCAAAGAAAGGGGCCACGGTGTTTCTGTATCTCTATTATGTTGGTGCGGCTTCGGAACTTTTAAATATCTTGATATATCTCGAGAACCACGCATCTGATCAAAAAATATCATAGAACATAAAAAGTAGGAAACTTAATTCTCTACAAAAAAGGTCTCTTAACATTTTGCCATAGCTCGCTTCGTTTCCGAGATATTTGCAGATTTATCTCAAGGGAAGGGGCCTGACGGACATATTTCGAGATATTTCTTCTTCTTGTTGTTCTTCTTCTGCACAGCTAAGCTGGAAGTGGCATTTGCGGCTCGCACTAGTGCAGAGTTATCTCAAAGAAAGGGGCCACGGTGTTTCTGTATCTCTATTATGTTGGTGCGGCTTCGGAACTTTTAAATATCTCGATGTATCTCGAAAACTATGCTTCTGATCAAAAAATATCATAGAACATAAATTGTAGGAAACATAATTCTCTACAAAAAAGGTCTCTTAAGATTTTGCCATAGCTCGCTTCGTTTCCGAGATATTTGCTGATATATCTCAAGGGAAGGGGCCTGACGGACATATTTCGAGATATTTCTTCTTCTTGTTGTTCTTCTTCTGCACAGCTAAGCTGGAAGTGGCATTTCCAGCTCGCAATAGTGCAGAGTTATCTCAAAGAAAGGGGCCACGGTGTTTCTGTATCTCTATTATGTTGGTGCGGCTTCGGAACTTTTAAATATCTTGATATATCTCGAGAACTACGCATCAGATCAAAAAATATCATAGAACATAAAAAGTAGGAAACTTAATTCTCTACAAAAAAAGTCTCTTAACATTTTGCCATAGCTCTCTTCGTTTCCGAGATATTTGCAGATTTATCTCAAGGGAAGGGGCCTGACGGACATATTTCGAGATATTTCTTCTTCCTGTTGTTCTTCTGCACAGCTAAGCTGGAAGTGGCATTTGCAGCTCGCAATAGTGCATAGTTATCTGAAAGAAAGGGGCCACGGTGTTTCTGTATCTCTATTATGTTGGTGCGGCTTCGTAACTTTTAAATATCTTGATATATCTCGAGAACTACGCATCTGATCAAAAAATATCATAGAACATAAAAAGTAGGAAACTTAATTCTCTACAAAAAAGGTCTCTTAACATTTTGCCATAGCTCTCTTCGTTTCCGAGATATTTGCAGATTTATCTCAAGGGATGGGGCCTGACGGACATATTTCGAGATATTTCTTCTTCTTGTTGTTCTTCTGCACAGCTAAGCTGGAAGTGGCATTTGCAGCTCGCAATAGTGCATAGTTATCTGAAAGAAAGGGGCCACGGTGTTTCTGTATCTCTATTATGTTGGTGCGGCTTCGTAACTTTTAAATATCTTGATATATCTCGAGAACTACGCATCTGATCAAAAAATATCATAGAACATAAAAAGTAGGAAACTTAATTCTCTACAAAAAAGGTCTCTTAACATTTTGCCATAGCTCTCTTCGTTTCCGAGATATTTGCAGATTTATCTCAAGGGAAGGGGCCTGACGGACATATTTCGAGATATTTCTTATTCTTGTTGTTCTTCTTCTGCACAGCTAAGCTGGAAGTGGCATTTGCGGCTCGCACTAGTGCAGAGTTATCTCAAAGAAAGGGGCCACGGTGTTTCTGTATCTCTATTATGTTGGTGCGGCTTCGGAACTTTTAAATATCTCGATGTATCTCGAAAACTACGCTTCTGATCAAAAAATATCATAGAACATAAATTGTAGGAAACATAATTCTCTACAAAAAAGGTCTCTTAACATTTTGCCATAGCTCGCTTCGTTTCCGAGATATGTGCTGATATATCTCAAGGGAAGGGGCCTGACGGACATATTTCGAGATATTTCTTCTTCTTGTTGTTCTTCTTCTGCACAGCTAAGCTGGAAGTAGCATTTCCAGCTCGCAATAGTGCATAGTTATCTCAAAGAAAGGGGCCACGGTGTTTCTGTATCTCTATTATGTTGGTGCGGCTTCGGAACTTTTAAATATCTTGATATATCTCGAGAACTACGCATCAGATCAAAAAATATCATAGAACATAAAAAGTAGGAAACTTAATTCTCTACAAAAAAAGTCTCTTAACATTTTGCCATAGCTCTCTTCGTTTCCGAGATATTTGCAGATTTATCTCAAGGGAAGGGGCCTGACGGACATATTTCGAGATATTTCTTCTTCTTGTTGTTCTTCTGCACAGCTAAGCTGGAAGTGGCATTTGCAGCTCGCAATAGTGCATAGTTATCTGAAAGAAAGGGGCCACGGTGTTTCTGTATCTCTATTATGTTGGTGCGGCTTCGGAACTTTTAAATATCTCGATGTATCTCGAAAACTACGCTTCTGATCAAAAAATATCATAGAACATAAATTGTAGGAAACATAATTCTCTACAAAAAAGGTCTCTTAACATTTTGCCATAGCTCGCTTCGTTTCCGAGATATTTGCAGATATATCTCAAGGGAAGGGGCCTGACGGACATATTTCGAGATATTTCTTCTTCTTGTTGCTCTTCTTCTGCACAGCTAAGCTGGAAGTGGCATTTGCGGCTCGCAATAGTGCAGAGTTATCTCAAAGAAAGGGGCCACGGTGTTTCTGTATCCCTATTATGTTGGTGCGGCTTCGGAACTTTTAAATATCTTGATATATCTCGAGAACTACGCATCTGATCAAAAAATATCATAGGACATAAAAAGTAGGAAACTTAATTCTCTACAAAAAAGGTCTCTTAACATTTTGCCATAGCTCGCTTCGTTTCCGAGATATTTGCAGATTTATCTCAAGGGAAGGGGCCTGACGGACATATTTCGAGATATTTCTTCTTCTTGTTGCTCTTCTTCTGCACAGCTAAGCTGGAAGTGGCATTTGCGGCTCGCAATAGTGCAGAGTTATCTCAAAGAAAGGGGCCACGGTGTTTCTGTATCCCTATTATGTTGGTGCGGCTTCGGAACTTTTAAATATCTCGATATATCTCGAAAACTACGCTTCTGATCAAAAAATATCATAGAACATAAATTGTAGGAAACATAATTCTCTATAAAAAACGTCTCTTAACATTTTGTCATAGCTCGCTTCGTTTCCGAGATATTTGCAGATTTGGCTCAAAGGAACTGGCCTGACGGACATATTTCGAGATATTTCTTCTTCTTGTTGTTCTTCCTCTGCACAGCTAAGCTGGAAGTGGCATTTGCAGCTCGCAATAGTGCAGAGTTATCTCAAAGAAAGGGGCCACGGTGTTTCTGTATCTCTATTATGTTGGTGCGGCTTCGGAACTTTTAAATATCTTGATATATCTCGAGAACCACGCATCTGATCAAAAAATATCATAGAACATAAAAAGTAGGAAACTTAATTCTCTACAAAAAAGGTCTCTTAACATTTTGCCATAGCTCGCTTCGTTTCCGAGATATTTGCAGATTTATCTCAAGGGAAGGGGCCTGACGGACATATTTCGAGATATTTCTTCTTCTTGTTGTTCTTCTTCTGCACAGCTAAGCTGGAAGTGGCATTTGCGGCTCGCACTAGTGCAGAGTTATCTCAAAGAAAGGGGCCACGGTGTTTCTGTATCTCTATTATGTTGGTGCGGCTTCGGAACTTTTAAATATCTCGATGTATCTCGAAAACTACGCTTCTGATCAAAAAATATCATAGAACATAAATTGTAGGAAACATAATTCTCTACAAAAAAGGTCTCTTAAGATTTTGCCATAGCTCGCTTCGTTTCCGAGATATTTGCTGATATATCTCAAGGGAAGGGGCCTGACGGACATATTTCGAGATATTTCTTCTTCTTGTTGTTCTTCTTCTGCACAGCTAAGCTGGAAGTGGCATTTCCAGCTCGCAATAGTGCAGAGTTATCTCAAAGAAAGGGGCCACGGTGTTTCTGTATCTCTATTATGTTGGTGCGGCTTCGGAACTTTTAAATATCTTGATATATCTCGAGAACTACGCATCAGATCAAAAAATATCATAGAACATAAAAAGTAGGAAACTTAATTCTCTACAAAAAAAGTCTCTTAACATTTTGCCATAGCTCTCTTCGTTTCCGAGATATTTGCAGATTTATCTCAAGGGAAGGGGCCTGACGGACATATTACGAGATATTTCTTCTTCTTGTTGTTCTTCTGCACAGCTAAGCTGGAAGTGGCATTTGCAGCTCGCAATAGTGCATAGTTATCTGAAAGAAAGGGGCCACGGTGTTTCTGTATCTCTATTATGCTGGTGCGGCTTCGTAACTTTTAAATATCTTGATATATCTCGAGAACTACGCATCTGATCAAAAAATATCATAGAACATAAAAAGTAGGAAACTTAATTCTCTACAAAAAAGGTCTCTTAACATTTTGCCATAGCTCTCTTCGTTTCCGAGATATTTGCAGATTTATCTCAAGGGAAGGGGCCTGACGGACATATTTCGAGATATTTCTTCTTCTTGTTGTTCTTCTGTACAGCTAAGCTGGAAGTGGCATTTGCAGCTCGCAATAGTGCATAGTTATCTGAAAGAAAGGGGCCACGGTGTTTCTGTATCTCTATTATGTTGGTGCGGCTTCGTAACTTTTAAATATCTTGATATATCTCGAGAACTACGCATCTGATCAAAAAATATCATAGAACATAAAAAGTAGGAAACTTAATTCTCTACAAAAAAGGTCTCTTAACATTTTGCCATAGCTCTCTTCGTTTCCGAGATATTTGCAGATTTATCTCAAGGGAAGGGGCCTGACGGACATATTTCGAGATATTTCTTCTTCTTGTTGTTCTTCTTCTGCACAGCTAAGCTGGAAGTGGCATTTGCGGCTCGCACTAGTGCAGAGTTATCTCAAAGAAAGGGGCCACGGTGTTTCTGTATCTCTACTATGTTGGTGCGGCTTCGGAACTTTTAAATATCTCGATGTATCTCGAAAACTACGCTTCTGATCAAAAAATATCATAGAACATAAATTGTAGGAAACATAATTCTCTACAAAAAAGGTCTCTTAACATTTTGCCATAGCTCGCTTCGTTTCCGAGATACTTGCTGATATATCTCAAGGGAAGGGGCCTGACGGACATATTTCGAGATATTTCTTCTTCTTGTTGTTCTTCTTCTGCACAGCTAAGCTGGAAGTGGCATTTGCAGCTCGCAATAGTGCAGAGTTATCTCAAAGAAAGGGGCCACGGTGTTTCTGTATCTCTATTATGTTGGTGCGGCTTCGGAACTTTTAAATATCTTGATATATCTCGAGAACTACGCATCAGATCAAAAAATATCATAGAACATAAAAAGTAGGAAACTTAATTCTCTACAAAAGAGGTCTCTTAACATTTTGCCATAGCTCGCTTCGTTTCCGAGATATTTGCAGATTTATCTCACGGGAAGGGGCCTAACGGACATATTTCGAGATATTTCTTCTTCTTGTTGTTCTTCTTCTGCACAGCTAAACTGGAAGTGGCATTTCCAGCTCGCAATAGTGCAGAGTTATCTCAAAGAATGGGGCCACGGTGTTTCTGTATCCCTATTATGTTGGTGCGGCTTCGGAACTTTCAAATATCTCGATATATCTCGAAAACTACGCTTCTGATCAAAAAATATCATAGAACATAAATTGTAGGAAACATAATTCTCTATAAAAAACGTCTCTTAACATTTTGCCATAGCTCGCTTCGTTTCCGAGATATTTGCAGATTCAGCTCAAAGGAACTGGCCTGACGGACATATTTCGAGATATTTCTTCTTCTTGTTGTTCTTCTTCTGCGCAGCTAAGCTGGAAGTGGCATTTGCAGCTCGCAATAGTGCAGAGTTATCTCAAAGAAAGGGGCCACGGTGTTTCTGTATCTCTATTATGTTGGTGCGGCTTCGGAACTTTTAAATATCTTGATATATCTCGAGAACTACGCATCTGATCAAAAAATATCATAGAACATAAATTGTAGGAAACATAATTCTCTATAAAAAACGTCTCTTAACATTTTGTCATAGCTCGCTTCGTTTCCGAAATATTTGCAGATTCAGCTCAAAGGAACTGGCCTGACGGACATATTTCGAGATATTTCTTCTTCTTGTTGTTCTTCCTCTGCACAGCTAAGCTGGAAGTGGCATTTGCAGCTCGCAATAGTGCAGAGTTATCTCAAAGAAAGGGGCCACGGTGTTTCTGTATCTCTATTATGTTGGTGCGGCTTCGGAACTTTTAAATATCTTGATATATCTCGAGAACTACGCATCAGATCAAAAAATATCATAGAACATAAAAAGTAGGAAACTTAATTCTCTACAAAAAAAGTCTCTTAACATTTTGCCATAGCTCTCTTCGTTTCCGAGATATTTGCAGATTTATCTCAAGGGAAGGGGCCTGACGGACATATTTCGAGATATTTCTTCTTCTTGTTGTTCTTCTGCACAGCTAAGCTGGAAGTGGCATTTGCAGCTCGCAATAGTGCATAGTTATCTGAAAGAAAGGGGCCACGGTGTTTCTGTATCTCTATTATGTTGGTGCGGCTTCGGAACTTTTAAATATCTCGATGTATCTCGAAAACTACGCTTCTGATCAAAAAATATCATAGAACATAAATTGTAGGAAACATAATTCTCTACAAAAAAGGTCTCTTAACATTTTGCCATAGCTCGCTTCGTTTCCGAGATATTTGCAGATATATCTCAAGGGAAGGGGCCTGACGGACATATTTCGAGATATTTCTTCTTCTTGTTGCTCTTCTTCTGCACAGCTAAGCTGGAAGTGGCATTTGCGGCTCGCAATAGTGCAGAGTTATCTCAAAGAAAGGGGCCACGGTGTTTCTGTATCCCTATTATGTTGGTGCGGCTTCGGAACTTTTAAATATCTTGATATATCTCGAGAACTACGCATCTGATCAAAAAATATCATAGGACATAAAAAGTAGGAAACTTAATTCTCTACAAAAAAGGTCTCTTAACATTTTGCCATAGCTCGCTTCGTTTCCGAGATATTTGCAGATTTATCTCAAGGGAAGGGGCCTGACGGACATATTTCGAGATATTTCTTCTTCTTGTTGCTCTTCTTCTGCACAGCTAAGCTGGAAGTGGCATTTGCGGCTCGCAATAGTGCAGAGTTATCTCAAAGAAAGGGGCCACGGTGTTTCTGTATCCCTATTATGTTGGTGCGGCTTCGGAACTTTTAAATATCTCGATATATCTCGAAAACTACGCTTCTGATCAAAAAATATCATAGAACATAAATTGTAGGAAACATAATTCTCTATAAAAAACGTCTCTTAACATTTTGTCATAGCTCGCTTCGTTTCCGAGATATTTGCAGATTTGGCTCAAAGGAACTGGCCTGACGGACATATTTCGAGATATTTCTTCTTCTTGTTGTTCTTCCTCTGCACAGCTAAGCTGGAAGTGGCATTTGCAGCTCGCAATAGTGCAGAGTTATCTCAAAGAAAGGGGCCACGGTGTTTCTGTATCTCTATTATGTTGGTGCGGCTTCGGAACTTTTAAATATCTTGATATATCTCGAGAACCACGCATCTGATCAAAAAATATCATAGAACATAAAAAGTAGGAAACTTAATTCTCTACAAAAAAGGTCTCTTAACATTTTGCCATAGCTCGCTTCGTTTCCGAGATATTTGCAGATTTATCTCAAGGGAAGGGGCCTGACGGACATATTTCGAGATATTTCTTCTTCTTGTTGTTCTTCTTCTGCACAGCTAAGCTGGAAGTGGCATTTGCGGCTCGCACTAGTGCAGAGTTATCTCAAAGAAAGGGGCCACGGTGTTTCTGTATCTCTATTATGTTGGTGCGGCTTCGGAACTTTTAAATATCTCGATGTATCTCGGAAACTACGCTTCTGATCAAAAAATATCATAGAACATAAATTGTAGGAAACATAATTCTCTACAAAAAAGGTCTCTTAAGATTTTGCCATAGCTCGCTTCGTTTCCGAGATATTTGCTGATATATCTCAAGGGAAGGGGCCTGACGGACATATTTCGAGATATTTCTTCTTCTTGTTGTTCTTCTTCTGCACAGCTAAGCTGGAAGTGGCATTTCCAGCTCGCAATAGTGCAGAGTTATCTCAAAGAAAGGGGCCACGGTGTTTCTGTATCTCTATTATGTTGGTGCGGCTTCGGAACTTTTAAATATCTTGATATATCTCGAGAACTACGCATCAGATCAAAAAATATCATAGAACATAAAAAGTAGGAAACTTAATTCTCTACAAAAAAAGTCTCTTAACATTTTGCCATAGCTCTCTTCGTTTCCGAGATATTTGCAGATTTATCTCAAGGGAAGGGGCCTGACGGACATATTTCGAGATATTTCTTCTTCTTGTTGTTCTTCTGCACAGCTAAGCTGGAAGTGGCATTTGCAGCTCGCAATAGTGCATAGTTATCTGAAAGAAAGGGGCCACGGTGTTTCTGTATCTCTATTATGTTGGTGCGGCTTCGTAACTTTTAAATATCTTGATATATCTCGAGAACTACGCATCTGATCAAAAAATATCATAGAACATAAAAAGTAGGAAACTTAATTCTCTACAAAAAAGGTCTCTTAACATTTTGCCATAGCTCTCTTCGTTTCCGAGATATTTGCAGATTTATCTCAAGGGAAGGGGCCTGACGGACATATTTCGAGATATTTCTTCTTCTTGTTGTTCTTCTTCTGCACAGCTAAGCTGGAAGTGGCATTTGCAGCTCGCAATAGTGCAGAGTTATCTCAAAGAAAGGGGCCACGGTGTTTCTGTATCTCTATTATGTTGGTGCGGCTTCGGAACTCTTAAATATCTTGATATATCTCGAGAACTACGCATCTGATCAAAAAATATCATAGAACATAAAAAGTAGGAAACTTAATTCTCTACAAAAGAGGTCTCTTAACATTTTGCCATAGCTCGCTTCGTTTCCGAGATATTTGCAGATTTATCTCACGGGAAGGGGCCTAACGGACATATTTCGAGATATTTCTTCTTCTTGTTGTTCTTCCTCTGCACAGCTAAGCTGGAAGTGGCATTTGCAGCTCGCAATAGTGCAGAGTTATCTCAAAGAAAGGGGCCACGGTGTTTCTGTATCTCTATTATGTTGGTGCGGCTTCGGAACTTTTAAATATCTTGATATATCTCGAGAACTACGCATCTGATCAAAAAATATCATAGAACATAAAAAGTAGGAAACTTAATTCTCTACAAAAAAGGTCTCTTAACATTTTGCCATAGCTCGCTTCGTTTCCGAGATATTTGCAGATTTATCTCAAGGGAAGGGGCCTGACGGACATATTTCGAGATATTTCTTCTTCTTGTTGTTCTTCTTCTGCACAGCTAAGCTGGAAGTGGCATTTGCGGCTCGCACTAGTGCAGAGTTATCTCAAAGAAAGGGGCCACGGTGTTTCTGTATCTCTACTATGTTGGTGCGGCTTCGGAACTTTTAAATATCTCGATGTATCTCGAAAACTACGCTTCTGATCAAAAAATATCATAGAACATAAATTGTAGGAAACATAATTCTCTACAAAAAAGGTCTCTTAACATTTTGCCATAGCTCGCTTCGTTTCCGAGATATTTGCTGATATATCTCAAGGGAAGGGGCCTGACGGACATATTTCGAGATATTTCTTCTTCTTGTTGTTCTTCTTCTGCACAGCTAAGCTGGAAGTGGCATTTGCAGCTCGCAATAGTGCAGAGTTATCTCAAAGAAAGGGGCCACGGTGTTTCTGTATCTCTATTATGTTGGTGCGGCTTCGGAACTTTTAAATATCTTGATATATCTCGAGAACTACGCATCAGATCAAAAAATATCATAGAACATAAAAAGTAGGAAACTTAATTCTCTACAAAAGAGGTCTCTTAACATTTTGCCATAGCTCGCTTCGTTTCCGAGATATTTGCAGATTTATCTCACGGGAAGGGGCCTAACGGACATATTTCGAGATATTTCTTCTTCTTGTTGTTCTTCTTCTGCACAGCTAAACTGGAAGTGGCATTTCCAGCTCGCAATAGTGCAGAGTTATCTCAAAGAATGGGGCCACGGTGTTTCTGTATCCCTATTATGTTGGTGCGGCTTCGGAACTTTCAAATATCTCGATATATCTCGAAAACTACGCTTCTGATCAAAAAATATCATAGAACATAAATTGTAGGAAACATAATTCTCTATAAAAAACGTCTCTTAACATTTTGCCATAGCTCGCTTCGTTTCCGAGATATTTGCAGATTCAGCTCAAAGGAACTGGCCTGACGGACATATTTCGAGATATTTCTTCTTCTTGTTGTTCTTCTTCTGCGCAGCTAAGCTGGAAGTGGCATTTGCAGCTCGCAATAGTGCAGAGTTATCTCAAAGAAAGGGGCCACGGTGTTTCTGTATCTCTATTATGTTGGTGCGGCTTCGGAACTTTTAAATATCTTGATATATCTCGAGAACTACGCATCTGATCAAAAAATATCATAGAACATAAATTGTAGGAAACATAATTCTCTATAAAAAACGTCTCTTAACATTTTGTCATAGCTCGCTTCGTTTCCGAAATATTTGCAGATTCAGCTCAAAGGAACTGGCCTGACGGACATATTTCGAGATATTTCTTCTTCTTGTTGTTCTTCCTCTGCACAGCTAAGCTGGAAGTGGCATTTGCAGCTCGCAATAGTGCAGAGTTATCTCAAAGAAAGGGGCCACGGTGTTTCTGTATCTCTATTATGTTGGTGCGGCTTCGGAACTTTTAAATATCTTGATATATCTCGAGAACTACGCATCTGATCAAAAAATATCATAGAACATAAAAAGTAGGAAACTTAATTCTCTACAAAAAAGGTCTCTTAACATTTTGCCATAGCTCGCTTCGTTTCCGAGATATTTGCAGATTTATCTCAAGGGAAGGGGCCTGACGGACATATTTCGAGATATTTCTTCTTCTTGTTGTTCTTCTTCTGCACAGCTAAGCTGGAAGCGGCATTTGCGGCTCGCACTAGGGCAGAGTTATCTCAAAGAAAGGGGCCACGGTGTTTCTGTATCTCTATTATGTTGGTGCAGCTTCGGATCTTTTAAATATCTCGATATATCTCGAAAACTACGCTTCTGATCAAAAAATATCATAGAACATAAATTGTAGGAAACATAATTCTCTACAAAAAAGGTCTCTTAACATTTTGCCATAGCTCGTTTCGTTTCCGAGATATTTGCAGATATATCTCAAGGGAAGGGGCCTGACGGACATATTTCGAGATATTTCCTCTTCTTGTTGTTCTTCTTCTGCACAGCTAAACTGGAAGTGGCATTTCCAGCTCGCAATAGCGCAGAGTTATCTCAAAGAAAGGGGCCACGGTGTTTCTGTATCTCTATTATGTTGGTGCGGCTTCGGAATTTTTAAATATCTTGATATATCTCGAGAACTACGCATCTGATCAAAAAATATCATAGAACATAAAAAGTAGGAAACTTAATTCTCTACAAATAAGGTCTCTTAACATTTTGCCATAGCTCGCTTCGTTTCCTAGATATTTGCAGATTTATCTCAAGGGAAGGGGCCTGACGGACATTTTTCGAGATATTTCTTCTTCTTGTTGTTCTTCCTCTGCACAGCTAAGCTGGAAGTGGCATTTGCAGCTCGCAATAGTGCAGAGTTATCTCAAAGAAAGGGGCCACGGTGTTTCTGTATCTCTATTATGTTGGTGCGGCTTCGGAACTTTTAAATATCTTGATATATCTCGAGAACTACGCATCTGATCAAAAAATATCATAGAACATAAAAAGTAGGAAACTTAATTCTCTACAAAAAAGGTCTCTTAACATTTTGCCATAGCTCGCTTCGTTTCCGAGATATTTGCAGATTTATCTCAAGGGAAGGGGCCTGACGGACATATTTCGAGATATTTCTTCTTCTTGTTGTTCTTCTTCTGCACAGCTAAGCTGGAAGTGGCATTTGCGGCTCGCACTAGTGCAGAGTTATCTCAAAGAAAGGGGCCACGGTGTTTCTGTATCTCTATTATGTTGGTGCGGCTTCGGAACTTTTAAATATCTCGATGTATCTCGAAAACTACGCTTCTGATCAAAAAATATCATAGAACATAAATTGTAGGAAACATAATTCTCTACAAAAAAGGTCTCTTAACATTTTGCCATAGCTCGCTTCGTTTCCGAGATATTTGCTGATATATCTCAAGGGAAGGGGCCTGACGGACATATTTCGAGATATTTCTTCTTCTTGTTGTTCTTCTTCTGCACAGCTAAACTGGAAGTGGCATTTCCAGCTCGCAATAGCGCAGAGTTATCTCAAAGAAAGGGGCCACGGTGTTTCTGTATCTCTATTATGTTGGTGCGGCTTCGGAATTTTTAAATATCTTGATATATCTCGAGAACTACGCATCTGATCAAAAAATATCATAGAACATAAAAAGTAGGAAACTTAATTCTCTACAAAAAAAGTCTCTTAACATTTTGCCATAGCTCTCTTCGTTTCCGAGATATTTGCAGATTTATCTCAAGGGAAGGGGCCTGACGGACATATTTCGAGATATTTCTTCTTCTTGTTGTTCTTCTGCACAGCTAAGCTGGAAGTGGCATTTGCAGCTCGCAATAGTGCATAGTTATCTGAAAGAAAGGGGCCACGGTGTTTCTGTATCTCTATTATGTTGGTGCGGCTTCGTAACTTTTAAATATCTTGATATATCTCGAGAACTACGCATCTGATCAAAAAATATCATAGAACATAAAAAGTAGGAAACTTAATTCTCTACAAAAAAGGTCTCTTAACATTTTGCCATAGCTCTCTTCGTTTCCGAGATATTTGCAGATTTATCTCAAGGGAAGGGGCCTGACGGACATATTTCGAGATATTTCTTCTTCTTGTTGTTCTTCTTCTGCACAGCTAAGCTGGAAGTGGCATTTGCAGCTCGCAATAGTGCAGAGTTATCTCAAAGAAAGGGGCCACGGTGTTTCTGTATCTCTATTATGTTGGTGCGGCTTCGGAACTCTTAAATATCTTGATATATCTCGAGAACTACGCATCTGATCAAAAAATATCATAGAACATAAAAAGTAGGAAACTTAATTCTCTACAAAAGAGGTCTCTTAACATTTTGCCATAGCTCGCTTCGTTTCCGAGATATTTGCAGATTCAACTCAAAGGAACTTCCCTGACGGACATATTTCGAGATATTTCTTCTTCTTGTTGTTCTTCCTCTGCACAGCTAAGCTGAAAGTGGCATTTGCAGCTCGCAATAGTGCACAGTTATCTCGAAGAAAGGGGCCACGGTGTTTCTGTATCTCTATTATGTTGGTGCGGCTTCGGAACTTTAAAATATCTTTATATATCTCGAGAACTACGCATCTGATTAAAAAATATCATAGAACGTAAAAAGTAGGAAACTTAATTCTCTACAAATAAAGTCGCTTAACATTTTGCCATAGCTCGCTTCGTTTCCGAGATATTTGCAGATTTATCTCAAGGGAAGGGGCCTGACGGACATATTTCGAGATACTTCTTCTTCTTGTTGTTCTTCTTCTGCACAGCTGAGCTGGAAGTGGCATTTGCAGGTCGCAATAGCGCAGAGTTATCTCAAAGAAAGGGGCCACGGTGTTTCTGTATCTCTATTATGTTGGTGCGTCTTCGGAACTTTTAAATATCTCGATATATCTCGAAAACTACGCTTCTGATCAAAAAATATCATAGAACATAAATTGTGGGAAATATAATTCTCTACAAAAAAGGTCTCTTAACATTTTGCCGTAGCTCGCTTCGTTTCCGAGATATTTGCAGATGTATCTCAAGGGAAGGGGCCTGACGGACATATTTCGAGATATTTCTTCTTCTTGTTGTTCTTCTTCTGCACAGCTAAGCTGGAAGTGGCATTTGCAGCTCGCAATAGTGCAGAGTTATCTCAAAGAAAGGGGCCACGGTGTTTCTGTATCTCTATTATGTTGGTGCGGCTTCGGAACTCTTAAATATCTTGATATATCTCGAGAACTACGCATCTGATCAAAAAATATCATAGAACATAAAAAGTAGGAAACTTAATTCTCTACAAAAGAGGTCTCTTAACATTTTGCCATAGCTCGCTTCGTTTCCGAGATATTTGCAGATTCAACTCAAAGGAACTTCCCTGACGGACATATTTCGAGATATTTCTTCTTCTTGTTGTTCTTCCTCTGCACAGCTAAGCTGGAAGTGGCATTTGCAGCTCGCAATAGTGCACAGTTATCTCGAAGAAAGGGGCCACGGTGTTTCTGTATCTCTATTATGTTGGTGCGGCTTCGGAACTTTAAAATATCTTTATATATCTCGAGAACTACGCATCTGATTAAAAAATATCATAGAACGTAAAAAGTAGGAAACTTAATTCTCTACAAATAAAGTCGCTTAACATTTTGCCATAGCTCGCTTCGTTTCCGAGATATTTGCAGATTTATCTCAAGGGAAGGGGCCTGACGGACATATTTCGAGATACTTCTTCTTCTTGTTGTTCTTCTTCTGCACAGCTGAGCTGGAAGTGGCATTTGCAGGTCGCAATAGCGCAGAGTTATCTCAAAGAAAGGGGCCACGGTGTTTCTGTATCTCTATTATGTTGGTGCGTCTTCGGAACTTTTAAATATCTCGATATATCTCGAAAACTACGCTTCTGATCAAAAAATATCATAGAACATAAATTGTGGGAAATATAATTCTCTACAAAAAAGGTCTCTTAACATTTTGCCGTAGCTCGCTTCGTTTCCGAGATATTTGCTGATGTATCTCAAGGGAAGGGGCCTGACGGACATATTTCCAGATATTTCTTCTTCTTGTTGTTCTTCTTCTGCACAGCTAAGCTGGAAGTGGCATTTGCAGCTCGCAATAGTGCAGAGTTATCTCAAAGAAAGGGGCCACGGTGTTTCTGTATCTCAATTATGTTGATGCGGCTTCGGAACTTTTAAATATCTTGATATATCTCGAGAACTACGCATCCGATCAAAAAATATTATAGAACATAAAAAGGAGGAAACTTCATTCTCTACAAAAAAGGTCTCTTAACATTTTGCCATAGCTCGCTTCGTTTCCGAGATATTTGCAGATTTATCTCGAGGGAAGGGGCCTGACGGACATATTTCGAGATATTTCTTCTTCTTGTTGTTCTTCTTCTGCACAGCTAAGCTGGAAGCGGCATTTGCGGCTCGCACTAGGGCAGAGTTATCTCAAAGAAAGGGGCCACGGTGTTTCTGTATCTCTATTATGTTGGTGCAGCTTCGGATCTTTTAAATATCTCGATATATCTCGAAAACTACGCTTCTGATCAAAAAATATCATAGAACATAAATTGTAGGAAACATAATTCTCTACAAAAAAGGTCTCTTAACATTTTGCCATAGCTCGTTTCGTTTCCGAGATATTTGCAGATATATCTCAAGGGAAGGGGCCTGACGGACATATTTCGAGATATTTCCTCTTCTTGTTGTTCTTCTTCTGCACAGCTAAACTGGAAGTGGCATTTCCAGCTCGCAATAGCGCAGAGTTATCTCAAAGAAAGGGGCCACGGTGTTTCTGTATCTCTATTATGTTGGTGCGGCTTCGGAATTTTTAAATATCTTGATATATCTCGAGAACTACGCATCTGATCAAAAAATATCATAGAACATAAAAAGTAGGAAACTTAATTCTCTACAAATAAGGTCTCTTAACATTTTGCCATAGCTCGCTTCGTTTCCTAGATATTTGCAGATTTATCTCAAGGGAAGGGGCCTGACGGACATTTTTCGAGATATTTCTTCTTCTTGTTGTTCTTCTTCTGCACAGCTAAGCTGGAAGTGGCATTTGCGGCTCGCACTAGTGCAGAGTTATCTCAAAGAAAGGGGCCACGGTGTTTCTGTATCTCTATTATGTTGGTGCGGCTTCGGAACTCTTAAATATCTTGATATATCTCGAGAACTACGCATCTGACCAAAAAATATCATAGAACATAAAAAGTAGGAAACTTAATTCTCTACAAATAAGGTCTCTTAACATTTTGCCATAGCTCGCTTCGTTTCCTAGATATTTGCAGATTTATCTCGAGGGAAGGGGCCTGACGGACATTTTTCGAGATATTTCTTCTTCTTGTTGTTCTTCTTCTGCACAGCTAAGCTGGAAGTGGCATTTGCAGCTCGCAATAGTGCAGAGTTATCTCGAAGAAAGGGGCCACGGTGTTTCTGTATCTCTATTATGTTGGTGCGGCTTCGGAACTTTTAGATATCTTGATATATCTCGAGAACTACGCATCTGATCAAAAAATATCATAGAACATAAAAAGTAGGAAACTTAATTCTCTACAAAAAAGGTCTCTTAACATTTTGCCATAGCTCGCTTCGTTTCCGAGATATTTGCAGATTTATCTCAAGGGAAGGGGCCTGACGGACATATTTCGAGATATTTCTTCTTCTTGTTGTTCTTCTTCTGCACAGCTAAGCTGGAAGTGGCATTTGCAGGTCGCAATAGCGCAGAGTTATCTCAAAGAAAGGGGCCACGGTGTTTCTGTATCTCTATTATGTTGGTGCGTCTTCGGAACTTTTAAATATCTCGATATATCTCGAAAACTACGCTTCTGATCAAAAAATATCATAGAACATAAATTGTGGGAAATATAATTCTCTACAAAAAAGGTCTCTTAACATTTTGCCGTAGCTCGCTTCGTTTCCGAGATATTTGCAGATGTATCTCAAGGGAAGGGGCCTGACGGACATATTTCCAGATATTTCTTCTTCTTGTTGTTCTTCTTCTGCACAGCTAAGCTGGAAGTGGCATTTGCAGCTCGCAATAGTGCAGAGTTATCTCAAAGAAAGGGGCCACGGTGTTTCTGTATCTCAATTATGTTGATGCGGCTTCGGAACTTTTAAATATCTTGATATATCTCGAGAACTACGCATCCGATCAAAAAATATCATAGAACATAAAAAGGAGGAAACTTCATTCTCTACAAAAAAGGTCTCTTAACATTTTGCCATAGCTCGCTTCGTTTCCGAGATATTTGCAGATTTATCTCGAGGGAAGGGGCCTGACGGACATATTTCGAGATATTTCTTCTTCTTGTTGTTCTTCTTCTGCACAGCTAAGCTGGAAGCGGCATTTGCGGCTCGCACTAGGGCAGAGTTATCTCAAAGAAAGGGGCCACGGTGTTTCTGTATCTCTATTATGTTGGTGCAGCTTCGGATCTTTTAAATATCTCGATATATCTCGAAAACTACGCTTCTGATCAAAAAATATCATAGAACATAAATTGTAGGAAACATAATTCTCTACAAAAAAGGTCTCTTAACATTTTGCCATAGCTCGTTTCGTTTCCGAGATATTTGCAGATATATCTCAAGGGAAGGGGCCTGACGGACATATTTCGAGATATTTCCTCTTCTTGTTGTTCTTCTTCTGCACAGCTAAACTGGAAGTGGCATTTCCAGCTCGCAATAGCGCAGAGTTATCTCAAAGAAAGGGGCCACGGTGTTTCTGTATCTCTATTATGTTGGTGCGGCTTCGGAATTTTTAAATATCTTGATATATCTCGAGAACTACGCATCTGATCAAAAAATATCATAGAACATAAAAAGTAGGAAACTTAATTCTCTACAAATAAGGTCTCTTAACATTTTGCCATAGCTCGCTTCGTTTCCTAGATATTTGCAGATTTATCTCAAGGGAAGGGGCCTGACGGACATTTTTCGAGATATTTCTTCTTCTTGTTGTTCTTCTTCTGCACAGCTAAGCTGGAAGTGGCATTTGCGGCTCGCACTAGTGCAGAGTTATCTCAAAGAAAGGGGCCACGGTGTTTCTGTATCTCTATTATGTTGGTGCGGCTTCGGAACTCTTAAATATCTTGATATATCTCGAGAACTACGCATCTGACCAAAAAATATCATAGAACATAAAAAGTAGGAAACTTAATTCTCTACAAATAAGGTCTCTTAACATTTTGCCATAGCTCGCTTCGTTTCCTAGATATTTGCAGATTTATCTCGAGGGAAGGGGCCTGACGGACATTTTTCGAGATATTTCTTCTTCTTGTTGTTCTTCTTCTGCACAGCTAAGCTGGAAGTGGCATTTGCAGCTCGCAATAGTGCAGAGTTATCTCGAAGAAAGGGGCCACGGTGTTTCTGTATCTCTATTATGTTGGTGCGGCTTCGGAACTTTTAGATATCTTGATATATCTCGAGAACTACGCATCTGATCAAAAAATATCATAGAACATAAAAAGTAGGAAACTTAATTCTCTACAAAAAAGGTCTCTTAACATTTTGCCATAGCTCGCTTCGTTTCCGAGATATTTGCAGATTTATCTCAAGGGAAGGGGCCTGACGGACATATTTCGAGATATTTCTTCTTCTTGTTGTTCTTCTTCTGCACAGCTAAGCTGGAAGTGGCATTTGCAGCTCGCAATAGTGCAGAGTTATCTCAAAGAAAGGGGCCACGGTGTTTCTGTATCTCTATTATGTTGGTGCGGCTTCGGATTTTTTAAATATCTTGATATATCTCGAGAACTACGCATCCGATCAAAAAATATCATAGAGCATAAAAAGTAGTAAACTTAATTCTCTACAAAAAAGGTCTCTTAACATTTTGCCATAGCTCGCTTCGTTTCCGAGATATTTGCAGATTTATCTCAAGGGAAGGGGCCTGACGGACATATTTCGAGATATTTCTTCTTCTTGTTGTTCTTCTTCTGCACAGCTAAGCTGGAAGTGGCATTTGCAGCGCGCAATAGTGCAGAGTTATCTCAAAGAAAGGGGCCACGGTGTTTCTGTATCTCTATTATGTTGGTGCGACTTCGGAACTTTTAAATATCTTGATATATCTCGAGAACTACGCATCTGATCTAAAAATATCATACTACATAAAAAGTAGGAAACTTAATTCTCTACAAGAAAGGTCTCTAAACATTTTGCCGTAGCTCGCTTCGTTTCCGAGATATTTGCAGATTCAGCTCAAAGGAACTGGCCTGACGGACATATTTCGAGATATTTCTTCTTCTTGTTGTTCTTCTTCTGCACAGCTAAGCTGGAAGTGGCATTTGCGGCTCGCACTAGTGCAGAGTTATCTCAAAGAAAGGGGCCACGGTGTTTCTGTATCTCTATTATGTTGGTGCGGCTTCGGAACTTTTAAATATCTCGATGTATCTCGAAAACCACGCTTCTGATCAAAAAATATCATAGAACATAAATTGTAGGAAACAGAATTCTCTACAAAAAAGGTCTCTTAACATTTTGCCATAGCTCGCTTCGTTTCCGAGATATTTGCAGATACATCTCAAGGGAAGGGGCCTGACGGACATATTTCGAGATACTTCTTCTTCTTGTTGTTCTTCTTCTGCACAGCTAAGCTGGAAGTGGCATTTACAGCTCGCAATAGTGCAGAGTTATCTCAAAGAAAGGGGCCACGGTGTTTCTGTATCTCTATTATGTTGGTGCGGCTTCGGAACTTTTAAATATCTTGATATATCTCGAGAACTACGCATCTGATCAAAAAATATCATAGAACATAAAAAGTAGGAAACTTAATTCTCTACAAAAAAGGTCTCTTAAGATTTTGCCATAGCTCGCTTCGTTTCCGAGATATTTGCAGATTTATCTCAAGGGAAGGGGCCTGACGGACATATTTCGAGATATTTCTTCTTCTTGTTGTTCTTCTTCTGCACAGCTAAGCTGGAAGTGGCATTTGCGGCTCGCACTAGTGCAGAGTTATCTCAAAGAAAGGGGCCACGGTGTTTCTGTATCCCTATTATGTTGGTGCGGCTTCGGAACTTTTAAATATCTCGATATATCTCGAAAACTACGCTTCTGATCAAAAAATATCATAGAACATAAATTGTAGGAAACATAATTCTCTATAAAAAACGTCTCTTAACATTTTGCCATAGCTCGCTTCGTTTCCGAGATATTTGCAGATTCAGCTCAAAGGAACTGGCCTGACGGACATATTTCGAGATATTTCTTCTTCTTGTTGTTCTTCCTCTGCACAGCTAAGCTGGAAGTGGCATTTGCAGCTCACAATAGTGCAGAGTTATCTCAAAGAAAGGGGCCACGGTGTTTCTGTATCTCTATTATGTTGGTGCGGCTTCGGAACTTTTAAATATCTTGATATATCTCGAGAACTACGCATCTGATCAAAAAATATCATAGAACATAAAAAGTAGGAAACTTAATTCCCTACAAAAAAGGTCTCTTAACATTTTGCCATAGCTCGCTTCGTTTCCGAGATATTTGCAGATTTATCTCAAGGGAAGGGGCCTGACGGACATATTTCGAGATATTTCTTCTTCTTGTTGTTCTTCTTCTGCACAGCTAACCTGGAAGTGGCATTTGCGGCTCGCACTAGTGCAGGGTTATCTCAAAGAAAGGGGCTACGGTGTTTCTGTATCTCTATTATGTTGGTGCGGCTTCGGAACTTTTAAATATCTCGATGTATCTCGAAAACTACGCTTCTGATCAAAAAACATCATAGAACATAAATTGTAGGAAACATAATTCTCTACAAAAAAGGTCTCTTAACATTTTGCCATAGCTCGCTTCGTTTCCGAGATATTTGCAGATATATCTCAAGGGAAGGGGCCTGACGGACATATTTCGAGATATTTCTTCTTCTTGTTGTTCTTCTTCTGCACAGCTAAGCTGGAAGTGGCATTTACAGCTCGCAATAGTGCAGAGTTATCTCAAAGAAAGGGGCCACGGTGTTTCTGTATCTCTATTATGTTGGTGCGGCTTCGGAACTTTTAAATATCTTGATATATCTCTAGAACTACGCATCTGATCAAAAAATATCATAGAACATAAAAAGTAGGAAACTTAATTCGCTACAAAAAAGGTCTCTTAACATTTTGCCATAGCTCGCTTCGTTTCCGAGATATTTGCAGATTTATCTCAAGGGAAGGGGCCTAACGGACATATTTCGTGATATTTCTTCTTCTTGTTGTTCTTCTTCTGCACAGCTAAACTGGAAGTGGCATTTCCAGGTCGCAATAGTGCAGAGTTATCTAAAAGAAAGGAGCCACGGTGTTTCTGTATCTCTATTATGTTGGTGCGGCTTCGGAACTTTTAAATATCCTGATATATCTCGAGAACTACGCGTCTGATCAAAAAATATCATAGAACATAAAAAGTAGGAAACATAATTCCATACAAAAAAGGTCTCTTAACATTTTGCCATAGCTCTCTTCGTTTCCGAGATATTTGCAGATTTATCTCAAGGGAAGGGGCCTGACGGACACATTTCGAGATATTTCTTCTTCTTGTTGTTCTTCTTCTGCACGCTAAGCTGGAAGTGGCATTTGCAGCTCGCAATAGTGCAGAGTTATCTAAAAGAAAGGAGCCACGGTGTTTCTGTATCTCTATTATGTTGGTGCGGCTTCGGAACTTTTAAATATCTTGATATATCTCGAGAACTACGCATCTGATCAAAAAATATCATGGAACATAAAAAGTAGAAAACTTAATTCTCTACAGAAAAGGTCTCTTAACATTTTGCCATAGCTCGCTTCGTTTCCGAGATATTTGCAGATTTATCTCAAGGGAAGGGGCCTGACGGACATATTTCGAGATATTTCTTCTTCTTGTTGTTCTTCTTCTGCACAGCTAAGCTGGAAGTGGCATTTGCAGCTCGCAATAGTGCAGAGTTATCTCAAAGAAAGGGGCCACGGTGTTTCTGTATCTCTATTATGTTGGTGCGGCTTCGGAACTTTTAAATATCTTGATATATCTCGAGATCTACGCATCTGATCAAAAAATATCATAGAACATAAAAAGTAGGAAACTTAATTCTCTACAAAAAAGGTCTCTTAACATTTTGCCATAGCTCGCTTCGTTTCCGAGATATTTGCAGATTTATCTCAAGGGAAGGGGCCTGACGGACATATTTCGAGATATTTCTTCTTCTTGTTGTTCTTCTTCTGCACAGCTAAGCTGGAAGTGGCATTTGCGGCTCGCACTAGTGCAGAGTTATCTCAAAGAAAGGGGCCACGGTGTTTCTGTATCTCTATTATGTTGGTGCGGCTTCGGAACTTTTAAATATCTTGATATATCTCGAGAACTACGCGTCTGATCAAAAAATATCATAGAACATAAAAAGTAGGAAACATAATTCCATACAAAAAAGGTCTCTTAACATTTTGCCATAGCTCTCTTCGTTTCCGAGATATTTGCAGATTTATCTCAAGGGAAGGGGCCTGACGGACACATTTCGAGATATTTCTTCTTCTTGTTGTTCTTCTTCTGCACGCTAAGCTGGAAGTGGCATTTGCAGCTCGCAATAGTGCAGAGTTATCTAAAAGAAAGGAGCCACGGTGTTTCTGTATCTCTATTATGTTGGTGCGGCTTCGGAACTTTTAAATATCTTGATATATCTCGAGAACTACGCATCTGATCAAAAAATATCATGGAACATAAAAAGTAGGAAACATAATTCCATACAAAAAAGGTCTCTTAACATTTTGCCATAGCTCGCTTCGTTTCCGAGATATTTGCAGATTTATCTCAAGGGAAGGGGCCTGACGGACATATTTCGAGATATTTCTTCTTCTTGTTGTTCTTCTTCTGCACAGCTAAGCTGGAAGTGGCATTTGCAGCTCGCAATAGTGCAGAGTTATCTCAAAGAAAGCGGCCACGGTGTTTCTGTATCTCTATTATGTTGGTGCGGCTTCGGAACTTTTAAATATCTCGATATATCTCGAGATCTACGCATCTGCTCAAAAAATATCATAGAACATAAAAAGTAGGAAACTTAATTCTCTACAAAAAAGGTCTCTCAACATTTTGCCATAGCTCGCTTCGTTTCCGAGATACTTGCCGATTTATCTCAAGGGAAGGGGCCTGACGGACATATTTCGAGATATTTCTTCTTCTTGTTGTTCTTCTTCTGCACAGCTAAGCTGGAAGTGGCATTTGCAGCTCGCAATTGTGCAGAGTTATCTCAAAGAGAGGGGCCACGGTGTTTCTGTATCTCTATTATGTTGGTGCGGCTTCGGAACTTTTAAATATCTTGATATATCTCGAGAACTACGAATCTGATCAGAAAATATCATAGAAGATAAAAAGTAGGAAACTTAATTCTCTACAAAAAAGGTCTCTTAACATTTTGCCATAGCTCGCTTCGTTTCCGAGATATTTGCAGATTTATCTCAAGGGAAGGGGCCTGACGGACATATTTCGAGATATTTCTTCTTCTTGTTGTTCTTCTTCTCCACAGCTAAGCTGGAAGTGGCATTTGCAGCTCGCAATAGTGCAGAGTTATCTCAAAGAAAGGGGCCACGGTGTTTCTGTACCTCTATTATGTTGGTGCAGCTTCGGAGCTTTTAAATATCTTGATATATCTCGAGAACTACGCATCTGATCAAAAAATATCATAGAACATAAAAAGTAGGAAACTTAATTCTCTACAAAAAAGGTCTCTTAACGTTTTGCAATAGCTCGCTTCGTTTCCGAGATATTTGCAGATTTATCTCAAGGGAAGGGTCCTGATGGACATTTTTCGAGATATTTCTTCTTCTTGTTGTTCTTCTTCTGCACAGCTAAACTGGAAGTGGCATTTCCAGCTCGCAATCGTGCAGAGTTATCTCAAAGAATGGGGCCACGGTGTTTCTGTACCTCTATTATGTTGGTGCAGCTTCGGAGCTTTTAAATATCTTGATATATCTCGAGAACTACGCATCTGATCAAAAAATATCATAGAACATAAAAAGTAGGAAACTTAATTCTCTACAAAAAAGGTCTCTTAACATTTTGCCATAGCTCTCTTCGTTTCCGAGATATTTGCAGATTTATCTCAAGGGAAGGGGCCTGACGGACACATTTCGAGATATTTCTTCTTCTTGTTGTTCTACTTCTGCACAGCTAAGCTGGAAGTGGCATTTGCAGCTCGCAATAGTGCAGAGTTATCTCAAAGAAAGGGGCCACGGTGTTTCTGTATCTCTATTATGTTGGTGCGGCTTCGGAACTTTTAAATATCTTGATATATCTCGAGAACTACGCATCTGATCAAAAAATATCATAGAACATAAAAAGTAGGAAACTTAATTCTCTACAAAAAAGTCTCGTAAGATTTTGCCATAGCTCGCTTCGTTTCCGAGATATTTGCAGATTTATCTCAAGGGAAGGGGCCTGACGGACATATTTCGAGATATTTCTTCTTCTTGTTGTTCTTCTTCTGCACAGCTAAGCTGGAAGTGGCATTTGCAGCTCGCAATTGTGCAGAGTTATCTCAAAGAGAGGGGCCACGGTGTTTCTGTATCTCTATTATGTTGGTGCGGCTTCGGAACTTTTAAATATCTTGATATATCTCTAGAACTACGCATCTGATCAAAAAATATCATAGAACATAAAAAGTAGGAAACTTAATTCGCTACAAAAAAGGTCTCTTAACATTTTGCCATAGCTCGCTTCGTTTCCGAGATATTTGCAGATTTATCTCAAGGGAAGGGGCCTAACGGACATATTTCGTGATATTTCTTCTTCTTGTTGTTCTTCTTCTGCACAGCTAAACTGGAAGTGGCATTTCCAGGTCGCAATAGTGCAGAGTTATCTAAAAGAAAGGAGCCACGGTGTTTCTGTATCTCTATTATGTTGGTGCGGCTTCGGAACTTTTAAATATCCTGATATATCTCGAGAACTACGCGTCTGATCAAAAAATATCATAGAACATAAAAAGTAGGAAACATAATTCCATACAAAAAAGGTCTCTTAACATTTTGCCATAGCTCTCTTCGTTTCCGAGATATTTGCAGATTTATCTCAAGGGAAGGGGCCTGACGGACACATTTCGAGATATTTCTTCTTCTTGTTGTTCTTCTTCTGCACGCTAAGCTGGAAGTGGCATTTGCAGCTCGCAATAGTGCAGAGTTATCTCAAAGAAAGGGGCCACGGTGTTTCTGTATCTCTATTATGTTGGTGCGGCTTCGGAACTTTTAAATATCTTGATATATCTCGAGAACTACGCATCTGATCAAAAAATATCATAGAACATAAAAAGTAGGAAACTTAATTCTCTACAAAAAAGTCTCGTAAGATTTTGCCATAGCTCGCTTCGTTTCCGAGATATTTGCAGATTTATCTCAAGGGAAGGGGCCTGACGGACATATTTCGAGATATTTCTTCTTCTTGTTGTTCTTCTTCTGCACAGCTAAGCTGGAAGTGGCATTTGCTGCTCGCAATTGTGCAGAGTTATCTCAAAGAGAGGGGCCACGGTGTTTCTGTATCTCTATTATGTTGGTGCGGCTTCGGAACTTTTAAATATCTTGATATATCTCTAGAACTACGCATCTGATCAAAAAATATCATAGAACATAAAAAGTAGGAAACTTAATTCGCTACAAAAAAGGTCTCTTAACATTTTGCCATAGCTCGCTTCGTTTCCGAGATATTTGCAGATTTATCTCAAGGGAAGGGGCCTAACGGACATATTTCGTGATATTTCTTCTTCTTGTTGTTCTTCTTCTGCACAGCTAAACTGGAAGTGGCATTTCCAGGTCGCAATAGTGCAGAGTTATCTAAAAGAAAGGAGCCACGGTGTTTCTGTATCTCTATTATGTTGGTGCGGCTTCGGAACTTTTAAATATCCTGATATATCTCGAGAACTACGCGTCTGATCAAAAAATATCATAGAACATAAAAAGTAGGAAACATAATTCCATACAAAAAAGGTCTCTTAACATTTTGCCATAGCTCTCTTCGTTTCCGAGATATTTGCAGATTTATCTCAAGGGAAGGGGCCTGACGGACACATTTCGAGATATTTCTTCTTCTTGTTGTTCTTCTTCTGCACGCTAAGCTGGAAGTGGCATTTGCAGCTCGCAATAGTGCAGAGTTATCTAAAAGAAAGGAGCCACGGTGTTTCTGTATCTCTATTATGTTGGTGCGGCTTCGGAACTTTTAAATATCTTGATATATCTCGAGAACTACGCATCTGATCAAAAAATATCATGGAACATAAAAAGTAGAAAACTTAATTCTCTACAGAAAAGGTCTCTTAACATTTTGCCATAGCTCGCTTCGTTTCCGAGATATTTGCAGATTTATCTCAAGGGAAGGGGCCTGACGGACATATTTCGAGATATTTCTTCTTCTTGTTGTTCTTCTTCTGCACAGCTAAGCTGGAAGTGGCATTTGCAGCTCGCAATAGTGCAGAGTTATCTCAAAGAAAGGGGCCACGGTGTTTCTGTATCTCTATTATGTTGGTGCGGCTTCGGAACTTTTAAATATCTTGATATATCTCGAGATCTACGCATCTGATCAAAAAATATCATAGAACATAAAAAGTAGGAAACTTAATTCTCTACAAAAAAGGTCTCTTAACATTTTGCCATAGCTCGCTTCGTTTCCGAGATACTTGCCGATTTATCTCAAGGGAAGGGGCCTGACGGACATATTTCGAGATATTTCTTCTTCTTGTTGTTCTTCTTCTGCACAGCTAAGCTGGAGGTGGCATTTGCAGCTCGCAATTGTGCAGAGTTATCTCAAAGAGAGGGGCCACGGTGTTTCTGTATCTCTATTATGTTGGTGCGGCTTCGGAACTTTTAAATATCTTGATATATCTCGAGAACTACGAATCTGATCAGAAAATATCATAGAAGATAAAAAGTAGGAAACTTAATTCTCTACAAAAAAGGTCTCTTAACATTTTGCCATAGCTCGCTTCGTTTCCGAGATATTTGCAGATTTATCTCAAGGGAAGGGGCCTGACGGACATATTTCGAGATATTTCTTCTTCTTGTTGTTCTTCTTCTGCACAGCTAAGCTGGAAGTGGCATTTGCGGCTCGCACTAGTGCAGAGTTATCTCAAAGAAAGGGGCCACGGTGTTTCTGTATCTCTATTATGTTGGTGCGGCTTCGGAACTTTTAAATATCTTGATATATCTCGAGAACTACGCATCTGATCAAAAAATATCATAGAACATAAAAAGTAGGAAACTTAATTCGCTACAAAAAAGGTCTCTTAACATTTTGCCATAGCTCGCTTCGTTTCCGAGATATTTGCAGATTTATCTCAAGGGAAGGGGCCTAACGGACATATTTCGTGATATTTCTTCTTCTTGTTGTTCTTCTTCTGCACAGCTAAACTGGAAGTGGCATTTCCAGGTCGCAATAGTGCAGAGTTATCTAAAAGAAAGGAGCCACGGTGTTTCTGTATCTCTATTATGTTGGTGCGGCTTCGGAACTTTTAAATATCCTGATATATCTCGAGAACTACGCGTCTGATCAAAAAATATCATAGAACATAAAAAGTAGGAAACATAATTCCATACAAAAAAGGTCTCTTAACATTTTGCCATAGCTCGCTTCGTTTCCGAGATATTTGCAGATTTATCTCAAGGGAAGGGGCCTGACGGACATATTTCGAGATATTTCTTCTTCTTGTTGTTCTTCTTCTGCACAGCTAAGCTGGAAGTGGCATTTGCAGCTCGCAATAGTGCAGAGTTATCTCAAAGAAAGCGGCCACGGTGTTTCTGTATCTCTATTATGTTGGTGCGGCTTCGGAACTTTTAAATATCTCGATATATCTCGAGATCTACGCATCTGCTCAAAAAATATCATAGAACATAAAAAGTAGGAAACTTAATTCTCTACAAAAAAGGTCTCTCAACATTTTGCCATAGCTCGCTTCGTTTCCGAGATACTTGCCGATTTATCTCAAGGGAAGGGGCCTGACGGACATATTTCGAGATATTTCTTCTTCTTGTTGTTCTTCTTCTGCACAGCTAAGCTGGAAGTGGCATTTGCAGCTCGCAATTGTGCAGAGTTATCTCAAAGAGAGGGGCCACGGTGTTTCTGTATCTCTATTATGTTGGTGCGGCTTCGGAACTTTTAAATATCTTGATATATCTCGAGAACTACGAATCTGATCAGAATATATCATAGAAGATAAAAAGTAGGAAACTTAATTCTCTACAAAGAAGGTCTCTTAACATTTTGCCATAGCTCGCTTCGTTTCCGAGATATTTGCAGATTTATCTCAAGGGAAGGGGCCTGACGGACATATTTCGAGATATTTCTTCTTCTTGTTGTTCTTCTTCTCCACAGCTAAGCTGGAAGTGGCATTTGCAGCTCGCAATAGTGCAGAGTTATCTCAAAGAAAGGGGCCACGGTGTTTCTGTACCTCTATTATGTTGGTGCAGCTTCGGAGCTTTTAAATATCTTGATATATCTCGAGAACTACGCATCTGATCAAAAAATATCATAGAACATAAAAAGTAGGAAACTTAATTCTCTACAAAAAAGGTCTCTTAACGTTTTGCAATAGCTCGCTTCGTTTCCGAGATATTTGCAGATTTATCTCAAGGGAAGGGTCCTGATGGACATTTTTCGAGATATTTCTTCTTCTTGTTGTTCTTCTTCTGCACAGCTAAACTGGAAGTGGCATTTCCAGCTCGCAATCGTGCAGAGTTATCTCAAAGAATGGGGCCACGGTGTTTCTGTACCTCTATTATGTTGGTGCAGCTTCGGAGCTTTTAAATATCTTGATATATCTCGAGAACTACGCATCTGATCAAAAAATATCATAGAACATAAAAAGTAGGAAACTTAATTCTCTACAAAAAAGGTCTCTTAACGTTTTGCAATAGCTCGCTTCGTTTCCGAGATATTTGCAGATTTATCTCAAGGGAAGGGTCCTGATGGACATTTTTCGAGATATTTCTTCTTCTTGTTGTTCTTCTTCTGCACAGCTAAACTGGAAGTGGCATTTCCAGCTCGCAATCGTGCAGAGTTATCTCAAAGAAAGGGGCCACGGTGTTTCTGTACCTCTATTATGTTGGTGCACCTTCGGAGCTTTTAAATATCTTGATATATCTCGAGAACTACGCATCTGATCAAAAAATATCATAGAACATAAAAAGTAGGAAACTTAATTCTCTACAAAAAAGGTCTCTTAACGTTTTGCAATAGCTCGCTTCGTTTCCGAGATATTTGCAGATTTATCTCAAGGGAAGGGTCCTGATGGACATTTTTCGAGATATTTCTTCTTCTTGTTGTTCTTCTTCTGCACAGCTAAGCTGGAAGTGGCATTTGCAGCTCGCAATAGTGCAGAGTTATCTCAAAGAAAGGGGCCACGGTGTTTCTGTATCTCTATTATGTTGGTGCGGCTTCGGAACTTTTAAATATCTTGATATATCTCGAGATCTACGCATCTGATCAAAAAATATCATAGAACATAAAAAGTAGGAAACTTAATTCTCTACAAAAAAGGTCTCTCAACATTTTGCCATAGCTCGCTTCGTTTCCGAGATACTTGCCGATTTATCTCAAGGGAAGGGGCCTGACGGACATATTTCGAGATATTTCTTCTTCTTGTTGTTCTTCTTCTGCACAGCTAAGCTGGAAGTGGCATTTGCAGCTCGCAATTGTGCAGAGTTATCTCAAAGAGAGGGGCCACGGTGTTTCTGTATCTCTATTATGTTGGTGCGGCTTCGGAACTTTTAAATATCTTGATATATCTCGAGAACTACGAATCTGATCAGAAAATATCATAGAAGATAAAAAGTAGGAAACTTAATTCTCTACAAAAAAGGTCTCTTAACATTTTGCCATAGCTCGCTTCGTTTCCGAGATATTTGCAGATTTATCTCAAGGGAAGGGTCCTGATGGACATTTTTCGAGATATTTCTTCTTCTTGTTGTTCTTCTTCTGCACAGCTAAACTGGAAGTGGCATTTCCAGCTCGCAATCGTGCAGAGTTATCTCAAAGAAAGGGGCCACGGTGTTTCTGTATCTCTATTATGTTGGTGCGGCTTCGGAACTTTTAAATATCTTGATATATCTCGAGAACTACGAATCTGATCAGAAAATATCATAGAAGATAAAAAGTAGGAAACTTAATTCTCTACAAAAAAGGTCTCTTATCATTTTGCCATAGCTCGCTTCGTTTCCGAGATATTTGCAGATTTATCTCAAGGGAAGGGGCCTGACGGACATATTTCGAGATATTTCTTCTTCTTGTTGTTCTTCTTCTGCACAGCTAAGCTGGAAGTGGCATTTGCAGCTCGCAATAGTGCACAGTTATCTCAAAGAAAGGGGCCACGGTGTTTCTGTATCTCTATTATGTTGGTGCGGCTTCGGAACTTTTAAATATCTCGATATATCTCGAGAACTACGCATCTGATCAAAAAATATCATAGAACATAAAAAGTAGGAAACTTAATTCTCTACAAATAAGGTCTCTTAACATTTTGGCATAGCTCGCATTCGTTTCCAAGATATTTGCAGATTTATCTCAAGGGAAGGGGCCTGACGGACATATTTCGAGATATTTCTTCTTCTTGTTGTTCTTCTTCTCCACAGCTAAGCTGGAAGTGGCATTTGCAGCTCGCAATAGTGCAGAGTTATCTCAAAGAAAGGGGCCACGGTGTTTCTGTACCTCTATTATGTTGGTGCAGCTTCGGAGCTTTTAAATATCTTGATATATCTCGAGAACTACGCATCTGATCAAAAAATATCATAGAACATAAAAAGTAGGAAACTTAATTCTCTAGAAAAAAGGTCTCTTAACGTTTTGCAATAGCTCGCTTCGTTTCCGAGATATTTGCAGATTTATCTCAAGGGAAGGGTCCTGATGGACATTTTTCGAGATATTTCTTCTTCTTGTTGTTCTTCTTCTGCACAGCTAAACTGGAAGTGGCATTTCCAGCTCGCAATCGTGCAGAGTTATCTCAAAGAAAGGGGCCACGGTGTTTCTGTATCTCTATTATGTTGGTGCGGCTTCGGAACTTTTAAATATCTTGATATATCTCGAGAACTACGCCTCTGATCGAAAAATATCATAGAACATAAAAAGTAGGAAACTTAATTCTCTACAAAAAAGGTCTCTTAACATTTTGCCATAGCTCGCTTCGTTTCCGAGATATTTGCAGATTTATCTCAAGGGAAGGGGCCTGACGGACATATTTCGAGATATTTCTTCTTCTTGTTGTTCTTCTTCTGCACATCTATGCTGGAAGTGGCATTTGCAGCTCGCAATAGTGCAGAGTTATCGCAAAGAAAGGGGCCACGGTGTTTCTGTATCTCTATTATGTTGGTGCGGCTTCGGAACTTTTAAATATCTTGATATATCTCGAGAACTACGCATCTGATCAAAAAATATCATAGAACATAAAAAGTAGGAAACCTAATTTTCTACAAAAAAGGTCTCTTAACATTTTGCCGTAGCTCGCTTCGTTTCCGAGATATTTGCAGATTTATCTCAAGGGAAGGGGTCTGACGGACATATTTCGAGATGTTTCTTCTTCTTGTTGTTCTTCTTCTGCACAGCTAAGCTGGAAGTGGCATTTGCAGCTCGCAATAGTGCAGAGTTATCTCAAAGAAAGGGGCCACGGTGTTTCTGTATCTCTATTATGTTGGTGCGGCTTCGGAACTTTTAAATATGTTGATATATCTCGAGAACTACGCATCTGATCGAAAAATATCATAGAACACAAAAAGTAGGAAACTTAATTCTCTACAAAACAGGTCTCTTAACATTTTGCCATAGCTCGCTTCGTTTCCGAGATATTTGCAGATTTATCTCAAGGGAAGGGGCCTGACGGACATATTTCGAGATATTTCTTCTTCTTGTTGTTCTTCTTCTGCACTGCTAAGCTGGAAGTGGCATTTGCAGCTCGCAGTAGTGCAGAGTTATCTCAAAGAAAGGGGCCACGGTGTTTCTGTATCTCTATTATGTTGGTGCGGCTTCGGAACTTTTAAATATCTTGATATATCTCGAGAACTACGCATCTGATCAAAAAATATCATAGAACATAAAAAGTAGGAATCCTAATTTTCTACAAAAAAGGTCTCTTAACATTTTGCCGTAGCTCGCTTCGTTTCCGAGATATTTGCAGATTTATCTCAAGTGAAGGGGCCTGACGGACATATTTCCAGATATTTCTTCTTCTTGTTGTTCTTCTTCTGCACAGCTAAGCTGGAAGTGGCATTTGCAGCTCGCAATAGTGCAGAGTTATCTCAAAGAAAGGGGCCACGGTGTGTCTGTATCTCTATTATGTTGGTGCGGCTTCGGAACTTTTAAATATCTTGATATATCTCGAGAACTACGCATCTGATCGAAAAATATCATAGAACATAAAAAGTAGGAAACTTAATTCTCTACAAAAGAGGTCTCTTAACATTTTGCCATAGCTCGCTTCGTTTCCGAGATATTTGCAGATTTATCTCAAGGGAAGGGGCCTGACGGACATATTTCGAGATATTTCTTCTTTTTGTTGTTCTTCTTCTGCACAGCTAAGCTGGAAGTGGCATTTGCAGCTCGCAATAGTGCAGAGTTATCTCAAAGAAAGGGGCCACGGTGTTTCTGTATCTCTATTATGTTGGTGCGGCTTCGGAACTTTTAAATATCTTTATATATCTCGAGAACTACGCATCCGATCAAAAAATATCATAGAACATAAAAAGTAGGAAACTTAATTCTCTACAAAAAAGGTCTCTCAACATTTTGCCATAGCTCGCTTGGTTTCCGAGATATTTGCAGATTTATCTCGAGGGAAGGGGCCTGACGGACATATTTCGAGATATTTCTTCTTCTTGTTGTTCTTCTTCTGCACAGCTAAGCTGGAAGCGGCATTTGCGGCTCGCACTAGTGCAGAGTTATCTCAAAGAAAGGGGCCACGGTGTTTCTGTATCTCTATTATGTTGGTGCAGCTTCGGATCTTTTAAATATCTCGATATATCTCGAAAACTACGCTTCTGATCAAAAAATGTCATAGAACATAAATTGTAGGAAACATAATTCTCTACAAAAAAGGTCTCTTAACATTTTGCCATAGCTCGTTTCGTTTCCGAGATATTTGCAGATATATCTCAAGGGAAGGGGCCTGACGGACATATTTCGAGATATTTCCTCTTCTTGTTGTTCTTCTTCTGCACAGCTAAGCTGGAAGTGGCATTTGCAGCTCGCAATAGTGCAGAGTTATCTCAAAGAAAGGGGCCACGGTGTTTCTGTATCTCTATTATGTTGGTGCGGCTTCGGAACTTTTAAATATCTTGATATATCTCGAGAACTACGCATCTGATCAAAAAATATCATAGAACATAAAAAGTAGGAAACTTAATTCTCTACAAAAAAGGTCTCTCAACATTTTGCCATAGCTCGCTTCGTTTCCGAGATATATGCAGATTTATCTCAAGGGAAGGGGCCTGACGGACATATTTCGAGATATTTCTTCTTCTTGTTGTTCTTCTTCTGCACAGCTAAACTGGAAGTGGCATTTCCAGCTCGCAATAGTGCAGAGTTATCTGAAAGAAAGGGGCCACGGTGTTTCTGTATCTCTATTATGTTGGTGCGGCTTCGGATCTTTTAAATATCTCGATATATCTCGAAAACTACGCTTCTGATCAAAAAATATCATAGAACCTAAATTGTGGGAAATATAATTCTCTACAAAAAAGGTCTCTTAACATTTTGCCGTAGCTCGCTTCGTTTCCGAGATATTTGCAGATTTATCTCAAGGGAAGGGGCCTGACGGACATATTTCCAGATATTTCTTCTTCTTGTTGTTCTTCTTCTGCACAGCTAAGCTGGAAGTGGCATTTGCAGCTCGCAATAGTGCAGAGTTATCTCAAAGAAAGGGGCCACGGTGTGTCTGTATCTCTATTATGTTGGTGCGGCTTCGGAACTTTTAAATATCTTGATATATCTCGAGAACTACGCATCTGATCGAAAAATATCATAGAACATAAAAAGTAGGAAACTTAATTCTCTACAAAAGAGGTCTCTTAACATTTTGCCATAGCTCGCTTCGTTTCCGAGATATTTGCAGATTTATCTCAAGGGAAGGGGCCTGACGGACATATTTCGAGATATTTCTTCTTCTTGTTGTTCTTCTTCTGCACAGCTAAGCTGGAAGTGGCATTTCCAGCTCGCAATAGTGCAGAGTTATCTGAAAGAAAGGGGCCACGGTGTTTCTGTATCTCTATTATGTTGGTGCGGCTTCGGATCTTTTAAATATCTCGATATATCTCGAAAACTACGCTTCTGATCAAAAAATATCATAGAACCTAAATTGTGGGAAATATAATTCTCTACAAAAAAGGTCTCTTAACATTTTGCCGTAGCTCGCTTCGTTTCCGAGATATTTGCAGATTCATCTCAAGGGAAGGGGCCTGACGGACATATTTCGAGATATTTCTTCTTCTTGTTGTTCTTCTTCTGCACAGCTAAGCTGGAAGTGGCATTTGCAGCTCGCAATAGTGCAGAGTTATCTCAAAGAAAGGGGCCACGGTGTTTCTGTATCTCTATTATGTTGGTGCGGCTTCGGAACTTTTAAATATCTTGATATATCTCGAGAACTACGCATCTGATCAAAAAATATCATAGAACATAAAAAGTAGGAAACTTAATTCTCTACAAAAAAGGTCTCTTAACATTTTGCCATAGCTCGCTTCGTTTCCCAGATACTTGCAGATTTATCTCAAGGGAAGGGGCCTGACGGACATATTTCGAGATATTTCTTCTTCTTGTTGTTCTTCTTCTGCACAGCTAAGCTGGAAGTGGCATTTGCAGCTCGCAATAGTGCAGAGTTATCTCAAAGAAAGGGGCCACGGTGTTTCTGTATCTCTATTATGTTGGTGCGGCTTCGGAACTTTTAAATATCTTGATATATCTCGAGAACTACGCATCTGATCAAAAAATATCATAGAACATAAAAAGTAGAAAACTTAATTCTCTACAAAAAAGGTCTCTCAACATTTTGCCATAGCTCGCTTCGTTTCCGAGATATATGCAGATTTATCTCAAGGGAAGGGGCCTGACGGACATATTTCGAGATATTTCTTCTTCTTGTTGTTCTTCTTCTGCACAGCTAAGCTGGAAGTGGCATTTGCAGCTCGCAATAGTGCAGAGTTATCTCAAAGAAAGGGGCCACGGTGTTTCTGTATCTCTATTATGTTGGTGCGGCTTCGGAACTTTTAAATATCTTGATATATCTCGAGAACTACGCATCTGATCAAATAATATCATAGAACATAAAAAGTAGGAAACTTAATTCTCCACAAATAAGGTCTCTTAACATTTTGCCATAGCTCGCTTCGTTTCCGAGATATTTGCAGATTTATCTCAAGGGAAGGGGCCTGACGGACATATTTCGAGATATTTCTTCTTCTTGTTGGTCTTCTTCTGCACAGCTAAGCTGGAAGTGGCATTTGCAGCTCGCAATAGTGCACAGTTATCTCA
The DNA here is from genome assembly GCF_051020975.1 of Osmia lignaria lignaria. Lineage (NCBI taxonomy): Eukaryota > Metazoa > Arthropoda > Insecta > Hymenoptera > Megachilidae > Osmia > Osmia lignaria. The sequence goes on along the minus strand of NW_027478169.1, from coordinate 3,206,735 downwards.
AAGAAAGGGGCCACGGTGTTTCTGTATCTCTATTATGTTGGTGCGGCTTCGGAACTTTTAAATATCTCGATATATCTCGAGAACTACGCATCTGATCAAAAAATATCATAGAACATAAAAAGTAGGAAACTTAATTCTCTACAAATAAGGTCTCTTAACATTTTGGCATAGCTCGCATTCGTTTCCAAGATATTTGCAGATTTATCTCAAGGGAAGGGGCCTGACGGACATATTTCGAGATATTTCTTCTTCTTGTTGTTCTTCTTCTCCACAGCTAAGCTGGAAGTGGCATTTGCAGCTCGCAATAGTGCAGAGTTATCTCAAAGAAAGGGGCCACGGTGTTTCTGTACCTCTATTATGTTGGTGCAGCTTCGGAGCTTTTAAATATCTTGATATATCTCGAGAACTACGCATCTGATCAAAAAATATCATAGAACATAAAAAGTAGGAAACTTAATTCTCTACAAAAAAGGTCTCTTAACGTTTTGCAATAGCTCGCTTCGTTTCCGAGATATTTGCAGATTTATCTCAAGGGAAGGGTCCTGATGGACATTTTTCGAGATATTTCTTCTTCTTGTTGTTCTTCTTCTGCACAGCTAAACTGGAAGTGGCATTTCCAGCTCGCAATCGTGCAGAGTTATCTCAAAGAAAGGGGCCACGGTGTTTCTGTATCTCTATTATGTTGGTGCGGCTTCGGAACTTTTAAATATCTTGATATATCTCGAGAACTACGCCTCTGATCGAAAAATATCATAGAACATAAAAAGTAGGAAACTTAATTCTCTACAAAAAAGGTCTCTTAACATTTTGCCATAGCTCGCTTCGTTTCCGAGATATTTGCAGATTTATCTCAAGGGAAGGGGCCTGACGGACATATTTCGAGATATTTCTTCTTCTTGTTGTTCTTCTTCTGCACATCTAAGCTGGAAGTGGCATTTGCAGCTCGCAATAGTGCAGAGTTATCGCAAAGAAAGGGGCCACGGTGTTTCTGTATCTCTATTATGTTGGTGCGGCTTCGGAACTTTTAAATATCTTGATATATCTCGAGAACTACGCATCTGATCAAAAAATATCATAGAACATAAAAAGTAGGAAACCTAATTTTCTACAAAAAAGGTCTCTTAACATTTTGCCATAGCTCGTTTCGTTTCCGAGATATTTGCAGATATATCTCAAGGGAAGGGGCCTGACGGACATATTTCGAGATATTTCCTCTTCTTGTTGTTCTTCTTCTGCACAGCTAAGCTGGAAGTGGCATTTGCAGCTCGCAATAGTGCAGAGTTATCTCAAAGAAAGGGGCCACGGTGTTTCTGTATCTCTATTATGTTGGTGCGGCTTCGGAACTTTTAAATATCTTGATATATCTCGAGAACTACGCATCTGATCAAAAAATATCATAGAATATAAAAAGTAGGAAACTTAATTCTCTACAAAAAAGGTCTCTTAACATTTTGCCATAGCTCGCTTCGTTTCCGAGATATATGCAGATTTATCTCAAGGGAAGGGGCCTGACGGACATATTTCGAGATATTTCTTCTTCTTGTTGTTCTTCTTCTGCACAGCTAAACTGGAAGTGGCATTTCCAGCTCGCAATAGTGCAGAGTTATCTGAAAGAAAGGGGCCACGGTGTTTCTGTATCTCTATTATGTTGGTGCGGCTTCGGATCTTTTAAATATCTCGATATATCTCGAAAACTACGCTTCTGATCAAAAAATATCATAGAACCTAAATTGTGGGAAATATAATTCTCTACAAAAAAGGTCTCTTAACATTTTGCCATAGCTCGCTTCGTTTCCGAGATATTTGCAGATTTATCTCGAGGGAAGGGGCCTGACGGACATATTTCGAGATATTTCTTCTTCTTGTTGGTCTTCTTCTGCACAGCTAAGCTGGAAGTGGCATTTGCAGCTCGCAATAGTGCAGAGTTATCTCGAAGAAAGGGGCCACGGTGTTTCTGTATCTCTATTATGTTGGTGCGGCTTCGGAACTTTTAAATATCTTGATATATCTCGAGAACTACGCATCTGATCGAAAAATATCATAGAACATAAAAAGTAGGAAACTTAATTCTCTACAAAAGAGGTCTCTCAACATTTTGCCATAGCTCGCTTCGTTTCCGAGATATTTGCAGATTTATCTCAAGGGAAGGGGCCTGACGGACATATTTCGAGATATTTCTTCTTCTTGTTGTTCTTCTTCTGCACAGCTAAGCTGGAAGTGGCATTTCCAGCTCGCAATAGTGCAGAGTTATCTGAAAGAAAGGGGCCACGGTGTTTCTGTATCTCTATTATGTTGGTGCGGCTTCGGATCTTTTAAATATCTCGATATATCTCGAAAACTACGCTTCTGATCAAAAAATATCATAGAACCTAAATTGTGGGAAATATAATTCTCTACAAAAAAGGTCTCTTAACATTTTGCCGTAGCTCGCTTCGTTTCCGAGATATTTGCAGATTTATCTCAAGGGAAGGGGCCTGACGGACATATTTCGAGATATTTCTTCTTCTTGTTGTTCTTCTTCTGCACAGCTAAGCTGGAAGTGGCATTTGCAGCTCGCAATAGTGCAGAGTTATCTCAAAGAAAGGGGCCACGGTGTTTCTGTATCTCTATTATGTTGGTGCGGCTTCGGAACTTTTAAATATCTTGATATATCTCGAGAACTACGCATCTGATCAAAAAATATCATAGAACATAAAAAGTAGGAAACTTAATTCTCTACAAAAAAGGTCTCTTAACATTTTGCCATAGCTCGCTTCGTTTCCCAGATACTTGCAGATTTATCTCAAGGGAAGGGGCCTGACGGACATATTTCGAGATATTTCTTCTTCTTGTTGTTCTTCTTCTGCACAGCTAAGCTGGAAGTGGCATTTGCAGCTCGCAATAGTGCAGAGTTATCTCAAAGAAAGGGGCCACGGTGTTTCTGTATCTCTATTATGTTGGTGCGGCTTCGGAACTTTTAAATATCTTGATATATCTCGAGAACTACGCATCTGATCAAATAATATCATAGAACATAAAAAGTAGGAAACTTAATTCTCCACAAATAAGGTCTCTTAACATTTTGCCATAGCTCGCTTCGTTTCCGAGATATTTGCAGATTTATCTCAAGGGAAGGGGCCTGACGGACATATTTCGAGATATTTCTTCTTCTTGTTGGTCTTCTTCTGCACAGCTAAGCTGGAAGTGGCATTTGCAGCTCGCAATAGTGCAGAGTTATCTCAAAGAAAGGGGCCACGGTGTTTCTGTATCTCTATTATGTTGGTGCGGCTTCGGAACTTTTAAATATCTTGATATATCTCGAGAGTTACGCATCCGATCAAAAAATATCATAGAACATAAAAAGTAGGAAACTTAATTCTCTACAAAAAAGGTCTCTTAACATTTTGCCATAGCTCGCTTCGTTTCCGAGATATTTGCAGATTTATCTCAAGGGAAGGGGCCTGACGGACATATTTCGAGATATTTCTTCTTTTTGTTGTTCTTCTTCTGCACAGCTAAGCTGGAAGTGGCATTTGCAGCTCGCAATAGTGCAGAGTTATCTCAAAGAAAGGGGCCACGGTGTTTCTGTATCTCTATTATGTTGGTGCGGCTTCGGAACTTTTAAATATCTTTATATATCTCGAGAACTACGCATCCGATCAAAAAATATCATAGAACATAAAAAGTAGGAAACTTAATTCTCTACAAAAAAGGTCTCTCAACATTTTGCCATAGCTCGCTTCGTTTCCGAGATATTTGCAGATTTATCTCGAGGGAAGGGGCCTGACGGACATATTTCGAGATATTTCTTCTTCTTGTTGTTCTTCTTCTGCACAGCTAAGCTGGAAGCGGCATTTGCGGCTCGCACTAGTGCAGAGTTATCTCAAAGAAAGGGGCCACGGTGTTTCTGTATCTCTATTATGTTGGTGCGGCTTCGGAACTTTTAAATATCTTGATATATCTCGAGAACTACGCATCTGATCAAATAATATCATAGAACATAAAAAGTAGGAAACTTAATTCTCCACAAATAAGGTCTCTTAACATTTTGCCATAGCTCGCTTCGTTTCCGAGATATTTGCAGATTTATCTCAAGGGAAGGGGCCTGACGGACATATTTCGAGATATTTCTTCTTCTTGTTGGTCTTCTTCTGCACAGCTAAGCTGGAAGTGGCATTTGCAGCTCGCAATAGTGCAGAGTTATCTCAAAGAAAGGGGCCACGGTGTTTCTGTATCTCTATTATGTTGGTGCGGCTTCGGAACTTTTAAATATCTTGATATATCTCGAGAGCTACGCATCCGATCAAAAAATATCATAGAACATAAAAAGTAGGAAACTTAATTCTCTACAAAAAAGGTCTCTTAACATTTTGCCATAGCTCGCTTCGTTTCCGAGATATTTGCAGATTTATCTCGAGGGAAGGGGCCTGACGGACATATTTCGAGATATTTCTTCTTCTTGTTGTTCTTCTTCTGCACAGCTAAGCTGGACGTGGCATTTACTGCTCGCAATAGTGCAGAGTTATCTCAAAGAAAGGGGCCACGGTGTTTCTGTATCTCTATTATGTTGGTGCGACTTCGGAACGTTTAAATATCTTGATATATCTCGAGAGCTACGCATCCGATCAAAAAATATCATAGAACATAAAAAGTAGGAAACTTAATTCTCTACAAAAAAGGTCTCTTAACATTTTGCCATAGCTCGCTTCGTTTCCGAGATATTTGCAGATTTATCTCGAGGGAAGGGGCCTGACGGACATATTTCGAGATATTTCTTCTTCTTGTTGTTCTTCTTCTGCACAGCTAAGCTGGACGTGGCATTTACAGCTCGCAATAGTGCAGAGTTATCTCAAAGAAAGGGGCCACGGTGTTTCTGTATCTCTATTATGTTGGTGCGGCTTCGGAACTTTTAAATATCTTGATATATCTCGAGAACTACGCATCTGATCAAAAAATATCATAGAACATAAAAAGTAGGAAACTTAATTCTCTACAAATAAGGTCTCTTAACATTTTGCGATAACTCGCTTCGTTTCCGAGATATTTGCAGATTTATCTCAAGGGAAGGGGCCTGACGGACATTTTTCGAGATATTTCTTCTTCTTGTTGTTCTTCTTCTGCACAGCTAAGCTGGTAGTGGCATTTGCAGCTCGCAATAGTGCAGAGTTATCTCGAAGAAAGGGGCCACGGTGTTTCTGTATCTCTATTATGTTGGTGCGGCTTCGGAACTTTTAAATATCTTGATATATCTCGAGAACTACGCATCTGATCAAAAAATATCATAGAACATAAAAAGTAGGAAACTTAATTCTCTACAAAAAAGGTCTCTCAACATTTTGCCATAGCTCGGTTCGTTTCCAAGATACTTGCAGATTTATCTCAAGGGAAGGGGCCTGACGGACATAATTCGAGATATTTCTTCTTCTTGTTGTTCTTCTTCTGCACAGCTAAACTGGAAGTGGCATTTCCAGCTCGCAGTAGTGCCGAGTTATCTCAAAGAAAGGGGCCACGGTGTTTCTGTATCTCTATTATGTTGGTGCGGCTTCGGAACTTTTAAATATCTTGATATATCTCGAGAGCTACGCATCCGATCAAAAAATATCATAGAACATAAAAAGTAGGAAACTTAATTCTCTACAAAAAAGGTCTCTTAACATTTTGCCATAGCTCGCTTCGTTTCCGAGATATTTGCAGATTTATCTCGAGGGAAGGGGCCTGACGGACATATCTCGAGATATTTCTTCTTCTTGTTGTTCTTCTTCTGCACAGCTAAGCTGGACGTGGCATTTACAGCTCGCAATAGTGCAGAGTTATCTCAAAGAAAGGGGCCACGGTGTTTCTGTATCTCTATTATGTTGGTGCGGCTTCGCAACTTTTAAATATCTTGATATATCTCGAGAACTACGCATCTGATCAAATAATATCATAGAACATAAAAAGTAGGAAACTTAATTCTCCACAAATAAGGTCTCTTAACATTTTGCCATAGCTCGCTTCGTTTCCGAGATATTTGCAGATTTATCTCGAGGGAAGGGGCCTGACGGACATATTTCGAGATATTTCTTCTTCTTGTTGGTCTTCTTCTGCACAGCTAAGCTGGAAGTGGCATTTGCAGCTCGCAATAGTGCAGAGTTATCTCGAAGAAAGGGGCCACGGTGTTTCTGTATCTCTATTATGTTGGTGCGGCTTCGGATCTTTTAAATATCTCGATATATCTCGAAAACTACGCTTCTGATCAAAAAATATCATAGAACGTAAAAAGTAGGAAACTTAATTCTCCACAAATAAGGTCTCTTAACATTTTGCCATAGCTCGCTTCGTTTCCGAGATATTTGCAGATTTATCTCAAGGGAAGGGGCCTGACGGACATATTTCGAGATATTTCTTCTTCTTGTTGGTCTTCTTCTGCACAGCTAAGCTGGAAGTGGCATTTGCAGCTCGCAATAGTGCAGAGTTATCTCAAAGAAAGGGGCCACGGTGTTTCTGTATCTCTATTATGTTGGTGCGGCTTCGGAACTTTTAAATATCTTGATATATCTCGAGAGCTACGCATCCGATCAAAAAATATCATAGAACATAAAAAGTAGGAAACTTAATTCTCTACAAAAAAGGTCTCTTAACATTTTGCCATAGCTCGCTTCGTTTCCGAGATATTTGCAGATTTATCTCGAGGGAAGGGGCCTGACGGACATATTTCGAGATATTTCTTCTTCTTGTTGTTCTTCTTCTGCACAGCTATGCTGGACGTGGCATTTACTGCTCGCAATAGTGCAGAGTTATCTCAAAGAAAGGGGCCACGGTGTTTCTGTATCTCTATTATGTTGGTGCGACTTCGGAACGTTTAAATATCTTGATATATCTCGAGAGCTACGCATCCGATCAAAAAATATCATAGAACATAAAAAGTAGGAAACTTAATTCTCTACAAAAAAGGTCTCTTAACATTTTGCCATAGCTCGCTTCGTTTCCGAGATATTTGCAGATTTATCTCGAGGGAAGGGGCCTGACGGACATATTTCGAGATATTTCTTCTTCTTGTTGTTCTTCTTCTGCACAGCTAAGCTGGACGTGGCATTTACAGCTCGCAATAGTGCAGAGTTATCTCAAAGAAAGGGGCCACGGTGTTTCTGTATCTCTATTATGTTGGTGCGGCTTCGGAACTTTTAAATATCTTGATATATCTCGAGAACTACGCATCTGATCAAAAAATATCATAGAACATAAAAAGTAGGAAACTTAATTCTCTACAAATAAGGTCTCTTAACATTTTGCGATAACTCGCTTCGTTTCCGAGATATTTGCAGATTTATCTCAAGGGAAGGGGCCTGACGGACATTTTTCGAGATATTTCTTCTTCTTGTTGTTCTTCTTCTGCACAGCTAAGCTGGTAGTGGCATTTGCAGCTCGCAATAGTGCAGAGTTATCTCGAAGAAAGGGGCCACGGTGTTTCTGTATCTCTATTATGTTGGTGCGGCTTCGGAACTTTTAAATATCTTGATATATCTCGAGAACTACGCATCTGATCAAAAAATATCATAGAACATGAAAAGTAGGAAACCTAATTCTCTACAAATAAGGTCTCTTAACATTTTGCCATAGCTCGCTTCGTTTCCGAGATATTTGCAGATTTATCTCAAGGGAAGGGGCCTGACGGACATATTTCGAGATATTTCTTCTTCTTGTTGTTCTTCTTCTGCACAGCTAAGCTGGAAGTGGCATTTGCAGCTCGCAATAGTGCAGAGTTATCTCAAAGAAAGGGGCCACGGTGTTTCTGTATCTCTATTATGTTGGTGCGGCTTCGGATCTTTTAAATATCTCGATATATCTCGAAAACTACGCTTCTGATCAAAAAATATCATAGAACCTAAATTGTGGGAAATATAATTCTCTACAAAAAAGGTCTCTTAACATTTTGCCGTAGCTCGCTTCGTTTCCGAGATATTTGCAGATTTATCTCAAGGGAAGGGGCCTGACGGACATATTTCCAGATATTTCTTCTTCTTGTTGTTCTTCTTCTGCACAGCTAAGCTGGAAGTGGCATTTGCAGCTCGCAATAGTGCAGAGTTATCTCAAAGAAAGGGGCCACGGTGTTTCTGTATCTCTATTATGTTGGTGCGGCTTCGGAACTTTTAAATATCTTGATATATCTCGAGAACTAGGCATCCGATCAAAAAATATCATAGAACATAAAAAGGAGGAAACTTCATTCTCTACAAAAAAGGTCTCTTAACATTTTGCCATAGCTCGCTTCGTTTCCGAGATATTTGCAGATTTATCTCGAGGGAAGGGGCCTGACGGACATATTTCGAGATATTTCTTCTTCTTGTTGTTCTTCTTCTGCACAGCTAAGCTGGAAGCGGCATTTGCGGCTCGCATTAGGGCAGAGTTATCTCAAAGAAAGGGGCCACGGTGTTTCTGTATCTCTATTATGTTGGTGCGGCTTCGGAACTTTTAAATATCTTGATATATCTCGAGAACTACGCATCTGATCAAATAATATCATAGAACGTAAAAAGTAGGAAACTTAATTCTCTACAAATAAGGTCTCTTAACATTTTGCCATAGCTCCCTTCGTTTCCGAGATATTTGCAGATTTATCTCAAGGGAAGGGGCCTGACGGACATATTTCGAGATATTTCTTCTTCTTGTTGGTCTTCTTCTGCACAGCTAAGCTGGAAGTGGCATTTGCAGCTCGCAATGGTGCAGAGTTATCTCAAAGAAAGGGGCCACGGTGTTTCTGTATCTCTATTATGTTGGTGCGGCTTCGGATCTTTTAAATATCTCGATATATCTCGAAAACTACGCTTCTGATCAAAAAATATCATAGAACCTAAATTGTGGGAAATATAATTCTCTACAAAAAAGGTCTCTTAACATTTTGCCGTAGCTCGCTTCGTTTCCGAGATATTTGCAGATGTATCTCAAGGGAAGGGGCCTGACGGACATATTTCCAGATATTTCTTCTTCTTGTTGTTCTTCTTCTGCACAGCTAAGCTGGAAGTGGCATTTGCAGCTCGCAATAGTGCAGAGTTATCTCAAAGAAAGGGGCCACGGTGTTTCTGTATCTCTATTATGTTGGTGCGGCTTCGGAACTTTTAAATATCTTGATATATCTCGAGAACTACGCATCCGATCAAAAAATATCATAGAACATAAAAAGTAGGAAACTTAATTCTCTACAAAAAAGGTCTCTTGACATTTTGCCATACCTCGCTTCGTTTCCGAGATATTTGCAGATTTATCTCGAGGGAAGGGGCCTGACGGACATATTTCGAGATATTTCTTCTTCTTGTTGTTCTTCTTCTGCACAGCTAAGCTGGAAGCGGCATTTGCGGCTCGCACTAGTGCAGAGTTATCTCAAAGAAAGGGGCCACGGTGTTTCTGTATCTCTATTATGTTGGTGCAGCTTCGGATCTTTTAAATATCTCGATATATCTCGAAAACTACGCTTCTGATCAAAAAATATCATAGAACCTAAATTGTGGGAAATATAATTCTCTACAAAAAAGGTCTCTTAACATTTTGCCGTAGCTCGCTTCGTTTCCGAGATATTTGCAGATTTATCTCAAGGGAAGGGGCCTGACGGACATATTTCCAGATATTTCTTCTTCTTGTTGTTCTTCTTCTGCACAGCTAAGCTGGAAGTGGCATTTGCAGCTCGCAATAGTGCAGAGTTATCTCAAAGAAAGGGGCCACGGTGTTTCTGTATCTCTATTATGTTGGTGCGGCTTCGGAACTTTTAAATATCTTGATATATCTCGAGAACTACGCATCCGATCAAAAAATATCATAGAACATAAAAAGGAGGAAACTTCATTCTCTACAAAAAAGGTCTCTCAACATTTTGCCATAGCTCGCTTCGTTTCCGAGATATTTGCAGATTTATCTCGAGGGAAGGGGCCTGACGGACATATTTCAAGATATTTCTTCTTCTTGTTGTTCTTCTTCTGCACAGCTAAGCTGGAAGCGGCATTTGCGGCTCGCACTAGGGCAGAGTTATCTCAAAGAAAGGGGCCACGGTGTTTCTGTATCTCTATTATGTTGGTGCAGCTTCGGATCTTTTAAATATCTCGATCTATCTCGAAAACTACGCTTCTGATCAAAAAATATCATAGAACATAAATTGTAGGAAACATAATTCTCTACAAAAAAGGTCTCTTAACATTTTGCCATAGCTCGTTTCGTTTCCGAGATATTTGCAGATATATCTCAAGGGAAGGGGCCTGACGGACATATTTCGAGATATTTCCTCTTCTTGTTGTTCTTCTTCTGCACAGCTAAACTGGAAGTGGCATTTCCAGCTCGCAATAGCGCAGAGTTATCTCAAAGAAAGGGGCCACGGTGTTTCTGTATCTCTATTATGTTGGTGCGGCTTCGGAACTTTTAAATATCTTGATATATCTCGAGAACTACGCATCTGATCAAAAAATATCATAGAACATAAAAAGTAGGAAACTTAATTCTCTACAAATAAGATCTCTTAACATTTTGCCATAGCTCGCTTCGTTTCCTAGATATTTGCAGATTTATCTCAAGGGAAGGGGCCTGACGGACATTTTTCGAGATATTTCTTCTTCTTGTTGTTCTTCTTCTGCACAGCTAAGCTGGAAGTGGCATTTGCAGCTCGCAATAGTGCAGAGTTATCTCGAAGAAAGGGGCCACGGTGTTTCTGTATCTCTATTATGTTGGTGCGGCTTCGGAACTTTTAGATATCTTGATATATCTCGAGAACTACGCATCTGATCAAAAAATATCATAGAACATAAAAAGTAGGAAACATAATTCTCTACAAAAAAGGTCTCTTAACATTTTGCCATAGCTCGCTTCGTTTCCGAGATATTTGCAGATTTATCTCAAGGGAAGGGGCCTGACGGACATATTTCGAGATATTTCTTCTTCTTGTTGTTCTTCTTCTGCACAGCTAAGCTGGAAGTGGCATTTGCAGCTCGCAATAGTGCAGAGTTATCTCAAAGAAAGGGGCCACGGTGTTTCTGTATCTCTATTTTGTTGGTGCGGCTTCGGATTTTTTAAATATCTTGATATATCTCGAGAACTACGCATCCGATCCAAAAATATCATAGAGCATAAAAAGTAGGAAACTTAATTCTCTACAAAAAAGGTCTCTTAACATTTTGCCATAGCTCGTTTCGTTTCCGAGATATTTGCAGATATATCTCAAGGGAAGGGGCCTGACGGACATATTTCGAGATATTTCCTCTTCTTGTTGTTCTTCTTCTGCGCAGCTAAACTGGAAGTGGCATTTCCAGCTCGCAATAGCGCAGAGTTATCTCAAAGAAAGGGGCCACGGTGTTTCTGTATCTCTATTATGTTGGTGCGTCTTCGGAACTTTTAAATATCTCGATATATCTCGAAAACTACGCTTCTGATCAAAAAATATCATAGAACATAAATTGTAGGAAACATAATTCTCTACAAAAAACGTCTCTTAACATTTTGCCATAGCCCGCTTCGTTTCCGAGATATTTGCAGCCTCAGCTCAAAGGAGCTGGCCTGACGGACATATTTCGAGATATTTTTTCTTCTTGTTGTTCTTCCTCTGCACAGCTAAGCTGGAAGTGGCATCTGCAGCTCGCAATAGTGCAGAGTTATCTCAAAGAAAGGGGCCACGGTGTTTCTGTATCTCTATTATGTTGGGGCGGCTTCGGAACTTTTAAATATCTCGATATATCTCGAAAACTACGCTTCTGATCAAAAAATATCATAGAACATAAATTGTAGGAAACATAATTCTCTACAAAAAAGGTCTCTTAACATTTTGCCATAGCTCGCTTCGTTTCCGAGATATTGCAGATATATCTCAAGGGAAGGGGCCTGACGGACATATTTCGAGATATTTCTTCTTCTTGTTGTTCTTCTTCTGCACAGCTAAACTGGAAGTGGCATTTACAGCTCGCAATAGTGCAGAGTTATCTCAAAGAAAGGGGCCACGGTGTTTCTGTACCTCTATTATGTTGGTGCGGCTTCGGAACTTTTAAATATCTTGATATATCTCGAGAACTACGCATCTGATCAAAAAATATCATAGAACATGAAAAGTAGGAAACTTAATTCTCTACAAAAAAGGTCTCTTAACATTTTGCCATAGCTCTCTTCGTTTCCGAGATATTTGCAGATTTATCTCAAGGGAAGGGGCCTGACGGACATATTTCGAGATATTTCTTCTTCTTGTTGTTCTTCTTCTGCACAGCTTAGCTGGAAGTGGCATTTGCAGCTCGCAATAGTGCAGAGTTATCTCAAAGAAAGGGGCCACGGTGTTTCTGTATCTCTATTATGTTGGTGCGGCTTCGGAACTTTTAAATATCTTGATATATCTCGAGAACTACGCGTCTGATCAAAAAATATCATAGAACATAAAAAGTAGGAAACTTAATTCTCTACAAAAACGGTCTCTTAACATTTTGCCATGGCTCGCTTCGTTTCCGAGATATTTGCAGATATATCTCAAGGGAAGGGGCCTGACGGACATATTTCGAGATATTTCTTCTTCTTGTTGCTCTTCTTCTGCACAGCTAAGCTGGAAGCGGCATTTGCGGCTCGCACTAGGGCAGAGTTATCTCAAAGAAAGGGGCCACGGTGTTTCTGTATCTCTATTATGTTGGTGCGGCTTCGGAACTTTTAAATATCTTGATATATCTCGAGAACTACGCATCCGATCAAAAAATATCATAGAACATGAAAAGTAGGAAACTTAATTCTCTACAAAAAAGGTCTCTTCACATTTTGCCATAGCTCGCTTCGTTTCCGAGATATTTGCAGATTTATCTCGAGGGAAGGGGCCTGACGGACATATTTCGAGATATTTCTTCTTCTTGTTGTTCTTCTTCTGCACAGCTAAGCTGGAAGCGGCATTTGCGGCTCGCACTAGGGCAGAGTTATCTCAAAGAAAGGGGCCACGGTGTTTCTGTATCTCTATTATGTTGGTGCAGCTTCGGATCTTTTAAATATCTCGATATATCTCGAAAACTACGCTTCTGATCAAAAAATATCATAGAACATAAATTGTAGGAAACATAATTCTCTACAAAAAAGGTCTCTTAACATTTTGCCATAGCTCGTTTCGTTTCCGAGATATTTGCAGATATATCTCAAGGGAAGGGGCCTGACGGACATATTTCGAGATATTTCCTCTTCTTGTTGTTCTTCTTCTGCACAGCTAAACTGGAAGTGGCATCTCCAGCTCGCAATAGCGCAGAGTTATCTCAAAGAAGGGGGCCACGGTGTTTCTGTATCTCTATTATGTTGGTGCGGCTTCGGAACTTTTAAATATCTTGATATATCTCGAGAACTACGCATCTGATCAAAAAATATCATATAACATAAAAAGTAGGAAACTTAATTCTCTACAAATAAGGTCTCTTAACATTTTGCCATAGCTCGCTTCGTTTCCTAGATATTTGCAGATTTATCTCAAGGGAAGGGGCCTGACGGACATTTTTCGAGATATTTCTTCTTCTTGTTGTTCTTCTTCTGCACAGCTAAGCTGGAAGTGGCATTTGCAGCTCGCAATAGTGCAGAGTTATCTCGAAGAAAGGGGCCACGGTGTTTCTGTATCTCTATTATGTTGGTGCGGCTTCGGAACTTTTAGATATCTTGATATGTCTCGAGAACTACGCATCTGATCAAAAAATATCATAGAACATAAAAAGTAGGAAACTTAATTCTCTACAAGAAAGGTCTCTAAACATTTTGCCGTAGCTCGCTTCGTTTCCGAGATATTTGCAGATTTATCTCAAGGGAAGGGGCCTGACGGACGTATATCGAGATGTTTCTTCTTCTTGTTGTTCTTCCTCTGCACAGCTAAGCTGGAAGTGGCATTTGCAGCTCGCAATAGTGCAGAGTTATCTCAAAGAGAGGGGCCACCGTGTTTCTGTATCTCTATTATGTTGGTGCGGCTTCGGAACTTTTAAATATCATGATATATCTCGAGAACTACGCATCTGATCAAAAAATATCATAGAAGATAAAAAGTAGGAAACTTAATTCTCTACAAAAAAGGTCTCTTAACATTTTGCCATAGCTCGCTTCGTTTCCGAGATATTTGCAGATTTATCTCAAGGGAAGGGGCCTGACGGACATATTTCGAGATATTTCTTCTTCTTGTTGTTCTTCTTCGGCACAGCTAAGCTGGAAGTGGCATTTGCGGCTCGCAATAGTGCAGAGTTATCTCAAAGAAAGGGGCCACGGTGTTTCTGTATCTCTATTATGTTGGTGCGGCTTCGGAACTTTTAAATATCTTGATATATCTCGAGAACTACGCATCTGATCAAAAAATATCATAGAACATAAAAAGTAGGAAACTTAATTCTCTACAAAAGAGGTCTCTTAACATTTTGCCATAGCTCGCTTCGTTTCCGAGATATTTGCAGATTTATCTCACGGGAAGGGGCCTAACGGACATATTTCGAGATATTTCTTCTTCTTGTTGTTCTTCTTCTGCACAGCTAAACTGGAAGTGGCATTTCCAGCTCGCAATAGTGCAGAGTTATCTCAAAGAAAGGGGCCACGGTGTTTCTGTATCCCTATTATGTTGGTGCGGCTTCGGAACTTTCAAATATCTCGATATATCTCGAAAACTACGCTTCTGATCAAAAAATATCATAGAACATAAATTGTAGGAAACATAATTCTCTATAAAAAACGTCTCTTAACATTTTGCCATAGCTCGCTTCGTTTCCGAGATATTTGCAGATTCAGCTCAAAGGAACTGGCCTGACGGACATATTTCGAGATATTTTTTCTTCTTGTTGTTCTTCCTCTGCACAGCTAAGCTGGAAGTGGCATCTGCAGCTCGCAATAGTGCAGAGTTATCTCAAAGAAAGGGGCCACGGTGTTTCTGTATCTCTATTATGTTGGTGCGGCTTCGGAACTTTTAAATATCTTGATATATCTCGAGAACTACGCCTCTGATCGAAAAATATCATAGAACATAAAATGTAGGAAACTTAATTCTCTACAAAAAAGGTCTCTTAACATTTTGCCATAGCTCGCTTCGTTTCCGAGATATTTGCAGATTTATCTCAAGGGAAGGGGCCTGACGGACATATTTCGAGATATTTCTTCTTCTTGTTGTTCTTCTGCACAGCTAAGCTGGAAGTGGCATTTGCAGCTCGCAATAGTGCATAGTTATCTGAAAGAAAGGGGCCACGGTGTTTCTGTATCTCTATTATGTTGGTGCGGCTTCGTAACTTTTAAATATCTTGATATATCTCGAGAACTACGCATCTGATCAAAAAATATCATAGAACATAAAAAGTAGGAAACTTAATTCTCTACAAAAAAGGTCTCTTAACATTTTGCCATAGCTCTCTTCGTTTCCGAGATATTTGCAGATTTATCTCAAGGGATGGGGCCTGACGGACATATTTCGAGATATTTCTTCTTCTTGTTGTTCTTCTGCACAGCTAAGCTGGAAGTGGCATTTGCAGCTCGCAATAGTGCATAGTTATCTGAAAGAAAGGGGCCACGGTGTTTCTGTATCTCTATTATGTTGGTGCGGCTTCGTAACTTTTAAATATCTTGATATATCTCGAGAACTACGCATCTGATCAAAAAATATCATAGAACATAAAAAGTAGGAAACTTAATTCTCTACAAAAAAGGTCTCTTAACATTTTGCCATAGCTCGCTTCGTTTCCGAGATATTTGCAGATATATCTCAAGGGAAGGGGCCTGACGGACATATTTCGAGATATTTCTTCTTCTTGTTGCTCTTCTTCTGCACAGCTAAGCTGGAAGTGGCATTTGCGGCTCGCAATAGTGCAGAGTTATCTCAAAGAAAGGGGCCACGGTGTTTCTGTATCCCTATTATGTTGGTGCGGCTTCGGAACTTTTAAATATCTTGATATATCTCGAGAACTACGCATCTGATCAAAAAATATCATAGGACATAAAAAGTAGGAAACTTAATTCTCTACAAAAAAGGTCTCTTAACATTTTGCCATAGCTCGCTTCGTTTCCGAGATATTTGCAGATTTATCTCAAGGGAAGGGGCCTGACGGACATATTTCGAGATATTTCTTCTTCTTGTTGCTCTTCTTCTGCACAGCTAAGCTGGAAGTGGCATTTGCGGCTCGCAATAGTGCAGAGTTATCTCAAAGAAAGGGGCCACGGTGTTTCTGTATCCCTATTATGTTGGTGCGGCTTCGGAACTTTTAAATATCTCGATATATCTCGAAAACTACGCTTCTGATCAAAAAATATCATAGAACATAAATTGTAGGAAACATAATTCTCTATAAAAAACGTCTCTTAACATTTTGTCATAGCTCGCTTCGTTTCCGAGATATTTGCAGATTTGGCTCAAAGGAACTGGCCTGACGGACATATTTCGAGATATTTCTTCTTCTTGTTGTTCTTCCTCTGCACAGCTAAGCTGGAAGTGGCATTTGCAGCTCGCAATAGTGCAGAGTTATCTCAAAGAAAGGGGCCACGGTGTTTCTGTATCTCTATTATGTTGGTGCGGCTTCGGAACTTTTAAATATCTTGATATATCTCGAGAACCACGCATCTGATCAAAAAATATCATAGAACATAAAAAGTAGGAAACTTAATTCTCTACAAAAAAGGTCTCTTAACATTTTGCCATAGCTCGCTTCGTTTCCGAGATATTTGCAGATTTATCTCAAGGGAAGGGGCCTGACGGACATATTTCGAGATATTTCTTCTTCTTGTTGTTCTTCTTCTGCACAGCTAAGCTGGAAGTGGCATTTGCGGCTCGCACTAGTGCAGAGTTATCTCAAAGAAAGGGGCCACGGTGTTTCTGTATCTCTATTATGTTGGTGCGGCTTCGGAACTTTTAAATATCTCGATGTATCTCGAAAACTACGCTTCTGATCAAAAAATATCATAGAACATAAATTGTAGGAAACATAATTCTCTACAAAAAAGGTCTCTTAAGATTTTGCCATAGCTCGCTTCGTTTCCGAGATATTTGCTGATATATCTCAAGGGAAGGGGCCTGACGGACATATTTCGAGATATTTCTTCTTCTTGTTGTTCTTCTTCTGCACAGCTAAGCTGGAAGTGGCATTTCCAGCTCGCAATAGTGCAGAGTTATCTCAAAGAAAGGGGCCACGGTGTTTCTGTATCTCTATTATGTTGGTGCGGCTTCGGAACTTTTAAATATCTTGATATATCTCGAGAACTACGCATCAGATCAAAAAATATCATAGAACATAAAAAGTAGGAAACTTAATTCTCTACAAAAAAAGTCTCTTAACATTTTGCCATAGCTCTCTTCGTTTCCGAGATATTTGCAGATTTATCTCAAGGGAAGGGGCCTGACGGACATATTTCGAGATATTTCTTCTTCTTGTTGTTCTTCTGCACAGCTAAGCTGGAAGTGGCATTTGCAGCTCGCAATAGTGCATAGTTATCTGAAAGAAAGGGGCCACGGTGTTTCTGTATCTCTATTATGCTGGTGCGGCTTCGTAACTTTTAAATATCTTGATATATCTCGAGAACTACGCATCTGATCAAAAAATATCATAGAACATAAAAAGTAGGAAACTTAATTCTCTACAAAAAAGGTCTCTTAACATTTTGCCATAGCTCTCTTCGTTTCCGAGATATTTGCAGATTTATCTCAAGGGAAGGGGCCTGACGGACATATTTCGAGATATTTCTTCTTCTTGTTGTTCTTCTGTACAGCTAAGCTGGAAGTGGCATTTGCAGCTCGCAATAGTGCATAGTTATCTGAAAGAAAGGGGCCACGGTGTTTCTGTATCTCTATTATGTTGGTGCGGCTTCGTAACTTTTAAATATCTTGATATATCTCGAGAACTACGCATCTGATCAAAAAATATCATAGAACATAAAAAGTAGGAAACTTAATTCTCTACAAAAAAGGTCTCTCAACATTTTGCCATAGCTCTCTTCGTTTCCGAGATATTTGCAGATTTATCTCAAGGGAAGGGGCCTGACGGACATATTTCGAGATATTTCTTCTTCTTGTTGTTCTTCTTCTGCACAGCTAAGCTGGAAGTGGCATTTGCGGCTCGCACTAGTGCAGAGTTATCTCAAAGAAAGGGGCCACGGTGTTTCTGTATCTCTACTATGTTGGTGCGGCTTCGGAACTTTTAAATATCTCGATGTATCTCGAAAACTACGCTTCTGATCAAAAAATATCATAGAACATAAATTGTAGGAAACATAATTCTCTACAAAAAAGGTCTCTTAACATTTTGCCATAGCTCGCTTCGTTTCCGAGATACTTGCTGATATATCTCAAGGGAAGGGGCCTGACGGACATATTTCGAGATATTTCTTCTTCTTGTTGTTCTTCTTCTGCACAGCTAAGCTGGAAGTGGCATTTGCAGCTCGCAATAGTGCAGAGTTATCTCAAAGAAAGGGGCCACGGTGTTTCTGTATCTCTATTATGTTGGTGCGGCTTCGGAACTTTTAAATATCTTGATATATCTCGAGAACTACGCATCAGATCAAAAAATATCATAGAACATAAAAAGTAGGAAACTTAATTCTCTACAAAAGAGGTCTCTTAACATTTTGCCATAGCTCGCTTCGTTTCCGAGATATTTGCAGATTTATCTCACGGGAAGGGGCCTAACGGACATATTTCGAGATATTTCTTCTTCTTGTTGTTCTTCTTCTGCACAGCTAAACTGGAAGTGGCATTTCCAGCTCGCAATAGTGCAGAGTTATCTCAAAGAATGGGGCCACGGTGTTTCTGTATCCCTATTATGTTGGTGCGGCTTCGGAACTTTCAAATATCTCGATATATCTCGAAAACTACGCTTCTGATCAAAAAATATCATAGAACATAAATTGTAGGAAACATAATTCTCTATAAAAAACGTCTCTTAACATTTTGCCATAGCTCGCTTCGTTTCCGAGATATTTGCAGATTCAGCTCAAAGGAACTGGCCTGACGGACATATTTCGAGATATTTCTTCTTCTTGTTGTTCTTCTTCTGCGCAGCTAAGCTGGAAGTGGCATTTGCAGCTCGCAATAGTGCAGAGTTATCTCAAAGAAAGGGGCCACGGTGTTTCTGTATCTCTATTATGTTGGTGCGGCTTCGGAACTTTTAAATATCTTGATATATCTCGAGAACTACGCATCTGATCAAAAAATATCATAGAACATAAATTGTAGGAAACATAATTCTCTATAAAAAACGTCTCTTAACATTTTGTCATAGCTCGCTTCGTTTCCGAAATATTTGCAGATTCAGCTCAAAGGAACTGGCCTGACGGACATATTTCGAGATATTTCTTCTTCTTGTTGTTCTTCCTCTGCACAGCTAAGCTGGAAGTGGCATTTGCAGCTCGCAATAGTGCAGAGTTATCTCAAAGAAAGGGGCCACGGTGTTTCTGTATCTCTATTATGTTGGTGCGGCTTCGGAACTTTTAAATATCTTGATATATCTCGAGAACTACGCATCAGATCAAAAAATATCATAGAACATAAAAAGTAGGAAACTTAATTCTCTACAAAAAAAGTCTCTTAACATTTTGCCATAGCTCTCTTCGTTTCCGAGATATTTGCAGATTTATCTCAAGGGAAGGGGCCTGACGGACATATTTCGAGATATTTCTTCTTCTTGTTGTTCTTCTGCACAGCTAAGCTGGAAGTGGCATTTGCAGCTCGCAATAGTGCATAGTTATCTGAAAGAAAGGGGCCACGGTGTTTCTGTATCTCTATTATGTTGGTGCGGCTTCGGAACTTTTAAATATCTCGATGTATCTCGAAAACTACGCTTCTGATCAAAAAATATCATAGAACATAAATTGTAGGAAACATAATTCTCTACAAAAAAGGTCTCTTAACATTTTGCCATAGCTCGCTTCGTTTCCGAGATATTTGCAGATATATCTCAAGGGAAGGGGCCTGACGGACATATTTCGAGATATTTCTTCTTCTTGTTGCTCTTCTTCTGCACAGCTAAGCTGGAAGTGGCATTTGCGGCTCGCAATAGTGCAGAGTTATCTCAAAGAAAGGGGCCACGGTGTTTCTGTATCCCTATTATGTTGGTGCGGCTTCGGAACTTTTAAATATCTTGATATATCTCGAGAACTACGCATCTGATCAAAAAATATCATAGGACATAAAAAGTAGGAAACTTAATTCTCTACAAAAAAGGTCTCTTAACATTTTGCCATAGCTCGCTTCGTTTCCGAGATATTTGCAGATTTATCTCAAGGGAAGGGGCCTGACGGACATATTTCGAGATATTTCTTCTTCTTGTTGCTCTTCTTCTGCACAGCTAAGCTGGAAGTGGCATTTGCGGCTCGCAATAGTGCAGAGTTATCTCAAAGAAAGGGGCCACGGTGTTTCTGTATCCCTATTATGTTGGTGCGGCTTCGGAACTTTTAAATATCTCGATATATCTCGAAAACTACGCTTCTGATCAAAAAATATCATAGAACATAAATTGTAGGAAACATAATTCTCTATAAAAAACGTCTCTTAACATTTTGTCATAGCTCGCTTCGTTTCCGAGATATTTGCAGATTTGGCTCAAAGGAACTGGCCTGACGGACATATTTCGAGATATTTCTTCTTCTTGTTGTTCTTCCTCTGCACAGCTAAGCTGGAAGTGGCATTTGCAGCTCGCAATAGTGCAGAGTTATCTCAAAGAAAGGGGCCACGGTGTTTCTGTATCTCTATTATGTTGGTGCGGCTTCGGAACTTTTAAATATCTTGATATATCTCGAGAACCACGCATCTGATCAAAAAATATCATAGAACATAAAAAGTAGGAAACTTAATTCTCTACAAAAAAGGTCTCTTAACATTTTGCCATAGCTCGCTTCGTTTCCGAGATATTTGCAGATTTATCTCAAGGGAAGGGGCCTGACGGACATATTTCGAGATATTTCTTCTTCTTGTTGTTCTTCTTCTGCACAGCTAAGCTGGAAGTGGCATTTGCGGCTCGCACTAGTGCAGAGTTATCTCAAAGAAAGGGGCCACGGTGTTTCTGTATCTCTATTATGTTGGTGCGGCTTCGGAACTTTTAAATATCTCGATGTATCTCGAAAACTACGCTTCTGATCAAAAAATATCATAGAACATAAATTGTAGGAAACATAATTCTCTACAAAAAAGGTCTCTTAAGATTTTGCCATAGCTCGCTTCGTTTCCGAGATATTTGCTGATATATCTCAAGGGAAGGGGCCTGACGGACATATTTCGAGATATTTCTTCTTCTTGTTGTTCTTCTTCTGCACAGCTAAGCTGGAAGTGGCATTTCCAGCTCGCAATAGTGCAGAGTTATCTCAAAGAAAGGGGCCACGGTGTTTCTGTATCTCTATTATGTTGGTGCGGCTTCGGAACTTTTAAATATCTTGATATATCTCGAGAACTACGCATCAGATCAAAAAATATCATAGAACATAAAAAGTAGGAAACTTAATTCTCTACAAAAAAAGTCTCTTAACATTTTGCCATAGCTCTCTTCGTTTCCGAGATATTTGCAGATTTATCTCAAGGGAAGGGGCCTGACGGACATATTTCGAGATATTTCTTCTTCTTGTTGTTCTTCTGCACAGCTAAGCTGGAAGTGGCATTTGCAGCTCGCAATAGTGCATAGTTATCTGAAAGAAAGGGGCCACGGTGTTTCTGTATCTCTATTATGTTGGTGCGGCTTCGTAACTTTTAAATATCTTGATATATCTCGAGAACTACGCATCTGATCAAAAAATATCATAGAACATAAAAAGTAGGAAACTTAATTCTCTACAAAAAAGGTCTCTTAACATTTTGCCATAGCTCTCTTCGTTTCCGAGATATTTGCAGATTTATCTCAAGGGAAGGGGCCTGACGGACATATTTCGAGATATTTCTTCTTCTTGTTGTTCTTCTTCTGCACAGCTAAGCTGGAAGTGGCATTTGCAGCTCGCAATAGTGCAGAGTTATCTCAAAGAAAGGGGCCACGGTGTTTCTGTATCTCTACTATGTTGGTGCGGCTTCGGAACTTTTAAATATCTCGATGTATCTCGAAAACTACGCTTCTGATCAAAAAATATCATAGAACATAAATTGTAGGAAACATAATTCTCTACAAAAAAGGTCTCTTAACATTTTGCCATAGCTCGCTTCGTTTCCGAGATATTTGCTGATATATCTCAAGGGAAGGGGCCTGACGGACATATTTCGAGATATTTCTTCTTCTTGTTGTTCTTCTTCTGCACAGCTAAGCTGGAAGTGGCATTTGCAGCTCGCAATAGTGCAGAGTTATCTCAAAGAAAGGGGCCACGGTGTTTCTGTATCTCTATTATGTTGGTGCGGCTTCGGAACTTTTAAATATCTTGATATATCTCGAGAACTACGCATCAGATCAAAAAATATCATAGAACATAAAAAGTAGGAAACTTAATTCTCTACAAAAGAGGTCTCTTAACATTTTGCTATAGCTCGCTTCGTTTCCGAGATATTTGCAGATTTATCTCACGGGAAGGGGCCTAACGGACATATTTCGAGATATTTCTTCTTCTTGTTGTTCTTCTTCTGCACAGCTAAACTGGAAGTGGCATTTCCAGCTCGCAATAGTGCAGAGTTATCTCAAAGAATGGGGCCACGGTGTTTCTGTATCCCTATTATGTTGGTGCGGCTTCGGAACTTTCAAATATCTCGATATATCTCGAAAACTACGCTTCTGATCAAAAAATATCATAGAACATAAATTGTAGGAAACATAATTCTCTATAAAAAACGTCTCTTAACATTTTGCCATAGCTCGCTTCGTTTCCGAGATATTTGCAGATTCAGCTCAAAGGAACTGGCCTGACGGACATATTTCGAGATATTTCTTCTTCTTGTTGTTCTTCTTCTGCGCAGCTAAGCTGGAAGTGGCATTTGCAGCTCGCAATAGTGCAGAGTTATCTCAAAGAAAGGGGCCACGGTGTTTCTGTATCTCTATTATGTTGGTGCGGCTTCGGAACTTTTAAATATCTTGATATATCTCGAGAACTACGCATCTGATCAAAAAATATCATAGAACATAAATTGTAGGAAACATAATTCTCTATAAAAAACGTCTCTTAACATTTTGTCATAGCTCGCTTCGTTTCCGAAATATTTGCAGATTCAGCTCAAAGGAACTGGCCTGACGGACATATTTCGAGATATTTCTTCTTCTTGTTGTTCTTCCTCTGCACAGCTAAGCTGGAAGTGGCATTTGCAGCTCGCAATAGTGCAGAGTTATCTCAAAGAAAGGGGCCACGGTGTTTCTGTATCTCTATTATGTTGGTGCGGCTTCGGAACTTTTAAATATCTTGATATATCTCGAGAACTACGCATCTGATCAAAAAATATCATAGAACATAAAAAGTAGGAAACTTAATTCTCTACAAAAAAGGTCTCTTAACATTTTGCCATAGCTCGCTTCGTTTCCGAGATATTTGCAGATTTATCTCAAGGGAAGGGGCCTGACGGACATATTTCGAGATATTTCTTCTTCTTGTTGTTCTTCTTCTGCACAGCTAAGCTGGAAGCGGCATTTGCGGCTCGCACTAGGGCAGAGTTATCTCAAAGAAAGGGGCCACGGTGTTTCTGTATCTCTATTATGTTGGTGCAGCTTCGGATCTTTTAAATATCTCGATATATCTCGAAAACTACGCTTCTGATCAAAAAATATCATAGAACATAAATTGTAGGAAACATAATTCTCTACAAAAAAGGTCTCTTAACATTTTGCCATAGCTCGTTTCGTTTCCGAGATATTTGCAGATATATCTCAAGGGAAGGGGCCTGACGGACATATTTCGAGATATTTCCTCTTCTTGTTGTTCTTCTTCTGCACAGCTAAACTGGAAGTGGCATTTCCAGCTCGCAATAGCGCAGAGTTATCTCAAAGAAAGGGGCCACGGTGTTTCTGTATCTCTATTATGTTGGTGCGGCTTCGGAATTTTTAAATATCTTGATATATCTCGAGAACTACGCATCTGATCAAAAAATATCATAGAACATAAAAAGTAGGAAACTTAATTCTCTACAAATAAGGTCTCTTAACATTTTGCCATAGCTCGCTTCGTTTCCTAGATATTTGCAGATTTATCTCAAGGGAAGGGGCCTGACGGACATTTTTCGAGATATTTCTTCTTCTTGTTGTTCTTCCTCTGCACAGCTAAGCTGGAAGTGGCATTTGCAGCTCGCAATAGTGCAGAGTTATCTCAAAGAAAGGGGCCACGGTGTTTCTGTATCTCTATTATGTTGGTGCGGCTTCGGAACTTTTAAATATCTTGATATATCTCGAGAACTACGCATCTGATCAAAAAATATCATAGAACATAAAAAGTAGGAAACTTAATTCTCTACAAAAAAGGTCTCTTAACATTTTGCCATAGCTCGCTTCGTTTCCGAGATATTTGCAGATTTATCTCAAGGGAAGGGGCCTGACGGACATATTTCGAGATATTTCTTCTTCTTGTTGTTCTTCTTCTGCACAGCTAAGCTGGAAGTGGCATTTGCGGCTCGCACTAGTGCAGAGTTATCTCAAAGAAAGGGGCCACGGTGTTTCTGTATCTCTATTATGTTGGTGCGGCTTCGGAACTTTTAAATATCTCGATGTATCTCGAAAACTACGCTTCTGATCAAAAAATATCATAGAACATAAATTGTAGGAAACATAATTCTCTACAAAAAAGGTCTCTTAACATTTTGCCATAGCTCGCTTCGTTTCCGAGATATTTGCTGATATATCTCAAGGGAAGGGGCCTGACGGACATATTTCGAGATATTTCTTCTTCTTGTTGTTCTTCTTCTGCACAGCTAAACTGGAAGTGGCATTTCCAGCTCGCAATAGCGCAGAGTTATCTCAAAGAAAGGGGCCACGGTGTTTCTGTATCTCTATTATGTTGGTGCGGCTTCGGAATTTTTAAATATCTTGATATATCTCGAGAACTACGCATCTGATCAAAAAATATCATAGAACATAAAAAGTAGGAAACTTAATTCTCTACAAAAAAAGTCTCTTAACATTTTGCCATAGCTCTCTTCGTTTCCGAGATATTTGCAGATTTATCTCAAGGGAAGGGGCCTGACGGACATATTTCGAGATATTTCTTCTTCTTGTTGTTCTTCTGCACAGCTAAGCTGGAAGTGGCATTTGCAGCTCGCAATAGTGCATAGTTATCTGAAAGAAAGGGGCCACGGTGTTTCTGTATCTCTATTATGTTGGTGCGGCTTCGTAACTTTTAAATATCTTGATATATCTCGAGAACTACGCATCTGATCAAAAAATATCATAGAACATAAAAAGTAGGAAACTTAATTCTCTACAAAAAAGGTCTCTTAACATTTTGCCATAGCTCTCTTCGTTTCCGAGATATTTGCAGATTTATCTCAAGGGAAGGGGCCTGACGGACATATTTCGAGATATTTCTTCTTCTTGTTGTTCTTCTTCTGCACAGCTAAGCTGGAAGTGGCATTTGCAGCTCGCAATAGTGCAGAGTTATCTCAAAGAAAGGGGCCACGGTGTTTCTGTATCTCTATTATGTTGGTGCGGCTTCGGAACTCTTAAATATCTTGATATATCTCGAGAACTACGCATCTGATCAAAAAATATCATAGAACATAAAAAGTAGGAAACTTAATTCTCTACAAAAGAGGTCTCTTAACATTTTGCCATAGCTCGCTTCGTTTCCGAGATATTTGCAGATTCAACTCAAAGGAACTTCCCTGACGGACATATTTCGAGATATTTCTTCTTCTTGTTGTTCTTCCTCTGCACAGCTAAGCTGGAAGTGGCATTTGCAGCTCGCAATAGTGCACAGTTATCTCGAAGAAAGGGGCCACGGTGTTTCTGTATCTCTATTATGTTGGTGCGGCTTCGGAACTTTAAAATATCTTTATATATCTCGAGAACTACGCATCTGATTAAAAAATATCATAGAACGTAAAAAGTAGGAAACTTAATTCTCTACAAATAAAGTCGCTTAACATTTTGCCATAGCTCGCTTCGTTTCCGAGATATTTGCAGATTTATCTCAAGGGAAGGGGCCTGACGGACATATTTCGAGATACTTCTTCTTCTTGTTGTTCTTCTTCTGCACAGCTGAGCTGGAAGTGGCATTTGCAGGTCGCAATAGCGCAGAGTTATCTCAAAGAAAGGGGCCACGGTGTTTCTGTATCTCTATTATGTTGGTGCGTCTTCGGAACTTTTAAATATCTCGATATATCTCGAAAACTACGCTTCTGATCAAAAAATATCATAGAACATAAATTGTGGGAAATATAATTCTCTACAAAAAAGGTCTCTTAACATTTTGCCGTAGCTCGCTTCGTTTCCGAGATATTTGCAGATGTATCTCAAGGGAAGGGGCCTGACGGACATATTTCCAGATATTTCTTCTTCTTGTTGTTCTTCTTCTGCACAGCTAAGCTGGAAGTGGCATTTGCAGCTCGCAATAGTGCAGAGTTATCTCAAAGAAAGGGGCCACGGTGTTTCTGTATCTCAATTATGTTGATGCGGCTTCGGAACTTTTAAATATCTTGATATATCTCGAGAACTACGCATCCGATCAAAAAATATTATAGAACATAAAAAGGAGGAAACTTCATTCTCTACAAAAAAGGTCTCTTAACATTTTGCCATAGCTCGCTTCGTTTCCGAGATATTTGCAGATTTATCTCGAGGGAAGGGGCCTGACGGACATATTTCGAGATATTTCTTCTTCTTGTTGTTCTTCTTCTGCACAGCTAAGCTGGAAGCGGCATTTGCGGCTCGCACTAGGGCAGAGTTATCTCAAAGAAAGGGGCCACGGTGTTTCTGTATCTCTATTATGTTGGTGCAGCTTCGGATCTTTTAAATATCTCGATATATCTCGAAAACTACGCTTCTGATCAAAAAATATCATAGAACATAAATTGTAGGAAACATAATTCTCTACAAAAAAGGTCTCTTAACATTTTGCCATAGCTCGTTTCGTTTCCGAGATATTTGCAGATATATCTCAAGGGAAGGGGCCTGACGGACATATTTCGAGATATTTCCTCTTCTTGTTGTTCTTCTTCTGCACAGCTAAACTGGAAGTGGCATTTCCAGCTCGCAATAGCGCAGAGTTATCTCAAAGAAAGGGGCCACGGTGTTTCTGTATCTCTATTATGTTGGTGCGGCTTCGGAATTTTTAAATATCTTGATATATCTCGAGAACTACGCATCTGATCAAAAAATATCATAGAACATAAAAAGTAGGAAACTTAATTCTCTACAAATAAGGTCTCTTAACATTTTGCCATAGCTCGCTTCGTTTCCTAGATATTTGCAGATTTATCTCAAGGGAAGGGGCCTGACGGACATTTTTCGAGATATTTCTTCTTCTTGTTGTTCTTCTTCTGCACAGCTAAGCTGGAAGTGGCATTTGCGGCTCGCACTAGTGCAGAGTTATCTCAAAGAAAGGGGCCACGGTGTTTCTGTATCTCTATTATGTTGGTGCGGCTTCGGAACTCTTAAATATCTTGATATATCTCGAGAACTACGCATCTGACCAAAAAATATCATAGAACATAAAAAGTAGGAAACTTAATTCTCTACAAATAAGGTCTCTTAACATTTTGCCATAGCTCGCTTCGTTTCCTAGATATTTGCAGATTTATCTCGAGGGAAGGGGCCTGACGGACATTTTTCGAGATATTTCTTCTTCTTGTTGTTCTTCTTCTGCACAGCTAAGCTGGAAGTGGCATTTGCAGCTCGCAATAGTGCAGAGTTATCTCGAAGAAAGGGGCCACGGTGTTTCTGTATCTCTATTATGTTGGTGCGGCTTCGGAACTTTTAGATATCTTGATATATCTCGAGAACTACGCATCTGATCAAAAAATATCATAGAACATAAAAAGTAGGAAACTTAATTCTCTACAAAAAAGGTCTCTTAACATTTTGCCATAGCTCGCTTCGTTTCCGAGATATTTGCAGATTTATCTCAAGGGAAGGGGCCTGACGGACATATTTCGAGATATTTCTTCTTCTTGTTGTTCTTCTTCTGCACAGCTAAGCTGGAAGTGGCATTTGCAGGTCGCAATAGCGCAGAGTTATCTCAAAGAAAGGGGCCACGGTGTTTCTGTATCTCTATTATGTTGGTGCGTCTTCGGAACTTTTAAATATCTCGATATATCTCGAAAACTACGCTTCTGATCAAAAAATATCATAGAACATAAATTGTGGGAAATATAATTCTCTACAAAAAAGGTCTCTTAACATTTTGCCGTAGCTCGCTTCGTTTCCGAGATATTTGCAGATGTATCTCAAGGGAAGGGGCCTGACGGACATATTTCCAGATATTTCTTCTTCTTGTTGTTCTTCTTCTGCACAGCTAAGCTGGAAGTGGCATTTGCAGCTCGCAATAGTGCAGAGTTATCTCAAAGAAAGGGGCCACGGTGTTTCTGTATCTCAATTATGTTGATGCGGCTTCGGAACTTTTAAATATCTTGATATATCTCGAGAACTACGCATCCGATCAAAAAATATCATAGAACATAAAAAGGAGGAAACTTCATTCTCTACAAAAAAGGTCTCTTAACATTTTGCCATAGCTCGCTTCGTTTCCGAGATATTTGCAGATTTATCTCGAGGGAAGGGGCCTGACGGACATATTTCGAGATATTTCTTCTTCTTGTTGTTCTTCTTCTGCACAGCTAAGCTGGAAGCGGCATTTGCGGCTCGCACTAGGGCAGAGTTATCTCAAAGAAAGGGGCCACGGTGTTTCTGTATCTCTATTATGTTGGTGCAGCTTCGGATCTTTTAAATATCTCGATATATCTCGAAAACTACGCTTCTGATCAAAAAATATCATAGAACATAAATTGTAGGAAACATAATTCTCTACAAAAAAGGTCTCTTAACATTTTGCCATAGCTCGTTTCGTTTCCGAGATATTTGCAGATATATCTCAAGGGAAGGGGCCTGACGGACATATTTCGAGATATTTCCTCTTCTTGTTGTTCTTCTTCTGCACAGCTAAACTGGAAGTGGCATTTCCAGCTCGCAATAGCGCAGAGTTATCTCAAAGAAAGGGGCCACGGTGTTTCTGTATCTCTATTATGTTGGTGCGGCTTCGGAATTTTTAAATATCTTGATATATCTCGAGAACTACGCATCTGATCAAAAAATATCATAGAACATAAAAAGTAGGAAACTTAATTCTCTACAAATAAGGTCTCTTAACATTTTGCCATAGCTCGCTTCGTTTCCTAGATATTTGCAGATTTATCTCAAGGGAAGGGGCCTGACGGACATTTTTCGAGATATTTCTTCTTCTTGTTGTTCTTCTTCTGCACAGCTAAGCTGGAAGTGGCATTTGCGGCTCGCACTAGTGCAGAGTTATCTCAAAGAAAGGGGCCACGGTGTTTCTGTATCTCTATTATGTTGGTGCGGCTTCGGAACTCTTAAATATCTTGATATATCTCGAGAACTACGCATCTGACCAAAAAATATCATAGAACATAAAAAGTAGGAAACTTAATTCTCTACAAATAAGGTCTCTTAACATTTTGCCATAGCTCGCTTCGTTTCCTAGATATTTGCAGATTTATCTCGAGGGAAGGGGCCTGACGGACATTTTTCGAGATATTTCTTCTTCTTGTTGTTCTTCTTCTGCACAGCTAAGCTGGAAGTGGCATTTGCAGCTCGCAATAGTGCAGAGTTATCTCGAAGAAAGGGGCCACGGTGTTTCTGTATCTCTATTATGTTGGTGCGGCTTCGGAACTTTTAGATATCTTGATATATCTCGAGAACTACGCATCTGATCAAAAAATATCATAGAAGATAAAAAGTAGGAAACTTAATTCTCTACAAAAAAGGTCTCTTAACATTTTGCCATAGCTCGCTTCGTTTCCGAGATATTTGCAGATTTATCTCAAGGGAAGGGGCCTGACGGACATATTTCGAGATATTTCTTCTTCTTGTTGTTCTTCTTCTGCACAGCTAAGCTGGAAGTGGCATTTGCAGCTCGCAATAGTGCAGAGTTATCTCAAAGAAAGGGGCCACGGTGTTTCTGTATCTCTATTATGTTGGTGCGGCTTCGGATTTTTTAAATATCTTGATATATCTCGAGAACTACGCATCCGATCAAAAAATATCATAGAGCATAAAAAGTAGTAAACTTAATTCTCTACAAAAAAGGTCTCTTAACATTTTGCCATAGCTCGCTTCGTTTCCGAGATATTTGCAGATTTATCTCAAGGGAAGGGGCCTGACGGACATATTTCGAGATATTTCTTCTTCTTGTTGTTCTTCTTCTGCACAGCTAAGCTGGAAGTGGCATTTGCAGCGCGCAATAGTGCAGAGTTATCTCAAAGAAAGGGGCCACGGTGTTTCTGTATCTCTATTATGTTGGTGCGACTTCGGAACTTTTAAATATCTTGATATATCTCGAGAACTACGCATCTGATCTAAAAATATCATACTACATAAAAAGTAGGAAACTTAATTCTCTACAAGAAAGGTCTCTAAACATTTTGCCGTAGCTCGCTTCGTTTCCGAGATATTTGCAGATTCAGCTCAAAGGAACTGGCCTGACGGACATATTTCGAGATATTTCTTCTTCTTGTTGTTCTTCTTCTGCACAGCTAAGCTGGAAGTGGCATTTGCGGCTCGCACTAGTGCAGAGTTATCTCAAAGAAAGGGGCCACGGTGTTTCTGTATCTCTATTATGTTGGTGCGGCTTCGGAACTTTTAAATATCTCGATGTATCTCGAAAACCACGCTTCTGATCAAAAAATATCATAGAACATAAATTGTAGGAAACAGAATTCTCTACAAAAAAGGTCTCTTAACATTTTGCCATAGCTCGCTTCGTTTCCGAGATATTTGCAGATATATCTCAAGGGAAGGGGCCTGACGGACATATTTCGAGATACTTCTTCTTCTTGTTGTTCTTCTTCTGCACAGCTAAGCTGGAAGTGGCATTTACAGCTCGCAATAGTGCAGAGTTATCTCAAAGAAAGGGGCCACGGTGTTTCTGTATCTCTATTATGTTGGTGCGGCTTCGGAACTTTTAAATATCTTGATATATCTCGAGAACTACGCATCTGATCAAAAAATATCATAGAACATAAAAAGTAGGAAACTTAATTCTCTACAAAAAAGGTCTCTTAAGATTTTGCCATAGCTCGCTTCGTTTCCGAGATATTTGCAGATTTATCTCAAGGGAAGGGGCCTGACGGACATATTTCGAGATATTTCTTCTTCTTGTTGTTCTTCTTCTGCACAGCTAAGCTGGAAGTGGCATTTGCGGCTCGCACTAGTGCAGAGTTATCTCAAAGAAAGGGGCCACGGTGTTTCTGTATCCCTATTATGTTGGTGCGGCTTCGGAACTTTTAAATATCTCGATATATCTCGAAAACTACGCTTCTGATCAAAAAATATCATAGAACATAAATTGTAGGAAACATAATTCTCTATAAAAAACGTCTCTTAACATTTTGCCATAGCTCGCTTCGTTTCCGAGATATTTGCAGATTCAGCTCAAAGGAACTGGCCTGACGGACATATTTCGAGATATTTCTTCTTCTTGTTGTTCTTCCTCTGCACAGCTAAGCTGGAAGTGGCATTTGCAGCTCACAATAGTGCAGAGTTATCTCAAAGAAAGGGGCCACGGTGTTTCTGTATCTCTATTATGTTGGTGCGGCTTCGGAACTTTTAAATATCTTGATATATCTCGAGAACTACGCATCTGATCAAAAAATATCATAGAACATAAAAAGTAGGAAACTTAATTCCCTACAAAAAAGGTCTCTTAACATTTTGCCATAGCTCGCTTCGTTTCCGAGATATTTGCAGATTTATCTCAAGGGAAGGGGCCTGACGGACATATTTCGAGATATTTCTTCTTCTTGTTGTTCTTCTTCTGCACAGCTAACCTGGAAGTGGCATTTGCGGCTCGCACTAGTGCAGGGTTATCTCAAAGAAAGGGGCTACGGTGTTTCTGTATCTCTATTATGTTGGTGCGGCTTCGGAACTTTTAAATATCTCGATGTATCTCGAAAACTACGCTTCTGATCAAAAAACATCATAGAACATAAATTGTAGGAAACATAATTCTCTACAAAAAAGGTCTCTTAACATTTTGCCATAGCTCGCTTCGTTTCCGAGATATTTGCAGATATATCTCAAGGGAAGGGGCCTGACGGACATATTTCGAGATATTTCTTCTTCTTGTTGTTCTTCTTCTGCACAGCTAAGCTGGAAGTGGCATTTACAGCTCGCAATAGTGCAGAGTTATCTCAAAGAAAGGGGCCACGGTGTTTCTGTATCTCCATTATGTTGGTGCGGCTTCGGAACTTTTAAATATCTTGATATATCTCGAGAACTACGCATCTGATCAAAAAATATCATAGAACATAAAAAGTAGGAAACTTAATTCTCTACAAAAAAGGTCTCTTAAGATTTTGCCATAGCTCGCTTCGTTTCCGAGATATTTGCAGATTTATCTCAAGGGAAGGGGCCTGACGGACATATTGCGAGATATTTCTTCTTCTTGTTGTTCTTCTTCTGCACAGCTAAGCTGGAAGTGGCATTTGCGGCTCGCACTAGTGCAGAGTTATCTCAAAGAAAGGGGCCACGGTGTTTCTGTATCCCTATTATGTTGGTGCGGCTTCGGAACTTTTAAATATCTCGATGTATCTCGAAAACTACGCTTCTGATCAAAAAATATCATAGAACATAAAAAGTAGGAAACTTAATTCCCTACAAAAAAGGTCTCTTAACATTTTGCCATAGCTCGCTTCGTTTCCGAGATATTTGCAGATTTATCTCAAGGGAAGGGGCCTGACGGACATATTTCGAGATATTTCTTCTTCTTGTTGTTCTTCTTCTGCACAGCTAACCTGGAAGTGGCATTTGCGGCTCGCACTAGTGCAGAGTTATCTCAAAGAAAGGGGCCACGGTGTTTCTGTATCTCTATTATGTTGGTGCGGCTTCGGAACTTTTAAATATCTCGATGTATCTCGAAAACTACGCTTCTGATCAAAAAATATCATAGAACATAAATTGTAGGAAACATAATTCTCTACAAAAAAGGTCTCTTAACATTTTGCCATAGCTCGCTTCGTTTCCGAGATATTTGCAGATATATCTCAAGGGAAGGGGCCTGACGGACATATTTCGAGATATTTCTTCTTCTTGTTGTTCTTCTTCTGCACAGCTAAGCTGGAAGTGGCATTTACAGCTCGCAATAGTGCAGAGTTATCTCAAAGAAAGGGGCCACGGTGTTTCTGTATCTCTATTATGTTGGTGCGGCTTCGGAACTTTTAAATATCTTGATATATCTCGAGAACTACGCATCTGATCAAAAAATATCATAGAACATAAAAAGTAGGAAACTTAATTCTCTACAAAAAAGGTCTCTTAAGATTTTGCCATAGCTCGCTTCGTTTCCGAGATATTTGCAGATTTATCTCAAGGGAAGGGGCCTGACGGACATATTGCGAGATATTTCTTCTTCTTGTTGTTCTTCTTCTGCACAGCTAAGCTGGAAGTGGCATTTGCGGCTCGCACTAGTGCAGAGTTATCTCAAAGAAAGGGGCCACGGTGTTTCTGTATCCCTATTATGTTGGTGCGGCTTCGGAACTTTTAAATATCTCGATATATCTCGAAAACTACGCTTCTGATCAAAAAATATCATAGAACATAAATTGTAGGAAACATAATTCTCTATAAAAAACGTCTCTTCACATTTTGCCATAGCTCGCTTCGTTTCCGAGATATTTGCAGATTCAGCTCAAAGGAACTGGCCTGACGGACATATTTCGAGATATTTCTTCTTCTTGTTGTTCTTCCTCTGCACAGCTAAGCTGGAAGTGGCATTTGCAGCTCGCAATAGTGCAGAGTTATCTCAAAGAAAGGGGCCACGGTGTTTCTGTATCTCTATTATGTTGGTGCGGCTTCGGAACTTTTAAATATCTTGATATATCTCGAAAACTACGCTTCTGATTAAAAAATATCATAGAACATAAATTGTAGGAAACATAATTCTCTACAAAAAAGGTCTCTTAACATTTTGCCATAGCTCGTTTCGTTTCCGAGATATTTGCAGATATATCTCAAGGGAAGGGGCCTGACGGACATATTTCGAGATATTTCTTCTTCTTGTTGTTCTTCTTCTGCACAGCTAAGCTGGAAGTGGCATTTGCAGCTCGCAATAGTGCAGAGTTATCTCAAAGAAAGGGGCCACGGTGTTTCTGTATCTCTATTATGTTGGTGCGGCTTCGGAACTTTTAAATATCTTGATATATCTCGAGAACTACGCATCTGATCAAAAAATATCATAGAACATAAAAAGTAGGAAACTTAATTCTCTACAAAAAAGGTCTCTTAACATTTTGCCATAGCTCGCTTCGTTTCCGAGATATTTGCAGATTTATCTCAAGGGAAGGGGCCTGACGGACATATTTCGAGATATTTCTTCTTCTTGTTGTTCTTCTTCTGCACAGCTAAGCTGGAAGTGGCATTTGCGGCTCGCACTAGTGCAGAGTTATCTCAAAGAAAGGGGCCACGGTGTTTCTGTATCTCTATTATGTAGGTGCGGCTTCGGAACTTTTAAATATCTCGATGTATCTCGAAAACCACGCTTCTGATCAAAAAATATCATAGAACATAAATTGTAGGAAACATAATTCTCTACAAAAAAGGTCTCTTAACATTTTGCCATAGCTCGCTTCGTTTCCGAGATATTTGCAGATATATCTCAAGGGAAGGGGCCTGACGGACATATTTCGAGATACTTCTTCTTCTTGTTGTTCTTCTTCTGCACAGCTAAGCTGGAAGTGGCATTTACAGCTCGCACTAGTGCAGAGTTATCTCAAAGAAAGGGGCCACGGTGTTTCTGTATCCCTATTATGTTGGTGCGGCTTCGGAACTTTTAAATATCTCGATATATCTCGAAAACTACGCTTCTGATCAAAAAATATCATAGAACATAAAAAGTAGGAAACTTAATTCTCTACAAAAAAAGTCTCTTAACATTTTGCCATAGCTCTCTTCGTTTCCGAGATATTTGCAGATTTATCTCAAGGGAAGGGGCCTGACGGACATATTTCGAGATATTTCTTCTTCTTGTTGTTCTTCTGCACAGCTAAGCTGGAAGTGGCATTTGCAGCTCACAATAGTGCAGAGTTATCTCAAAGAAAGGGGCCACGGTGTTTCTGTATCTCTATTATGTTGGTGCGGCTTCGGAACTTTTAAATATCTTGATATATCTCGAGAACTACGCATCTGATCAAAAAATATCATAGAACATAAAAAGTAGGAAACTTAATTCCCTACAAAAAAGGTCTCTTAACATTTTGCCATAGCTCGCTTCGTTTCCGAGATATTTGCAGATTTATCTCAAGGGAAGGGGCCTGACGGACATATTTCGAGATATTTCTTCTTCTTGTTGTTCTTCTTCTGCACAGCTAAGCTGGAAGTGGCATTTGCGGCTCGCACTAGTGCAGAGTTATCTCAAAGAAAGGGGCCACGGTGTTTCTGTATCTCTATTATGTTGGTGCGGCTTCGGAACTTTTAAATATCTCGATGTATCTCGAAAACTACGCTTCTGATCAAAAAATATCATAGAACATAAATTGTAGGAAACATAATTCTCTACAAAAAAGGTCTCTTAACATTTTGCCATAGCTCGCTTCATTTCCGAGATATTTGCAGATATATCTCAAGGGAAGGGGCCTGACGGACATATTTCGAGATATTTCTTCTTCTTGTTGTTCTTCTTCTGCACAGCTAAGCTGGAAGTGGCATTTGCAGCTCGCAATAGTGCAGAGTTATCTCAAAGAAAGGGGCCACGGTGTTTCTGTATCTCTATTATGTTGGTGCGGCTTCGGAACTTTTAAATATCTTGATATATCTCGAGAACTACGCATCTGATCAAAAAATATCATAGAACATAAAAAGTAGGAAACTTAATTCTCTACAAAAAGGGTCTCTTAACATTTTGCCATAGCTCGCTTCGTTTCCGAGATATTTGCAGATTTATCTCAAGGGAAGGGGCCTGACGGACATATTTCGAGATATTTCTTCTTCTTGTTGTTCTTCTTCTGCACAGCTAAGCTGGAAGTGGCATTTACGGCTCGCACTAGTGCAGAGTTATCTCAAAGAAAGGGGCCACGGTGTTTCTGTATCTCTATTATGTTGGTGCGGCTTCGGAACTTTTAAATATCTCGATGTATCTCGAAAACTACGCTTCTGATCAAAAAATATCATAGAACATAAATTGTAGGAAACAGAATTCTCTACAAAAAAGGTCTCTTAACATTTTGCCATAGCTCGCTTCGTTTCCGAGATATTTGCAGATATATCTCAAGGGAAGGGGCCTGACGGACATATTTCGAGATATTTCTTCTTCTTGTTGTTCTTCTTCTGCACAGCTAAGCTGGAAGTGGCATTTGCGGCTCGCACTAGTGCAGAGTTATCTCAAAGAAAGGGGCCACGGTGTTTCTGTATCTCTATTATGTTGGTGCGGCTTCGGAACTTTTAAATATCTCGATGTATCTCGAAAACTACGCTTCTGATCAAAAAATATCATAGAACATAAAAAGTAGGAAACTTAATTCCCTACAAAAAAGGTCTCTTAACATTTTGCCATAGCTCGCTTCGTTTCCGAGATATTTGCAGATTTATCTCAAGGGAAGGGGCCTGACGGACATATTTCGAGATATTTCTTCTTCTTGTTGTTCTTCTTCTGCACAGCTAACCTGGAAGTGGCATTTGCGGCTCGCACTAGTGCAGAGTTATCTCAAAGAAAGGGGCCACGGTGTTTCTGTATCTCTATTATGTTGGTGCGGCTTCGGAACTTTTAAATATCTCGATGTATCTCGAAAACTACGCTTCTGATCAAAAAATATCATAGAACATAAATTGTAGGAAACATAATTCTCTACAAAAAAGGTCTCTTAACATTTTGCCATAGCTCGCTTCGTTTCCGAGATATTTGCAGATATATCTCAAGGGAAGGGGCCTGACGGACATATTTCGAGATATTTCTTCTTCTTGTTGTTCTTCTTCTGCACAGCTAAGCTGGAAGTGGCATTTACAGCTCGCAATAGTGCAGAGTTATCTCAAAGAAAGGGGCCACGGTGTTTCTGTATCTCTATTATGTTGGTGCGGCTTCGGAACTTTTAAATATCTTGATATATCTCGAGAACTACGCATCTGATCAAAAAATATCATAGAACATAAAAAGTAGGAAACTTAATTCTCTACAAAAAAGGTCTCTTAAGATTTTGCCATAGCTCGCTTCGTTTCCGAGATATTTGCAGATTTATCTCAAGGGAAGGGGCCTGACGGACATATTGCGAGATATTTCTTCTTCTTGTTGTTCTTCTTCTGCACAGCTAAGCTGGAAGTGGCATTTGCGGCTCGCACTAGTGCAGAGTTATCTCAAAGAAAGGGGCCACGGTGTTTCTGTATCCCTATTATGTTGGTGCGGCTTCGGAACTTTTAAATATCTCGATATATCTCGAAAACTACGCTTCTGATCAAAAAATATCATAGAACATAAATTGTAGGAAACATAATTCTCTATAAAAAACGTCTCTTCACATTTTGCCATAGCTCGCTTCGTTTCCGAGATATTTGCAGATTCAGCTCAAAGGAACTGGCCTGACGGACATATTTCGAGATATTTCTTCTTCTTGTTGTTCTTCCTCTGCACAGCTAAGCTGGAAGTGGCATTTGCAGCTCGCAATAGTGCAGAGTTATCTCAAAGAAAGGGGCCACGGTGTTTCTGTATCTCTATTATGTTGGTGCGGCTTCGGAACTTTTAAATATCTTGATATATCTCGAGAACTACGCATCTGATCAAAAAATATCATAGAACATAAAAAGTAGGAAACTTAATTCTCTACAAAAAGGGTCTCTTAACATTTTGCCATAGCTCGCTTCGTTTCCGAGATATTTGCAGATTTATCTCAAGGGAAGGGGCCTGACGGACATATTTCGAGATATTTCTTCTTCTTGTTGTTCTTCTTCTGCACAGCTAAGCTGGAAGTGGCATTTACGGCTCGCACTAGTGCAGAGTTATCTCAAAGAAAGGGGCCACGGTGTTTCTGTATCTCTATTATGTTGGTGCGGCTTCGGAACTTTTAAATATCTCGATGTATCTCGAAAACTACGCTTCTGATCAAAAAATATCATAGAACATAAATTGTAGGAAACAGAATTCTCTACAAAAAAGGTCTCTTAACATTTTGCCATAGCTCGCTTCGTTTCCGAGATATTTGCAGATATATCTCAAGGGAAGGGGCCTGACGGACATATTTCGAGATATTTCTTCTTCTTGTTGTTCTTCTTCTGCACAGCTAAGCTGGAAGTGGCATTTGCGGCTCGCACTAGTGCAGAGTTATCTCAAAGAAAGGGGCCACGGTGTTTCTGTATCTCTATTATGTTGGTGCGGCTTCGGAACTTTTAAATATCTCGATGTATCTCGAAAACTACGCTTCTGATCAAAAAATATCATAGAACATAAAAAGTAGGAAACTTAATTCCCTACAAAAAAGGTCTCTTAACATTTTGCCATAGATCGCTTCGTTTCCGAGATATTTGCAGATTTATCTCAAGGGAAGGGGCCTGACGGACATATTTCGAGATATTTCTTCTTCTTGTTGTTCTTCTTCTGCACAGCTAAGCTGGAAGTGGCATTTACAGCTCGCAATAGTGCAGAGTTATCTCAAAGAAAGGGGCCACGGTGTTTCTGTATCTCTATTATGTTGCGCGGCTTCGGAACTTTTAAATATCTTGATATATCTCGAGAACTACGCATCTGATCAAAAAATATCATAGAACATAAAAAGTAGGAAACTTAATTCTCTACAAAAAAGGTCTCTTAAGATTTTGCCATAGCTCGCTTCGTTTCCGAGATATTTGCAGATTTATCTCAAGGGAAGGGGCCTGACGGACATATTGCGAGATATTTCTTCTTCTTGTTGTTCTTCTTCTGCACAGCTAAGCTGGAAGTGGCATTTGCGGCTCGCACTAGTGCAGAGTTATCTCAAAGAAAGGGGCCACGGTGTTTCTGTATCCCTATTATGTTGGTGCGGCTTCGGAACTTTTAAATATCTCGATATATCTCGAAAACTACGCTTCTGATCAAAAAATATCATAGAACATAAATTGTAGGAAACATAATTCTCTATAAAAAACGTCTCTTCACATTTTGCCATAGCTCGCTTCGTTTCCGAGATATTTGCAGATTCAGCTCAAAGGAACTGGCCTGACGGACATATTTCGAGATATTTCTTCTTCTTGTTGTTCTTCCTCTGCACAGCTAAGCTGGAAGTGGCATTTGCAGCTCGCAATAGTGCAGAGTTATCTCAAAGAAAGGGGCCACGGTGTTTCTGTATCTCTATTATGTTGGTGCGGCTTCGGAACTTTTAAATATCTTGATATATCTCGAAAACTACGCTTCTGATTAAAAAATATCATAGAACATAAATTGTAGGAAACATAATTCTCTACAAAAAAGGTCTCTTAACATTTTGCCATAGCTCGTTTCGTTTCCGAGATATTTGCAGATATATCTCAAGGGAAGGGGCCTGACGGACATATTTCGAGATATTTCTTCTTCTTGTTGTTCTTCTTCTGCACAGCTAAGCTGGAAGTGGCATTTGCAGCTCGCAATAGTGCAGAGTTATCTCAAAGAAAGGGGCCACGGTGTTTCTGTATCTCTATTATGTAGGTGCGGCTTCGGAACTTTTAAATATCTCGATGTATCTCGAAAACCACGCTTCTGATCAAAAAATATCATAGAACATAAATTGTAGGAAACATAATTCTCTACAAAAAAGGTCTCTTAACATTTTGCCATAGCTCGCTTCGTTTCCGAGATATTTGCAGATATATCTCAAGGGAAGGGGCCTGACGGACATATTTCGAGATACTTCTTCTTCTTGTTGTTCTTCTTCTGCACAGCTAAGCTGGAAGTGGCATTTACAGCTCGCACTAGTGCAGAGTTATCTCAAAGAAAGGGGCCACGGTGTTTCTGTATCCCTATTATGTTGGTGCGGCTTCGGAACTTTTAAATATCTCGATATATCTCGAAAACTACGCTTCTGATCAAAAAATATCATAGAACATAAAAAGTAGGAAACTTAATTCTCTACAAAAAAAGTCTCTTAACATTTTGCCATAGCTCTCTTCGTTTCCGAGATATTTGCAGATTTATCTCAAGGGAAGGGGCCTGACGGACATATTTCGAGATATTTCTTCTTCTTGTTGTTCTTCTGCACAGCTAAGCTGGAAGTGGCATTTGCAGCTCACAATAGTGCAGAGTTATCTCAAAGAAAGGGGCCACGGTGTTTCTGTATCTCTATTATGTTGGTGCGGCTTCGGAACTTTTAAATATCTTGATATATCTCGAGAACTACGCATCTGATCAAAAAATATCATAGAACATAAAAAGTAGGAAACTTAATTCCCTACAAAAAAGGTCTCTTAACATTTTGCCATAGCTCGCTTCGTTTCCGAGATATTTGCAGATTTATCTCAAGGGAAGGGGCCTGACGGACATATTTCGAGATATTTCTTCTTCTTGTTGTTCTTCTTCTGCACAGCTAAGCTGGAAGTGGCATTTGCGGCTCGCACTAGTGCAGAGTTATCTCAAAGAAAGGGGCCACGGTGTTTCTGTATCTCTATTATGTTGGTGCGGCTTCGGAACTTTTAAATATCTCGATGTATCTCGAAAACTACGCTTCTGATCAAAAAATATCATAGAACATAAATTGTAGGAAACATAATTCTCTACAAAAAAGGTCTCTTAACATTTTGCCATAGCTCGCT
Organism: Osmia lignaria lignaria; assembly: GCF_051020975.1. Taxonomy (NCBI): domain Eukaryota; kingdom Metazoa; phylum Arthropoda; class Insecta; order Hymenoptera; family Megachilidae; genus Osmia; species Osmia lignaria. The sequence continues at coordinate 3,166,014 of NW_027478169.1, read as the reverse complement.
TCATTTCCGAGATATTTGCAGATATATCTCAAGGGAAGGGGCCTGACGGACATATTTCGAGATATTTCTTCTTCTTGTTGTTCTTCTTCTGCACAGCTAAGCTGGAAGTGGCATTTGCAGCTCGCAATAGTGCAGAGTTATCTCAAAGAAAGGGGCCACGGTGTTTCTGTATCTCTATTATGTTGGTGCGGCTTCGGAACTTTTAAATATCTTGATATATCTCGAGAACTACGCATCTGATCAAAAAATATCATAGAACATAAAAAGTAGGAAACTTAATTCTCTACAAAAAGGGTCTCTTAACATTTTGCCATAGCTCGCTTCGTTTCCGAGATATTTGCAGATTTATCTCAAGGGAAGGGGCCTGACGGACATATTTCGAGATATTTCTTCTTCTTGTTGTTCTTCTTCTGCACAGCTAAGCTGGAAGTGGCATTTACGGCTCGCACTAGTGCAGAGTTATCTCAAAGAAAGGGGCCACGGTGTTTCTGTATCTCTATTATGTTGGTGCGGCTTCGGAACTTTTAAATATCTCGATGTATCTCGAAAACTACGCTTCTGATCAAAAAATATCATAGAACATAAATTGTAGGAAACAGAATTCTCTACAAAAAAGGTCTCTTAACATTTTGCCATAGCTCGCTTCGTTTCCGAGATATTTGCAGATATATCTCAAGGGAAGGGGCCTGACGGACATATTTCGAGATATTTCTTCTTCTTGTTGTTCTTCTTCTGCACAGCTAAGCTGGAAGTGGCATTTGCGGCTCGCACTAGTGCAGAGTTATCTCAAAGAAAGGGGCCACGGTGTTTCTGTATCTCTATTATGTTGGTGCGGCTTCGGAACTTTTAAATATCTCGATGTATCTCGAAAACTACGCTTCTGATCAAAAAATATCATAGAACATAAAAAGTAGGAAACTTAATTCCCTACAAAAAAGGTCTCTTAACATTTTGCCATAGCTCGCTTCGTTTCCGAGATATTTGCAGATTTATCTCAAGGGAAGGGGCCTGACGGACATATTTCGAGATATTTCTTCTTCTTGTTGTTCTTCTTCTGCACAGCTAACCTGGAAGTGGCATTTGCGGCTCGCACTAGTGCAGAGTTATCTCAAAGAAAGGGGCCACGGTGTTTCTGTATCTCTATTATGTTGGTGCGGCTTCGGAACTTTTAAATATCTCGATGTATCTCGAAAACTACGCTTCTGATCAAAAAATATCATAGAACATAAATTGTAGGAAACATAATTCTCTACAAAAAAGGTCTCTTAACATTTTGCCATAGCTCGCTTCGTTTCCGAGATATTTGCAGATATATCTCAAGGGAAGGGGCCTGACGGACATATTTCGAGATATTTCTTCTTCTTGTTGTTCTTCTTCTGCACAGCTAAGCTGGAAGTGGCATTTACAGCTCGCAATAGTGCAGAGTTATCTCAAAGAAAGGGGCCACGGTGTTTCTGTATCTCTATTATGTTGGTGCGGCTTCGGAACTTTTAAATATCTTGATATATCTCGAGAACTACGCATCTGATCAAAAAATATCATAGAACATAAAAAGTAGGAAACTTAATTCTCTACAAAAAAGGTCTCTTAAGATTTTGCCATAGCTCGCTTCGTTTCCGAGATATTTGCAGATTTATCTCAAGGGAAGGGGCCTGACGGACATATTGCGAGATATTTCTTCTTCTTGTTGTTCTTCTTCTGCACAGCTAAGCTGGAAGTGGCATTTGCGGCTCGCACTAGTGCAGAGTTATCTCAAAGAAAGGGGCCACGGTGTTTCTGTATCCCTATTATGTTGGTGCGGCTTCGGAACTTTTAAATATCTCGATATATCTCGAAAACTACGCTTCTGATCAAAAAATATCATAGAACATAAATTGTAGGAAACATAATTCTCTATAAAAAACGTCTCTTCACATTTTGCCATAGCTCGCTTCGTTTCCGAGATATTTGCAGATTCAGCTCAAAGGAACTGGCCTGACGGACATATTTCGAGATATTTCTTCTTCTTGTTGTTCTTCCTCTGCACAGCTAAGCTGGAAGTGGCATTTGCAGCTCGCAATAGTGCAGAGTTATCTCAAAGAAAGGGGCCACGGTGTTTCTGTATCTCTATTATGTTGGTGCGGCTTCGGAACTTTTAAATATCTTGATATATCTCGAGAACTACGCATCTGATCAAAAAATATCATAGAACATAAAAAGTAGGAAACTTAATTCTCTACAAAAAGGGTCTCTTAACATTTTGCCATAGCTCGCTTCGTTTCCGAGATATTTGCAGATTTATCTCAAGGGAAGGGGCCTGACGGACATATTTCGAGATATTTCTTCTTCTTGTTGTTCTTCTTCTGCACAGCTAAGCTGGAAGTGGCATTTACGGCTCGCACTAGTGCAGAGTTATCTCAAAGAAAGGGGCCACGGTGTTTCTGTATCTCTATTATGTTGGTGCGGCTTCGGAACTTTTAAATATCTCGATGTATCTCGAAAACTACGCTTCTGATCAAAAAATATCATAGAACATAAATTGTAGGAAACAGAATTCTCTACAAAAAAGGTCTCTTAACATTTTGCCATAGCTCGCTTCGTTTCCGAGATATTTGCAGATATATCTCAAGGGAAGGGGCCTGACGGACATATTTCGAGATATTTCTTCTTCTTGTTGTTCTTCTTCTGCACAGCTAAGCTGGAAGTGGCATTTGCGGCTCGCACTAGTGCAGAGTTATCTCAAAGAAAGGGGCCACGGTGTTTCTGTATCTCTATTATGTTGGTGCGGCTTCGGAACTTTTAAATATCTCGATGTATCTCGAAAACTACGCTTCTGATCAAAAAATATCATAGAACATAAAAAGTAGGAAACTTAATTCCCTACAAAAAAGGTCTCTTAACATTTTGCCATAGATCGCTTCGTTTCCGAGATATTTGCAGATTTATCTCAAGGGAAGGGGCCTGACGGACATATTTCGAGATATTTCTTCTTCTTGTTGTTCTTCTTCTGCACAGCTAAGCTGGAAGTGGCATTTACAGCTCGCAATAGTGCAGAGTTATCTCAAAGAAAGGGGCCACGGTGTTTCTGTATCTCTATTATGTTGCGCGGCTTCGGAACTTTTAAATATCTTGATATATCTCGAGAACTACGCATCTGATCAAAAAATATCATAGAACATAAAAAGTAGGAAACTTAATTCTCTACAAAAAAGGTCTCTTAAGATTTTGCCATAGCTCGCTTCGTTTCCGAGATATTTGCAGATTTATCTCAAGGGAAGGGGCCTGACGGACATATTGCGAGATATTTCTTCTTCTTGTTGTTCTTCTTCTGCACAGCTAAGCTGGAAGTGGCATTTGCGGCTCGCACTAGTGCAGAGTTATCTCAAAGAAAGGGGCCACGGTGTTTCTGTATCCCTATTATGTTGGTGCGGCTTCGGAACTTTTAAATATCTCGATATATCTCGAAAACTACGCTTCTGATCAAAAAATATCATAGAACATAAATTGTAGGAAACATAATTCTCTATAAAAAACGTCTCTTCACATTTTGCCATAGCTCGCTTCGTTTCCGAGATATTTGCAGATTCAGCTCAAAGGAACTGGCCTGACGGACATATTTCGAGATATTTCTTCTTCTTGTTGTTCTTCCTCTGCACAGCTAAGCTGGAAGTGGCATTTGCAGCTCGCAATAGTGCAGAGTTATCTCAAAGAAAGGGGCCACGGTGTTTCTGTATCTCTATTATGTTGGTGCGGCTTCGGAACTTTTAAATATCTTGATATATCTCGAAAACTACGCTTCTGATTAAAAAATATCATAGAACATAAATTGTAGGAAACATAATTCTCTACAAAAAAGGTCTCTTAACATTTTGCCATAGCTCGTTTCGTTTCCGAGATATTTGCAGATATATCTCAAGGGAAGGGGCCTGACGGACATATTTCGAGATATTTCTTCTTCTTGTTGTTCTTCTTCTGCACAGCTAAGCTGGAAGTGGCATTTGCAGCTCGCAATAGTGCAGAGTTATCTCAAAGAAAGGGGCCACGGTGTTTCTGTATCTCTATTATGTTGGTGCGGCTTCGGAACTTTTAAATATCTTGATATATCTCGAGAACTACGCATCTGATCAAAAAATATCATAGAACATAAAAAGTAGGAAACTTAATTCTCTACAAAAAAGGTCTCTTAACATTTTGCCATAGCTCGCTTCGTTTCCGAGATATTTGCAGATTTATCTCAAGGGAAGGGGCCTGACGGACATATTTCGAGATATTTCTTCTTCTTGTTGTTCTTCTTCTGCACAGCTAAGCTGGAAGTGGCATTTGCGGCTCGCACTAGTGCAGAGTTATCTCAAAGAAAGGGGCCACGGTGTTTCTGTATCTCTATTATGTAGGTGCGGCTTCGGAACTTTTAAATATCTCGATGTATCTCGAAAACCACGCTTCTGATCAAAAAATATCATAGAACATAAATTGTAGGAAACATAATTCTCTACAAAAAAGGTCTCTTAACATTTTGCCATAGCTCGCTTCGTTTCCGAGATATTTGCAGATATATCTCAAGGGAAGGGGCCTGACGGACATATTTCGAGATACTTCTTCTTCTTGTTGTTCTTCTTCTGCACAGCTAAGCTGGAAGTGGCATTTACAGCTCGCACTAGTGCAGAGTTATCTCAAAGAAAGGGGCCACGGTGTTTCTGTATCCCTATTATGTTGGTGCGGCTTCGGAACTTTTAAATATCTCGATATATCTCGAAAACTACGCTTCTGATCAAAAAATATCATAGAACATAAATTGTAGGAAACATAATTCTCTACAAAAAAGGTCTCTTAACATTTTGCCATAGCTCGCTTCGTTTCCGAGATATTTGCAGATATATCTCAAGGGAAGGGGCCTGACGGACATATTTCGAGATATTTCTTCTTCTTGTTGTTCTTCTTCTGCACAGCTAAGCTGGAAGTGGCATTTACAGCTCGCAATAGTGCAGAGTTATCTCAAAGAAAGGGGCCACGGTGTTTCTGTATCTCTATTATGTTGCGCGGCTTCGGAACTTTTAAATATCTTGATATATCTCGAGAACTACGCATCTGATCAAAAAATATCATAGAACATAAAAAGTAGGAAACTTAATTCTCTACAAAAAAGGTCTCTTAAGATTTTGCCATAGCTCGCTTCGTTTCCGAGATATTTGCAGATTTATCTCAAGGGAAGGGGCCTGACGGACATATTGCGAGATATTTCTTCTTCTTGTTGTTCTTCTTCTGCACAGCTAAGCTGGAAGTGGCATTTGCGGCTCGCACTAGTGCAGAGTTATCTCAAAGAAAGGGGCCACGGTGTTTCTGTATCCCTATTATGTTGGTGCGGCTTCGGAACTTTTAAATATCTCGATATATCTCGAAAACTACGCTTCTGATCAAAAAATATCATAGAACATAAATTGTAGGAAACATAATTCTCTATAAAAAACGTCTCTTCACATTTTGCCATAGCTCGCTTCGTTTCCGAGATATTTGCAGATTCAGCTCAAAGGAACTGGCCTGACGGACATATTTCGAGATATTTCTTCTTCTTGTTGTTCTTCCTCTGCACAGCTAAGCTGGAAGTGGCATTTGCAGCTCGCAATAGTGCAGAGTTATCTCAAAGAAAGGGGCCACGGTGTTTCTGTATCTCTATTATGTTGGTGCGGCTTCGGAACTTTTAAATATCTTGATATATCTCGAAAACTACGCTTCTGATTAAAAAATATCATAGAACATAAATTGTAGGAAACATAATTCTCTACAAAAAAGGTCTCTTAACATTTTGCCATAGCTCGTTTCGTTTCCGAGATATTTGCAGATATATCTCAAGGGAAGGGGCCTGACGGACATATTTCGAGATATTTCTTCTTCTTGTTGTTCTTCTTCTGCACAGCTAAGCTGGAAGTGGCATTTGCAGCTCGCAATAGTGCAGAGTTATCTCAAAGAAAGGGGCCACGGTGTTTCTGTATCTCTATTATGTTGGTGCGGCTTCGGAACTTTTAAATATCTTGATATATCTCGAGAACTACGCATCTGATCAAAAAATATCATAGAACATAAAAAGTAGGAAACTTAATTCTCTACAAAAAAGGTCTCTTAACATTTTGCCATAGCTCGCTTCGTTTCCGAGATATTTGCAGATTTATCTCAAGGGAAGGGGCCTGACGGACATATTTCGAGATATTTCTTCTTCTTGTTGTTCTTCTTCTGCACAGCTAAGCTGGAAGTGGCATTTGCGGCTCGCACTAGTGCAGAGTTATCTCAAAGAAAGGGGCCACGGTGTTTCTGTATCTCTATTATGTAGGTGCGGCTTCGGAACTTTTAAATATCTCGATGTATCTCGAAAACCACGCTTCTGATCAAAAAATATCATAGAACATAAATTGTAGGAAACATAATTCTCTACAAAAAAGGTCTCTTAACATTTTGCCATAGCTCGCTTCGTTTCCGAGATATTTGCAGATATATCTCAAGGGAAGGGGCCTGACGGACATATTTCGAGATACTTCTTCTTCTTGTTGTTCTTCTTCTGCACAGCTAAGCTGGAAGTGGCATTTACAGCTCGCACTAGTGCAGAGTTATCTCAAAGAAAGGGGCCACGGTGTTTCTGTATCCCTATTATGTTGGTGCGGCTTCGGAACTTTTAAATATCTCGATATATCTCGAAAACTACGCTTCTGATCAAAAAATATCATAGAACATAAAAAGTAGGAAACTTAATTCTCTACAAAAAAAGTCTCTTAACATTTTGCCATAGCTCTCTTCGTTTCCGAGATATTTGCAGATTTATCTCAAGGGAAGGGGCCTGACGGACATATTTCGAGATATTTCTTCTTCTTGTTGTTCTTCTGCACAGCTAAGCTGGAAGTGGCATTTGCAGCTCACAATAGTGCAGAGTTATCTCAAAGAAAGGGGCCACGGTGTTTCTGTATCTCTATTATGTTGGTGCGGCTTCGGAACTTTTAAATATCTTGATATATCTCGAGAACTACGCATCTGATCAAAAAATATCATAGAACATAAAAAGTAGGAAACTTAATTCCCTACAAAAAAGGTCTCTTAACATTTTGCCATAGCTCGCTTCGTTTCCGAGATATTTGCAGATTTATCTCAAGGGAAGGGGCCTGACGGACATATTTCGAGATATTTCTTCTTCTTGTTGTTCTTCTTCTGCACAGCTAAGCTGGAAGTGGCATTTGCGGCTCGCACTAGTGCAGAGTTATCTCAAAGAAAGGGGCCACGGTGTTTCTGTATCTCTATTATGTTGGTGCGGCTTCGGAACTTTTAAATATCTCGATGTATCTCGAAAACTACGCTTCTGATCAAAAAATATCATAGAACATAAATTGTAGGAAACATAATTCTCTACAAAAAAGGTCTCTTAACATTTTGCCATAGCTCGCTTCATTTCCGAGATATTTGCAGATATATCTCAAGGGAAGGGGCCTGACGGACATATTTCGAGATATTTCTTCTTCTTGTTGTTCTTCTTCTGCACAGCTAAGCTGGAAGTGGCATTTACAGCTCGCAATAGTGCAGAGTTATCTCAAAGAAAGGGGCCACGGTGTTTCTGTATCTCTATTATGTTGGTGCGGCTTCGGAACTTTTAAATATCTTGATATATCTCGAGAACTACGCATCTGATCAAAAAATATCATAGAACATAAAAAGTAGGAAACTTAATTCCCTACAAAAAAGGTCTCTTAACATTTTGCCATAGCTCGCTTCGTTTCCGAGATATTTGCAGATTTATCTCAAGGGAAGGGGCCTGACGGACATATTTCGAGATATTTCTTCTTCTTGTTGTTCTTCTTCTGCACAGCTAACCTGGAAGTGGCATTTGCGGCTCGCACTAGTGCAGGGTTATCTCAAAGAAAGGGGCCACGGTGTTTCTGTATCTCTATTATGTTGGTGCGGCTTCGGAACTTTTAAATATCTCGATGTATCTCGAAAACTACGCTTCTGATCAAAAAACATCATAGAACATAAATTGTAGGAAACATAATTCTCTACAAAAAAGGTCTCTTAACATTTTGCCATAGCTCGCTTCGTTTCCGAGATATTTGCAGATATATCTCAAGGGAAGGGGCCTGACGGACATATTTCGAGATATTTCTTCTTCTTGTTGTTCTTCTTCTGCACAGCTAAGCTGGAAGTGGCATTTACAGCTCGCAATAGTGCAGAGTTATCTCAAAGAAAGGGGCCACGGTGTTTCTGTATCTCTATTATGTTGGTGCGGCTTCGGAACTTTTAAATATCTTGATATATCTCGAGAACTACGCATCTGATCAAAAAATATCATAGAACATAAAAAGTAGGAAACTTAATTCTCTACAAAAAAGGTCTCTTAAGATTTTGCCATAGCTCGCTTCGTTTCCGAGATATTTGCAGATTTATCTCAAGGGAAGGGGCCTGACGGACATATTGCGAGATATTTCTTCTTCTTGTTGTTCTTCTTCTGCACAGCTAAGCTGGAAGTGGCATTTGCGGCTCGCACTAGTGCAGAGTTATCTCAAAGAAAGGGGCCACGGTGTTTCTGTATCCCTATTATGTTGGTGCGGCTTCGGAACTTTTAAATATCTCGATATATCTCGAAAACTACGCTTCTGATCAAAAAATATCATAGAACATAAATTGTAGGAAACATAATTCTCTATAAAAAACGTCTCTTCACATTTTGCCATAGCTCGCTTCGTTTCCGAGATATTTGCAGATTCAGCTCAAAGGAACTGGCCTGACGGACATATTTCGAGATATTTCTTCTTCTTGTTGTTCTTCCTCTGCACAGCTAAGCTGGAAGTGGCATTTGCAGCTCGCAATAGTGCAGAGTTATCTCAAAGAAAGGGGCCACGGTGTTTCTGTATCTCTATTATGTTGGTGCGGCTTCGGAACTTTTAAATATCTTGATATATCTCGAGAACTACGCATCTGATCAAAAAATATCATAGAACATAAAAAGTAGGAAACTTAATTCTCTACAAAAAGGGTCTCTTAACATTTTGCCATAGCTCGCTTCGTTTCCGAGATATTTGCAGATTTATCTCAAGGGAAGGGGCCTGACGGACATATTTCGAGATATTTCTTCTTCTTGTTGTTCTTCTTCTGCACAGCTAAGCTGGAAGTGGCATTTACGGCTCGCACTAGTGCAGAGTTATCTCAAAGAAAGGGGCCACGGTGTTTCTGTATCTCTATTATGTTGGTGCGGCTTCGGAACTTTTAAATATCTCGATGTATCTCGAAAACTACGCTTCTGATCAAAAAATATCATAGAACATAAATTGTAGGAAACAGAATTCTCTACAAAAAAGGTCTCTTAACATTTTGCCATAGCTCGCTTCGTTTCCGAGATATTTGCAGATATATCTCAAGGGAAGGGGCCTGACGGACATATTTCGAGATATTTCTTCTTCTTGTTGTTCTTCTTCTGCACAGCTAAGCTGGAAGTGGCATTTGCGGCTCGCACTAGTGCAGAGTTATCTCAAAGAAAGGGGCCACGGTGTTTCTGTATCTCTATTATGTTGGTGCGGCTTCGGAACTTTTAAATATCTCGATGTATCTCGAAAACTACGCTTCTGATCAAAAAATATCATAGAACATAAAAAGTAGGAAACTTAATTCCCTACAAAAAAGGTCTCTTAACATTTTGCCATAGCTCGCTTCGTTTCCGAGATATTTGCAGATTTATCTCAAGGGAAGGGGCCTGACGGACATATTTCGAGATATTTCTTCTTCTTGTTGTTCTTCTTCTGCACAGCTAACCTGGAAGTGGCATTTGCGGCTCGCACTAGTGCAGAGTTATCTCAAAGAAAGGGGCCACGGTGTTTCTGTATCTCTATTATGTTGGTGCGGCTTCGGAACTTTTAAATATCTCGATGTATCTCGAAAACTACGCTTCTGATCAAAAAATATCATAGAACATAAATTGTAGGAAACATAATTCTCTACAAAAAAGGTCTCTTAACATTTTGCCATAGCTCGCTTCGTTTCCGAGATATTTGCAGATATATCTCAAGGGAAGGGGCCTGACGGACATATTTCGAGATATTTCTTCTTCTTGTTGTTCTTCTTCTGCACAGCTAAGCTGGAAGTGGCATTTACAGCTCGCAATAGTGCAGAGTTATCTCAAAGAAAGGGGCCACGGTGTTTCTGTATCTCTATTATGTTGGTGCGGCTTCGGAACTTTTAAATATCTTGATATATCTCGAGAACTACGCATCTGATCAAAAAATATCATAGAACATAAAAAGTAGGAAACTTAATTCTCTACAAAAAAGGTCTCTTAAGATTTTGCCATAGCTCGCTTCGTTTCCGAGATATTTGCAGATTTATCTCAAGGGAAGGGGCCTGACGGACATATTGCGAGATATTTCTTCTTCTTGTTGTTCTTCTTCTGCACAGCTAAGCTGGAAGTGGCATTTGCGGCTCGCACTAGTGCAGAGTTATCTCAAAGAAAGGGGCCACGGTGTTTCTGTATCCCTATTATGTTGGTGCGGCTTCGGAACTTTTAAATATCTCGATATATCTCGAAAACTACGCTTCTGATCAAAAAATATCATAGAACATAAATTGTAGGAAACATAATTCTCTATAAAAAACGTCTCTTCACATTTTGCCATAGCTCGCTTCGTTTCCGAGATATTTGCAGATTCAGCTCAAAGGAACTGGCCTGACGGACATATTTCGAGATATTTCTTCTTCTTGTTGTTCTTCCTCTGCACAGCTAAGCTGGAAGTGGCATTTGCAGCTCGCAATAGTGCAGAGTTATCTCAAAGAAAGGGGCCACGGTGTTTCTGTATCTCTATTATGTTGGTGCGGCTTCGGAACTTTTAAATATCTTGATATATCTCGAAAACTACGCTTCTGATTAAAAAATATCATAGAACATAAATTGTAGGAAACATAATTCTCTACAAAAAAGGTCTCTTAACATTTTGCCATAGCTCGTTTCGTTTCCGAGATATTTGCAGATATATCTCAAGGGAAGGGGCCTGACGGACATATTTCGAGATATTTCCTCTTCTTGTTGTTCTTCTTCTGCACAGCTAAACTGGAAGTGGCATTTCCAGCTCGCAATAGCGCAGAGTTATCTCAAAGAAAGGGGCCACGGTGTTTCTGTATCTCTATTATGTTGGTGCGTCTTCGGAACTTTTAAATATCTCGATATATCTCGAAAACTACGCTTCTGATCAAAAAATATCATAGAACATAATATGTAGGAAACATAATTCTCTACAAAAAACGTCTCTTAACATTTTGCCATAGCTCGGTTCGTTTCCGAGATATTTGCAGATTCAGCTCAAAGGAACTGGCCTGACGGACATATTTCGAGATATTTCTTCTTCTTGTTGTTCTTCTTCTGCACAGCTAAGCTGGAAGTGGCATTTGCAGCTCGCAATAGTGCAGAGTTATCTCAAAGAAAGGGGCCACGGTGTTTCTGTATCTCTATTATGTTGGTGCGGCTTCGGAACTTTTAAATATCTTGATATATCTCGAGAACTACGCATCTGATTAAAAAATATCATAGAACATAAATTGTAGGAAACATAATTCTCTACAAAAAAGGTCTCTTAACATTTTGCCATAGCTCGTTTCGTTTCCGAGATATTTGCAGATATATCTCAAGGGAAGGGGCCTGACGGACATATTTCGAGATATTTCCTCTTCTTGTTGTTCTTCTTCTGCACAGCTAAACTGGAAGTGGCATTTCCAGCTCGCAATAGCGCAGAGTTATCTCAAAGAAAGGGGCCACGGTGTTTCTGTATCTCTATTATGTTGGTGCGTCTTCGGAACTTTTAAATATCTCGATATATCTCGAAAACTACGCTTCTGATCAAAAAATATCATAGAACATAAATTGTAGGAAACATAATTCTCTACAAGAAAGGTCTCTAAACATTTTGCCGTAGCTCGCTTCGTTTCCGAGATATTTGCAGATTTATCTCAAGGGAAGGGGCCTGACGGACGTATTTCGAGATATTTCTTCTTCTTGTTGTTCTTCCTCTGCACAGCTAAGCTGGAAGTGGCATTTGCAGCTCGCAATAGTGCAGAGTTATCTCAAAGAGAGGGGCCACGGTGTTTCTGTATCTCTATTATGTTGGTGCGGCTTCGGAACTTTTAAATATCTTGATATATCTCGAGAACTACGCATCTGATCAAAAAATATCATAGAACATAAAAAGTAGGAAACTTAATTCTCTACAAAAAAGGTCTCTTAACATTTTGCCATAGCTCGCTTCGTTTCGGAGATATTTGCAGATTTATCTCAAGGGAAGGGGCCTGACGGACATATTTCGAGATATTTCTTCTTCTTGTTGTTCTTCTTCTGCACAGCTAAGCTGGAAGTGGCATTTGCGGCTCGCACTAGTGCAGAGTTATCTCAAAGAAAGCGGCCACGGTGTTTCTGTATCTCTATTATGTTGGTGCGGCTTCGGAACTTTTAACTATCTCGATATACCTCGAAAACCACGCTTCTGATCAAAAAATATCATAGAACATAATATGTAGGAAACATAATTCTCTACAAAAAACGTCTCTTAACATTTTGCCATAGCTCGGTTCGTTTCCGAGATATTTGCAGATTCAGCTCAAAGGAACTGGCCTGACGGACATATTTCGAGATATTTCTTCTTCTTGTTGTTCTTCTTCTGCACAGCTAAGCTGGAAGTGGCATTTGCAGCTCGCAATAGTGCAGAGTTATCTCAAAGAAAGGGGCCACGGTGTTTCTGTATCTCTATTATGTTGGTGCGGCTTCGGAACTTTTAAATATCTTGATATATCTCGAGAACTACGCATCTGATCAAAAAATATCATAGAACATAAAAAGTAGGAAACTTAATTCTCTACAAAAGAGGTCTCTTAACATTTTGCCATAGCTCGCTTCGTTTCCGAGATATTTGCAGATTTATCTCACGGGAAGGGGCCTAACGGACATATTTCGAGATATTTCTTCTTCTTGTTGTTCTTCTTCTGCACAGCTAAACTGGAAGTGGCATTTCCAGCTCGCAATAGTGCAGAGTTATCTCAAAGAAAGGGGCCACGGTGTTTCTGTATCCCTATTATGTTGGTGCGGCTTCGGAACTTTCAAATATCTCGATATATCTCGAAAACTACGCTTCTGATCAAAAAATATCATAGAACATAAATTGTAGGAAACATAATTCTCTATAAAAAACGTCTCTTAACATTTTGCCATAGCTCGCTTCGTTTCCGAGATATTTGCAGATTCAGCTCAAAGGAACTGGCCTGACGGACATATTTCGAGATATTTCTTCTTCTTGTTGTTCTTCTTCTGCACAGCTAAGCTGGAAGTGGCATTTGCAGCTCGCAATAGTGCAGAGTTATCTCAAAGAAAGGGGCCACGGTGTTTCTGTATCTCTATTATGTTGGTGCGGCTTCGGAACTTTTAAATATCTTGATATATCTCGAGAACTACGCATCTGATCAAAAAATATCATAGAACATAAAAAGTAGGAAACTTAATTCTTTACAAAAAAGGTCTCTTAACATTTTGCCATAGCTCGCTTCGTTTCCGAGATATTTGCAGATTTATCTCAAGGGAAGGGGCCTGACGGACATATTTCGAGATATTTCTTCTTCTTGTTGTTCTTCTTCTGCACAGCTAAGCTGGAAGTGGCATTTGCGGCTCGCACTAGTGCAGAGTTATCTCAAAGAAAGGGGCCACGGTGTTTCTGTATCTCTATTATGTAGGTGCGGCTTCGGAACTTTTAAATATCTCGATGTATCTCGAAAACCACGCTTCTGATCAAAAAATATCATAGAACATAAATTGTAGGAAACATAATTCTCTACAAAAAAGGTCTCTTAACATTTTGCCATAGCTCGCTTCGTTTCCGAGATATTTGCAGATATATCTCAAGGGAAGGGGCCTGACGGACATATTTCGAGATACTTCTTCTTCTTGTTGTTCTTCTTCTGCACAGCTAAGCTGGAAGTGGCATTTACAGCTCGCACTAGTGCAGAGTTATCTCAAAGAAAGGGGCCACGGTGTTTCTGTATCCCTATTATGTTGGTGCGGCTTCGGAACTTTTAAATATCTCGATATATCTCGAAAACTACGCTTCTGATCAAAAAATATCATAGAACATAAAAAGTAGGAAACTTAATTCTCTACAAAAAAAGTCTCTTAACATTTTGCCATAGCTCTCTTCGTTTCCGAGATATTTGCAGATTTATCTCAAGGGAAGGGGCCTGACGGACATATTTCGAGATATTTCTTCTTCTTGTTGTTCTTCTGCACAGCTAAGCTGGAAGTGGCATTTGCAGCTCACAATAGTGCAGAGTTATCTCAAAGAAAGGGGCCACGGTGTTTCTGTATCTCTATTATGTTGGTGCGGCTTCGGAACTTTTAAATATCTTGATATATCTCGAGAACTACGCATCTGATCAAAAAATATCATAGAACATAAAAAGTAGGAAACTTAATTCCCTACAAAAAAGGTCTCTTAACATTTTGCCATAGCTCGCTTCGTTTCCGAGATATTTGCAGATTTATCTCAAGGGAAGGGGCCTGACGGACATATTTCGAGATATTTCTTCTTCTTGTTGTTCTTCTTCTGCACAGCTAAGCTGGAAGTGGCATTTGCGGCTCGCACTAGTGCAGAGTTATCTCAAAGAAAGGGGCCACGGTGTTTCTGTATCTCTATTATGTTGGTGCGGCTTCGGAACTTTTAAATATCTCGATGTATCTCGAAAACTACGCTTCTGATCAAAAAATATCATAGAACATAAATTGTAGGAAACATAATTCTCTACAAAAAAGGTCTCTTAACATTTTGCCATAGCTCGCTTCATTTCCGAGATATTTGCAGATATATCTCAAGGGAAGGGGCCTGACGGACATATTTCGAGATATTTCTTCTTCTTGTTGTTCTTCTTCTGCACAGCTAAGCTGGAAGTGGCATTTACAGCTCGCAATAGTGCAGAGTTATCTCAAAGAAAGGGGCCACGGTGTTTCTGTATCTCTATTATGTTGGTGCGGCTTCGGAACTTTTAAATATCTTGATATATCTCGAGAACTACGCATCTGATCAAAAAATATCATAGAACATAAAAAGTAGGAAACTTAATTCTCTACAAAAAAGGTCTCTTAAGATTTTGCCATAGCTCGCTTCGTTTCCGAGATATTTGCAGATTTATCTCAAGGGAAGGGGCCTGACGGACATATTGCGAGATATTTCTTCTTCTTGTTGTTCTTCTTCTGCACAGCTAAGCTGGAAGTGGCATTTGCGGCTCGCACTAGTGCAGAGTTATCTCAAAGAAAGGGGCCACAGTGTTTCTGTATCTCTATTATGTTGGTGCGGCTTCGGAACTTTTAAATATCTCGATGTATCTCGAAAACTACGCTTCTGATCAAAAAATATCATAGAACATAAATTGTAGGAAACATAATTCTCTACAAAAAAGGTCTCTTAACATTTTGCAATAGCTCGCTTCGTTTCCGAGATATGTGCTGATATATCTCAAGGGAAGGGGCCTGACGGACATATTTCGAGATATTTCTTCTTCTTGTTGTTCTTCCTCTGCACAGCTAAGCTGGAAGTGGCATTTGCGGCTCGCACTAGTGCAGAGTTATCTCAAAGAAAGGGGCCACGGTGTTTCTGTATCTCTATTATGTTGGTGCGGCTTCGGAACTTTTAAATATCTCGATGTATCTCGAAAACTACGCTTCTGATCAAAAAATATCATAGAACATAAATTGTAGGAAACAGAATTCTCTACAAAAAAGGTCTCTTAACATTTTGCCATAGCTCGCTTCGTTTCCGAGATATTTGCAGATATATCTCAAGGGAAGGGGCCTGACGGACATATTTCGAGATATTTCTTCTTCTTGTTGTTCTTCTTCTGCACAGCTAAGCTGGAAGTGGCATTTGCGGCTCGCACTAGTGCAGAGTTATCTCAAAGAAAGGGGCCACGGTGTTTCTGTATCTCTATTATGTTGGTGCGGCTTCGGAACTTTTAAATATCTCGATGTATCTCGAAAACTACGCTTCTGATCAAAAAATATCATAGAACATAAATTGTAGGAAACATAATTCTCTACAAAAAAGGTCTCTTAACATTTTGCCATAGCTCGCTTCATTTCCGAGATATTTGCAGATATATCTCAAGGGAAGGGGCCTGACGGACATATTTCGAGATATTTCTTCTTCTTGTTGTTCTTCTTCTGCACAGCTAAGCTGGAAGTGGCATTTACAGCTCGCAATAGTGCAGAGTTATCTCAAAGAAAGGGGCCACGGTGTTTCTGTATCTCTATTATGTTGGTGCGGCTTCGGAACTTTTAAATATCTTGATATATCTCGAGAACTACGCATCTGATCAAAAAATATCATAGAACATAAAAAGTAGGAAACTTAATTCTCTACAAAAAAGGTCTCTTAAGATTTTGCCATAGCTCGCTTCGTTTCCGAGATATTTGCAGATTTATCTCAAGGGAAGGGGCCTGACGGACATATTGCGAGATATTTCTTCTTCTTGTTGTTCTTCTTCTGCACAGCTAAGCTGGAAGTGGCATTTGCGGCTCGCACTAGTGCAGAGTTATCTCAAAGAAAGGGGCCACAGTGTTTCTGTATCTCTATTATGTTGGTGCGGCTTCGGAACTTTTAAATATCTCGATGTATCTCGAAAACTACGCTTCTGATCAAAAAATATCATAGAACATAAATTGTAGGAAACATAATTCTCTACAAAAAAGGTCTCTTAACATTTTGCCATAGCTCGCTTCGTTTCCGAGATATGTGCTGATATATCTCAAGGGAAGGGGCCTGACGGACATATTTCGAGATATTTCTTCTTCTTGTTGTTCTTCCTCTGCACAGCTAAGCTGGAAGTGGCAATTGCGGCTCGCACTAGTGCAGAGTTATCTCAAAGAAAGGGGCCACGGTGTTTCTGTATCTCTATTATGTTGGTGCGGCTTCGGAACTTTTAAATATCTCGATGTATCTCGAAAACTACGCTTCTGATCAAAAAATATCATAGAACATAAATTGTAGGAAACAGAATTCTCTACAAAAAAGGTCTCTTAACATTTTGCCATAGCTCGCTTCGTTTCCGAGATATTTGCAGATATATCTCAAGGGAAGGGGCCTGACGGACATATTTCGAGATATTTCTTCTTCTTGTTGTTCTTCTTCTGCACAGCTAAGCTGGAAGTGGCATTTGCGGCTCGCACTAGTGCAGAGTTATCTCAAAGAAAGGGGCCACGGTGTTTCTGTATCTCTATTATGTTGGTGCGGCTTCGGAACTTTTAAATATCTCGATGTATCTCGAAAACTACGCTTCTGATCAAAAAATATCATAGAACATAAATTGTAGGAAACATAATTCTCTACAAAAAAGGTCTCTTAACATTTTGCCATAGCTCGCTTCGTTTCCGAGATATTTGCAGATATATCTCAAGGGAAGGGGCCTGACGGACATATTTCGAGATATTTCTTCTTCTTGTTGTTCTTCTTCTGCACAGCTAAGCTGGAAGTGGCGTTTGCGGCTCGCACTAGTGCAGAGTTATCTCAAAGAAAGGGGCCACGGTGTTTCTGTATCTCTATTATGTTGGTGCGGCTTCGGAACTTTTAAATATCTCGATGTATCTCGAAAACTACGCTTCTGATCAAAAAATATCATAGAACATAAATTGTAGGAAACATAATTCTCTACAAAAAAGGTCTCTTAACATTTTGCCATAGCTCGCTTCGTTTCCGAGATATGTGCTGATATATCTCAAGGGAAGGGGCCTGACGGACATATTTCGAGATATTTCTTCTTCTTGTTGTTCTTCTTCTGCACAGCTAAGCTGGAAGTGGCATTTCCAGCTCGCAATAGTGCAGAGTTATCTCAAAGAAAGGGGCCACGGTGTTTCTGTATCTCTATTATGTTGGTGCGGCTTCGGAACTTTTAAATATCTTGATATATCTCGAGAACTACGCATCAGATCAAAAAATATCATAGAACATAAAAAGTAGGAAACTTAATTCTCTACAAAAAAAGTCTCTTAACATTTTGCCATAGCTCTCTTCGTTTCCGAGATATTTGCAGATTTATCTCAAGGGAAGGGGCCTGACGGACATATTTCGAGATATTTCTTCTTCTTGTTGTTCTTCTGCACAGCTAAGCTGGAAGTGGCATTTGCAGCTCGCAATAGTGCATAGTTATCTGAAAGAAAGGGGCCACGGTGTTTCTGTATCTCTATTATGTTGCTGCGGCTTCGGAACTTTTAAATATCTTGATATATCTCGAGAACTACGCATCTGATCAAAAAATATCATAGAACATAAAAAGTAGGAAACTTAATTCTCTACAAAAAAGGTCTCGTAACATTTTGCCATAGCTCGCTTCGTTTCCGAGATATTTGCAGATTTATCTCAAGGGAAGGGGCCTGACGGACATATTTCGAGATATTTCTTCTTCTTGTTGTTCTTCTTCTGCACAGCTAAGCTGGAAGTGGCATTTGCGGCTCGCACTAGTGCAGAGTTATCTCAAAGAAAGGGGCCACGGTGTTTCTGTATCCCTATTATGTTGGTGCGGCTTCGGAACTTTTAAATATCTCGATATATCTCGAAAACTACGCATCTGATCAAAAAATATCATAGAACATAAATTGTAGGAAACATAATTCTCTATAAAAAACGTCTCTTAACATTTTGTCATAGCTCGCTTCGTTTCCGAGATATTTGCAGATTCAGCTCAAAGGAACTGGCCTGACGGACATATTTCGAGATATTTCTTCTTCTTGTTGTTCTTCCTCTGCACAGCTAAGCTGGAAGTGGCATTTGCAGCTCACAATAGTGCAGAGTTATCTCAAAGAAAGGGGCCACGGTGTTTCTGTATCTCTATTATGTTGGTGCGGCTTCGGAACTTTTAAATATCTTGATATATCTCGAGAACTACGCATCTGATCAAAAAATATCATAGAACATAAAAAGTAGGAAACTTAATTCCCTACAAAAAAGGTCTCTTAACATTTTGCCATAGCTCGCTTCGTTTCCGAGATATTTGCAGATTTATCTCAAGGGAAGGGGCCTGACGGACATATTTCGAGATATTTCTTCTTCTTGTTGTTCTTCTTCTGCACAGCTAAGCTGGAAGTGGCATTTGCGGCTCGCACTAGTGCAGAGTTATCTCAAAGAAAGGGGCCACGGTGTTTCTGTATCTCTATTATGTTGGTGCGGCTTCGGAACTTTTAAATATCTCGATGTATCTCGAAAACTACGCTTCTGATCAAAAAATATCATAGAACATAAATTGTAGGAAACAGAATTCTCTACAAAAAAGGTCTCTTAACATTTTGCCATAGCTCGCTTCGTTTCCGAGATATTTGCAGATATATCTCAAGGGAAGGGGCCTGACGGACATATTTCGAGATATTTCTTCTTCTTGTTGTTCTTCTTCTGCACAGCTAAGCTGGAAGTGGCATTTGCGGCTCGCACTAGTGCAGAGTTATCTCAAAGAAAGGGGCCACGGTGTTTCTGTATCTCTATTATGTTGGTGCGGCTTCGGAACTTTTAAATATCTCGATGTATCTCGAAAACTACGCTTCTGATCAAAAAATATCATAGAACATAAATTGTAGGAAACATAATTCTCTACAAAAAAGGTCTCTTAACATTTTGCCATAGCTCGCTTCGTTTCCGAGATATTTGCAGATATATCTCAAGGGAAGGGGCCTGACGGACATATTTCGAGATATTTCTTCTTCTTGTTGTTCTTCTTCTGCACAGCTAAGCTGGAAGTGGCATTTGCGGCTCGCACTAGTGCAGAGTTATCTCAAAGAAAGGGGCCACGGTGTTTCTGTATCTCTATTATGTTGGTGCGGCTTCGGAACTTTTAAATATCTCGATGTATCTCGAAAACTACGCTTCTGATCAAAAAATATCATAGAACATAAATTGTAGGAAACATAATTCTCTACAAAAAAGGTCTCTTAACATTTTGCCATAGCTCGCTTCGTTTCCGAGATATGTGCTGATATATCTCAAGGGAAGGGGCCTGACGGACATATTTCGAGATATTTCTTCTTCTTGTTGTTCTTCTTCTGCACAGCTAAGCTGGAAGTGGCATTTCCAGCTCGCAATAGTGCAGAGTTATCTCAAAGAAAGGGGCCACGGTGTTTCTGTATCTCTATTATGTTGGTGCGGCTTCGGAACTTTTAAATATCTTGATATATCTCGAGAACTACGCATCAGATCAAAAAATATCATAGAACATAAAAAGTAGGAAACTTAATTCTCTACAAAAAAAGTCTCTTAACATTTTGCCATAGCTCTCTTCGTTTCCGAGATATTTGCAGATTTATCTCAAGGGAAGGGGCCTGACGGACATATTTCGAGATATTTCTTCTTCTTGTTGTTCTTCTGCACAGCTAAGCTGGAAGTGGCATTTGCAGCTCGCAATAGTGCATAGTTATCTGAAAGAAAGGGGCCACGGTGTTTCTGTATCTCTATTATGTTGCTGCGGCTTCGGAACTTTTAAATATCTTGATATATCTCGAGAACTACGCATCTGATCAAAAAATATCATAGAACATAAAAAGTAGGAAACTTAATTCTCTACAAAAAAGGTCTCGTAACATTTTGCCATAGCTCGCTTCGTTTCCGAGATATTTGCAGATTTATCTCAAGGGAAGGGGCCTGACGGACATATTTCGAGATATTTCTTCTTCTTGTTGTTCTTCTTCTGCACAGCTAAGCTGGAAGTGGCATTTGCGGCTCGCACTAGTGCAGAGTTATCTCAAAGAAAGGGGCCACGGTGTTTCTGTATCCCTATTATGTTGGTGCGGCTTCGGAACTTTTAAATATCTCGATATATCTCGAAAACTACGCATCTGATCAAAAAATATCATAGAACATAAATTGTAGGAAACATAATTCTCTATAAAAAACGTCTCTTAACATTTTGTCATAGCTCGCTTCGTTTCCGAGATATTTGCAGATTCAGCTCAAAGGAACTGGCCTGACGGACATATTTCGAGATATTTCTTCTTCTTGTTGTTCTTCCTCTGCACAGCTAAGCTGGAAGTGGCATTTGCAGCTCACAATAGTGCAGAGTTATCTCAAAGAAAGGGGCCACGGTGTTTCTGTATCTCTATTATGTTGGTGCGGCTTCGGAACTTTTAAATATCTTGATATATCTCGAGAACTACGCATCTGATCAAAAAATATCATAGAACATAAAAAGTAGGAAACTTAATTCCCTACAAAAAAGGTCTCTTAACATTTTGCCATAGCTCGCTTCGTTTCCGAGATATTTGCAGATTTATCTCAAGGGAAGGGGCCTGACGGACATATTTCGAGATATTTCTTCTTCTTGTTGTTCTTCTTCTGCACAGCTAAGCTGGAAGTGGCATTTGCGGCTCGCACTAGTGCAGAGTTATCTCAAAGAAAGGGGCCACGGTGTTTCTGTATCTCTATTATGTTGGTGCGGCTTCGGAACTTTTAAATATCTCGATGTATCTCGAAAACTACGCTTCTGATCAAAAAATATCATAGAACATAAATTGTAGGAAACATAATTCTCTACAAAAAAGGTCTCTTAACATTTTGCCATAGCTCGCTTCATTTCCGAGATATTTGCAGATATATCTCAAGGGAAGGGGCCTGACGGACATATTTCGAGATATTTCTTCTTCTTGTTGTTCTTCTTCTGCACAGCTAAGCTGGAAGTGGCATTTACAGCTCGCAATAGTGCAGAGTTATCTCAAAGAAAGGGGCCACGGTGTTTCTGTATCTCTATTATGTTGGTGCGGCTTCGGAACTTTTAAATATCTTGATATATCTCGAGAACTACGCATCTGATCAAAAAATATCATAGAACATAAAAAGTAGGAAACTTAATTCTCTACAAAAAAGGTCTCTTAAGATTTTGCCATAGCTCGCTTCCTTTCCGAGATATTTGCAGATTTATCTCAAGGGAAGGGGCCTGACGGACATATTGCGAGATATTTCTTCTTCTTGTTGTTCTTCTTCTGCACAGCTAAGCTGGAAGTGGCATTTGCGGCTCGCACTAGTGCAGAGTTATCTCAAAGAAAGGGGCCACAGTGTTTCTGTATCTCTATTATGTTGGTGCGGCTTCGGAACTTTTAAATATCTCGATGTATCTCGAAAACTACGCTTCTGATCAAAAAATATCATAGAACATAAATTGTAGGAAACATAATTCTCTACAAAAAAGGTCTCTTAACATTTTGCCATAGCTCGCTTCGTTTCCGAGATATGTGCTGATATATCTCAAGGGAAGGGGCCTGACGGACATATTTCGAGATATTTCTTCTTCTTGGTGTTCTTCCTCTGCACAGCTAAGCTGGAAGTGGCATTTGCGGCTCGCACTAGTGCAGAGTTATCTCAAAGAAAGGGGCCACGGTGTTTCTGTATCTCTATTATGTTGGTGCGGCTTCGGAACTTTTAAATATCTCGATGTATCTCGAAAACTACGCTTCTGATCAAAAAATATCATAGAACATAAATTGTAGGAAACAGAATTCTCTACAAAAAAGGTCTCTTAACATTTTGCCATAGCTCGCTTCGTTTCCGAGATATTTGCAGATATATCTCAAGGGAAGGGGCCTGACGGACATATTTCGAGATATTTCTTCTTCTTGTTGTTCTTCTTCTGCACAGCTAAGCTGGAAGTGGCATTTGCGGCTCGCACTAGTGCAGAGTTATCTCAAAGAAAGGGGCCACGGTGTTTCTGTATCTCTATTATGTTGGTGCGGCTTCGGAACTTTTAAATATCTCGATGTATCTCGAAAACTACGCTTCTGATCAAAAAATATCATAGAACATAAATTGTAGGAAACATAATTCTCTACAAAAAAGGTCTCTTAACATTTTGCCATAGCTCGCTTCGTTTCCGAGATATTTGCAGATATATCTCAAGGGAAGGGGCCTGACGGACATATTTCGAGATATTTCTTCTTCTTGTTGTTCTTCTTCTGCACAGCTAAGCTGGAAGTGGCATTTGCGGCTCGCACTAGTGCAGAGTTATCTCAAAGAAAGGGGCCACGGTGTTTCTGTATCTCTATTATGTTGGTGCGGCTTCGGAACTTTTAAATATCTCGATGTATCTCGAAAACTACGCTTCTGATCAAAAAATATCATAGAACATAAATTGTAGGAAACATAATTCTCTACAAAAAAGGTCTCTTAACATTTTGCCATAGCTCGCTTCGTTTCCGAGATATGTGCTGATATATCTCAAGGGAAGGGGCCTGACGGACATATTTCGAGATATTTCTTCTTCTTGTTGTTCTTCTTCTGCACAGCTAAGCTGGAAGTGGCATTTCCAGCTCGCAATAGTGCAGAGTTATCTCAAAGAAAGGGGCCACGGTGTTTCTGTATCTCTATTATGTTGGTGCGGCTTCGGAACTTTTAAATATCTTGATATATCTCGAGAACTACGCATCTGATCAAAAAATATCATAGAACATAAAAAGTAGGAAACTTAATTCTCTACAAAAAAAGTCTCTTAACATTTTGCCATAGCTCTCTTCGTTTCCGAGATATTTGCAGATATATCTCAAGGGAAGGGGCCTGACGGACATATTTCGAGATATTTCTTCTTCTTGTTGTTCTTCTTCTGCACAGCTAAGCTGGAAGTGGCATTTGCGGCTCGCACTAGTGCAGAGTTATCTCAAAGAAAGGGGCCACGGTGTTTCTGTATCTCTATTATGTTGGTGCGGCTTCGGAACTTTTAAATATCTCGATGTATCTCGAAAACTACGCTTCTGATCAAAAAATATCATAGAACATAAAAAGTAGGAAACTTAATTCTCTACAAAAAAAGTCTCTTAACATTTTGCCATAGCTCTCTTCGTTTCCGAGATATTTGCAGATTTATCTCAAGGGAAGGGGCCTGACGGACATATTTCGAGATATTTCTTCTTCTTGTTGTTCTTCTGCACAGCTAAGCTGGAAGTGGCATTTGCAGCTCGCAATAGTGCATAGTTATCTGAAAGAAAGGGGCCACGGTGTTTCTGTATCTCTATTATGTTGGTGCGGCTTCGGAACTTTTAAATATCTCGATGTATCTCGAAAACTACGCTTCTGATCAAAAAATATCATAGAACATAAATTGTAGGAAACATAATTCTCTATAAAAAACGTCTCTTAACATTTTGTCATAGCTCGCTTCGTTTCCGAGATATTTGCAGATTCAGCTCAAAGGAACTGGCCTGACGGACATATTTCGAGATATTTCTTCTTCTTGTTGTTCTTCCTCTGCACAGCTAAGCTGGAAGTGGCATTTGCAGCTCGCAATAGTGCAGAGTTATCTCAAAGAAAGGGGCCACGGTGTTTCTGTATCTCTATTATGTTGGTGCGGCTTCGGAACTTTTAAATATCTTGATATATCTCGAGAACTACGCATCTGATCAAAAAATATCATAGAACATAAAAAGTAGGAAACTTAATTCTCTACAAAAAAGGTCTCTTAACATTTTGCCATAGCTCGCTTCGTTTCCGAGATATTTGCAGATTTATCTCAAGGGAAGGGGCCTGACGGACATATTTCGAGATATTTCTTCTTCTTGTTGTTTTTCTTCTGCACAGCTAAACTGGAAGTGGCATTTGCGGCTCGCACTAGTGCAGAGTTATCTCAAAGAAAGGGGCCACGGTGTTTCTGTATCTCTATTATGTTGGTGCGGCTTCGGAACTTTTAAATATCTCGATGTATCTCGAAAACTACGCTTCTGATCAAAAAATATCATAGAACATAAATTGTAGGAAACATAATTCTCTACAAAAAAGGTCTCTTAACATTTTGCCATAGCTCGCTTCGTTTCCGAGATATTTGCTGATATATCTCAAGGGAAGGGGCCTGACGGACATATTTCGAGATATTTCTTCTTCTTGTTGTTCTTCTTCTGCACAGCTAAGCTGGAAGTGGCATTTGCGGCTCGCACTAGTGCAGAGTTATCTCAAAGAAAGGGGCCACGTTGTTTCTGTATCCCTATTATGTTGGTGCGGCTTCGGAACTTTTAAATATCTCGATATATCTCGAAAACTACGCTTCTGATCAAAAAATATCATAGAACATAAATTGTAGGAAACATAATTCTCTATAAAAAACGTCTCTTCACATTTTGCCATAGCTCGCTTCGTTTCCGAGATATTTGCAGATTCAGCTCAAAGGAACTGGCCTGACGGACATATTTCGAGATATTTCTTCTTCTTGTTGTTCTTCCTCTGCACAGCTAAGCTGGAAGTGGCATTTGCAGCTCGCAATAGTGCAGAGTTATCTCAAAGAAAGGGGCCACGGTGTTTCTGTATCTCTATTATGTTGGTGCGGCTTCGGAACTTTTAAATATCTTGATATATCTCGAGAACTACGCATCTGATCAAAAAATATCATAGAACATAAAAAGTAGGAAACTGAATTCTCTACAAAAAAGGTCTCTTAACATTTTGCCATAGCTCGCTTCGTTTCCGAGATATTTGCAGATTTATCTCAAGGGAAGGGGCCTGACGGACATATTTCGAGATATTTCGTCTTCTTGTTGTTCTTCTTCTGCACAGCTAAGCTGGAAGTGGCATTTGCGGCTCGCACTGGTGCAGAGTTATCTCAAAGAAAGGGGCCACGGTGTTTCTGTATCGCTATTATGTTGGTGCGGCTTCGGAACTTTTAAATATCCCGATGTATCTCGAAAACTACGCTTCTGATCAAAAAATATCATAGAACATAAATTGTAGGAAACATAATTCTCTACAAAAAAGGTCTCTTAACATTTTGCCATAGCTCGCTTCGTTTCCGAGATATTTGCTGATATATCTCAAGGGAAGGGGCCTGACGGACATATTTCGAGATATTTCTTCTTCTTGTTGTTCTTCTTCTGCACAGCTAAGCTGGAAGTGGCATTTGCGGCTCGCACTAGTGCAGAGTTATCTCAAAGAAAGGGGCCACGTTGTTTCTGTATCCCTATTATGTTGGTGCGGCTTCGGAACTTTTAAATATCTCGATATATCTCGAAAACTACGCTTCTGATCAAAAAATATCATAGAACATAAATTGTAGGAAACATAATTCTCTATAAAAAACGTCTCTTCACATTTTGCCATAGCTCGCTTCGTTTCCGAGATATTTGCAGATTCAGCTCAAAGGAACTGGCCTGACGGACATATTTCGAGATATTTCTTCTTCTTGTTGTTCTTCCTCTGCACAGCTAAGCTGGAAGTGGCATTTGCAGCTCGCAATAGTGCAGAGTTATCTCAAAGAAAGGGGCCACGGTGTTTCTGTATCTCTATTATGTTGGTGCGGCTTCGGAACTTTTAAATATCTTGATATATCTCGAGAACTACGCATCTGATCAAAAAATATCATAGAACATAAAAAGTAGGAAACTGAATTCTCTACAAAAAAGGTCTCTTAACATTTTGCCATAGCTCGCTTCGTTTCCGAGATATTTGCAGATTTATCTCAAGGGAAGGGGCCTGACGGACATATTTCGAGATATTTCGTCTTCTTGTTGTTCTTCTTCTGCACAGCTAAGCTGGAAGTGGCATTTGCGGCTCGCACTGGTGCAGAGTTATCTCAAAGAAAGGGGCCACGGTGTTTCTGTATCGCTATTATGTTGGTGCGGCTTCGGAACTTTTAAATATCCCGATGTATCTCGAAAACTACGCTTCTGATCAAAAAATATCATAGAACATAAATTGTAGGAAACATAATTCTCTACAAAAAAGGTCTCTTAACATTTTGCCATAGCTCGCTTCGTTTCCGAGATATTTGCAGATATATCTCAAGGGAAGGGGCCTGACGGACATATTTCGAGATATTTCTTCTTCTTGTTGTTCTTCTTCTGCACAGCTAAGCTGGAAGTGGCATTTACAGCTCGCAATAGTGCAGAGTTATCTCAAAGAAAGGGGCCACGGTGTTTCTGTATCTCTATTATGTTGGTGCGGCTTCGGAACTTTTAAATATCTTGATATATCTCGAGAACTACGCATCTGATCAAAAAATATCATAGAACATAAAAAGTAGGAAACTTAATTCTCTACAAAAAAGGTCTCTTAACATTTTGCCATAGCTCGCTTCGTTTCCGAGATATTTGCAGATTTATCTCAAGGGAAGGGGCCTGACGGACATATTTCGAGATATTTCTTCTTCTTGTTGTTCTTCTTCTGCACAGCTAAGCTGGAAGTGGCATTTGCGGCTCGCACTAGTGCAGAGTTATCTCAAAGAAAGGGGCCACGGTGTTTCTGTATCCCTATTATGTTGGTGCGGCTTCGGAACTTTTAAATATCTCGATATATCTCGAAAACTACGCATCTGATCAAAAAATATCATAGAACATAAATTGTAGGAAACATAATTCTCTACAAAAAAGGTCTCTTAACATTTTGCCATAGCTCGCTTCGTTTCCGAGATATTTGCAGATATATCTCAAGGGAAGGGGCCTGACGGACATATTTCGAGATATTTCTTCTTCTTGTTGTTCTTCTTCTGCACAGCTAAGCTGGAAGTGGCATTTGCGGCTCGCACTAGTGCAGAGTTATCTCAAAGAAAGGGGCCACGGTGTTTCTGTATCCCTATTATGTTGGTGCGGCTTCGGAACTTTTAAATATCTCGATATATCTCGAAAACTACGCTTCTGATCAAAAAATATCATAGAACATAAATTGTAGGAAACATAATTCTCTATAAAAAACGTCTCTTAACATTTTGTCATAGCTCGCTTCGTTTCCGAGATATTTGCAGATTCAGCTCAAAGGAACTGGCCTGACGGACATATTTCGAGATATTTCTTCTTCTTGTTGTTCTTCCTCTGCACAGCTAAGCTGGAAGTGGCATTTGCAGCTCGCAATAGTGCAGAGTTATCTCAAAGAAAGGGGCCACGGTGTTTCTGTATCTCTATTATGTTGGTGCGGCTTCGGAACTTTTAAATATCTCGATATATCTCGAAAACTACGCATCTGATCAAAAAATATCATAGAACATAAATTGTAGGAAACATAATTCTCTACAAAAAAGGTCTCTTAACATTTTGCCATAGCTCGCTTCGTTTCCGAGATATTTGCAGATATATCTCAAGGGAAGGGGCCTGACGGACATATTTCGAGATATTTCTTCTTCTTGTTGTTCTTCTTCTGCACAGCTAAGCTGGAAGTGGCATTTGCGGCTCGCACTAGTGCAGAGTTATCTCAAAGAAAGGGGCCACGGTGTTTCTGTATCCCTATTATGTTGGTGCGGCTTCGGAACTTTTAAATATCTCGATATATCTCGAAAACTACGCTTCTGATCAAAAAATATCATAGAACATAAATTGTAGGAAACATAATTCTCTATAAAAAACGTCTCTTAACATTTTGTCATAGCTCGCTTCGTTTCCGAGATATTTGCAGATTCAGCTCAAAGGAACTGGCCTGACGGACATATTTCGAGATATTTCTTCTTCTTGTTGTTCTTCCTCTGCACAGCTAAGCTGGAAGTGGCATTTGCAGCTCGCAATAGTGCATAGTTATCTGAAAGAAAGGGGCCACGGTGTTTCTGTATCTCTATTATGTTGGTGCGGCTTCGGAACTCTTAAATATCTTGATATATCTCGAGAACTACGCATCTGATCAAAAAATATCATAGAACATAAAAAGTAGGAAACTTAATTCTCTACAAAAGAGGTCTCTTAACATTTTGCCATAGCTCGCTTCGTTTCCGAGATATTTGCAGATTTATCTCACGGGAAGGGGCCTAACGGACATATTTCGAGATATTTCTTCTTCTTGTTGTTCTTCCTCTGCACAGCTAAGCTGGAAGTGGCATTTGCAGCTCGCAATAGTGCAGAGTTAACTCAAAGAAAGGGGCCACGGTGTTTCTGTATCTCTATTATGTTGGTGCGGCTTCGGAACTTTTAAATATCTTGATATATCTCGAGAACTACGCATCTGATCAAAAAATATCATAGAACATAAAAAGTAGGAAACTTAATTCTCTACAAAAAAGGTCTCTTAACATTTTGCCATAGCTCTCTTCGTTTCCGAGATATTTGCAGATTTATCTCAAAGGAACTGGCCTGACGGACATATTTCGAGATATTTCTTCTTCTTGTTGTTCTTCCTCTGCACAGCTAAGCTGGAAGTGGCATTTGCAGCTCGCAATAGTGCAGAGTTATCTCGAAGAAAGGGGCCACGGTGTTTCTGTATCTCTATTATGTTGGTGCGGCTTCGGAACTTTTAAATATCTTGATATATCTCGAGAACTACGCATCTGATCAAAAAATATCATAGAAGATAAAAAGTAGGAAACTTAATTCTCTACAAAAAAGGTCGCTTAACATTTTGCCATAGCTCGCTTCGTTTCCGAGATATTTGCAGATTTATCTCAAGAGAAGGGGCCTGACGGACATATTTCGAGATATTTCTTCTTCTTGTTGTTCTTCTTCTGCACAGCTAAGCTGGAAGTGGCATTTGCGGCTCGCACTAGTGCAGAGTTATCTCAAAGAAAGCGGCCACGGTGTTTCTGTATCTCTATTATGTTGGTGCGGCTTCGGAACTTTTAAATATCTCGATATATCTCGAAAACTACGCTTCTGATCAAAAAATATCATAGAACATAAATTGTAGGAAACATAACTCTCTACAAAAAACGTCTCTTAACATTTTGCCATAGCTCGCTTCGTTTCCGAGATATTTGCAGATTCAGCTCAAAGGAACTGGCTTGACGGACATATTTCGAGATATTTCTTCTTCTTGTTGTTCTTCTCCTGCACAGCTAAGCTGGAAGTGGCATTTGCAGCTCGCAATAGTGCAGAGTTATCTCAAAGAAAGGGGCCACGGTGTTTCTGTATCTCTATTATGTTGGTGCGGCTTCGGAACTTTTAAATATCTTGATATATCTCGAGAACTACGCATCTGATCAAAAAATATCATAGAACATAAAAAGTAGGAAACTTAATTCTCTACAAAAAAGGTCTCTTAACATTTTGCCATAGCTCGCTTCGTTTCCGAGATATTTGCAGATTTATCTCAAGGGAAGGGGCCTGACGGACATATTTCGAGATACTTCTTCTTCTTGTTGTTCTTCTTCTGCACAGCTGAGCTGGAAGTGGCATTTGCAGGTCGCAATAGTGCAGAGTTATCTCAAAGAAAGGGGCCACGGTGTTTCTGTATCTCCATTATGTTGGTGCGGCTTCGGAACTTTTAAATATATCGATATATCTCGAAAACTAGGCTTCTGATCAAAAAATATCATAGAACGTAAATTGTAGGAAACATTATTCTCTACAAAAAAGGTCTCTTAACATTTTGCCATAGCTCGCTTCGTTTCCGAGATATTTGCAGATTTATCTCAAGGGAAGGGTCCTGATGGACATATTTCGAGATATTTCTTCTTCTTGTTGTTCTTCTTCTGCACAGCTAAACTGGAAGTGGCATTTCCAGCTCGCAATCGTGCAGAGTTATCTCAAAGAAAGGGGCCACGGTGTTTCTGTATCTCTATTATGTTGGTGCGGCTTCGGAACTTTTAAATATCTTGATATATCTCGAGAACTACGCATCTGATCAAAAAATATCATAGAACGTAAAAAGTAGGAAACTTAATGCTCTACAAAAAAGGTCTCTTAACATTTTGCCATAGCTCGCTTCGTTTCCGAGATATTTGCAGATTTATCTCAAGGGAAGGGGCCTGACGGACATATTTCGAGATACTTCTTCTTCTTGTTGTTCTTCTTCTGCACAGCTGAGCTGGAAGTGGCATTTGCAGGTCGCAATAGTGCAGAGTTATCTCAAAGAAAGGGGCCACGGTGTTTCTGTATCTCCATTATGTTGGTGCGGCTTCGGAACTTTTAAATATATCGATATATCTCGAAAACTACGCTTCTGATCAAAAAATATCATAGAACGTAAATTGTAGGAAACATTATTCTCTACAAAAAAGGTCTCTTAACATTTTGCCATAGCTCGCTTCGTTTCCGAGATATTTGCAGATTTATCTCAAGGGAAGGGTCCTGATGGACATATTTCGAGATATTTCTTCTTCTTGTTGTTCTTCTTCTGCACAGCTAAGCTGGAAGTGGCATTTGCAGCTCGCAATAGTGCAGAGTTATCTCAAAGAAAGGGGCCACGGTGTTTCTGTATCTCTATTATGTTGGTGCGGCTTCGGAACTTTTAAATATCTCGATATATCTCGAAAACTACGCATCTGATCAAAAAATATCATAGAACATAAATTGTAGGAAACATAATTCTCTACAAAAAAGGTCTCTTAACATTTTGCCATAGCTCGCTTCGTTTCCGAGATATTTGCAGATATATCTCAAGGGAAGGGGCCTGACGGACATATTTCGAGATATTTCTTCTTCTTGTTGTTCTTCTTCTGCACAGCTAAGCTGGAAGTGGCATTTGCGGCTCGCACTAGTGCAGAGTTATCTCAAAGAAAGGGGCCACGGTGTTTCTGTATCCCTATTATGTTGGTGCGGCTTCGGAACTTTTAAATATCTCGATATATCTCGAAAACTACGCTTCTGATCAAAAAATATCATAGAACATAAATTGTAGGAAACATAATTCTCTATAAAAAACGTCTCTTAACATTTTGTCATAGCTCGCTTCGTTTCCGAGATATTTGCAGATTCAGCTCAAAGGAACTGGCCTGACGGACATATTTCGAGATATTTCTTCTTCTTGTTGTTCTTCCTCTGCACAGCTAAGCTGGAAGTGGCATTTGCAGCTCGCAATAGTGCATAGTTATCTGAAAGAAAGGGGCCACGGTGTTTCTGTATCTCTATTATGTTGGTGCGGCTTCGGAACTCTTAAATATCTTGATATATCTCGAGAACTACGCATCTGATCAAAAAATATCATAGAACATAAAAAGTAGGAAACTTAATTCTCTACAAAAGAGGTCTCTTAACATTTTGCCATAGCTCGCTTCGTTTCCGAGATATTTGCAGATTTATCTCACGGGAAGGGGCCTAACGGACATATTTCGAGATATTTCTTCTTCTTGTTGTTCTTCCTCTGCACAGCTAAGCTGGAAGTGGCATTTGCAGCTCGCAATAGTGCAGAGTTAACTCAAAGAAAGGGGCCACGGTGTTTCTGTATCTCTATTATGTTGGTGCGGCTTCGGAACTTTTAAATATCTTGATATATCTCGAGAACTACGCATCTGATCAAAAAATATCATAGAACATAAAAAGTAGGAAACTTAATTCTCTACAAAAAAGGTCTCTTAACATTTTGCCATAGCTCTCTTCGTTTCCGAGATATTTGCAGATTTATCTCAAAGGAACTGGCCTGACGGACATATTTCGAGATATTTCTTCTTCTTGTTGTTCTTCCTCTGCACAGCTAAGCTGGAAGTGGCATTTGCAGCTCGCAATAGTGCAGAGTTATCTCGAAGAAAGGGGCCACGGTGTTTCTGTATCTCTATTATGTTGGTGCGGCTTCGGAACTTTTAAATATCTTGATATATCTCGAGAACTACGCATCTGATCAAAAAATATCATAGAAGATAAAAAGTAGGAAACTTAATTCTCTACAAAAAAGGTCGCTTAACATTTTGCCATAGCTCGCTTCGTTTCCGAGATATTTGCAGATTTATCTCAAGAGAAGGGGCCTGACGGACATATTTCGAGATATTTCTTCTTCTTGTTGTTCTTCTTCTGCACAGCTAAGCTGGAAGTGGCATTTGCGGCTCGCACTAGTGCAGAGTTATCTCAAAGAAAGCGGCCACGGTGTTTCTGTATCTCTATTATGTTGGTGCGGCTTCGGAACTTTTAAATATCTCGATATATCTCGAAAACTACGCTTCTGATCAAAAAATATCATAGAACATAAATTGTAGGAAACATAACTCTCTACAAAAAACGTCTCTTAACATTTTGCCATAGCTCGCTTCGTTTCCGAGATATTTGCAGATTCAGCTCAAAGGAACTGGCCTGACGGACATATTTCGAGATATTTCTTCTT
Organism: Osmia lignaria lignaria; assembly: GCF_051020975.1. NCBI lineage: Eukaryota > Metazoa > Arthropoda > Insecta > Hymenoptera > Megachilidae > Osmia > Osmia lignaria. Next base: position 3,133,114 of record NW_027478169.1, on the reverse strand, counting down.
CTTGTTGTTCTTCTTCTGCACAGCTAAGCTGGAAGTGGCATTTGCAGCTCGCAATAGTGCAGAGTTATCTCAAAGAAAGGGGCCACGGTGTTTCTGTATCTCTATTATGTTGGTGCGGCTTCGGAACTTTTAAATATCTTGATATATCTCGAGAACTACGCATCTGATCAAAAAATATCATAGAACATAAAAAGTAGGAAACTTAATTCTCTACAAAAAAGGTCTCTTAACATTTTGCCATAGCTCGCTTCGTTTCCGAGATATTTGCAGATTTATCTCAAGGGAAGGGGCCTGACGGACATATTTCGAGATACTTCTTCTTCTTGTTGTTCTTCTTCTGCACAGCTGAGCTGGAAGTGGCATTTGCAGGTCGCAATAGTGCAGAGTTATCTCAAAGAAAGGGGCCACGGTGTTTCTGTATCTCCATTATGTTGGTGCGGCTTCGGAACTTTTAAATATATCGATATATCTCGAAAACTACGCTTCTGATCAAAAAATATCATAGAACGTAAATTGTAGGAAACATTATTCTCTACAAAAAAGGTCTCTTAACATTTTGCCATAGCTCGCTTCGTTTCCGAGATATTTGCAGATTTATCTCAAGGGAAGGGTCCTGATGGACATATTTCGAGATATTTCTTCTTCTTGTTGTTCTTCTTCTGCACAGCTAAACTGGAAGTGGCATTTCCAGCTCGCAATCGTGCAGAGTTATCTCAAAGAAAGGGGCCACGGTGTTTCTGTATCTCTATTATGTTGGTGCGGCTTCGGAACTTTTAAATATCTTGATATATCTCGAGAACTACGCATCTGATCAAAAAATATCATAGAACATAAAAAGTAGGAAACTTAATGCTCTACAAAAAAGGTCTCTTAACATTTTGCCATAGCTCGCTTCGTTTCCGAGATATTTGCAGATTTATCTCAAGGGAAGGGGCCTGACGGACATATTTCGAGATACTTCTTCTTCTTGTTGTTCTTCTTCTGCACAGCTGAGCTGGAAGTGGCATTTGCAGGTCGCAATAGTGCAGAGTTATCTCAAAGAAAGGGGCCACGGTGTTTCTGTATCTCCATTATGTTGGTGCGGCTTCGGAACTTTTAAATATATCGATATATCTCGAAAACTACGCTTCTGATCAAAAAATATCATAGAACGTAAATTGTAGGAAACATTATTCTCTACAAAAAAGGTCTCTTAACATTTTGCCATAGCTCGCTTCGTTTCCGAGATATTTGCAGATTTATCTCAAGGGAAGGGTCCTGATGGACATATTTCGAGATATTTCTTCTTCTTGTTGTTCTTCTTCTGCACAGCTAAACTGGAAGTGGCATTTCCAGCTCGCAATCGTGCAGAGTTATCTCAAAGAAAGGGGCCACGGTGTTTCTGTATCACTATTATGTTGGTGCGGCTTCGGAACTTTTAAATATCTTGATATATCTCGAGAACTACGCATCTGATCAAAAAATATCATAGAACATAAAAAGTAGGAAACTTAATTCTCTACAAAAAAGGTCTCTTAACATTTTGCCATACCTCGCTTCGTTTCCGAGATATTTGCAGATATATCTCAAGGGAAGGGGCCTGACGGACATATTTCGAGATATTTCTTCTTCTTGTTGTTCTTCTTCTGCACAGCTGAGCTGGAAGTGGCATTTGCAGCTCGCAATAGTGCAGAGTTATCTCAAAGAGAGGGGCCACGGTGTTTCTGTATCTCTATTATGTTGGTGCGGCTTCGGAACTTTTAAATATCTTGATATATCTCGAGAACTACGCATCTGATCAAAAAATATCATAGAAGATAAAAAGTAGGAAACTTAATTCTCTACAAAAAAGGTCGCTTAACATTTTGCCATAGCTCGCTTCGTTTCCGAGATATTTGCAGATTTATCTCAAGAGAAGGGGCCTGACGGACATATTTCGAGATATTTCTTCTTCTTGTTGTTCTTCTTCTGCACAGCTAAGCTGGAAGTGGCATTTGCGGCTCGCACTAGTGCAGAGTTATCTCAAAGAAAGCGGCCACGGTGTTTCTGTATCTCTATTATGTTGGTGCGGCTTCGGAACTTTTAAATATCTCGATATATCTCGAAAACTACGCTTCTGATCAAAAAATATCATAGAACATAAATTGTAGGAAACATACCTCTCTACAAAAAACGTCTCTTAACATTTTGCCATAGCTCGCTTCGTTTCCGAGATATTTGCAGATTCAGCTCAAAGGAACTGGCCTGACGGACATATTTCGAGATATTTCTTCTTCTTGTTGTTCTTCTTCTGCACAGCTAAGCTGGAAGTGGCATTTGCAGCTCGCAATAGTGCAGAGTTATCTCAAAGAAAGGGGCCACGGTGTTTCTGTATCTCTATTATGTTGGTGCGGCTTCGGAACTTTTAAATATCTTGATATATCTCGAGAACTACGCATCTGATCAAAAAATATCATAGAACATAAAAAGTAGGAAACTTAATTCTCTACAAAAGAGGTCTCTTAACATTTTGCCATAGCTCGCTTCGTTTCCGAGATATTTGCAGATTTATCTCACGGGAAGGGGCCTAACGGACATATTTCGAGATATTTCTTCTTCTTGTTGTTCTTCTTCTGCACAGCTAAACTGGAAGTGGCATTTCCAGCTCGCAATAGTGCAGAGTTATCTCAAAGAAAGGGGCCACGGTGTTTCTGTATCCCTATTATGTTGGTGCGGCTTCGGAACTTTTAAATATCTCGATATATCTCGAAAACTACGCTTCTGATCAAAAAATATCATAGAACATAAATTGTAGGAAACATAAATCTCTATAAAAAACGTCTCTTAACATTTTGCCATAGCTCGCTTCGTTTCCGAGATATTTGCAGATTCAGCTCAAAGGAACTGGCCTGACGGACATATTTCGAGATATTTCTTCTTCTTGTTGTTCTTCTTCTGCACAGCTAAGCTGGAAGTGGCATTTGCAGCTCGCAATAGTGCAGAGTTATCTCAAAGAAAGGGGCCACGGTGTTTCTGTATCTCTATTATGTTGGTGCGGCTTCGGAACTTTTAAATATCTTGATATATCTCGAGAACTACGCATCTGATCAAAAAATATCATAGAACATAAAAAGTAGGAAACTTAATTCTCTACAAAAAAGGTCTCTTAACATTTTGCCATAGCTCGCTTCGTTTCCGAGATATTTGCAGATTTATCTCAAGGGAAGGGGCCTAACGGACATATTTCGAGATATTTCTTCTTCTTGTTGTTCTTCTTCTGCACAGCTAAACTGGAAGTGGCATTTCCAGCTCGCAATAGTGCAGAGTTATCTCAAAGAAAGGGGCCACGGTGTTTCTGTATCTCTATTATGTTGGTGCGGCTTCGGAACTTTTAAATATCTTGATATATCTCGAGAACTACGCATCTGATCAAAAAACATCATAGAACATAAAAAGTAGGAAACTTAATTCTCTACAAAAAAGGTCTCTTAACATTTTGCCATAGCTCGCTTCGTTTCCGAGATATTTGCAGATTTATCTCAAGGGAAGGGGCCTGACGGACATATTTCGAGATACTTCTTCTTCTTGTTGTTCTTCTTCTGCACAGCTGAGCTGGAAGTGGCATTTGCAGGTCGCAATAGTGCTGAGTTATCTCAAAGAAAGGGGCCACGGTGTTTCTGTATCTCTATTATGTTGGTGCGGCTTCGGAACTTTTAAATATATCGATATATCTCGAAAACTACGCTTCTGATCAAAAAATATCATAGAACGTAAATTGTAGGAAACATTATTCTCTACAAAAAAGGTCTCTTAACATTTTGCCATAGCTCGCTTCGTTTCCGAGATATTTGCAGATTTATCTCAAGGGAAGGGTCCTGATGGACATATTTCGAGATATTTCTTCTTCTTGTTGTTCTTCTTCTGCACAGCTAAACTGGAAGTGGCATTTCCAGCTCGCAATCGTGCAGAGTTATCTCAAAGAAAGGGGCCACGGTGTTTCTGTATCTCTATTATGTTGGTGCGGCTTCGGAACTTTTAAATATCTTGATATATCTCGAGAACTACGCCTCTGATCGAAAAATATCATAGAACATAAAAAGTAGGAAACTTAATTCTCTACAAAAAAGGTCTCTTAACATTTTGCCATAGCTCGCTTCGTTTCCGAGATATTTGCAGATTTATCTCAAGGGAAGGGGCCTGACGGACATATTTCGAGATATTTCTTCTTCTTGTTGTTCTTCTTCTGCACAGCTAAGCTGGAAGTGGCATTTGCAGCGCGCAATAGTGCAGAGTTATCTCAAAGAAAGGGGCCACGGTGTTTCTGTATCTCTATTATGTTGGTGCGACTTCGGAACTTTTAAATATCTTGATATATCTCGAGAACTACGCATCTGATCTAAAAATATCATACTACATAAAAAGTAGGAAACTTAATTCTCTACAAAAAAGGTCTCTTAACATTTTGCCATAGCTCGCTTCGTTTCCGAGATATTTGCAGATTTATCTCAAGGGAAGGGGCCTGGCGGACATATTTCGAGATATTTCTTCTTCTTGTTGTTCTTCTTCTGCACAGCTAAGCTGGAAGTGGCATTTGCAGCGCGCAATAGTGCAGAGTTATCTCAAAGAAAGGGGCCACGGTGTTTCTGTATCTCTATTATGTTGGTGCGGCTTCGGAACTTTTAAATATCTCGATATATCTCGAAAACTACGCTTCTGATCAAAAAATATCATAGAACATAAATTGTAGGAAACATAAATCTCTATAAAAAACGTCTCTTAACATTTTGCCATAGCTCGCTTCGTTTCCGAGATATTTGCAGATTCAGCTCAAAGGAACTGGCCTGACGGACATATTTCGAGATATTTCTTCTTCTTGTTGTTCTTCTTCTGCACAGCTAAGCTGGAAGTGGCATTTGCAGCTCGCAATAGTGCAGAGTTATCTCAAAGAAAGGGGCCACGGTGTTTCTGTATCTCTATTATGTTGGTGCGGCTTCGGAACTTTTAAATATCTCGATGTATCTCGAAAACCACGCTTCTGATCAAAAAATATCATAGAACATAAATTGTAGGAAACAGAATTCTCTACAAAAAAGGTCTCTTAACATTTTGCCATAGCTCGCTTCGTCTCCGAGATATTTGCAGATATATCTCAAGGGAAGGGGCCTGACGGACATATTTCGAGATATTTCTTCTTCTTGTTGTTCTTCTTCTGCACAGCTAAGCTGGAAGTGGCATTTACAGCTCGCAATAGTGCAGAGTTATCTCAAAGAAAGGGGCCACGGTGTTTCTGTATCTCTATTATGTTGGTGCGGCTTCGGAACTTTTAAATATCTTGATATATCTCGAGAACTACGCATCTGATCAAAAAATATCATAGAACATAAAAAGTAGGAAACTTAATTCTCTACAAAAAAGGTGTCTTAACATTTTGCCATAGCTCGCTTCGTTTCCGAGATATTTGCAGATTTATCTCAAGGGAAGGGGCCTGACGGACATATTTCGAGATATTTCTTCTTCTTGTTGTTCTTCTTCTGCACAGCTAAGCTGGAAGTGGCATTTGCGGCTCGCACTAGTGCAGAGTTATCTCAAAGAAAGGGGCCACGGTGTTTCTGTATCCCTATTATGTTGGTGCGGCTTCGGAACTTTTAAATATCTCGATATATCTCGAAAACTACGCTTCTGATCAAAAAATATCATAGAACATAAATTGTAGGAAACATAATTCTCTATAAAAAACGTCTCTTAACAGTTTGCCATAGCTCGCTTCGTTTCCGAGATATTTGCAGATTCAGCTCAAAGGAACTGGCCTGACGGACATATTTCGAGATATTTCTTCTTCTTGTTGTTCTTCCTCTGCACAGCTAAGCTGGAAGTGGCATTTGCAGCTCGCAATAGTGCAGAGTTATCTCAAAGAAAGGGGCCACGGTGTTTCTGTATCTCTATTATGTTGGTGCGGCTTCGGAACTTTTAAATATCTTGATATATCTCGAGAACTACGCATCTGATCAAAAAATATCATAGAACATAAAAAGTAGGAAACTTAATTCTCTACAAAAAAGGTCTCTTAACATTTTGCCATAGCTCGCTTCGTTTCCGAGATATTTGCAGATTTATCTCAAGGGAAGGGGCCTGACGGACATATTTCGAGATATTTCTTCTTCTTGTTGTTCTTCTTCTGCACACCTGAGCTGGAAGTGGCATTTGCAGGTCGCAATAGTGCAGAGTTATCTCAAAGAAAGGGGCCACGGTGTTTCTGTATCTCTATTATGTTGGTGCGGCTTCGGAACTTTTAAATATCTTGATATATCTCGAGAACTGCGCATCTGATCAAAAAATATCATAGAAGATAAAAAGTAGGAAACTTAATTCTCTACAAAAAAGGTCTCTTAACATTTTGCCATAGCTCGCTTCGTTTCCGAGATATTTGCAGATTTATCTCAAGGGAAGGGGCCTGACGGACATATTTCGAGATATTTCTTCTTCTTGTTGTTCTTCTTCTGCACAGCTAAACTGGAAGTGGCATTTCCAGCTCGCAATAGTGCAGAGTTATCTCAAAGAAAGGGGCCACGGTGTTTCTGTATCCCTATTATGTTGGTGCGGCTTCGGAACTTTTAAATATCTCGATGTATCTCGAAAACTACGCTTCTGATCAAAAAATATCATAGAACATAAATTGTAGGAAACATAATTCTCTACAAAAAAGGTCTCTTAGCATTTTGCCATAGCTCGCTTCGTTTCCGAGATATTTGCAGATATATCTCAAGGGAAGGGGCCTGACGGACATATTTCGAGATATTTCTTCTTCTTGTTGTTCTTCTTCTGCACAGCTAAGCTGGAAGTGGCATTTACAGCTCGCAATAGTGCAGAGTTATCTCAAAGAAAGGGGCCACGGTGTTTCTGTATCTCTATTATGTTGGTGCGGCTTCGGAACTTTTAAATATCTTGATATATCTCGAGAACTACGCATCTGATCAAAAAATATCATAGAACATAAAAAGTAGGAAACTTAATTCTCTACAAAAAAGGTGTCTTAACATTTTGCCATAGCTCGCTTCGTTTCCGAGATATTTGCAGATTTATCTCAAGGGAAGGGGCCTGACGGACATATTTCGAGATATTTCTTCTTCTTGTTGTTCTTCTTCTGCACAGCTAAGCTGGAAGTGGCATTTGCGGCTCGCACTAGTGCAGAGTTATCTCAAAGAAAGGGGCCACGGTGTTTCTGTATCCCTATTATGTTGGTGCGGCTTCGGAACTTTTAAATATCTTGATATATCTCGAGAACTACGCATCTGATCAAAAAATATCATAGAAGATAAAAAGTAGGAAACTTAATTCTCTACAAAAAAGGTCTCTTAACATTTTGCCATAGCTCGCTTCGTTTCCGAGATATTTGCAGATTTATCTCAAGGGAAGGGGCCTGACGGACATATTTCGAGATATTTCTTCTTCTTGTTGTTCTTCTTCTGCACAGCTAAACTGGAAGTGGCATTTCCAGCTCGCAATAGTGCAGAGTTATCTCAAAGAAAGGGGCCACGGTGTTTCTGTATCCCTATTATGTTGGTGCGGCTTCGGAACTTTTAAATATCTCGATATATCTCGAAAACTACGCTTCTGATCAAAAAATATCATAGAACATAAATTGTAGGAAACACAATTCTCTATAAAAAACGTCTCTTAACAGTTTGCCATAGCTCGCTTCGTTTCCGAGATATTTGCAGATTCAGCTCAAAGGAACTGGCCTGACGGACATATTTCGAGATATTTCTTCTTCTTGTTGTTCTTCCTCTGCACAGCTAAGCTGGAAGTGGCATTTGCAGCTCGCAATAGTGCAGAGTTATCTCAAAGAAAGGGGCCACGGTGTTTCTGTATCTCTATTATGTTGGTGCGGCTTCGGAACTTTTAAATATCTTGATATATCTCGAGAACTACGCATCTGATCAAAAAATATCATAGAACGTAAAAAGTAGGAAACTTAATTCTCTACAAAAAAGGTCTCTTAACATTTTGCCATAGCTCGCTTCGTTTCCGAGATATTTGCAGATTTATCTCAAGGGAAGGGGCCTGACGGACATATTTCGAGATATTTCTTCTTCTTGTTGTTCTTCTTCTGCACAGCTAAACTGGAAGTGGCATTTCCAGCTCGCAATAGTGCAGAG